>NW_027507758.1:79428404-80028404 GCF_037356315.1 Lithobates pipiens | reverse complement strand
ATAACTGGATACTAATATTTATAAGTAATTTTAATCCAGAGAATATCCCATTGCCTCTTGGGAGATCAGGAAGGATTTTTTCCCCCTGCTGGAGCAAATTGGATCATGCTTCACTGGGGTTTTTTTTGCCTTCCTCTTGATGAACTGTGGGTATAGGATAGTGTTGGTGATGGTTTTCTATTTGTGTGCGTGTTTTTTTTTTTTGTTTTTTTGCATGTTGGTTGAACTGGATAGGCTAATGTATTTTTTCAACCAGATTAACTATGTAACTATACCTCTTGGAGATGAAGACATACATGGGGTTGTGGGAAATTATGACAGACATGGTGCTATCAGAGCTGAGGAAACTTTCTTAAAGGCTTAAAGACAGGGGTTGTGAGGGGTGGAGTTGGATGGCAGGTGAGTGCAGTGTCAAATGTGTACAGGCATCAAGATAGAAGGAATACAGTATCAGAACAGGAGGGTGTTGAGGGGAGGTGGGTGCAGAGGATGTGGGTGAGCATTGTCTGGGAGCTGACAAGAGAGATGGGGCTTTGGGTGGTGCAGACAAAGTGCAGTAGGAGGTAATGGCTTGGGGGAGGAAGAGATAGTGGGAGGTATCAACAGACCAATGCCACTCTGCACCACTGGTGCATTCTCTATATACAACACCCTTCTATCATTTCCCTCATCAAGGACCAGTGATCCACAATTACCTGTTCTCCAGCACCCCTCACCACCCCACCAGCCACCTGTCATGATGCATCCTTGCCAATGCCACCTAAATTCACTGCACCTACCCCTCCAGAACCCCTATTGCTAAATCCAATTCAGTCAAAATAACTGCTGTGGTCAACATCTTTTTTTACTAAACTAATACTGTACTCTGGATTCATATGATAAGCTCATGTTTGCACACCTGGCCTGAAATTCATGCAACTGGCATTTTGCACACTGAGCTACCACCAGAAATGTAGCATGCCACTACATTTAGGGTGGCCGAGAAGGACAGTATGGGGAGATGGCTGAGAAAGAAAGCAGTATCGGAAAAAGAGGATGCTGGGAGAGGAAAGGTGGGTGCAATGGAAGTGGGGGAGCTTTGTCCTGAAGTTGATGGCAGGCATGGGGCTATAGGAAGTGAGGCAACTTGAATAATAAACAGGGATGGGTAGTAGAAGGTGGAGCTGGATAACATGAGAGTCCTGTGTCTGGTTTTGCAGGCACCCAGATTCATAGGCAAAGGAGCTAAAGGTCAGGAGAGGACTGGGGTGTTAGGGTGCTGGGAGTTGCAGGAAGCTAACACGGAGAAGCTAGGTGAGGGGGGTAGCAGTATTAGGGCTGTAGGAAGTAAAGGGGGAGACTGCAGAACTGTAGGGTCACACGGGGAAAACAGTTTGGGTAAAAGGTGTCAGCATAAGGTGAGGCAACTTGGATAATAGTGGTGGAGTAGGGGGTGGAGCTGAACGGCAGATGAGTGCAATGTCAGGTGTGTGGGGACACCCAGATGTGGATGGGGGGCTGTTAATTGGGGGTAAAATGGTAACAGAGGAGCTGAGTAAGGGGAGAGCAGTATTGTAAGTGTGAAAAGAATAAGGGTGAGGGGAGAGCAGGTGTGTAGGGTAACATGGAGAACTCAGTTTCAGTAAAAAGGGGTAAAGGTGGTGGGAGACAAGGGGGGCTTTCGCATGTGAAGCATGGTAACATACAACATACAGCTGATGAGTAAGGGAAGTAATATAGTGGCTCCTAACTGTAGGTGGGTGTAGAACTAATGCAATTGGGAAATGAGAGAAGGCAGGGATCATTGAGAATAAGCAGGTGCAGGCTGATGACAGAAAGAGGACTGTTGGTTACTTTGATCCAAAGGGGAGCATTGGGCATGCACAGTTGTATTGGAGGTACAGGATGACTTTGGCATGCTGCTGGGGTGATGCAAGCTGGACAGGGGGCTGCTGTGGATGGCAACATACCCCCCCCCCCCCCCACACACGCACACACACTTTTACTCCTTGCAATCTTTCTAGGGCTCTACCAACCCCCCATCCCCCTCCATCCTCCAACTGGGGTCCCCTAGCACATCCATGTCATGTTTGTTTTTTAAATCAGATATTTTTTATTTTGGTTCATATAAAGGTAAAAAACTACCAGTACTTCCAATGATTCTCAGCATAAAACTATTTTCTTTCACCTAGCACAAGCCACAACTCCCAGTCCCCCCCTCACCATTTAGCCAGCAGACTCTCTACCTGCCTGTCACACTGCATCCCCTCTAAATGCTCCCTACATTGACTGCATACAACCCTTCAAAATCCTAGATTTTTTGTCTAAAATATTCCTCTTTAGATCTTAGTTATGTAAAACCACTTCTAATATCAGCTTTGTGAAGCCGTAAGACCCATCCAGGATTAGAGTCAGCTGTGCTATTTTTGTTTAAAAAAATGTTTAAAGATGATTTGTAATTTTTATCTTAATTTCTCGATTGGTAAAAAAAAACTTTATTAAGTCTCCATCTGTAGGGGGTATTAAAATTTGAATATAATGAAAACATTTTCCTGATTGGACGAGGTTATACTGCTACAAATTAGATTTTTAGTTTTTAGGGAAATACACAGTACGTGTTAAAGTAGAACAAACACTTGCTAAAGATGATATGTTCAACTTTCCTTTCTGTGCTATAATCTACTTTATAGCAGCCTCTGCCTTTAGAAAACCCTTCCATGGAATGCTTGTACCACACTGAGCATTACTGTACATGTACAAAACCAGTGCAGGCGATAAACTTACTTTGATCTTAAAATCCATTAACTCAAAGTGCAAGTTAGAAATATACTTGTCCAAATCCCCGCTGAACTTTACAATGTCCTCATCTTTCTTAGCTTCGCAGTAGAGAACCATAGATTTCAGCTGCTGGAAGTAGGGAGTTAGGCTCTGATACATCGCCATTTCCTCTGAAGGGATGTTAATACCATAGTCTTTAGCAACGGAGTACAGCTGGATGATTGTATTATATTGTTTCTCGAAGGCAGGAAGGTCCGAAGAGATCTGACCCAGGAACGTCAGGTGCTCCACAAACTCTTCCACGTTGGTCAGTACCAGGTTTAGCTTTTGCAATGACTTATGTATGACCTGGAAGAGAGTACAGATATATTCACAATATTGTAGAAAAAATAAATATAACATGTCAGCTTGGGGACCAAGTCTACCTTTTATACATTTTCTATTGGTAGCATATTTGCAGTTCCTTATCCACTGTCTAAATTAAATCACCATTTCTTCCTTTTTCACTTATATGTTTACTTAACTCTGTTTTTCTGGATCCCTTTTTGGCAGCCATTAATGTACATAGAGTGTATAGTAGAGTGTAGAGTGTAGATTGCATCTGTGTATATAAACAGCTGCTGCAGATCACATAATGTTGCCTGCAACTAAGAGTGTATGAGGATCAGTAACCAATTACTAATTTGTGTCTTATGCCCTGTACAAACGATTGGACTTTCCGACAATAAAACCATGGAATTTTGTTCGAAGGTTGTTGGCTCCAACTTGTCTTGCATACAAACGGTCACACAAATGTTGGCCAACAATTACAAACATAGTGACATACAAGACTTACGGCAAGCCTATAAAAAGAAAGTTCAATAGTCATGCGTCACCCTTTGGGCTCCTTCTTCTAATGTTGTGTTTGGTGAGCATTGATTCCAAGCATGCATGGACTTTTGTGCAACAGACTTGTGTACACACGATTGGAAAGTTTGACAACAAAAATTTGTTGGTGGAAAATTTGAGAACCTGCTAGCCAACATTTGTTGGCGCAAAGTACGACAACAAATGTTTGATGGAGCATACACACGGTCAGACTTTCCGCCAACAAGCTCACATCCAAAATTTGTTGTCGGAAAGCCCAATCGTGTGTACGGGGCATTAGTCTTGATAAGGTATCTTCAATCCATATTGTGTCCATCATCATAGACTGATTTAAATATCAGGAAACTTTATAAGCATAGAATGTTATTTCCCTGCATAGTGGAGCTCTAGGATCCAATCGGGTGTGCTGCATTCATATGTGTTAAAGTGCAACGTGTATATGTGCAAACATGCATAAAAATGTGACACCAAATATCATAAATAAGTCTCAAAATTAGAAAGCTGAACCACCTAATACCATTAAAAGTGCATCAATACTAAAAGAATTTTGCAATGTTCTTTGTATATAATGGATCTTCAAGCCAATTAAACACCCAGTGTTCAAAGAAAAACTCCTTCACCAATATAGATTTGCTGTTTGAGATTGTGGATCTTTTCAATGAGCTCCAATCACTGCTCCACTGCATTATCTCAATCACAGATGCATCTTGCCATGGAGTATGTAAGGAGTGAGGGGAAAGAAGGAAAAATGCTTCTCATAGCGTAATATAGTTCACACAAGCATTTAATAAAAGCAATTATAGTTTCCACTCACATATTTCAAGTGCCTGCCTGGCACTAAGAATAACATGCTCAACTCAGATGAATGCTTCCCTTATATCACATAACACGGGCTCCGACCATTCACAATGCTATATCGTCAGTGTCCCTGTCTCAGTTATCATTTATACTTACCTAGGTGGATGCAGCTTTGATCCGATGCTGCATCTGTCACTGTCGGCCCTGCAGTGAGAACTGAACAAGCAAACACTGCTAGTCGCTCAGTTCTCCCCCTCCACTCTAAAAAGAAAGCCATGACTGTCAGTCAGTGGCTCTATGCTCTCCCCTCCAGTGCCCACTGGAGTGCTGGGCTGTGGGGAGGGGGCAGGAGGGGCTGGCTCAGGGTCTCAGAGGATCGCTGAGAGCCTGAGCCAGGTTCCAGTCCAGACTGGGTGGATACTGACCATATGGTTGGGATATTTCCCAAGGCTGGACCACTTGAGTGACATCAGCCAACGTCATGTGAGTGAGCTCAGCCAGTGGTGGAATTACCAGGGTTGCAAAAGTCGCACTTGTGACCGGGTCCTGGTGTTTTCCCACTGTCATGGGCCCTAGCGGGGTTGCTGGCCGCAGGGCTGAGCTGAGAGCATCTCTCTCATACAGCCCAGAGCTGTCACTGACAGTTCACCCTCCCTCTTCCCTCGCACGGATGGGAGAGGAGAGAGCCGACCTGCTCCTTCTCCTCCCGCTCCTCTCCTCCTGTGTGCACAGTGGGAAATGTGAATCCAAACAGCTGAATTTGATCATTCAGCTGCTGGGTTTCACACTTCCCATGGTGCACACACAGGAGGAGAGGGGCAGGAGAAGAAGCAGATGAGCTCTCTTCTCTCCCTTCCTTGCCAGGGAGGAGGGAGGGGGAACTGTCATTGCCGGATCTGTGCTGTAGGAAAGACACTCTCAGCTCAGAGTCCTGCTTAGGTGGCACTAATAGGCAGCACTGATGGGCAGCGCTGATAGGTGACATTGATGAGCACTGATAGGCAGCACTGATAGGCGGCATCGATGAGCACTGATAGGCTGCACTGATAGATGGTACTGGTGGGCACTGATTGGGCTGCACTGATAATCAAGGCACTGGTGATCAGTGCCCTTATTATCAGTGTAAACAATGTACTGACAGTTTTGCTGGTTAACGGCTCTCCTTTCCTCACACACACACCGTAGGAGGAAAGGACTGCTGATAACCGGCAAGTCTGTTTACATGCGATCTGTGATTGGCTTTTTACCATGATTCATGATCAGCTGTGTCTAAAGGAGACCTTTTTATATTTAATAGAGTTAAAAAAAAGTGCGGAAACCTTTTGATGAACCCTTGTACATCATTTACTGCTTTATTAACCACTTCCCGCTCGCCATATAGCAGAATGACGGCCAGAATGTGGTTTCACTATCCTGACTGGGCGTCATATGACATCCAGCAGGATAAGCCGCGGGAGCGTGCAGCGCAGCGATCGTTGGTGTGGTATATCAGTCTGACATACTGCATCTCCAATCTAGGTAAAGAGCCTCTGACGTAGGCTCTTTACTATGTGATCAGCTGTGTCCAATCACAGCTGATCACAGTGTAAACAGGAAGAGCCGTTTATCGACTTTTTCTCCACTCTCACTGATGCGAGTAGAGGAGAGCCGATTGCCTGCTCCCTGGGAGGGGGGTCTGCGCTGATTGATTAACAGTGCAGCCCCCCCAGAGGATGCCCACCCGTGCCCAAGAGGTGTGCCCACCCAATCAGTGCCCATTATAGATGCCAATCAGTGCCCATAAGTAATGCCTTTCAGTGCCTCATCAGTGTTGCCTATCAGTGCCACCTATCAGTGCCACCTATCAGTACCCATCAGTGTCACCTTTCAGTGCCCATCAGTGCCACCTATGAGTGCCCATCAGTGCTGCCTATTAATGCTCATCAGTGCTGCATATCAGTCCCCATCAGTGCTGCATATTAGTGCCCATCATCAGTGCCACCACATTACTGCCACGTCATCAGTGCCACGTCATCAGTGCCCATCATTGCAGCCTCATCAATGCCCATCAGTGATGGGGAAAACGTACATATTTACAACATTTTATAACAGAAACAAAGAAAAACTTTTTTTTTTCAAAATTCTTTTATGTTTAGCAAAAAATAAAAACCCCAGAGGTGATCAAATACCACCAAAAGAAAGCTCTATTTGTGGGAACAAAATTTAAAAAAACGTTGTTTTGGTACAGTGTAGCATGACTGCGCAATTGTCATTTAAAAAGCAACAGCACTGAAAGCTGAAAATTGGCTTGGGCAGGGAGGGGGAAAAGTGCTCTGTATTGAAGTGGTTAAACAAATCTGTAGATGTATTCACACCCAGAAGGCAGTGTCCAATTTGGTTATTGACAAAAAAACAGAGTCCTCTTCAGTCATCACCAAGCAAAAGTCAAAACCACCCCAGCTCTCATTTTTAAGTAAATATGATTGTATAGAATATTATTAATTTTTCAAAGGGAAATTATTAATTTTCAAAGACAAGATCCGATTGTGTACTGCATGCATTATTCATAGCCCAGTGAATCGAGAATCCGGTGATAAATTCTTCTGTAATATATTCGTTTTGAACACAAATGAGCTAAATTAACACATCTGTTACTCCATTATTTTGTTATGAGAATCAGGCACATTCAGCTCTCAACCAGTGACATATGAAATTAACCACTTGTGAAATTCCCCTAAACAGCAACTTGAGCAAATCTAATGAACAGCATTGGTACTTTTCCCAAAAGGTTTTATCATTCAAAACATTTTCATTGTTATGCTGGAAGGGTGGTTTGCTTCATTGATTAAAATTATAACACAAAACTCATACTAGAATAATGTGAAACAAAAAAGGAAACAAGCTTATGTATGGTTTGTCTAGGCACGGGAAAGCAACAGGTTCTCTTTAATGTTGGCCTTACCAGCAGTACATACTTATGATCCCTTAACTCCCCCGCCACTTAGTTCAGCTGGAGGGAGACTGTGCTTAAGCTACCCTTTCCTCTCACATGACAGTGATGATGATTAATGACTGGATGCTCAGGCACCTAGCGAGTGAGTGAGTCCTGCTTGGACCTTGAAGAAGGGGACATACCCGAAAGCTTGTCCTGAAAAATTGTATGTTAGTGCAAATAAAAAAAGTATCACGGACAGTACTCAATTTTCTGAGTCCTCAGTGTAACTCCAAATTGCAATCTTACGCAGGGCTTTTTTTCTTCCTTGCTCCTGGTGGCTGAGCAGAGTGGAGGGTGAGTAAAAGAAAGTTAAATGTGTAAGCTATTGGTGGAACTGGCATGTGCAATGGTGCTGGGGTGGTTCACAGGAGCTCTTGCCATAATATGCAAGTATGCACAGGTTACTTGTTCGTTTTGGCAGACTTACTTCCGAGTTTACCCTCCTCGAAAAATGACAAGTGTGACATTCCTGTTGGACCATCACTTGCAGCTGCTGCCATCTTCTCTGCTACTCCAACAACTTATTTCTTCAACAATGGGCAAGCCAATGTGATGCAACTCCCATCCATGATGAGCACGGAACTTATAGCACTTAGCTTCACTCTCAGCATCTTACAGATAGATCTGCTGCTAAACTCAGTAGCTTAGCTACAAAACCACTTGAAACTCATATTGAGTGAACAGCACTTACCTCCAGAAGCTGGATGTTCTTAGCGTAGGCGATAGTGGGCAGCGAGGCATGAATAATATCAACAACTGATTGCAAATGCTGCAGACAGGCTGCCTGGAACTCTGAGCTCTTCACTTTAACAGCACCAACTCTCCGCTCTATATTCATCTGTTCACAGTCCATGATGAAACCTCTAAACATGGACAGAATGTTTCGGTATTCCTCAGGTGACAGCTCAGCTTGACCACTGGATATTTTGCCTTTCACCTTCTCTGCCGTTTCCACCATGGAGCAGAACTTGTTAAAATGCCTGCTGTAAGCCTCAACTTCCTCCATGGAGAGTTTGACAATTAAAAAGATCTTTTTCACCTTAATATGGTAAGATAAACAGTGAGAAAACAAAAAGATAAACATTAACCTTTAGGCGATTATGGGTCGTACATGAAAAGACACATCAAAGGGAAGTTTCAGTGTTTTTGATTTCGATTTTTTGGTTTACAATAGAGAGAAAAGGTCAAATGTAAAACCGTATATAAGTAACAGGACCATAAAAACAGTGTTCAAGTATACAATGACAATTCCGGAAGGAATCAGGAAGTTTCTATATGTCTATAAGATTAAAGCCAGTGACTCAGAGTGCTCTTGATACAAAAGATGTTAACGGGTTTCGGTCTTTGCAGCCTCATGCAAAAGCCGAAATGCGTTAGCATCTTTTGTATCATGAGTTTATACATGCAGCCAATAAAGAATTTTCTTTGCAAGAGCACTCAGAATCGCCAGCTTTAATCTTATCGATATCTACTACCTTGGGAGTTAACTGTCCCAGCCACAGCACCGGACTCCAGCACCTGGATATAAAATATAGCGGTTGAGCTTGGATATATTTTTCTAAGTCTTATTTATTGTGTTCAGTACCAAAATATACCCTTTAATATTTCTTCCGTAAATATGAAATACTATTTATGAATGCTTTAATTATTAATCACCACTTTCAGTTAGTAAAACATTAATTACAGAGAATTATAGATACCTACCTTTCCCATTAGAGACAGGAATGTCTCATTCAGTCAGTCTAGAAAGGCTTCCAAAAGGGTGCAGGCAGTGCTTGGCTTTCTTATTAGAAAGTTCAGCATGCTTTAAAAACAGTATAAAAAAATTATATAAATGTGACCAAAACCATTGTAATATCCCTTAAGATAAATATTCCTATTTTTTTCTTACTAGGATTCATTATACAAGTATTTTTATAGATCAAACATGACCGACACAGCTTGTTGGACCTCTTATTCTAAAACCATAGACTATAATATGGAATTTTGCACCTTTGCAGCAATAACAGCCTCCACCCTTCTGAGAAGGCTTTCCACAAGATTTTGGAATGTGTCTGTGGGAATTTGTGTTCATTCAGCTAAAAGAACATTTGTGAGGTCAGATATTGGTGTTGGTTGAGAAGATCTGTCTCACAATCAGTTTTCTAATTCATCCCAAATGTATTTAGTAACGTTTGGGTCAGTTCACAGTTCCTCCACCCCAAACTGGCCAAACCATGTCCATATGAAGATGGCTTTATGCACAATAATATTAGAACATAAACAATTCCTTCCCTAAACTGTTGTCACAAGGTTAGAAGTACAAATTGTCTGAATGTCTTTGTTTTCCAAAGTATTAATAGAACTCTGAACTAGTGCCAGTACACAGGGTGGTAGTTTTGAGCGGTGGCGTAGGGATCTGGAGACCATTAGTGATGAGGAATGGGAGCAAGCTCTGGTGAATTTGACCAGAGTCTCCCTATCCTCCTCACAATGTTTGAGCCAGTTATTTATTATTCACAGGTCTCACTATACTCCTCAAAAACTACATACTTGGGGTAAAGCAGCTACACCAAACTGTCCAAGATGTACTAGTGAAACGGGCACACTTATACACAATGTGGCTTGCCCTAAACTGCATTGATATTGGGAGTAAATATATTCGATACCTTAAACACTCTATGCTCCACACATGCTTATTCAGATCCAAAATTAGCTTTGCTCAGGATTATATCGGAAGGTTTCCTTCCATCTGAAATGCATATGTATATAGCCTGTAAACTCATATTGCAGAAATGGATATCAAACTCCCCACCAACAATTGACCAAAAATTGGTCAATGGTCTGATGCGATTCATTTTAAATTGCGAAGGGAGGAATTGACATATAAACACAGGAAATGCCCAAAAAATTCTGGAACATTTGGTCTCGATGGCTAGACTCTAATCTGGGGGTCTTCAAACTATGGCCCTCCAGATGTTCAGGAACTACAATTCCCATCATGCCCAGTCATGTTTGTGAATGTTAGAGTTTTACAATGCCTCATGGGGTGTGTAGTTCTGGAACAGCTGGAGGGCCGTAGTTTGAGGATCCCTGCTCTAATCTGTTTGTGCAAATAGGTTGAGTCCACGGATGAGTTTGTTGTAAGTTAGCAGTGTAGTAGATAATTGGTATGAGATAACTGTACATATGAGCCATTAAGGTGTAGTCGCTAAATTGAATATATTGGTTTACCTTAAATAGTTGCTAGTTTTATATATGAAGAATGTAATTATTAATGCTATGGTATAAGCAGGGGTACTGAATTAAAATTCAAGAGGTCCGGTTGGTAACATTTTCTTTCTGAAGAGGTCCGAATCTCATTCTTCTTTTATGACTCAGGGCATTCACGTCACAGCCCCCTTTATATTAGTGTCCTCAGTCCCCCTTTTCCCAACACGCCCCCCCTTACATCACAACCCCCTTTCACATCAGAGCCACCCAACATTACAGCCCCACGTACATCCCAGCACCCCCTGCAATGATAGACCCCTTCCCTCACATCACAGTCCCCCTTGCAATCTTAACCCTCACATCACAGCTCACCCTCTCCCGACATCACAGCCCTCCTCCACACATTACAAACCCTTCATATAACAGCCCCCCTCTCACATCACAGCCCCCCATAGCATATCTCCCCCCTCACATCACAGCCCCCCATATAACAGCTCCCCTCTCACATCACAGTCTGCTTTATCACAGTTCCCCCCTCACATAACCGCTCCCCCATATCATAGCTCCCTTCTGACATCACAGCCCCCTCTTTTCCCTGCTCCTACTTTCACTTCACAGCCCCCCACCCCCCCCCCCTCCATATGACAGCTCCCCTCTCTGACATCACGTCACCCCCGATAATCTTTCCCCTACCTTAACTCAGTGTTGTGGAAAACGGGAGAGTGGGGGGTGGATACCTCTTCTGGGTGTGTTTGCCTGCCTTCAATGCTAGGCTCCGTGCCTTCCGTCCTCCTCCTTGCTTTGGGTTGTGAGTGCATTGGGGGGAGGGGTTTGACAACCGAAGCTCCCCAATTTCTTCCACCATCTTGCTGTGACTTCCAACAGCGGTGGCGGCGGGCAGGTGCATGCGAGGGAGGGGGGGATCTGGGTCCTCCTTGCTCTGAGTTCAGTGGGGCCCGAGTGCATTGGGAGGAGGGGTTGGGCAGTTGCTGCTCCCCCTGTAGACCTTTCGTTCCTCCCACCACTCTGCTGTGACTTCAACAGTGGTGACAGGCAGGTGCAAAGGGGAGGGGGGGGGTTCAGGTCCAGGTCCACACTGCCATTCCTTACGCCCTCTACAGGGAAGTGATTCTTAACAGTTGCAGTGCCAGGAGGAGAGGAGTCCACTCAGGCTGCTGGGTGGTGAAGATGCAGCATGGACTAGACTGTCACGGTGTAAGTTCTTAAGTAATAATTGAATAATCTGTAAGGTGCATAATCTATTTTATTTTTTATTTTTTTTGTAGTTGTTATAGTAATATTGTATGTTTAGTGTGCTTGTTTTCTATGTAATAGTCTTGTTGTAAATTGTGGAAAAACTATTTTTAATAAAAAAGTATTTGATTTAAAAAAATTAACAGAACCCTTTATTATAAACACCTGAACTCAATCATTCGGAGGGGAGTTCACATACTGTTCTTTATGCAGAGTTGATGTGCTGGTCAGGCATCAACAAACTTTTTGCCATATAGTTGTAGCACCCTCTAGTGTGTGCTACTAGAAGTAAGAGTAGATAAAAGCATTTTCTAGCCCAGGGATAAACCTGAGTCACCGAATATGGGTCAGGGTTATTAGAGGTCAAGGCCGGGTGACAACTCTTTGCAGCTCTCTTGTGTGCCCCCCCCCCCCCATTTCTAGAATGTTGGAGAATATTCTAGAAGCTAGTGGGTAGTGGCTAGGAGGGGCTGCCTTGAAAATTTTCTAATCCCCAGGAGTGGGCTTGGAAAATGGAGAAGCGGTGCTGAGAAGGGGCTGTCAGTGGCCCTTGGGGGATCCCTGCCAGGGAGGAGTTTTACCTCGGGCTGGAGTTTAGGAAAGCTGACCTTGAAGGATATCACCACAGGAGGAAATTGGAGGGATTCATGCCAAAGAGGCAGCATGACAGAGCAAGTAGAGACAGTGAGTAGATCAGCACAGTGCAGGGGTAAGACAAGGAGAGAGACTGTCAGCTGTAACAGTGCTCTCTTGAAGACTGCGGTGTGTCAAGTCTTCATCTAATCTTGCCCAGGGGAATCTCTATGTGTTTGTGCCAGTAAGGAGGACTGGGGGAAGTAAGCAGCCAGGCGGGCTGGTAGTCTTCAGCAGTGATACAACTGGGCTCAGTGTCTACAGGGAGGCAAAATGAGCTGCTGTTCACTGGGGATGTACCTAACCTGTAATGGGCTGCTGCTGAATTTACAAGAATAGGATTTTTATATAAAGCTTACCTGTAAAATCCTTTTCTTGAGAGTACATCACGGGACACAGGAGCTCATTACATAGTGGGTTATATAGGCACCTCTGGTGATTGGACACTGGTTAACCCCAATTAAGGAGAATTCCTCCCCTATATAACCCCTCCCATATGGGAGGCACCTCAGTTTTGTAGCAAAGCAATAGGAAACCACGTAAAACCCAAGAGGGGCGGGAGCCCTGTGTCCCGTGATGTACTCTCAAGAAAAGGATTTTACAGGTAAGCTGTATATAAAAATCCTATTTTCTTGATCATACATCACGGGACACAGGAGCTCATTACATAGTGGGATGTCCCAAAGCAATGCTCAGATTGAGGGGAGGGAGACACAGATCATAATTATAGACCGCCATGGGCCGGAGGACCTAAACTGCAGCCTGCAGTACACTGCGCCCAAAGGCGATATCCTCTTGCCCTCTGACATCCACCTGATAGAATCTGGTGAATGTGTGGACTGATGACCAAGTTGAAGCCTTACAGATCTGAGCCAGGGAGGCCTGGTGATGCATTGCCCAAGAAGCACTTACAGCCCTAGTAGAGTGCGCTTTCACTTGAAAAGGGGGGAATTTTCCCTTTAACACTATAGGCCTGAGAAATAATCTGTCTAATCCACCTTGAGAGAGTGGATTTTGATGCCGCCTGGCCCTTCCTAGGGCCTTCCGGCAAAATAAATAAGCAATCAGTTTTCCTTATCTGAGCCATTGCTTGAAGATAGATACTGATTGCCCTAACCACATCCAAAGTGTGCAAAGATTCTTCTGCGGACTGTGGGTCCGGAAAAAAGGATGGTAGAATTACATCTTGATTCAAATGGAATCCCGAAACCACCTTAGGTAGAAAGGACCTGTTGGGGCGCATGACCACCCGGTCCTTATGAACAATTATATACGGCTCTTTGCTGGAGAGAGCTGCTAGTTCTGACACTCTTCTAGCTGTGGATATGGCTACCAAGAAAACCAATTTTTTGGTCAAAAGAACTAATGAAGCTAGATGCAAAGGTTCAAAAGTTTGGCCCTGCAAAGCCGAGAGAACCAAATTCAGATCCCATGGGCATACCGGAGGTTTGACTGGCGGTCTTATCTGCATAGCCCCCTGGATGAAAGCCCGCACCAGGGAATGCGATGCAAGTGGCTTCTGAAAAAAAACTGACAAGGCCGAAATCTGCACCTTGATAGTGTTTACGGCCAAATTCATTTCTAGGCCTGACTGGAGAAAGGCCAAGATCCTGCTAATGACATACTTTCTAGGATGCCATTCCCTGAGTTCACACCAGGAAACATATGCCCCCCAGATTTTGTAGTAAATAAGCCTGGAGGCCGGCTTTCTGGCATTAACCAGAGTAGAAAGGACTGGCCTCGAAAGCCCACGGTCTCAGAATGTGGGTTTTAGCAGCCAAACCGTCAAATTCAGACTGTGTAAAGCAGGATGGTAAATTGGACCCTGTGAGAGCAGATCTGGCCGGAGAGGGAGGATCCATGGCCTGCCTACTGCCAACTTCATGATCTCTGCGTACCACGGTCGCCTGGGCCAAGCCGGGGCTACCAAAAGAACCAATTTTGTCTCACTCTTGACTCTTCCCAGGAACCGCGACAGAAGCTGGCACAGGGGGAAGGCATAAATCAGATTGTTCTGATCCCAGGGAACTGTCAGAGCATCTGACCCCTGAGCAAGAGTATCTCTTGTTCTTGACACGAATTTGTCCAGTTTTCTGTTGAACCTGGACGCAAACAGATCTACGTCTGGAGTACCCCACCTGCGACATATGTCCAAAAACACGTCGGGGTGCAGAGCCCATTCTCCTGGGCACAACTGCTGGCGGCTCAGAAAATCCGCCTGCCAATTTTCCACTCCTGGAATGAAGACTGCAGAAAGGCATGGAACATGCTTTTCTGCCCAGACAAGTATGCGATTCACCTCTTTTTGCGCAACCAGACTCCTGGTACCGCCCTGGTGATTGATATAGGCCACTGCTGTGGCATTGTCGGACTGAACCTGAACAGGGAGACCCCGTAGTCTGGAAGACCACTTTATGAGAGCCATATAAACTGCCTGGATCTCCAAGACATTTATGGGCAATAGCTTCTTGATCGCAGACCATTTCCCCTGCGAGCACGTCTCCTCTAACCCTGTCAGGCTGGCATCTGTCGTAATAACCTTCCATGGAAGAGGAAGAAAAGTTTTGCCTTTCAGCAAATTCTCAGTTTGTAACCACCAGACGAGACTCTTGTGTGTCCCTGGGGATAGACGCATAGGAAGATCCAAGGATTGGGGCTTCCTGTTCCAAGCCGCAAGGATGCATCTTTGCAGAGACCTTGAGTGGAACTGGGCAAATGGAACGGCATCGAAGGAGGCGACCATTTTCCCTAACAGTCTCATGCACAACCGAATGGGGGAAGATCTCCTGCCCAGAATTAAGCGCACCAGATTCCCGATGGCCAAGGCTTTTGGCCTTGGAAGAAACACCTTGCCCTGAGCGGTGTCGATAAACATACCCAGGTATTCCAACCTGGTAGCAGGCTGTAGGGACGACTTTTCTAGGTTTATAATCCAACCTAGACATTCCAGGTGTTCTAGCGTTCTGGAAACACTGTGGTTCAGGAACGCTACTGTTTTTTCCATGAGAAGCAAGTCATCTAGATAAGCCATGACGGCTATACCCCGAGCTCTTAGGTTTGCCAAGAGAGGGTCCAGAATCTTTGTGAAGACTCGAGGGGCCGTAGCGAGCCCGAACGGCAAGGCCACAAATTGAAAATGGTGCCGCTCTACCGCGAACCTTAGATACTTTTGGTGTGCGGGAAAAATTGGCACATGGAGATATGCATCCTTGATGTCTATTGATGCCATAAACTCTCCCCCTTGCGGGGAGGAGACCACAGTGCGAATTGACTGCATTCGGAAGGACCGGATGCGTAAAAACCGATTCAGATCCTTCAGATCCAGGATACGTCTGACACTTCCATTTGGCTTTGAAACGGTGAAGAGATTCGAGTAAAACCCTGAACCCTGTTCTTTTGGGTCCACTTCTACTATCACCCCCTGGGATAGTAAGTGATCTAAGGCCAGAAATAGCCGTTTTTGCTTTACTGGGTCCCTGGGGATCCATGACCTTAGAAAGCGAGAAGGTGGAATCTCCTGAAACTCTAGCTTGTAGCCCAGAGATACCTAAGAGAGCACCCACTTGTCCCGGATCTCTTCCCGCCAGGCTTCCGCAAACTGCCGAAGCCTTCCCCCCACTCAGCCGAGCGGGGGCGCCCCTTCACAAGGAAGCTTTTGGGCTCTGCTAGGCAGGCTTTCGCCCCCAAGTCTTTTTCTGCCCCTGGGCCCGGCCCTGAGCCTTTCCTGTAGAGGAGGGTTGAGAAGGCCGTCGCCACTGCTTAGAGCTTGATGCTCCGGGAGAGAGAGAACGCCTAAATGATGTTTGCTCCTTTTGACTGGAAGGAGAGTAGATTTACCCCCTGAAATTTTTTGGACGAATTTGTCTAATTCTTCTCCAAACAGACGTTCCCCTTTAAACGGGAACCCAATCAAATGCTTCTTGCATGATAGCTCAGCTGCCCAATTCTTTAGCCACAGGGCCCTTCGCATGTGTACCAACAGGAGAGACAAACGAGATGCTTGTTGGACAGAATCCAAAATCCCATCAATCATGAAACACAGAATTTGAGGTATTTCTGCATAATTCTCCACTTCCTCACTGGGAAGGAGGCCAAGCATCTGCTTAACCTGTTCCTTGAGGAACTGACACAACCCCACGGCTGTGACTGTAGGTTGCACTACAGCGCCAGTCATGGAAAAGGAGGCTTTTAATAGTTACATAGTTACATAGTTAGTAAGGTTGAATAAAGACACCAGTCCATCCAGTTCAACCTGAGTGAATAATGTTTCCAACCTCTTATCAGTTGGATTTTTAAATACCTGAGCATTATCCAACGGACAGGTCAGGTTTTTATTCACACAAGAAACAGCCGTATCGACAGATGGGACCCCCCATTTCTTGGTGAAACTTTCCTCCAGAGGATAATGCATAGAAAACCTTTTAGGAGGAGCAAACAGTTTATCGGGATGTCCCCAATCTTCATACATCAATTTATCCATTAAGGGATGAATTGGAAAGGAAAAAGCAGTCTGTGGGACTTTCCTGACTCCCAGGGAAGAAACAGAGGACGTAGCGACTTCAGCAGCAGGCATTCTGAATGTGGATATGGATCCGGTTTGTTGTAGTCCTTAGGCCCCTGCAGGGACCTGCACAGAGCTTTCTTCATAGCACATGTTTTACGTGACCAACCACCATAGACACTGGTGAAAAAACTGAGGTGCTTCCCATATGGGAGGGGTTATATAGGGGAGGAATTCTCCTTAATTGGGGTTAACCAGTGTCCAATCACCAGAGGTGCCTATATAACCCACTATGTAATGAGCTCCTGTGTCCCGTGATGTATGTGTCAGGGTCGTTACCTGGATGGTCGCGGTGCTGCCCGTGTTGGTGCGCGCCGATGTCCTGCGGTGCGTGCTGGGGTGCGTGTTCCTGTGCGTGCGGCGTTGCGCGCCCCTGTGGGCGCTGGTGCGCGTCGGTGTGTGCCCTCGCGTGCCCCTGCTGGCGCTGGTGCGCGTCAGCGCGCTGTGGTGGGCACTTCGGGTACCGCTGGTGTGTCTGCCGGCGTTCGGGGGCGCGCGCCCGCGGGTGCGCGCGCGCCCGTGCGCGTCGGCGCGCGCCCGTGCGCGGTGCTTGGCGCCAAACGGCCTATTTAGGTCTGCCACTGACATCTCCCAGGTGCTGCCTGATCAACAGCTTCTCGGTTCCTGTCCCGTTGTTCGTATCCTGTGTTCCTGTTTGCTTACCTCCTGACGACCCGGCTTTCCCTTGACACCGCTGACCTCTGCCTGCATCTGACCTCGGCCTGTTTGACCTCTCTTTTGCCTGCTCCTTCTGTGCCTCTGCTGCCCGCCTGTTGCCGTACCCTGCCTGCACCCGGACTTGCCTGCTCTGCTCCTGTTCTGTACCCAGTTGCCTGTGTCCTATCTACACACCTGCTGCCAGAAGCTTCCTGCAAGTTCCTGCTCCTGGAGCCATATCACAGGCTCTCTTACCACTCCGCACTCTCAGCCACCTGTCTGCTCTATCAGGGGTTGTAAGTCGGACACGTACGGGAGACCACCCTCTGCCCAAGCGGACTCATCGGTTCGGTAAGTGCCAGCCTGACAGTATCAGGCAGCCATGACTGAGTCCGGGCAGGGGGCCTCCCCTATGGATGAGTTATGCAGACATTTGGCCGGTCTGACCCAAGCCGTGAAGAGTCTCCAGGATGGCTACTCAAGGTTGGAGGAGCAAGTCCAAGCCTTGTCCTCCTCATCTAACCCTCAAGGAACCTCCCCCACCGGTCTTTCATCTGCACCCTCCGTAGTGATGCTTCCTCCAGAGCCAAGGGTACCTACACCCGAGAGGTTTTCCGGCGATCGCACCAAGTATCGTGCGTTTCGCAACTCCTGCGAATTGTACTTCGCACTGCAGCCCCGGACATTCTCTCTAGAGGCAACCAAGGTGGGCTTTGTGATATCCCTGTTGTCCGGCGAGCCTCAAACCTGGGCCCATCGTTTATTGGAGCAGAAATCTGGAACCCTGGATAGCCTTGACAACTTCTTCTTGGCCATGTCTCAGCTCTATGAGGACCCTCAGTTGACGGCGACTGCAGAAGCCGCTCTACACTCTCTCCAACAAGGTCGCAGAGCGGCCGAGGACTATGCAGTGGAGTTTCGCCGTTGGAGCTCCGACACGGATTGGAATGACGCCGCCTTGCGTCACCAATTCCGGATGGGACTTTCTGACCCCCTTAAGGATGAGTTGGCACGGGTAGGAATACCACAAACCCTGGACGAGTTAGTCAACCTCTCCATTCAGATTGACCGCCGGTTAAGGGAACGCCGGTCGGAGAGGTCCTCCAGCCACTTCCGTCCCACCTGGGTGCTCCCCAAGGTTCCCAGTTCTGCTGGTCAGTTCTCTTCTACCTCTTCTGCTCCCACTCAGGAAGCTCCGGAACCAATGCAGCTCGGGTTACTCCGGCCCTCCTTGACCCCTGAAGAAAAGCAGCGCAGACGTACCCTTAACTTATGTCTCTACTGTGGTGAACCTGGGCACTATGTCAGGGCTTGCCCCAACAAGACACGTAAGTGTGTTTCCTCTTCCTTCACGTGTGCCTCTGTTCTACGAAAACCCAGTTCTCACCTTGCCCTTCTCCTCACTTTGCAGCTTCCAGGAGGGAGTTTTCCAGTGTCAGCCATCATTGACTCCGGAGCATGCAGCTGCTTTATCGATCTGACTTTCGCTGCCAACCATCACATCTCGCTCATACCCAAGGCCCAGGGGCTTGCTGTACATCTGGCCGATGGCTCCGCCCTTAGTTCCGGTCCTGTCACTCAAGAGACTGTTCCTCTGCTGGCTACTATGGGCACCTGTCACCAGGAGCACCTGCGTCTGGATGCCATCTCCTCCCCCTTGTTTCCAATTATCCTGGGGATACCCTGGTTGCAGGCCCACAATCCAAGCATTAACTGGGCCACAGGAGAAATCAAGTTTCTCTCCGATTACTGTCAACAACACTGCTTGGCCCGACCGACATGCAACTCCTCTTCACTTCTCTGTTTGGATGTCGATCCAAAATTGCTTCAGACCGTTCCGGAACCCTACAAGGACTTTGTGGATGTTTTCAGCAAAAAAGGCGCAGATATTCTTCCCCCCCACAGGCCTTATGACTGCCCTATTGAACTGTTACCAGGTACCGAAGTCCCCTTTGGGAGAATTTTTCCATTAACGGAACAGGAGTTAGGCACGCTGAAGGAGTATATTGACGAAAACCTAAAGAAAGGGTTTATCCGTCCTTCTACTTCCCCTGCCGGTGCTGGCATTTTCTTCGTCGAAAAAAAGGACCATTCCTTACGTCCCTGCATTGACTATCGGGAATTGAATAAGATAACTGTCAAAAATCGTTACCCTCTACCCCTAGTACCCGAGTTGTTCCAGAGGCTGGGGTCTGCAGTCATCTTTTCGAAATTGGATCTTCGCGGAGCTTACAATTTAATCCGTATCCGGGAGGGAGACGAGTGGAAGACAGCGTTTCGTACTCGTTTTGGGCACTACGAGTACCTTGTCATGCCCTTCGGGCTGTGTAATGCACCCGCAACCTTTCAACATTTTGTCAACGATATCTTCCGCGACTACCTGGACCTATACGTAATTGCAAGAATAGAGGTAATAGGTTGCGCTAAGGAACTTATGTAGAAAATACAAAATATAAAATATATAATATATAAATTATGAAAAATTTAGGAAGAAAAAATAGGTAAGAGCTGCCTCTATTAATATCCACCTGGTGGGGTGGAGAATGTTAGATAAGGGAGTACTATGAATAGATCTGGCGCTATACCTATATATCAAAAACTAAAATTACAAGTGTTACATCAATCCGGTGTATGAGTGCCAATGTGCAATATATTAGTGTTGAAATAAAATATAAACTATAAGCAAAAAATATGTGTATATAAAATGTTTGTCACATAGTAAATAATTGCCAGCGTGCTGGCTAAAAAGTAAGATTTAACTCAAGTGCAATAAAAACCTAAATAAGTGATCACCTTATAAACTCTAGATCATATAAATACCTTAAAACATGTGAACTACTTAATATATTGGTGATGAATTAGGTAAAAAATTATACATGTAAAATATAAACCACAAAATTAACACAGTTGTTGGTTTTAAAGTGCACAAATGTGACAAGTGAAGTCTATGCGTGCAATGCTAAAATGTATATTAGGGCCTATAGGGCCTATCGAATACACACTTCCAATACAGACGGCGTGGAAGACGAACGGAACGCTCCCAGCAGCTTCCATACCTTTCACATTGCACCTTTATACTGCATCTATTTAAGCCATTATTTCTACCAAAAGTGTGAGTAGTTTTAAGTATCTTCTTAATAAATTGATTTATACAGTATCACACTATGTATGGTCCTCTCTTTCAATATATATACACTGGGACATACTCCACCTGGAAATAACGAGGGATCCTCAGCAGCCTATTTGAAGCAAGCCAGAGAGCGACACAGTAGCTCATACTGTGAAGGCTGATCCACCCCGGACGGGGTTATTTTTCTGGTGAGAGTACAACCTAGAAGTGTCCACAATGCATGAAGAATAGTTGTTTGGATCCATCACATCCCCTCCTTTACCCACGGGAAATCCCCCACTAATTGCACTGCACCAGAGACTGCTTGCTTTTTTATCTTTTTTACTTTTTTACCGTTCATCTTCTCTTTGTATACATTTTTATATTTTTTGGGACAAATATCGAATATTCTCAATTTTATTTTTCTGGGAATTTTTAATTCATCTTTAATTTTATTTTATTTTTATTTTTATTTTTATTTTATTTTTTATTTTTATTTTATTTTATTTTTCATTTTTATATTTATATTTACCTTTATTTTTATTCTTATTTTTTCACTCCCAACATTTGGCATGTTTCACGTGAAGTATTGATATTCATCACAAATTTATTGTACATTTTAGCATTGCACGCATAGACTTCACTTGTCACATTTGTGCACTTTAAAACCAACAACTGTGTTAATTTTGTGGTTTATATTTTACATGTATAATTTTTTACCTAATTCATCACCAATATATTAAGTAGTTCACATGTTTTAAGGTATTTATATGATCTAGAGTTTATAAGGTGATCACTTATTTAGGTTTTTATTGCACTTGAGTTAAATCTTACTTTTTAGCCAGCACGCTGGCAATTATTTACTATGTGACAAACATTTTATATACACATATTTTTTGCTTATAGTTTATATTTTATTTCAACACTAATATATTGCACATTGGCACTCATACACCGGATTGATGTAACACTTGTAATTTTAGTTTTTGATATATAGGTATAGCGCCAGATCTATTCATAGTACTCCCTTATCTATACGTAATTGCATACCTGGACGATATCCTAATCTTTTCCTCATCCTTGGAAGACCATCGTAGACATGTCCGTAGTGTGCTAGCTCGTCTCAGGGTACACGGGCTCTACGCGAAACTCGAAAAATGCGAGTTTGAACGCCAGTCCATCCAATTCCTGGGCCTGGTTATATCTGTGGAGGGCATCACGATGGACCCCCAAAAAGTATCTGCCATCCTGGACTGGCCTGCACCTGTGGACAGGAAGGGCGTACAACGTTTCGTCGGTTTTTTCAACTTTTACCGGAAATTTATCAGGGGCTTTTCTGCGATTATTGCTCCCATCACCGAACTGACCAGGCAGGGTACCCGATTCTCTTGGACCCCTGAGGCACAGCTGGCCTTCGAAAAACTTAAGATGCTGTTCACCTCTGCATCTATTCTAAAACATCCGGACCCAGCCTTACCCTTCGTTCTTGAAGTGGATGCTTCCGAAATCGCTGTGGGGGCGGTGTTATCTCAACGGCAGGGTGCCAAGGCCCTTCTTTTCCCGGTGGCGTTCTTTTCTCGCAAACTGTCATCATCCGAAAGGAACTATGATGTTGGGGACCGAGAACTTCTGGCCATTAAGGCGGCTCTGGAGGAGTGGCGTTACCTATTGGAAGGTGCTGCACATCCCATCCTGGTTTACACCGACCACAAAAACCTGGAATATTTGAGAACTGCCAAAAGACTTAGACCACGGCAAGCCAGATGGGCTCTTTTTTTTTCCCGGTTTCAATTTCATATCACCTATAGACCTGGTTCTAAGAATGTCAAGCCGGACGCCCTGTCACGTATGTTTTCTATCCCTGAAGAGACTCGGCCTCCTGATACTATTCTCCCTTCTGGGAACTTCTTGCTCCTCCAAGGGGACCTTATCTCCCGGATCAGACAGGCTTCTGTTGGAATGCCCCCGAGCCCCGAGGTCAGCTGTAGTGAGGGGTTGTTCTGGCATAAAGGCAAGATTGTAGTCCCTGAAGCCTTGAAGTTAAACGTGTTGGAACTCGTCCCCGGAAGACTGCCGAACTGATTCAGCGCACCTTTTGGTGGCCTCAACTTCTTAAGGACTGCAAGGACTATGTGGACTCGTGCAGCACTTGCTCCCGAAATAAAAACAGCCGGACGCGGGCTTGGGGCCTACTGAAACCTTTACCTGTCCCTGAGAGACCGTGGAAAATGATTTCGATGGACTTTATCGTGGAACTCCCCCTTTCCGAGGGGTTCTCTACTATCTTTGTTGTCGTAGATAGGCTGTCCAAGATGGCCCACTTCCTCCCGATGAGGGGCACTCCCTCGGCTATGGAGACGGCCAAGGTCTTTGTCAAAGAAGTTGTAAGGCTGCATGGGATCCCGGCAAGTATTGTTTCTGACCGAGGCGCCCAATTCACCTCGAGGTTTTGGAAAGCGCTCTGCGGGTCTCTTGAAATTGAACTGGCCTTTTCCTCCGCTTATCACCCCCAGACAAACGGACAAACGGAGAGAACCAATCAGTCCCTGGAGCAGTACATCCGCTGTTTTTCTTCCTTCTCGCAGGATGACTGGGTCTCGCTACTACCCATGGCGGAGTTTGCTTATAACAACTCCTTGCACTCCGCCATCAACCAGACACCGTTCTTTGCCAATTACGGCTTCCACCCAGCCTTCTTGCCCAGCTCAGTCCCAGAATGCCTTGTTCCAGCAGTTTCCGAGACATTGGACTTCTTTTCTAAAAACAACCAACTCCTAAAGGAAACCATGGCCCGGTCCCAGGAATGCTACAAACGGGCGTTTGACAAAAGGAGACGGGGAGAACTCGTTCTGGCTCCCGGCAGCCAAGTATGGTTATCTACAGTCAACCTTAAGATGGCCTGTCCTTCCAGGAAGTTAGGCCCTAAATTCATGGGCCCCTTTTCTGTAAAAAGGAAGATAAACGAAGTGGCATATGAACTTAACCTGCCTGACTCTTTTAGAGTGCACCCGGTCTTTCACGTGACCCTACTGAAGCCCGTTACCCCAAATCCCTTTGCTGACCGCACCACCGACCCACCCGAACCTGTTATAGTGAACAATGAAGAGGAGTTTGAGGTTGAAGCAATCCTTGATTGCAGGAAGAGGGGTAATGTAACCCAGTACCTCATCAAGTGGAAGGGTTATGGGCCTGAGGACAACTCCTGGGAACCCGAGGACAATCTACATGCTCAGGAACTTTTGCGGGCCTTCAAGAACCGTCAGGTTTCCAGATCGGCTCACCTGGGCAGCCGGAGTCTGCCCTTAGGGAGGGGGCACTGTCAGGGTCGTTACCTGGATGGTCGCGGTGCTGCCCGTGTTGGTGCGCGCCGATGTCGTGCGGTGCATGCTGGGGTGCGTGTTCCTGTGCGTGCGGCGTTGCGCGCCCCTGTGGGCGCTGGTGCGCGTCGGTGTGTGCCCTCGCGTGCCCCTGCTGGCGCTGGTGCGTTGTCAGCGCGCTGTGGTGGGCACTTCGGGTACCGCTGGTGTGTCTGCCGGCGTTCGGGGGCGCGTGCCCGCGGGTGCGCGCGCGTCGGCGCGCGCCCGTGCGCGCTGCTTGGCGCCAAATGGCCTATTTAGGTCTGCCACTGACATCTCCCAGGTGCTGCCTGATCAACAGCTTCTCGGTTCCTGTCCCGTTGTTCGTATCCTGTGTTCCTGTTTGCTTACCTCCTGACGACCCGGCTTTCCCTTGACACCGCTGACCTCTGCCTGCATCTGACCTCGGCCTGTATGACCTCTCTTTTGCCTGCTCCTTCTGTGCCTCTGCTGCCCGCCTGTTGCCGTACCCTGCCTGCACCCAGACTTGCCTGCTCTGCTCCTGTTCTGTACCCAGTTGCCTGTGTCCTATCTACACACCTGCTGCCAGAAGCTTCCTGCAAGTTCCTGCTCCTGGAGCCATATCACAGGCTCTCTTACCACTCCGCACTCTCAGCCACCTGTCTGCTCTATCAGGGGTTGTAAGTCGGACACGTACGGGAGACCACCCTCTGCCCAAGCGGACTCATCGGTTCGGTAAGTGCCAGCCTGACAGTATGATCAAGAAAGACTGTTAAGTGCTGTGCATATTAAACCAAGTTTGTACAGGAGGAAGGGAGAAAGAGGATCTCTGTGTAAAGAGGGATGAAGTTGTCCCCTTTTTGTTCTGTGTTCTGGACATGTTCATGTTGGGCATTCCATAATTCCCTACCCCATCCAAGTTATCATCCCCTAATAAAACAACAAAAACAAGCCAAGGACTGTTTACTGCATTTGAGTGAATGAAGGAAATGCTGTGTGACTGGCTGTGGAGAAGTGGGGACCCAGATGTCAGCGACTCCTATGGGGGTAGTGCTACACAGTGTTTTCAAAGAAATATGTACAGCAAGTGCAAGTATGTAACAATATACAAACTGACATAAAGACAAACATGCATGTATTATAGGTTATGCACATGGAAACTAGAATGGATGTTGCAATATCTTTGGTCACTACCGACAACAAAGACAAATTTCACACATGCCAGAGAGATGAGCATGAAACCTTTACAGACCTGCATTATGTAATCTTTGTCTGTTCCGAGAAGGAGGTCACAGTCAGGCCAAATCTTAAGACCACTTCTTTTACTTTCCTTTTTCTCTGTGTGAAGCACCATTTTCATATCTTCTGGTGGTTGGCGGCAGAAGTTAGAGAAATAAGGTGCATGGCTGGGAGGAGATATTTTACCTGGAATAAAACAAAGGTAACAGTTTAAAATTTGGAATGGAATTCTTTTTAAAGCACTGGCCCCTCTAGTACTGTATATGGTGGGAAATGCAACGGGATTTCTCCTAAAGGAAAAAAACTGTTCCATTTACAAGTGTCAGAGGTGGGAACATGTTCTTATTGAAATAAATCTTTTGTACTCTTGTACCCATGACAACTGTAACATTTTGGATTTTTTGTCTGCTGTCTCCAGAGCAAACAATGGGTGTGGATCTCTCCAAAGGAAACAGAAATAGAACAAGTCCTTTCAAGAGCTTCTGACTCCCCCTCAATCTAACTGTGCTTCTACTTTAAAACATGACTGGAATAAATGGAATTTTTTAACATCTGCTTCAAGGTTTTTAAAGAATCACTATAGGGAAAAAATTTAACTGTATGTTGTTAATACATTGTCAGGAGTGTGTAAATGCTCCTATTCTTTACAGCTGGTAGTCTCATTCCAGCATCCTGGTTTGGGTTATGATGCATCCCTGTCTGCTTGTCCACTTGCAAGGTGATTGATGTGGCCAGTCTCTAGGTGTAGACCAAACCTGATTTAAGCCAGCCAAACCTGCAGTCTCACACTTGTGATTGCATTTGTAACATGTGCTCCAAGCTCTTTTTTTGCCCTGCCTCCTGATATGGGGCTGTATTGACTACTCTCTGAACTCTGCCTGCCTTTTGACTATGGATTTGACCCTGACTATTCTGAACTTTGCCTGCCTTGTACCTGGACTGTCATTGAACCACTCTGCCTGTCTGCCAACTGCAAGAACTGTCTGCCACTGAAACTGCTGTGCTAAGTTCGCAGCTGCCCCAATGTGGTAGCCAGGCATTATAGCATTATAGCTTTGTGTATAAGTCCTGGGGGCAACCGAGTACCGATAGGCCTGCTTGCCATTTGGGAAGGGGGGCTGCTATAGGTGAAGAGCACAGAAGCCAGTGATAGTGCCTGACAACCTGCGTTACGGGTAACCATGACATACAGGTAATGATAGCAATCAGTATGTAAATTCTTTTTATTTACACTTAGCTCTGCATTTATGTACAGGTCAGGTTTTCCAGTAAAGGTGAAAGTTAAACTATCTAGGACAAAACATAAAACACTTATGATGATAATTTTTTTTTATTTAAAATAAAAAATGTTTCCAAGAGAAGAAAAAAGCTGTTGCTGTAACTGCTTAAAGTCCAACTCCATCCACAGAATGACAATGCCAATGAACACACCTTATATGTGTTCAGGGACCAGCAACCTTATATGCGTTCAGGGACCAGCACCCGCACTCACCCACATGCCATATTAGGAAACAGCGGCTGAGTCCATGCAGCCACTTGCCCCAATAGAAATGAGTGGGAAGCTTGTGCTGTGCATCCCTGTACAGGGAAAATAAGGATCTGCATGGGACCCCCAGTGAAGTACCCCATCTGAGTGGCACCTTATTCCTAAGCAAAAAGGTTTAAAAAAAATTAATATAAAACTGTCCGAATTATTTGCTACAAAGCTAAAATTCTGAAACCTAATAAGATTTTTTTCTGTAGTGGCAGCGACATTTGAAGAGCCGTCCTAATAAATGACGTGGATCAGGATGGGATTGTAGTCCAGTAATATGCAGAGCACTGACAGGCATATAAATACAATGGATGTCATGTCAATGGCTGAGATGCTTAGCTGCCATAGCTTTCGGCTACTCATTAATGTGGCATTATCGCTACACATGACAGTCTTGTCACTCACAAATTTCACTGCCAGATGGGATTTGCTGTCAAATGACAGTGCAAATACATCTCCCAGAGTCATTTATATAAATACATGCAGGCACTCTTTTCTAATATGATAAAAACAAATGAGAGAAAATCATTATTCATTTTAGCTGAAACAGAGACACTGGCTTGGTTTGCATCATCATCTCACATTTCTCACCAGGAATTGGTGAACTACCAATACCACAGATAATGAACCCAATTCACAAGCTTAACACAAGGATAATAGGATTTTTGTACTGGGTGTCAAATCCTTTTTTTGGAGTTCATTGAGGGTCACAGAAATTCTTTGAATTCTTAGGCCGCGTACACACGCGGGGACTGTTCGCCCAACTTTGTCCGTCAAACAGTTTCGGCAAACAGTCCGCTCAAACTTAGCATGGACGGACATGGCCACACACGACGGACGAACAGTTTGCTGAAACCGTGCGCGATGACGTGAACGGCACGTACGACGGGACGAAAAATACGACGTCCTATACACTGCATTATAACTTTCGGCGTGAAAATCCTTTCTGAGCATGCGCGCAACTTTGTTTGACGAACAAGCCTACACACGAGCGGACTGTTCGCTGAAACAAGGTTTCAGCGGACAGTTTTTCGGAAATTCCGAAAAACCTTGTCCGTCAAACTGTCCGCTGAAACTGTCCACTGAAAGCCCACACACGAGCGGACTGTCCGCCCAAACACTGTTCAGCGGACAAAGTTGGGCGAACAGTCCGCCCGTGTGTACGCGGCCTTAGACTTTCGTCAAGAAGGAAGTCCTCGGCCTCAACTCTTAACCCACCAGGAACTCCTGTGTCCCTCAATGGACATTAAAGAAATGGGATTTTTGCACTGTAAAATCTTTTCTCTGGAGTTTATAGGGTAAATGGAATAGCCATTTTATTTATCAAACATTTAGTTATAAGTATTAAAGAGGAAGTAAACTCTCCCACTCTGATGCTTCTTTTCATTTAGTCCATTATAATAAGTAATTATCAAACTATAGTCACTGTAATCCAGCCCAAATTGCATATTACTTACTGTTTAAAGAAACTTTAAAAAAAACTTGTCTCCAGGGGTAAAGCAGCGCCATCTTAAAGCGGGGTTCCACCCTAAAGTGGAACTTCCGCTCATCGGAACCCTCCCCCCCTCCAGTGTCACAATTGGCACCTTTCAGGGGGGAGGGGGGTGCAGATACCTGTCAAAGACAGGTATTTACACCCACTTCCGGACATAGACTCCCACGGGAGTCCATGACTCTTCCTGTCCCTGCGCGCTGTCTGCTGGGACACACACAGGTCCCAGAGACAGCGGGGACAATTCCTATTGCGCTGCGCGACTCGCGCATGCGCAGTAGGGAACCGGGAAGTGAAGCTGCAACGCTTCACTTCCTGATTCCCTCACCTAGAATGGTGGCGGCAGCAGCCGAGAGCTGAGCGATCGATCGGCCTCGGCTGCCGACATCACTGGATCCTGGGACAGGTGAGTGTCCATTTATTAAAAGTCAGCAGCTGCAGTATTTGTAGCTGCTGGCTTCTAATATTTTTTTTTCACAGTGAAATCACTCTTTAAAGTGGAGGGCCACCCTGAAAAAAAAAATGAATTTTTTTTTTTAACTTACCAGAAATGCCTGTTGCTAGGCACATCGTCCTAATCTGCCTCTTCCTCCTCTGCGGTGATCTTCTGTCTTCTCTACTCCGTGCGGCGTCTTCTGGGTAATGGGTCGCACTGTGTTCTGGGAACTGTGTGTCCCAGAACACAGCGCGCCCCATTCACAAAGCGATGCGCGGCTCGTGCGTGCGCAATAGGAAATGGGCAGTGAAGCCGCAAGGCTCCACTGCCTGTTTCCCTTAGCCAAAATGGTGGCGGCGCTGGGACCCGAGAAATGGGTCAGCCTCGGGCGGCCGACATCGCGGGCGCCCTGGACAGGTAAGTGTGCTTATTAAAAGTCAGCAGCTACAGTGTTTGCAGCTGCTGACTTTAAAAAATTTTTTTTTAAAACCGGCCCTCCTCTTTAAGTATTGTTTTCTGAGTACACAGTAGAGTCTTATTAGCTGAATCTGAGTCTTATCAGATTCAGCTAATAAGACTGCAGTAATGCTGTCCCATGCCCTGCTTTACACTGCATGTGATGTCACATGGTCACATGGGGTGTAGGAGGAAGCTCTGAGTGATTATAAAGTCTACTGGGATTTCAGTAGTGTGCCGTAGGAAGTCCTGATAACAGATAGATAAGCACACAGAGAGTGTGACGTAAATCAGAGGAGATCTGGGCATGCTCAGTGACGTCATTCTAAAGAACAAAAAGGATTACAACAATACTAAGCAAGTAAGGAGATATCTACATGCAGTGTTCATTAGGGTTTTTTATGCTGATTTACATGGGACAAAGTTGTGGGGGAGAGTTTACAGCCACTTTAAAGCATGTGTTTCTAATTAAGCAAATATACTTGGTACAAATATGTTACAAGGCATATGATGTAACAGCTGTGTCCAAGTGCCATTTACACCTTTAGCTGTGAATACTTCTATCTCTGCTTTTGTCATAGAACTCTGGAAGTGACGTGTATATGTCAAATATCTGCATATCAAAGAATGTCACCAAAGAGTTCAAAAGAGTCCAGGTGCCAAGTTGCCAAGGTGCCACCCCCTTCAGAATGTATAAATTGTATTACATGGTTCTCTGTCATTTCAGAGCATTTATTTTGAATGTATCGCCATGTACTGTTCTCCCTGCTTGTGGATAGCAACATGCTTGCATAATAAATACATCTTTGTTAAATTTGGCTTCAGCAGTCAACGTTACTGAAACCCCTTGAGTTCTGGGGTTTCCCTATCAAATGGTCCTTCGGAGCCAAAAATTATAACTCTACAGATAATCGCTAAGAAATGGAACAACACAAGCTGGGAATTCACTTCTGCTGGCAAAGGTAAGCAAACTTTTTGCTTACTGCAGGCATGTCCAAAGTCCGGCCCGCGGGCCAATCGCGGCCCGCGGTCCGGTTTTGAACGGCCCGCCTGGTGTGCTGCGGGATCAGGGCTGTCAAATGAGCCGATCCCCGTCACTGTGAGAAGCTCCGTCGGCTTCAAAAGTGAAAGTAAAGTGCAGAGGAGTGTGCTGTGCTCTCTGCTTCCCCCTACAGTGCAGTACCTGGCTGAATAAGGAAATGGAATGGAAAGGTACTGTACTACAAGCTAGATTCGTTTTAAAAAGGCTTTATTTATGTGTATGTGTGTGTGTGTGCATGTGTGTCTGTATGTATGTATGTGTGTGCATGTGTGTCTGTATGTGTGCATGTGTGTCTGTATGTATATGTGTGCATGTCTGTCTGTATGTATGTGCATGTGTGTCTGTATGTATATGTGTGCATGTCTGTCTGTATGTATGTGCATGTGTGTCTGTATGTATGTGCATGTGTGTCTGTATGTATGTGCATGTGTGCATGTGTGTCTGTATGTGTGTGTGTGCATGTGTGTCTGTATGTGTGTGTGTGCATGTGTGTCTGTATGTGTGTGTGTGTGTGTGTGCATGTCTGTCTGTATGTGTGTGTGTGCATGTCTGTATGTGTGTGTGTGTGCATGTCTGTATGTGTGTGTGTGCATGTCTGTATGTATGTATGTGTGTGCATGTCTGTCTGTATGCATGTGTGTGCATGTGTGTCTGTATGTATGTATGTATGTATGTATGTATGTATGTATGTGTGCATGTGTGTATGTGTGTGTGTGTGCATGTGTGTCTGTATGTATGTGTGTCTGTATGTATGTGTGTCTGTATGTATGTGTGTCTGTATGTATGTGTGTCTGTATGTATGTGTGTCTGTATGTATGTGTGTCTGTGCATGTGTGTGCATGTCTGTATGTGTGTGTGTGCATGTCTGTCTGTATGTATGTGTGTGTGTGTGTGTGTGTGTGTGTGTGTGTGTATGTGTGTCTGTATGTGCATGTGTGTCTGTGTGTGTGCATGTGTGTCTGTGTGTGTGTGTGTGCATGTGTGTGTGTGTCTGTGCATGTATGATTGCATGTGTGTGTGTGTCCATGTATGTCTGTATGTATGCGTATGTGCATGTGTGTCTGTATGTATGTGCGTGTATGTCTGTCTGTATGTGTGTGCATGTATGTGTGTCTGTATGTGTGTGCAGCATGTGTGTCTGTATGTATCTGTGTGCATGTATGTGTGTGTGTGTGTGTGTGTGTGTGTGTATGTATGTCTGTATGTGCGTGTATGTATGTGCGTGTATGTATGTGCGTGTATGTATGTATGTATGTGCCTGTATGTATGTATGTATGTATGTATGTGTGTGCATGTGTCTGTGTCTGTATGTGTGTGTGTGCATGTGTCTGTATGTATGTAAGTATATGCATGTGTCTGTATGTGTATGCATGTGTCTGTATGTGTGTATGTCTGTGTGTATGTGTATGCATGTGTGTTACTTTTAATCCAGACCTCCCCCCCCCATTCTTGTACCATCAGAACTGCTTTTGTGGTGCTTGTGTGTGTGATAGCAGCCAGGATTGCTGCTCCTCTGAAAAGCAATCCATATACAGATCGCTTTTCAGAGGCATTTGAAAGGTGGTAAAGAGGCATTATGTTGCCTCCTCACCACCTGTATAAGCCCGTAAATGTAGCATCACTACACCGCAACTGTGCAGTCTACACAGTTGCGGGGTAGTTGCAGTGCAGGCCCATTCACCCTGAGCATACCTCCAGCTGCAGCCACAGCATGTGTACACCCCCAGCTGCTCCCTCTGCAGCTAAAGGGGGAGAAGTTGGGGGTGGTAAAAACAGCTTAACCATGTAGTTTTACTGCCCCTCCAATAAGCCCTTGGTTCACATCTGCATGGCTGCATGCTGTGTGTAGGGCAGCCCATGCATTTAAATGGGCTTCCATACCCACAAAAATGCAGGGAAAGAAGTCCCAGAGCTTTTTTTTTTTTTTTTATTGCGCTGCACCAAAAGCACCCCATGTTTCCAATGTGTGGGGTACCATTAAGACTTAACGGTACCCCTAAAGAACAGAGCATGCGTCTGTGTGTCGGGCAAACGAGCGCAACAAAGGCACGAGAATTTTTGTTGGGCCAGGTATGAGTGCTCGAATGACCGAATTTTAATGGTTCAAAGAATGTCAGGCAAAATGGTCGGCCCTCACACATGTTCACTTCATCGAATCTGGCCCTCTTTGAAAAAAGTTTGGACACCCCTGGCTTACTGTGACTTCTACTTGTGCTTTGTTTATTTCTGTAAGTTGGTGTCATGGAGTACTCATTCCAAGAACATTGACTGTTGAATTTGTTTAATTTTTTTTTCCTTTTTACTTTCCATACTATCTGTCACTTTGTAATTAGATTTTGTGCCTGGATCAACCTATAGATTTTTATTATTAAACAACAATCATTATTTAATTAATCAGCAACTTAATTCTAGACCAAGAGAGGCCAGAAAAGGTATCTCTCCTGATCTTATACCATAACAAACAAAACAGGGGAAGACAGAGATCACAATTACAATCCACAAACTAGAAAACTTGTTTGTGGATTGTAATTGTGATCTTTTTCTGCTGTGTAGGATTATTATAGTGGTCTTTTTGATATAAATTAAAATTTATTTTGTAGAATTAAGCAACGGTTCTCTCACTGCTCTTCTTGGGTGAATTTTCTTTGTTCTCCCTGTTTTGTTTATCCGGACTTTGTACTGTCCTTTGCATGTGTGTGTTCTGTGTGTTATGCTGAATGGCTTGCCCTATTGCAAGTGTAATGTGTGTGTTTTGTGTGTTATGCTGAATGGCTTGCCCTATTGCAAGTGTAATGTGTGCTTAGCTAGGATTTCTGCAGTTCCTGCGTCTGGGGTGACCAGCCAGGTCAGAAATCATGTTTTCGGACTCAAGGTATCATTCATAGGATGTGGCTGATAAGGTACTATGTGTGGTGGAGCCCTGGTTTATTGCCAAGGGTGACAGACTGCTTAAAAAAAAACAAAAAAACAGCACTGTTTGAAACCATAGTACCAGTTTTGAATGAAAATTATTTTTTCCTTTTCGTTTCAGGATAATAATCTTTAATCTTGTGTACCTGACTTTCTGTGAACCCTGAACCATAGTGCTGCAAGTGGTTCTTACTAGCATTTTGTTTCTTGCCTGCCTGTAAGACCAGAACCTCAGTGCTGCCCTATACTCATGCCATTCTTCTAAATCCTGTATTCTGTGCTCTCCAAGTCTCTTGTCTCTGTACTTACACGTTCCTGGTTAACTGTAGGATCACTGATCCAAGCCATACGTGATAGGCCCCACTTTGAGACAATTGTTCATGATAAATGTTTCATTGAATTCAGAGTAGTGTAGACAGTTTAGCTCTGATGACAGTTGAATAACATTTTATACTAAATGAGAATGGTTTCTCCCTGTATTAAGACATTTTTCTTTTCTTCTAGGTCTTATTACCTCTAGAACATAGATTTACTTCAGCAGTAAAAAACCTCAATGGCTTTATGAGCATTTTTGTTAATGATCTAATGTTGGGCTAACAATCTGAGTGACGCCATCTTCAAAAATATCCTCCCTCATTCCTTGGCTTTATGACATCAGCCACAAACAGCATTGATGGAAAAGAGCGCTTTCAAAAGCTTTTTGGATGTCTGAAGAACTTTGATATTTATCATGTCAGCTGTCTGAAAAAGTCAAAGCTCAGTTTGCTACAATTGCAAAAAAGTCTGCACACCTATCAGAAGTTTCTTGTCATGTGGACTGTGATAGTCCTGAAGAAAAGAATATTATGTAAGAACATTGTATGCATTCTTAGGTGTTGCAGTGGAGTCTTATGGAGGACTAGCTGTCAAAGTTACAGCGGAGGAATCAACTAAAGACTTGGCGTTCACATACTGTTATACCAACGCATCATTTTTTAGACATTTCTGTACTTTTTAGCCTTGACAAAGCAAAATGAGATTTTTCTGCAGAAGTAAATTGGGTACATAAATTAGGAGAAATATAAACTAGAAAAATAAATATTTTAACTAAGATTAGGCAGTTAGACTGCAGCATTTGATGGGCACAGTGGCAGCATTTGAAGCACAATGGCAGCATTTGATGGTACAGTGGCAGCATTTTATGGGCACAGTGGCAGCGTTTGATGGGCACAGTGGCAGCGTTTGATGGGCACAGTGGCAGCGTTTGATGGGCACAGTGAGGCCGCAATTGATGTTTTTTTTTCAGTATTTTTCAGTTTGTTTGCGCCCCTCCAAAAAATTTTGAGCACCAGCTGCCACTGGATGTGGTGGTTGCAGTTGTTTCTTTTTTTTACGCTTTAGTAAAACCCTACGAATGCTGTGTGGGTTCCCGCATCACACCTGAATTGCAGATGGTTCACACTGACATCTGCAAACTGCTGCAGGTGTCAATGTGAAATTAATAACACTAGATCAGTTCGCAGATCACAGTGCAAACTGTGAAATGGTACAGGAATCAGATCACATGGTTGTGAACACCCATGCGATCCGATTTCAGTGTGGACCAAAAAAGTGTCCTGTACCATTTGGCCCCGAATGCGATGGGAATTCACATGGCACTGACATCACATGTGGTCTGCACATGAACGCAATGTGAATTACATGTGATGTCTGTGTTCGCACCAGTGTGAACCCTGCCTAAGACATATGCTGCGGCCATGGGTCACAGCAGGGGGTCCGGCACGTCCATGTTCACCGTTTCAGGTGCGAATCAGGGCCGGATTTTTGGAAAAGGATGGCCGGCACTCAGGGTGACATCCAAAATACTATTTCTTTATTAAATGCAAGTACAAAGCTGTAAAACAGCCAAACCCGAGGTCCGGATTTTTGCCTGAATTTGCACTGGAATTGGACCAGAAAATGCAGGACCCGTCTTCAATGTGGATCGCAGCCGCCCCAGAGCTGCGTGAACTGGCTCCATTGAGAGCCGGTCACAATCTCCTTTCATGCAAATTGGACACATTCAATTCTCCTACTGCATGTGTGAACCCAGCCTAATACCTATTGAAAACAAGTGTTTTGTAACCATTATTATGTCAACACATCCCAACTTTTTCTTGTTAACTTGTTACATAATCTTATCAGGTTAAAGATTACTGCCAGCCATGTTCTCGATAATAAAAAATATAACATTAATTAAAACACATATAAAATCATTTTTAAAAACCACATTTAATATTAGAAGACTACAATTAATCCTTTTTATCACTATTTAAAAGTTCACATGAACTGTTAGCTTTGTCACTCCCCAAGCAGTGTCACAATAATTTTTAATGGCCATCTCCAGGCAACTAATAAAAAGTATTTCTTACAATGGGGCTGTGCACACATTGCTTGTTTAAAGTAGAACTAAAGGTAAAAATTTTTTGTTTAGTTTTGGACAGAGTGGAGAGGGATTATAACTTGTGTCAGGTTTTTAATTTCTGCCTGTGCACACATTAACCACTTAAGGACCAGGCCTCTTTTTCAGATTTGATGTTTAAAAAAATTTTTTTTGCTAGAAAATTACTTACAACCCCCAAACATTTTATATTGTTTTTTTTCTAACACCCTAGAGAATAAAATGGCGGTCATTGAAATACTTTTTTTTCACACCGTATTTGCGCAGCGGTCTTACAAGCGCACTTTTTTTGGAAAAAATTAACTTTTTTGAATAAAAAAATAGGACAGCAGTAAAATTAGGCCAATTTTTTTTTATATTGTGAAAGATAATGGTACGCCGAGTAAATTGATACCCAACATGTCACGCTTCAAAATTGCGCCCGCTCGTGGAATGGCGTCAAACTTTTAGCCTCATAAATCTCCATAAGCGACATTTAAAAAATTCTAAATTTTTTGCGTTACAGAGGAGGTATAGGGCTAGAATTATTGCTCTCACTCTACCGATCAAGACGATACCTCACATATGTGGTTTGACCACCATTTTCATATGCGGGCGCTACTCACGTATGCGCTCGCTTCTGTGCGCAAGCTCGTCGTGGCGGGGTGTTTTTAAAAACCTTTTTTTTTTATTATTTATTTTAATTGATTTTATTTATTTTTACACTGTTTTAAAAAAAAAATGGATCACTTTTATTCCTATTACAAGGAATGTAAACATCCCTTGTAATAGAAAAAAGCATGACAGGTCCTCTTATATATGAGATCTGGGGTCAAAAAGTCCTCAGATCTCATATTTGGACTAAAATGCAAAAAAAAAAGAAAAAGAAAAAATGACATTTAAAAAAAATATACCTTTAAGAGGTATGGGCGGAAGTGACGTTTTGACGTCGCTTCCGCCCTCCTATGGTATAGAGACGAGTGGGGGCCATCTTAGCCTCACTCGTCTCCATACCCAGCTAGCAGAAGGACCCGATCGCCTCCGCCGCTACCGACGGCTTCGGTAAGGAGGGCGGCGGGAGGGGGGTGGCCCCTCTCCCGCCGCCAATAGCGGTGATCTCATGGCGAATCCGCCGCGGAGACCACCGTTATCGTACAGACGACTGGCACCTGAAGAGATGGATATCTCGGTTGTGGCAGCAGCTGCTGCGGTTACCGAGATATCCCTCTTCAAAAATCGGACGTACATCGGCGTGCGCTGGTCGGTAAGTGGTTAAGGAGATTCATCCTCTCTATTTGTACTGTTTACCATTATCATTGAAAGTGAAAGTAAAAGAAAATCCCAAATTTGGGGTTTTCCCCAGAATAGTAATAGAGGGAAATCTTCCACTAGGGATACTAGTTCAGGTGACCTGGGGGTCCCCAAGAAATTCCCTTAGTTTTCAGGGATTTCCTCTAATGTCCTGTTTGGCTATGGGACAGGAAGTAAAGAGAAATCTCTGCAAAAGGACAGAAATTGCAAAAAAAAAAAATTCTGATAGGAGGCCTTAAACCAGGGGTGTCCAAACTTTTTTCAAAGAGGGCCAGATTCGATGAAGTGAACATGTGTGAGGGCCGACCATTTTGCCTGACATTCTTTGAACCATTAAAATTCGGTCATTCGAGCACTCATACCTGGCCCAACAAAAATTCTCGTGCCTTTGTTGCGCTCGTTTGCCCGACACACAGACGCATGCTCTGTTCTTTAGGGGTACCGTTAAGTCTTAATGGTACCCCACACATTGGAAACATGGGGTGCTTTTGGTGCAGCGCAATAAAAAAAAAAAAAAAAGCTCTGGGACTTCTTTCCCTGCATTTTTGTGGGTATGGAAGCCCATTTAAATGCATGGGCTGCCCTACACACAGCATGCAGCCATGCAGATGTGAACCAAGGGCTTATTGGAGGGGCAGTAAAACTACATGGTTAAGCTGTTTTTACCACCCCCAACTTCTCCCCCTTTAGCTGCAGAGGGAGCAGCTGGGGGTGTACACATGCTGTGGCTGCAGCTGGAGGTATGCTCAGGGTGAATGGGCCTGCACTGCAACTACCCCGCAACTGTGTAGACTGCACAGTTGCGGTGTAGTGATGCTACATTTACGGGCTTATACAGGTGGTGAGGAGGCAACATAATGCCTCTTTACCACCTTTCAAATGCCTCTGAAAAGCGATCTGTATATGGATTGCTTTTCAGAGGAGCAGCAATCCTGGCTGCTATCACACACACAAGCACCACAAAAGCAGTTCTGATGGTACAAGAATGGGGGGGGGAGGTCTGGATTAAAAGTAACACACATGCATACACATACACACAGACATACACACATACAGACACATGCATACACATACAGACACATGCATATACTTACATACATACAGACACATGCACACACACACATACAGACACAGACACATGCACACACATACATACATACATACATACATACAGGCACATACATACATACATACACGCACATACATACACGCACATACAGACATACATACACACACACACACACACACACACACACATACATGCACACAGATACATACAGACACACATGCTGCACACACATACAGACACACATACATGCACACACATACAGACAGACATACACGCACATACATACAGACACACATGCACATACGCATACATACAGACATACATGGACACACACACACATGCAATCATACATGCACAGACACACACACACATGCACACACACACACACAGACACACATGCACACACACAGACACACATGCACATACAGACACACATACACACACACACACACACACACACACACACACACATACATACAGACAGACATGCACACACACACATACAGACATGCACACACATGCACAGACACACATACATACAGACACACATACATACAGACACACATACATACAGACACACATGCACACACACACACATACACACATGCACACATACATACATACATACATACATACATACATACAGACACACATGCACACACATGCATACAGACAGACATGCACACACATACATACATACAGACATGCACACACACACATACAGACATGCACACACACACATACAGACATGCACACACACACATACAGACAGACATGCACACACACACACACACACATACAGACACACATGCACACACACACATACAGACACACATGCACACACACACATACAGACACACATGCACACATGCACATACATACAGACACACATGCACATACATACAGACACACATGCACATACATACAGACAGACATGCACACATATACATACAGACACACATGCACATACATACAGACAGACATGCACACATATACATACAGACACACATGCACACATACAGACACACATGCACACACATACATACATACAGACACACATGCACACACACACACATACACATAAATAAAGCCTTTTTAAAACGAATCTAGCTTGTAGTACAGTACCTTTCCATTCCATTTCCTTATTCAGCCAGGTACTGCACTGTAGGGGGAAGCAGAGAGCACAGCACACTCCTCTGCACTTTACTTTCACTTTTGAAGCCGACGGAGCTTCTCACAGTGACGGGGATCGGCTCATTTGACAGCCCTGATCCCGCAGCACACCAGGCGGGCCGTTCAAAACCGGACCGCGGGCCGCGATTGGCCCGCGGGCCGGACTTTGGACATGCCTGCCTTAAACCAACCCCTCCCAGCTCCCCTTCTCTATCCAAAATGAAAAAAAAAAGTTTTTCCTTAGGCCACTTTCACACTGGAGGTGCTTTATAGGCGCTTTAGCGGTAAAAATAGCATCTGCAAAGTGCCTCTCCTGTCACTCCAGAAGAGTGCCGCTAAAACGACGGTAAAGCACCGCTAAAACTAACAGTGCTTTACCGCCAACTCTCTCACCGCCCCAGTGTGAACGTGCCCTAATAGATGTTAACTTTTTGTTTCGTGTTTGTTAATCAAAAAATGGACCAAGATCATCACTCCAAGGGCTTTATTTTCTTTTTGGAATACAATGATTCTCGGATGTGGAGGTAATAAAAACTGACATACAAACATACCTATTGTCTGCTCAAATCCATTCACTATGCCCCGTATGTGAAGGTCAAAATCATTTTTTGGGGGAGACACATAAACTTTCTTTGAAACAACTGAAGACCTACAAAATAAAAATAAAAAAACATAATTTTAATGGATCGGTGTCAAATGGGTGCACAGGTGTGTGTTGGGTAGTCTCTGGCCACCTTCCTGTGCTTTGATGTAGGAAGCACTGTCATTGGAAGCAGTGAATGGAGAGTTGGCCACCAACCATGCTGGTACTAAAGACTGAGGGCCAGTTCACACCACATGCAGTCCAGTGCATTTGTTTCTGCATCAAAAACACATGGAAAGTAGATTATATGGTTTCCAATGGCATAGTTCATACCAGTGCAGTCAGTTCCACGGCTTTCCAGTTCCAGAAAAGTAGAAAATGCTGCATTTTTCCTGCACTGTACTGGACTGCAGTAAAAAGCAACAGATTGCACTGGAACGCATCAAAAACATATCAAAAATGCACTGGACCCCAGTACACTTAAAAAAAGAAAATGTAAAAAATAACAAAAGAAGCATATGGAATGCATCCAGAAGCGCATCAAAAGCGCAACGGAATGCACCAAAAACTTTTTAAAAACAGACATGAAGAAATGCATCTGGAACAGCTCTGAAGTGCATTTTTGTGGTGTGAACCAGCCCCAAGTCCAAATCTTTATTTGGAGAGCTAAACATGATGACTTTTTTCTCAAAGGGCCTTCACCTTGTAAAATCAATATCATCTTCTTCGTCATCCTCATCTTCTTCTTCTTCACTCCATTCTTCAGAATCTAAAATATAAAAATATGTACACAATATAATGGATAAAGCAGTCAGCTCCATTATGCAGCTTCCATACAGAAAAAGAGACATGGGAACAATTGGGCTTGTTAACACATAAAGCTAACAGAGATAAGCCATATGAATACCATACAACCAGTCTAAAGCCTTGTACACACAGTTCGATTGTTGTACAAATGAGCGTCTGATTTTAGTAGTGACATACTATGAGAGTATGAAGAGGAAGTTGATTTCTCAAGCACCATCCTTTGGACCCCTTCTGCTAATTTCATGTTAGTAGAAGTTTAGTGAGCGTTGATTCGCACTTTTTTGTTATTTTTATTTGGATGGCAGATAGCATCTCTAATTTAAGTTCTGTTTTTTTTTTTTCTGCACAATAAAACAACTGTGTAGAATAATACTCGGCTGCGTTTTTCTTCAAATGACAGTTTGGGACAAAAAAACAAAAAAAAACATAATATTATTCTTGATATCACTAGAAAAAAAAAGCCTTTAAAAATCTGTTTGCAATAACTCCATCAGTATCACCAGCAAAGCAGCTTCATCATTATCTCATTAAAGAAGAAGAGAATGTGCGCTGCATTTGGAGATTTCCTAATTTGCCACGTCACGATTGTTAATTTTCCATTACAAATTCTAGTTTACAAGACCGACCGTCTTATAAAGTTTGTACACACGATTGGAAAATCCGACAACACACATTTGTTGGCAGAAAATTTAAAAACATGCTAGCCAACATTTGTTGGAGGAAAGTCTGATAACAAATGTCCGATGGAGCATACACACGGTCGGATTTTTCACCAACAGCCTGACATCCAACATTTCCTGTTAGAAATTCTGATTGTGTATACGGGCCTTTTCAGTTCAGATCTGACAAAAACTTTATAGCCTGCATATCCAGCTTTTGTCTGATGAAAAAGTCAAATCGGCTGTCGAAAGTACCGTACTGACCATCCGAAAACCCACAGACATTTAGTCTTGCAAATTTTCCCATCTGATTGTGTTTAACTGGCTACAGACAGCTGCATTGTGGAAGATGTTTTCTTCCCAGTAAGGCCCAGTTCACACTGGTGCAACTTGTGTCAGTCCTGCACTACTTTGGTCAGACTTCTGTCGGATTTCAGCCCACAAAATTGAGTGGAAGTTGCATCCAAGTATGATCAGCATCTTAACCGACTTGTGCTCAGAGGCAATGTTAGCAATGATGTCACACGTAGACCCCACCCCCTTGGGACATCACAAATCCTTAATGCTCGGGATTGTATTGTCACAAGTGGGTGGGGTCTCCGGGTGATGTCACCACATGGCCACGCCCCATAGCTATATAGGTACTATCAGACACAAGAGCTGGCAGAATGGTGGGAACATTTGTCGAGGGAGGAGCTTTTTTTTTTTTTATTATCGGGTTAGCGGCAGCAACGGCCATTGTGATTGATGTTGAATCTAAATCGGGGAACATTATTATTTTTTAATAAAGGACTTGTCAAAAACTGCCTCCTGTTTTTTGTTACACTACATTGTTTTTTTTTTGGGGGTGAATAAGTAGGGGTACTATGTACCCCATATTCATTCACATGGGGGGCTTCCAGATTCCGATAAGCCCCCTGCCCGCAGACCTCCACAACCTCAGCCCCGGGTTGTGGGGAAGAGACCTATAGATACATTTTACTTACTCTGATTCATTCAAATTCAGATAAAATAGGCGATCTTTGATCTGTAGTTAAAACATCCTTACAAGTAAAAAACAAAAACATATTTACCATTATTAGCCCTTGAGTGAACGGAATCACCCCAAATAATCTCCACTCTGCCCTTTCCTTTTAGCTTTTCGTTTTCTGCTGTTTATGTTCTATGTTATCTAAGCATTAATATTTATATTTTTTGTCTGTTCATTTTTTGTAATTTGCTCTGTACCAGAATCGTAATTTTTATTGTCATTATAAATGGGGCTAATTATACAATAAAAAGTTTGCTTTATATCTACAGAAACACTATAGTTAACACTGACTACTAACAAAGCAGATTTTATTTTGTTATTATTGCATAGACAATAAAATATTTTTTAAGGCAATATTATGAAAAGAAAGCCTTGTGCACCCTGAAAAAAGATACAGTGGTTCCTTGGATTACAAGCATAATTTGTTCCAGAAGAATGCTTGTATTCCAAAGCACTCGTAAATTAAAGCAAGTTTCCCCATAGGAGTCAATTAAAACTCAGATAATTCGTTCCACAGTGACTGGTGTTGTATGCAGTACCGCATGTGGCCAGGGGCCATTCATTGGCTTTCAGTTCTTTTACACCTGGAGGCTCACCATTGCTTTACCCAGGGTAGTCTGCAGTGGCGGCTGGTGAGTTCTTCTTTTGGGGGGGCGGCAAACAAACACTGCACGGTGCGACGGTAATGAAACAGAGACCCCCACCGCGGGCAATCAGCACTTACCCACTCATGTGGTGGGGGCCGTGGTGTCCTCTCCTCCTGAAGTGCAGGCCAGCTTCCTCCGCCGCCGTGTGTCTCGTCTTCTGCCAAAAAGCTAGGCATCAAATAGGATCGCCTGATGCTTTGACCAATCGGGAAACAGTTCTCACAGACCTGCCTCCTGATTGGTGGGAAGGAACCTTAGTGTGATAATAGCGAAAATTAGGGTGGGAAAAAACAGGATGGGATCGGAGCGTAATGCTCTGCACTCTGAGCCGGCCCTTTTATGAAGCCTGGTAGAGCCTCTGGCTCTAATCAGGTGCTCCAAAAAAACACCCAGCAGCATTGGAATCCATGGTCCAGCCCCACTGATATGTAGATCAGGGGGCCGGATGCATGGATAGGGGAGATGGCGCCCATGTGCCCTCATGGATGGGTCACCAATGCTGGTCTGGATAAAAGACAGGGCTGGGAAAAGGAGTGGGCAGGAAGGGCGGCTACCCTAGGCACTATGGTATCATATGAGGTGGGGGGGCACCAAAAGAGGATTGGGGGAGGGGATTTGTGTTGAACGGGGGAATTTGGGGGCAGCAGGGGGTAGGTATTGCTCTAGTTGGGGGGGTGGTGATTTAGGGGGATTTGTGTTAGGAGGAAGGAATTTTTTGTGGGGGGGTGCATTTGGGGGCAAAGATTTGTGCTGAGAGGGGGGGATTTCAGCAGGGGAATGGATTTGTACTGGGAGGAGGGGGAATTTATGTTTAGGGGGTAAGTTTGCAGATTAGTGCTGTGTTTTTATGGGGGGGATATTTGCTGACATATAATGCATATAACTTCTTGGACGGGGGGGGGGGGGGTTCATCCAGAGCCCTGGGCTCTGGATGAACTAGACCTGGCACTGACCAAAGAACGCCCACTCCTTCAGACTGACATTGAGGCATTTTGATATGTGCTTATCTCCTCTTGAGAGCAGTACTGTGTCGGGGGGGTTGTACAGCGCCCTGCTAGTATCTTCCACCAGCCATGATCTGCCTGCACTGTATAGCGAAGCACAGGTATCCCGCGATGATGTCATTGGGTCTAAAATAGTAGGCTTGTGCCATTCGTTTCGTAACGAATCGAAATTCAGATGAATTTTGCATCTTTCGAACATTCGGATGCGTCCGAATAAAAAAATAACGAATTTCAACTATTATAGCGGATATAATGTATGAATTCGACATGATTTGGTAATTCATTAAAGATCTAATGTAACAAAAGGTCAACTCAAAGTAAATCTTACAGTCCAATTAGCTGATTAATTTTGTGCTGGAGGTTGGATTAGTGGCAAAGTGCATTCCTGAGAACTGAGTGAGAAGGGTGTTGTATTGTATTAGAGCAGAGGAGAAGAGATATTGTCATTGTGTGTGTTAAAAGATTCAATAACCAAGCGACTTTCCAAACTATGAATCATTATCACGAATATATATACATACATAAATATCGAATTTCAACTAATACGAATGAAATTATAGTGAATATAACAAATTAAATCAACATGATTCGAGATTCAGTATAACGAATATTGACAGAAATAACTAACTATCCTGATGGGTTTACTTCCTCTTTGATTCCCTGCAAAGGTAAAGCATAATGGACTACTATGCATTGCATAGTAGTCCATTATGTGTCACTTACCTGACACAGGAGCCAGCGATGTCACCGCTGTCCCCTGTAGTTCCGATCGTCCATGTTCTTGGTGGGTCTCGCTGCTCCAGTGCTGTGATTCGCCAGAGCAGTGAGGACATCAATCCCGCGCATGCGCACGGGAGCCGACACTCGCGGCATATCGCCGCGATCTGCGGCCTGCCCAGTGCGCCTGTGCGCCGATGTATACTAGGTTTAGGAGATATTTCTTGGACCTACAAGTAAGCCTTAATCTAGGCTTACCTGTAGGTCAAAGTGGTTTGTAAGGGTTTACAACCACTTTAACGTAACATAACGAATATAAAGCCCCATACACACTATCAGATTTTCTGCTGATTTTTTCCTTCAGAGTTACCAAAACCATGTAGTGCAAGGGCCTGCCTGATTGCATACAAATTGAAACTCCTAAGGTTTGACCTCATATTATATGATTTTGGTAAATCTGAAGGAAAAAATCAGCAGAAAATCTGATAGTGTGTATGGGGCTTAACAGATCGAAATTACGTATTTTACAAATGACAACGAACCGAAACTAAACAAAATTTTCCGTTGTGCACAAGTCTATAAAATAGAGTATGTAAGGAAAATAAAAAGGTTTTTATTGAAAACTGTGTCAGCATAATTATGAGGGGGGTTATTATAGTGGTGCACCTACCTCTGGGTTATATACAAAATACAGGCAGCCATTTTGCTGAATACATATTTTAAACTTACTTCAGAGAGAACTTTATAAAACAGTCAATAGTTTCCATAAAATGGCCGACGTGTGATGATGACCTACTGCATGTTCTATGACTGGAAAAACACAGTAAAATAAGGTTTACCTAAGGACTGCGCTTCTTCCTGTTGAAACATTACTCGTTTCTTCTCTCTCGTATTCTTTTTTGTTTTAATGGTTCTTAACGCCAGCTGTTCATTGTCTTCTTCACTAATCCCATGTGGAAAAGATGAGGTGGGTACATAGCTTGTGGACGCCGGCTGCTTCAGGTCTGACAGAGAGCACAGGCCCAAACTCACCTCAAAGACTGCCACTGCCGTTTGCTTTCCTTTTATATTCCTTTGAATTTGACTCAGAACCTAAAATGAACCCAGCAAAGTTATTTAGTGGTAGCTTGACTGCATAAAAAGCGTAATTGATATTGATGAAAGGTAAGAAAAAGACTGCTTTGAAGAAGAATTCCATGCTAACCTGTCCCCTCCCCCTCCTAGTACCTATGCTGACTAACTTATAAACCTAACCTGTGTAAAAAAGATGTATATACTTACCTATTTTCTGGTCACATGATCTGGCTCCCCTGTGTCAGCCAGAGCGGCTGGAGGGGAGAGGATGGAGCTCTGACAGTGGATGGGCCATTGAAGCCTATAGGTCACCGCTCCAAAGCATTACCAGCCATTGTCAGAGCACTCCCTCCTCTCCCCTGCAGCTGACGCTGACTGACACAGGGGAGCAGGATCACGTGACTGGACTGGAGCAGTCTGAAAATAGGTAAGTATATAGCTCTTTCCTACACAATTTAGTAGGTGTTAGGAGGGGGGAGAGGACAATTTTAAGAGTTGTTAGGGTTAGCCCAGAATTCCATAATAATTCTGACTGGAGTTCTGTGTAAACGGTAACTCCCCTTTCATGAGAATAAAAAATATCAAAAAAAAAAAAATTATATATATATATATATATATATATATATATATAGTATATAATTGCGACACAGGTCAGATTGTAATTGAATTCTATTAAAAATTACATTTCCTTTTCAATCGGCAGCACTTTAATTTTCTGTAAATTGAAATGCAATATGGCTACCCGAGGATTTCTGTACACAGATGGTGTACAGAACGCAGCCCAGAAATGTAATTTTCTGCTTGAGTGATTGGCTTACTGATTTTCTTAGAAGTCTGCGTTAAGATACAAGTCAGATTTTTGGCATCCCCTGCAACAAAAATTTAGTTTTTGGTGAGATGCTTCCAAAAGGAAATCTCATCTTAAGGGATGCAGACCCTGCAATTTTACTCATTAGAGCCCTGCAGGTGCAGCAGCTGATTGATAGTTATAAAACTACTCCCAAACAGGTTCACTCTGCCCTTGTACACAGACAAACAAACAGCTATATCTTCAGAATAACAAAAGGAAGGAATCTGAAACAAAGTTTGTTAAAATCCTTGCAATGTATATAGATCACCGAGAGGGAACTTACTTTTTAAATTGTCTCTAAACAAAAAAATGTAATATATTGCAGCTTACCAGTCCTTACATGTGATGGTTGCAATAGTTTTTATTCAGGCTTTATCACCCTTTATTTTCACCTGTCGATCCAAGTTGTGGGTGCAGCCATTCACCCTGCACATGGGGGTACATTTCGATTTGAATACGCTTATCAATGCCCGGGACCAAGCAGGGACCGCAGTCATGTAAAAGTATAACATTTGGGCAGTTCCCAGACTTAGGGATGAGCCATGTCACTGTGTGGAGTAATATTCCTCTGAAAAGTGCCAACTCATGTCACTACATACTGTTGCCTAATGTGGGTTGCATTTAAGAGGGACACGACAGAGCCTGTAGCCACTGTGTGCACTTTTTATGGCACCGGGTGGAGTTTTTGGAGTGTGTTTACACACCACGAGCTTTAAAAAAAAGGCTCTGAGTTTGGTTCCGGTTGCTACTGGAGATACAGGGATGTTGATGAACCTTTACAATCAATTTAACAGTGTCTATAGCATTTATGGCGTGTTAGTGAAGCATTTATAAAGTGTTAGCTGGGCAATGGGGGAGAGGCAGTGGAATTTCCTGTATTCCATGCACTGAGAAATAACAGGACAGAGCAGCTCCAGCTAATTACTGTTTGTATAGAACAGCTGTGTGGTAACTCCATTTGCTTCTGTGTGCAGACAAAAGCATCAAGTCAAGCAGCAGTGGCGTAGCTTTTTGTTTCGCAAAAAGACCAAGGTGGATCATGCCAAATGTCAAAGAGATCAAAGTATACAAATCCATCTTGCAGAGAATTCACAAACATGTCTGCTATCGCACCGCAACCTAACCATACCTCAAAGCAGATTGTTTCCTCAACATCAGTTGTCAGTTGTCATTGTGGTTTGCCACTGTGCAGCACCACTAAAGAGGAAACTGGACCGGCATATGGATTGAGTAAACATAGCTGCCGCAATGTACATATGTCACTATAACTTCCTCTAACCTTACCCACTATGTCCAAAATAACAACGTTTTGGCAGAAAATACACCCTAAAGAACCATGTTTAATCACATTTATGTAGACTTACCTTAACAATATCAAGCTCTGATGCCAAGGGAGCTTGTTGAATGTTAACAGCTTCACTATTTCCTTTTGTTAAATCTGAGTCAGAGAGTTTTCTGTCACTGAAAAGAATATATATATATATCAAATACTTCTACTGATCATAAGGAGACTTAAAACCACTGTCCAAACCAATTTAAAATCCTTGCATGTAAACGGAACCAGTCAGCCTTCCGAGTGCTCTGCTCCTGTCAGGTCCTGGCTTCATCATAGGCTTAGTGGCAGGGCACCCTGAGAATGGCATAATTTTCCCCCCTGAAGTGGCAGCAGGACCCTGGATCCGGGGCCGGTGTTCTGTCGAGAAGTGCCCACTATTGAATAGTGCCTGGGACGAACTGCGCATACGCCGCACGTAAAAGCACAACAGCTGATTTTACGATCAGCTGTTGTGTCAGTGAGAGGAGTGTTCATGTAGGTGAGGGGCGGAATTTAACATGAAAGGCGTGGATGTTTTCAATGATGGCCAGTGCTGCAAAGATGGGGGTGGAATTTTTTTTTTTTTTTTTTTTTAATCTAATTTAATTGTCCGCGCGTGTGCACGCGGCCTAAGAGTGATAACCTGTGCAGTTATCTTTGTGAATTGACATTTACATTAAAGTATAACTAATGGCAAAACGTTTTTTTTTTGTTTTGTATAGAGTGGAGAAGGATTAGAATGCCTGTCAGTTTGTATTGCTGTCTGTTCCCCCGTTAAGGAAATTCACCATCTTTATTTGTCCTGTTTACCATTATCATTGAAAGTAAAAGTAAAAGAAAATCCCAAATTTTGGGTTATTCCCAGAAAAGTAATAGAGGGGAAATCTTCCAATGGAGATACTAGTTCTGGTGACCTGGGGGTGCCCACGGAACTTCCTCAATTTGCAGGGATTTGCTCTCACTTCCTGTTTGGCTATGGGACAGGAAATTAAGGGAAATCTATGCAATGTGACACAGATGGCAGAAAAAAAATCTGATAGGGGTTATAACCCTCCCTTATTCTATCCAAAATGAAAAAAAAAAAACAATTTTTGCGTATAGTTCTACTTTAAGTTTATTAGCCATTAAAATAACATTCAGTTGTTCTGATAGCACCATTTTTTTTTTTTTTTTTTGTGCCACCTCAGTGAGTTTATGCCGGAGACTTAATTCACCTTGCAGCTCATTTATATCTCCTCTCAGTTCCACATCATCGTGGCGTATTTCCTTGCTTTATTCTTCCCTTGTTTTTTTTAGTTCCTTCATCTTAGTTAAAAAAAAAAAAAAAAGATTTTTTGTACAAAGAGCATAGTGCTTTCCACAATTAACAAATATCCACCTTACGTACATAATTAATACAATACGGAGGGACGCCCCCGACCCGCACTTCGCGCCGGGCGCGCCCTCCGCCCCGACCTCTCCATCCCTCCCACCCACCCCCTCTTCGAGCACGCACTGCTAGCACGAGCCCCGCTAATAATGGTCAGCTAATTAAAGAGCAATAACAACAAGTTGGTATGGAGAGGGAGATAAAAGAAAAAAAAAAAAAAAAAAAAGGACAAAGGGGAACCAAGGAGGAAGAGCCATCGCCGCCAGCGCTTCAGAAAGTGCTAGGTCGCCCTCACATTAGCCTCCTCGGGGGGATAACCCATATCGATCAGCCACGGGTTCCATATTGCTCCAAATTTTTTTAGGTTGTTTTGCTTTATAAACATAGCTCTCTCGCACCAGATGGTAGAATTGATTGCATTTGACCAATGTTCAATTGTCGGGGGGTTTTTGGCTTGCCAATTTACAGCTATCAGCCGTCTGGCCTGATATAAACATCTCAAAACCGACAGCTTGATTAAGGGGGAAATTCTATCCTCCTCAAAAATCCCTAATATGCAAATCCTGGCCTCTGGTTTCAGGGAGATCTTGAAGATCCTATTTATACTAAGTACAATTTTTAACCAGTATCCATACAATTTTGGACATTTCCAAACCATATGAAAAAGGTCCCCCAGTGCCCCGCATCTGGGACAGCTGTCGCTGGCTTTCCTGCCAATTTTCCACAATTTATAGGGGGTATAATATACCCTGTATATAAGAAACAAATGTGACACACATTGCGATGGGGATATAGAGACCAATCTCCCCTGTTCGAGGATCTTATCCCATTGTTCCTTGGTTATCGGGCCCACATCTCCTATCCACCCCAACCTGCTCTTCTCCGGGCCCTCTCCCTTCAAGGTCCTTCCCCTGATCTTGGTATATAATCTGGAGATCTGGCCTTTTGCTTGCCGGCGGTCCATGAGTCCCTGAAGTAGAGGAATTTCGGTCCGTTCGATCTCAAATGACCCGTATTGAGCTTGAATACCATGTCTAAACTGTAAAGCCTCATGCACACGAGACGCAGTTAAACGCGCGTTCAGATGCAGTTGGACAGTTTTTTCAACTGCACCTGAACTCATTCAATGTTATCCTATGTGTCCATGCACACAGTCTCGTTTTTTTCCGTTTATATGCAGTTGCGTTTAATCTCGTTTTTCCAGAAGCAAAAAAATGCGTTCAGAAACAAAAATTTCTGCGTTTCAGACGCAAAACGCGGCAAAACGCGGTAAAACGCGGCAAAACGCCGCTACCGCGTTTAGCCGCGTTTGCGTTTATATGCGTTTTTAAAGGTGACCTTTTTTTTTACATTAAAAATCTCAAAAATGATTGCAAATGATGAAAAACCATTAGAAAAATATTTTAAACAATTGCAATTGCAAGTGGACAATCCACAACTTGTGGCAAGTGACGTGGCAAGTGGACAATCCACAACTTGTGGCAAGTGACATGGCAGGTGGCAAGTGATGTGGCAAGTGGACAATCCACAACTTGTGGCAAGTGACGTGGCAGGTGAAGTGGCAAGTGACGTGGAAAGTGGACAATAGACAACTTGTGGCAGGTGACGTGGCAAGTGACCTGGCAGGTGACGCGGCAAGTGACTTGGCAGGTGACGTGGCAAGTGGAAAATCAACAACTTGTGGCAGGTGACTGGCATGTGACGTGGCAAGTGGACAATAGACAACTTGTGGCAGGTGACGTGGCAAGTGACCTGGCAGGTGACGCGGCAAGTGACTTGGCAGGTGACGTGGCAAGTGGAAAATCAACAACTTGTGGCAGGTGACTGGCATGTGACGTGGCAAGTGGACAATCCATAACTTGTGGCAGGTGACGTGGCAAGTGACGTGGCAAGTGGACAATCCACTTGTGGCAGGGGACGTGGCAAGTGACGTGGCAAGTGGACAATCCACTTGTGGAAGGTGATGTGGCAAGTGACGTGGCGAGTGGACAATCCACAACTTGTGTCAGGTGACGTGGCAAGTGGACAATCCACAACTTGTGGCAGGTGATGGGGCAAGTGATGTGGCAAGTGGACAATCCACTTGTGGCAGGGGATGTGGCAAGTGACGTGGCGAGTGGACAATCCACAACTTGTGTCAGGTGACGTGGCAAGTGGACAATCCACAACTTGTGGCAGGTGATGTGGCAAGTGATGTGGCAAGTGGACAATCCACTTGTGGCAGGTGACGTGGCAGGGGACGTGGCAAGGGACGTGGCAAGTGGACAATCCACAACTTGTGGCAGGTGATGTGGCTGGTGATGTGGCAAGTGGACAATCCACATCTTGTGGCAGGTGACGTGGCAGGTGACGTGGAAAGTGGTGTGGCAAGTGGACAATCCACAACTTGTGGCAGGTGATGTGGCTGGTGACGTGGTAAGTGGACAATCCACAACTTGTGGCAGATGGCATGGCAGGTGACGTGGAAAGTGGACAATCCACATCTTGTGGCAAGTGACGTGGCAGGTGATGTGGCAAGTGACGTGGCAAGTGGACAATCCACAACTTGTGGCAGGTGATGTGGCAAGTGATGTGGCAGGTGATGTGACAAGTGGACAATCCACATCTTGTGGCAAGTGACGTGGCAGCTGATGTGGCAAGTGACGTGGCAGGTGACGTGGCAAGTGACATGGCAAGTGGACAATCCACATCTCGTGGCAAGTGACGTGGCAGGTGATGTGGCAAGTGACGTGGCAAGTGGACAATCCACAACTTGTGGCAGGTGACGTGGCAGGTGATGTGGCAAGTGACGTGGCAGCTGACGTGGCAAGTGGACAATCCAAAACTTGTGGCAGGTGACGTGGCAAGTGACGTGGCAGGTGACGTGGCAAGTGATGTGGCAAGTGGACAATCCACAGCTTGTGGCAAGTGACGTGGCAAGTGGACAATCCACAACTTGTGGCAGGTGACGTGGCAGGTGACGTGGCAGGTGAAGTGGCAAGTGACGCGGCAAGTAGACAATCCACAACTTGTGGCAGGTGATGTGGCAAGTGACGTGGCAGGTGATGTGGCAAGTCACGTGGCAAGTGGACAATCCACAACTTGTGGCAGGTGATGTGGCTGGTGACGTGTCAAGTGGACAATCCACAGCTTGTGGCAGGTGGCATGGCAGATGACGTGGAAAGTGGACAATCCACATCTCGTGGCAAGTGACGTGGCAGCTGACGTGGCAAGTGACGTGGCAAGTGGACAATCCAAAACTTGTGGCAGGTGACGTGGCAGGTGACGTGGCAAGTGACGTGGCAGGTGACGTGGCAAGTAATGTGGCAAGTGAACAATCCACAGCTTGTGGCAAGTGACGTGGCAAGTGGACAATCCACAACTTGTGGCAGGTGACGTGGCAGGTGACGTGGCAAGTGAACAATCCACAACTTGTGGCAGGTGACGTGGCAAGTGACGTGGCAGGTGATGTGGCAAGTGACGCGGCAAGTAGACAATCCACAACTTGTGGCAGGTGACATGGCAGGTGACGTGGCAAGTGAACAATCCACAACTTGTGGCAGGTGGCATGGCAGATGACGTGGAAAGTGGACAATCCACATCTCGTGGCAAGTGACGTGGCAGGTGATGTGGCAAGTGACGTGGCAAGTGGACAATCCACAATTTGTGGCAGGTGACGTGGCAGGTGATGTGGCAAGTGGACAATCCACAACTTGTGGCAGGTGATGTGGCAAGTGATGTGGCAGGTGATGTGACAAGTGGACAATCCACATCTTGTGGCAAGTGACGTGGCAGCTGACGTGGCAAGTGACGTGGCAGGTGACGTGGCAAGTGACATGGCAAGTGGACAATCCACATCTCGTGGCAAGTGACGTGGCAGGTGATGTGGCAAGTGACGTGGCAAGTGGACAATCCACAACTTGTGGCAGGTGACGTGGCAGGTGATGTGGCAAGTGACGTGGCAGCTGACGTGGCAAGTGGACAATCCAAAACTTGTGGCAGGTGACGTGGCAAGTGACGTGGCAGGTGACGTGGCAAGTGATGTGGCAAGTGGACAATCCACAGCATGTGGCAAGTGACGTGGCAAGTGGACAATCCACAACTTGTGGCAGGTGACGTGGCAAGTGAACAATCCACAACTTGTGGCAGGTGACGTGGCAAGTGACGTGGCAGGTGAAGTGGCAAGTGACGCGGCAAGTAGACAATCCACAACTTGTGGCAGGTGATGTGGCAAGTGACGTGGCAGGTGATGTGGCAAGTCACGTGGCAAGTGGACAATTCACAACTTGTGGCAGGTGATGTGGCTGGTGACGTGTCAAGTGGACAATCCACAGCTTGTGGCAGGTGGCATGGCAGATGACGTGGAAAGTGGACAATCCACATCTCGTGGCAAGTGACGTGGCAGCTGACGTGGCAAGTGACGTGGCAAGTGGACAATCCAAAACTTGTGGCAGGTGACGTGGCAAGTGATGTGGCAGGTGACGTGGCAAGTGATGTGGCAAGTGGACAATCCACAGCTTGTGGCAAGTGACGTGGCAAGTGGACAATCCACAACTTGTGGCAGGTGACGTGGCAGGTGACGTGGCAGGTGACGTGGCAAGTGAACAATCCACAACTTGTGGCAGGTGACGTGGCAAGTGACGTGGCAGGTGATGTGGCAAGTGACGCGGCAAGTAGACAATCCACAACTTGTGGCAGGTGATGTGGCTGGTGACGTGGCAAGTGGACAATCCACAGCTTGTGGCAGGTGGCATGGCAGATGACGTGGAAAGTGGACAATCCACATCTCGTGGCAAGTGACGTGGCAGGTGATGTGGCAAGTGACGTGGCAAGTGGACAATCCACAATTTGTGGCAGGTGACGTAGCAGGTGATGTGGCAAGTGGACAATCCCCAACTTGTGGCAAGTGACGTGGCAAGTGGACAATCCACAACTTGTGGCAGGTGCCGTGGCAAGTGACACGGCAAATGCAAGTGTACAACTGCTCTCTATGCTGCTGCTGCTCACTCTGATCAAAATAGCAGAAATAGTTAAAAAAAATGCTTTGAGAGCTTGGGGAGGGTCTACATGATGTTATCTTTATAAACGCGTCTAAACGCAAACGCGTCTAAACGCGTCTAAACGCGTCTAAACGCGTCTAAACGCGACATGCAAACGCGGCAAAACGCGCGTTTCTAAACGCGCGTTTCAGCTTTTTTTTAACAGAGGTTTCATCTGCGTCTCGTGTGCATGAGGCCTAAATATTTGTAAAATGTCTTGTTAGAGACATCAAATTCCTGTCTGAGGGCTTCAAAAGATTTCATTACATTCCCGTCGTACAATTGCACCAACCTATTGATTCCCTGTCTGTCCCATTCTAGAGATCTATCTATATTGTTTAGTTCATATAAGTGTCGATTGTGCCATAGGGGCATGTAGCCGGTTACCCCCACGTATCCCAAGGTTTGCTTTGCATTGTGCCATACCTTCCTCATTAGTGTATTGGTGGGGCATCTATGGGCAAGTGAGTTAGCCTCTAGGGCTTCAACAAGTAGCTTGTGGGGTGCCCCGACCATCATCAATTTATGGTTTGGGGACCCTCCCTCTTGGAGCCCTGCCCCTTCTAAATGCTGGAGTTGGGCAGCCAAAAAGTATGAACTCAAGTGGGGTATGGCCAATCCTCCCTCCGCTACAGGGAGCTGCATCGTCTGTAGCCCAATCCGGGCATGCCCCTTTTTCCAGATTAAATCTCGGATAAGAGAATCCATTTTTTTAAACCACTTCTGATTAATCCAGATTGGGGAATTATGTAGAATATACAATATTTGTGGCTGCCAGATCATTTTTATTAAGTTACACCGTCCTGCCACAGAGAGAGGAAGGCCACACCACCTGTTAAGTTTCTGCTTCAGTTTAGTTAATAATGGTAATAGGTTTTCCTTGATATACTGATTCACTTCCCCGGAGATCCAGATACCCAGGTACTTCAGGCTAGATACTGTCTCCAGACCCTGGATCACCGGTGGCGTCCATTGGACCCCAGGTCTAAGCAGTGGTAGGAGAGCTGATTTACTCCAGTTGATTACAAGGCCAGATTGTTGGCCGAACTCCCCCATCATCTGCACTACCCTGTTCAGGGTTGAATCCATGTCCCCAATAAAGAACAGGACATCATCCGCGAACAGGGCGATTTTATCCTCCCTTACTCCGCGCCGGAATCCCTGGATGTCCAGGCGTGATCTTGCCATGACAGCCAGGGGTTCCATGGCTAATACGAACAAGAGGGGTGACAATGGGCACCCCTGTCTTGTGCCTCTCTCCAGCTGGAAAGCCTCCGAAAATTCAGACCCCAACTTGACTTTTGCCCTGGGCCGATTATAGAGTAGTTTTATCCATTGGATAAATTGAGTACCAAGGCCAAACCTCTCCAACACTCCCCACAAGTAGCCCCAGTCCAGGCTATCGAAGGCCTTAGTCGCATCTAAGGCCAAAATGGCTCCCGGCCCATCGTTATCCCTGGGTGTTTGAATATTAAGGAAAACTCTTCTGATATTGGTACTGGTTGTCCTGCCCGGGATAAAACCCGACTGGTCTGGATGTATTAATTTATGGATATGTTTATTTAAGCGGGTTGCTAGGGCCTTAGCTAGAATTTTAATATCCGAGCACAGCAAGGATATTGGCCGATATGATGAGACTTCCTGTTGGTCTTTCCCCTCCTTAAGTATTAGAGTTATATTGGCTTCCAGCATTGAGGCGGGGAGTTCACCCACCTCAAGTGCATGGTTCAACGTCTCCAAGAGCTCCGGCAGTAGCACTTCACCATAACGCTTGTAAATTTCCGTTGGCAACCCATCTGGGCCTGGAGATTTATAATTGGGCATTGCGGCTACTGCGTTTTTCAACTCCTCAAGCGTAAGTGGGGCCTCAAGGCATATTTTATCCTGTTCTGGTAATGTTGGAATTGTTGCTTGAAGTAAGAAATCTGTAGCAAGGCTACCTTGACCTCGCGGTGGTGATTTATATAAGTTATTATAGTAATCATAGATTACTCTCATGATCGCGGGGGGGCTAGAGACAAGGTCGCCGTTTGGCGACTTAATCACCTGGGCTGCTGTAGGGGAGCTGTTAGTTTGGACCAGGAGGGAGAGGGCTCGGCCCACCCTCTCCCCTTCACCGAAATAGTGCTGCGGTTGGAATATTCGCCGGTTCTCTGCCTTTTTTAAAAGGGCCATTTTATAAGCTTGTTGGCTGTCTAGCCATACCTTCTGACTTTCAGGTGATGGGGCATCTAAATATGCGCTTTCCGCCATAGTAACCCTATTTCTTATTGCTGACTCCTGTTCTCGAGCTTTCTTTTTAGTTATTGTAATTTGTTGAATTAATATACCTCTAATATAGGCTTTAAGGGAATCCCACACTATTCCGGGTGAGGCTGTACCCTTGTTTATTAGAAGGAATTCCTTTATCTTATCCAGGAAAGGACTAGAACTATCCATTAGCTCCAGCCAGCCGGGGTTTATCTTCCACTCCCCTGGGCCTGTTCTAGCTCCCAAGGACACCATAATGGACAAGGGGGAATGGTCTGAAATCCCCCTTGCCCCATATTCGATGTCCTGTACCACTTCTGCTGCCTCTTTATTTCCAAAAATCATATCAATTCTTGACAACGTGTAGTAGGTCCTAGAAAAACAGGAATACTGTCTCTCCTGGGGATGTCGCATTCGCCATAGGTCGCTCAATCCTGTTTCGGATAAAAATCCCTGCAGTCGCCCTGTTCTAGCCCCGTCAGGTTTAGGAAACCTATCCAGGTTCCCGTCAAGTGTTTCGTTAAAATCACCTAGTACTATCCACGGAACTCCCGGCTTATCCAAACAGAATGTCAGTAGTTTGTACATAACCTCCAGCTTAAAAGGAGGAGGTATATAGATATTGGCAAAGATGTAGTATTGCCCTCTCATCAGACCATATAAAAAAACAAATCTCCCCACCTCGTCGATAGAGGCCTCCTTACATAGAAAATCCGTGCCCCTCCTAACTAGAACACTCACTCCTCTTGAATATGACGTATGAAAGGAGTGATAGTGTGCTTGGAATTTCCGATTATTTAGCTGTGGAGCTGTGCTGGGGGTTAGGTGCGTTTCTTGCAGAAAAAGTAAACCTGGGCCCCCCCTCTCTGTTTCCAGCATAACCGCTGCTCGCTTCTTGGGATCTCCCAACCCCCTCACGTTCCACGATATAATGCTTACTCTACTCATAGCCACTGGTAGTCGCCATGTTGGCCGGGGGCAGGGGGCGAGGGGGGAGGGAAACCCACCCTCTCACGGCAGGCCCCCTCCCCCCTCCCCCCCCACTCCATCCCAGCCCCCCGTACCCACAGTGCGCGCTCGAAGATCCCCCCTCCCTCCTGCCCTCCCACCCACCCCTACCTACCCATAGCCCTCCGCCCCACCCATCCCTGCTCCTCAAAGTGTCCCTTAGCCCCCCCACCACCCCACCCCCACTGCTCTGCCCATCAGGGCATCCCCTAGGGGTCGCTATGGTGGCCCTCTTATGCATTCACTCAAAAAGACCCAAGGCGCCCCACCCCATCCCCCCCCCCCCCGCCCCTCAGTTTACCTGGAGGTCCGCCCCAGCTAGTTCCAAACATAATGTTCATATAACACCATCTTAATCCAGCATTCAATTGGGCTCATCCCCTCATATAGAGAGAGAGAGAGAAAAAAAAAAAAAAGAAAAGAAAAAATCACATATATATATTATATGTTTGTGCTATTTTTCACACTATACAGGTGGCCATGCTTGGTGCGACTATCCCCTAAATCATATATAGATGCTAATCCGATCACTCTATTATTCTATAATTGCTATACTGTTATTATTCAATTCCCCCCGATATAGTGAGAGAGAGAAGAAAAAAAAAAAAAAAAAAAAAAGAAGGAAGAAGGGGGGGGTACTAGCTTGACCCCCACCTACGTAATAAAAAGTGTCCCTAATATCCCATTTGTTGCATAGCATTCCATCTCTAGACAATAAGTGCATTTGTGCCTATTATGTGCATGCGATATGCTAAATGATTAAATTCTTTCTTTCTTTCTTTTTTCCCCCTCTTCCCCCCCCGTGCCAAGCTCGTATTACCTATACATGTTACAATATCTCAAATTACATAACATACCATTCCTAGACATTATAATTCTGCGTGTATAATTAACATAGCTGATTGGTGATTACGGATTTCTTCATGTAGATCTCAAATTAACTTAGGAAGAAGAAAAAAAGAAAAAAGGGAAAAAAATTTTTTTGAGAAGAGGAGGGAGGAGGATACCAAGAGGGATCCCCAGCTCCCCAGACACAATAGCGCTGGAGAGCACTAAAGATCCCCCCCATGTTCCTCCAGCCACCTCTTAACCTCACATGGGGTGCTAAAGAAGAGGGTTGAGCCCAGAGCAGTCATGCGTAGTCGAGCCGGGTATAATAATGCATAGGCTATATGATGTTCTTGCAGAATACGCTTGATGGGGATGAATTCCGCCCTCTGCTTCTGTAATCCTGGTAAAAAATACGGGTAAAATGACACTCTAGTCCCTTTATAGAAGATGTCCCTTAATTCTCTGACCCTTTGCATCAGAATAACTCGGTCGTTGTAGTTCATAAATTTCAGTATCAATGGTCTAATGCGGCCTTCTGGTAGCCTAGCTCTAATTGGCACTCTATGTGCCCTTTCTATAGCAAAGAGCGCTGTAAAGGAAACGTCCCCCAGGAGCTCTCTAAACCAGTTTTCCAAGAAGGCTATGGGGTTAGAGCCCTCACTCCCCTCTGGTAGACCAATCAAGCGTACATTATTCCTGCGATTTCTGTTCTCAAATTCATCTAATTTTGACGTCTGGATAGTAAGCTGCTTCTGTAGCCCCATTATTTTTTGCTGGAGCGGATAAAGCTCATCCTCAACCGTGCTTAGTTTCCCCTCAAGTACTGTGGTTCTTTCCACAGTGTTACTCAGCAATTGGCCCATGGAGTGTAGTTCAACTTTAATGCTAGTTAGCTGGTTATCAAGGCCGCGGATAGAGTCTTTACAATCATTAACTGCAGCCAATATGTCTCGTAGCGTGGGTTCACCTTCCCCTGCTAGTGGACGTATTGCGGGTTCTACTGGTGCTGGTACATTGCATGTTACCGTGCCCTCTACTAGCCCCAGGTTATTTGCTTTATTGCCAATTAGTGAGGCAGTAGGGTTTAATGCTGGGTGACCAGTGCTTCTCCTTTCTGATGTCATCCCTTGTGACCTTGACTGCCCGACTATCTGGTGATGACCTTTCCTAGTTGGTGAAGTTGCATGTGCATAACGTTCGAGTTTTGCAGCTGCTGCTGCCGAGGCCTGGCTTGCTTTTTCTTTGCCTGCCCGGGTTTTCTGGTTCCCCTCGCTAAGGAGTGTATCCTCCGTGGCCTTTTTACTGAGCATGGTCTGGGGCTAGGGGAAGCTTAACTAAGAATGAAAAAATGGTACGGCAGGAATATAGCAATGGTGGGCAAAGCCCTCTATTCCTCCCTTTGTACTATACCACTACAACACAGAGCAATGCAACCAGCACAGCGACCTCAACCCAAATGCCCGGCTATCCCGCCAACCCCGCACCAGGATCAATGCCACTGCGCATTCAAATACAGTCCAAGTAGTACCACAAAGCAGGTAGATTTATGTTGCGTTATGTAGTGCTTTTCGGCTCTTAAGCCCTTAGGGAGCAGTTCAACAGTGAGGCCGGATGGTTACGTATTTTTGCTTATCACAAGAGAAACAGGGGAGGACAGGGAGTTGAATGGAGGGTATCCGCTATATGTAAATCTACTTGTTACCAGTGGTCATACATGGCAGATCTTGTCCCATACATTTTCACTTGTATTTCTTGTATTTCTACCTCCTCACCCCCCACTCGTCTCCCCGTGTTACCACTCAACCCAGGCCGATGCCACAGGTTGCACAGATGCTCCGCTTGGCAAGTCAAAATTCTGGAATCCCCGTTCCACATGCGGCGTTCAAAGAGCCCTCTTCTGCGCTACAGTTCGTCTGTAATCTCGCGATGCTTTGGCCTATGCGGTGACGTAGCTTCCCCTCGGCTCTCCTCGGCTACCTCCGGGTACGCCGCTCGCTCTACGCTTCTCCGCGGGGACGCTGGGAGGGGATCTCGCGATAGCTGGATCACCCGCGGGATCGCCCTCAGCCGCTACGGACACCCAGGCTCCATTTCGCTCGGGCTACCTCCACAGAGTTTACAGGGGAAAGAGGTAGGGCCATCCCAGTGTAGGCTGCGTGTTCTAAAAGCGCTACATCCAGGCAACTATCGAGGGGGACGAGGGGAGGCGCAGGCAGTGCAACCTCTCACACTCTCACTCACTCATCCGGCCACGCCCCCTCGATAGCACCATTAGTTGTCCGGGGGTGGAATTTTTAACGACGCCCCAAACAAATCTGCTAAACAAATCTTTATCTGCTATTCTTCCTGGAGGGCCTATTTAGCTAGCTAAATGTTTAAAATTCTGCCCCCATTTTTGCAGCAGTGGCCATCCTTGAAAACATCCGCCCCTTCATGTTAAATTCCACCGCTCACCTACATGAATGTGCCTCTGCAAAATCTGACTGAAAAATGTCTTCTATTGTGCGCAGGCGCCGTCTCGCTCACACAACAGTTGATCTTAAAATCATCGATGCATGCGCAGTTTGTCTTGGGCACTATTCAATAGCGGGCACTTCTTGAGAGAACAAGGTGAGCGGGGTGATGGGCGGATCCTCCCTCCACTCTGCTCTTCTGTGTTGTGCGCGCTGGGCTGCAGCAGCATGTGGGGGAGAGGAGACAGAGAGAGATAGCTCCAGGCCGCTGCCACCCGCCTAGGATCGGCCCTGCCTGCAGGACTTTGAGACCCCATGCCCTAAAGTATTTTTTGGTTCTGAACGTGAAACAAAGCTGCTGGGTAGCTAAGCAAAGGGTAATATATGCATAAGGGGTGTTGGACATTAAAGTGAATAAAAGGAGGAAAGAGTACATGGATGACCTCATAAGTGAGTTGCCGCTCCTTCATTGTCCAATCTACTGGCAGGAGGTGTTGAGGTCACCAAGGAAATAGAGCTTTGGAGCTAGTATTTTCTTTGATCATGCAACAGAAGAGTGAAGCCCCGTACACACGAGAGGACTTATGTCCGACAGACTTCCGAAGGAGTTCCGTCGGAGTTCTGCTGGAATTCCGACGGAGTTCTGACAGACTTTTCGGCTGAGCGGACTTGGCCACACACGATCACACTAAACTCCAACGGATTCGAACGTGATGACGTACGACTCGGCTCGAATACGGAAGTTCATAGCCAGTAGCCAATAGCTGCCCTAGCGTCGGTTTTAGTCCGTCGGAGTAGCATACACACGAGCGGATTTTTCGAAGGGGACCGGGTCCGGCGGAGTTCCTTCGGAAAAATTTGAAGCATGTTCCATATTCTAAAGTCCTTCGGACTTTGGCGAGTCAAAAGTCCGTTGCAGCCCACACACGATCGGATAGTCTGACGGACTCAGTCCTTCGGACTTTGGATGTTGAAAAGTCCGCTCGTGTGTACGCGGCATGAGTACTTCTAATTAGACTGCAGACGGGTAAGTGACAAAGTGCACATAGAAAACAGTAAGGCCTTATGCACACAGGGTGACATAAATGCCACTTTTAAGGGTGTTTGATTTTTTTTACTGCCTCTTACGCCCTGCTATGTTAGCCAATGTGTCCTTGCACACATAGGTGTTTAGAAGTAGAAAAGAAAACACAGAGCAAGAGTGTTCAGGATAAGAGTGTTTTGTGTGTGTGGGGGGGGGGGGGGGGGGGGGAGTGCCTAAACATGTGTAAACGGACGTATTTTCAAAACGAGACTTCACAATCACTTTAGGCTTTCATTAGCAGTAGTGCAATGCTTAATGAGCCTGATTACCTTAAGTTATCATTTTTCTTCTCCTCTGTTGACATAACATTGTGGGAATTTTCTAAGAATTTTGCAAGTATCTGGGCAGAATTAGTGACGACATAGCGCAACATCTCCTGGAAAATGCAGTCTGCGAGTTTTAGAAATCGATCAAACCTCTCCTGCAAGTTTCTCCAATCAGAGAGCTGCGTGTAGTTTGGTTTCACAGTGGAGTCAGATAAGAAAAGGTCTTTCAGCCCTGCAGATTCCGCCATCTGAAAAATTAACAATATAGCCTTTCGGATTTGTTGGCAGAGAGGTGTAAACACAGTATTTATGTCACAAAACAATAATGTAGCAGCAACAGGGATACTCATTCAGGAGAATTCAAAATAACACCAGCGACAGATTTGGGTGGTAGTTCACTTAAGAACTTGCACATGTGTCCATAACATTACCTACACATGCTAAAAAATCTGGCACTTCTTACTACCAATACTTTAACAATTTGTTGCTATGGTAGTAACAAATTCTTAAAGAATTACTGCCAGTTCTCAGTTTGCCATTAAAAGCGGTTTGCTATATCAGTTTGATAAGTAAAAAAAAAAAAAACTGTTGATGCTGCCAGAAATCTTGTGAGCTTAATATTTCTTGTGCTTTTGACTTGTGCACACTCTCATTAATGACATTGTTGTCTGTATCTTTTGACACAGAGGGGTGAGTAAGGCCGGGCATTCATGGATCGAAATTCTGTTGCTTCAGAAGTGACCAGACGGATTTTGATCCATGTATGGGCTGGCTTGTAAGCAGTGTGTATTTAGTTAGCACCATCCGCCCTAGTTGGGAGGGAAGGGGTTAATGCTTGTGCCACCTTTTCTTGTGGGTTTGTGGTTTTTCCTATGAGGTTCAGCCTTCCTCCTGTTTGATATAAAGTGAAAAGACCTGGATCCTGGTGAGGGAAGGGAAACCTAGAACAGGCTCGTATGCACACACAGGAGCTCAGAGGTAATCCCTTAAAAAGCTTACTAGTCAGCTTGGAACGCCGATCCATTGCCTTTGCTCAAGTTATTTCCAGTTTGGACACTTCCCAAAGATGCTATACAATCAACCACATAACCTGGAGCAGCCACAGCTAGGTTTAGTTAGGGAGGACATTACTGCAAGTTGTACATGTTCTGCTAAAAGTTCAGTTAAGTTGTTTCTACTGCTCAAAGCTTGGTCTGAAGTTACTCAAGGTGTGCATGTGGGGTCCTGGTGTCTCTCTAAGGAACCAGGGTCTGAAATGGCACATTGGGTTCTATGACAACAAAAGTTTAACTTTCAAGAAAGTTGTTATGGGTAACCAGAAGGAAGAACAGCAACCAGTCATTGGCCTTGGTACCTTGCTAGGTGACAGGTCCCTCCAGTAGTGGGGGGGTTCGATGTTCACCTCCCTCCCTAGCTGTTTGTCTCTGTTGGTCACTGGTAGCAGGTTACCGTTACAAAGATCTAATACCTGGTCACTTGGTACGGAAAGAGAAGAGTTTAGTGGAGCACCCATGAGGCCCATGCTATGTGCTCTGAGGGACCCCATTCTGTTACTGGGAATGAGGTAACAGAGGCACGCTGACTGGTGGAGTGGGCATGGGCTGTGTGTCTCTCCTAATGCAACACATACACCTGTGCAAGTGTGTAGGACAAGGGATAGCATCTTCAGGAGGAACTCTGCATCTGACACTATACACAAGTGTTCTACACTAATCCCTGAGACGGGCGAACTGTCTTAATGTTTGACTTTCACATGACCATGGCCCCTGCCTGGTCCTGGGCAATGGTGTGCATGCCTTCGGGCAAGATGTTACCTCTGTGCTAGGACAAGTAACCTCGTTCTTCGCCTGGCGTAGCCCAAAGAACCCACCCCTGAAGTTGGCCTCCTATGTAACCTACACTTGACCCCAACGAGTTAATAGGGAACATAGAGGAAGTGTCACCCGGCTGCTCCTACAGGCTGCTTGTACAGAAGTCGACATACCGATCCACTTCTGTTACTGTACAAACATTCTGTCAGGTTTTCCCAATTGGTCAGTCAGGCCCGTCATCACATGTATGAATACAGACTGTACTGCATTGTAAAATGCCAGTCACTGCAAGGACACGCAGAAAACAGTTGTTTTCTGTGTGTCCCATTCACATTGCAACGCAGGCCCGAGCTGCAGTGCAGTGAGATGCAATAAAATGCAGACATGCTGCATTTTATAGCAGCACACTGTACAGAATTGCTTGTACTTTTGTACACTTCAAATAAAGTTAAGTGAGGGAAAGAAAAAGGGAGACGTGTATGCACACCACACCACCCCCACAGCCACAAATGGACACCTCTGGCAGTTGTACATTGTGTGTGAACAGCCCTCAAGTGTCCTGAAAAATCACTTGCTGAATCAGGGGCATGAGGTAATAAGAAACAGAGATGTCACTAATACATTTTGGATGTGTAAGCCCTTTTATTCACAAGAATAGTTTAGAGATAATATCTGACCTCCAAAAAAGTTTGATTGACGGCAGAAATGGCTTTCCCCCGAAGTGTCTGAAGCCTGGCCAGAGCTGTGTCACATTGTCTAGTCTGAATGTCATAGAACTCTTTCAAATAATAACTGCGGGAGTCATCCACCTGTAGGATCAGAATATACATCAATTAACTCTAATAAACTGATTGTAAGAAAAGGTTCCAAAATGCTTTGTATATGACTGCCTGCTCTATTTCACAGCATATTTCTGCACTGTTCAGCAGCATTCATCCTAATGACTTGCAATATTCTGGATGGGATGAGTCTGACTCTTACCCAAGCAAGTCTTAGCCCCTGTACACACGGTCGGAGATTCTGCCAACCAAATCCGTCGGATTTTGTCCGTCAGATTTAGTCTGACGGATTGTGTCCGAAACTGTTGCATACACATGGTCGGAAAAATTTGTAGAAAAATCCGATCTTTCAGAACGTGATGACGTAATTTCGTTACGATGGGACTAGATTCAGGCTAGTAGCCAATAGCTTTAATGTAGGAATTTGATCTGAGCATGCGTGACACTTGGTCCGATCAAAATTCTCTACACATGATCGGATTACGTCTGATCGGCCCAGTTGGTCAGGAAATATTTCCAACATGTTGGAAAATTGGGTCCGACGGAGATTCGGACAGAATCAGTCCGATGCATACCACACACAGTCGGATTATCTGACGACATGGTCCGATAAGACGCATTCCGACGGATTCTCCGACCGTGTGTATGCGGCATAAGAGCCGATCTAAAACTCCACCCCTGCAGACCTTTAGCTGTAGTGTTGTTATACGTTATATTTATTAGAACTTTACAAAAAAAAGTAAACAGCTACTGTATGCATAGATAGTCCAGAAATTTAGATATTTGTAATTTATGTCACCTCAATGAGATTACTGAACAGGAAATCAGTGATGTATTTTAATATATCACCCCACTATGGTACTTTAACTTTAATTGTTTTATATTCTAATATCTTCTTGAAGCAAAGCTTTGCCATAACTTTTAATAAACGTCCTAAACCTTCTTTATATAAACCAATGATGCAACTGTTGTAAAATTAGCATTTAGCAGTGACTGCACTGCAGTAATACCAGCAATACCTTATAAAAAAACTGCACTAGCAACTATAGGGTTTTAAAAAACTACTCCAGTTAGAATTAAATCATCCATTGTGGTCTGAACAAGGAAAGGCCCTAACCCTCATGCGATCCTTCTGTTATCTACAGTATCTCACAAACGTGAGTACACCCCTCACATTTTTGTAAACATTTTATTATATCTTTTCATGTGGCAACACTGAAGAAATTACACTTTGCTACAATGTAAAGTAGTGAGTATACTGCTTGCACAACAGTGTAAATTTGCTGTCCTCTCAAAATAACTCAACACACAGCCATTAATGTCTAAACCGCTGGCAATAAAAGTGAGTGCACCGTTTTCCGCAGTTTTTCCTCCCCAGTGTCATGTGACTCGTTAGTGTTACAAGGTCTCAAGTGTGATGGGAGAGCAGGTGTGTTAAATTTGGTGTTATCGCTCTCATACTGGTCACTGTAAGTTCAACATGACACCTCATGGCAAAGAACTCTGTGAGGATCTGAAAAAAAGAATTGTTGCTCTACATAAAGGTGGCCTAGGCTATAAGAAGATTGCCAAGACCCTGAAACTGAGATGCAGCATGGTGGCCAAGACCACACAGTGGTTTAACAGGACAGGTTCCACTCAGAACAGGCCTTGCCATGGTCGACCAAAGAGGTTGAGTGCACGTGCTCAGCGTCATATTCAGAGGTTTTCTTTGGGAAATAGATGTATGAGTGCTGCCAGCATTGTTTCAGAGGTTGAAGGGGTGTGAGGAGAAAGAAAGTCCACAAACAGTTTTCTGAAGACAATCAGACTAAGGACATGGATTACTGGATCCATATCCTGTGGTTTGATGAGACCAAGATAAACTTATTTGGTTCAGATGGTGTCAAGCGTGTGTGGCGGCAACCAGGTGAGGAGTACAAAGACAAGTGTGTCTTGCTTACAGTCAAGCATGGTGGTGGAAGTGCCATGGTCTGGGGCTGCCTGAGTGCTACAGTTCATTGAGGAAACCATGAATGCCAACATTTACTGTGATATACTGAAGCAAAGCATGATCCCCTCCCTTCAGGGACTGGGCCGCAGGGCAGTATTCCAGCATGATAACGACTCCCACACACACCTCCAAGACGATCACTTCCTTGCTAAAGGAGCTGAGGGTAAAGGTGAGGGACTGGCCAAGCACGTCTCCAGACATAAACACTTTTGAGCATCTGTGGGGCATCCGCAAATGGAAGGTAGGGGAGCGCAAGGTCTCTAAAATCCACCAGCTCTGTGAAGTCATCATGGAGGAGTGGAAGAGGACACCAGTGACAACTTGTGAAGCTCTGGTGAACTCCATGCCCAAGAGGGTTAAGGCAGTGCTAGAAAATAATGGTGGCCAAACAACATATTGACACTTTGAGCCCAATTTGGACATTTTCACTTAGGAGTGTACTCACTTTTGTTGCCAGCGGTTTAGACATTAATGGCTGTGTGTTAAGTTATTTTGAGGGGACAGCATATTTACACTGTTATACAAGCTGTACACTCACTACTTTACATTGTAGCAAAGGGTAATTGCTTTCAAAGTCACATGAAAAGATATTATAAAATATTTACAAAAATGGGAGGGGTGTACTTACTTTTGTGAGATACTGTATATCACCCACGTAAGGAATTATCCACCCCGTATATATTGAATCTGGCTGAACAGTGCCTTTTAGCGTACACGGCATAGGAATATCAGTGACACTAAGAAGCCCAGCTTCTCAGCAGGGCTTAAAGCGGAGTTCTGTGCCGGGAGGAAGTGGGAGCTGGGACTCTTTGAAAAGTGGGTAGCCGCCCCCCTCCCTAAAAAAGGACATGCTAAATGTAGCATGTCAGGGGCTCACCCCCCTAAAGCAGAGCTTCCATTTTTGGGTTGAACTTTGCTTTAACATACGGTATTACTCTGACCACTCCATCTGAAATGGAAAAATCCCATTTGAATGGGTTGCTATTTAAAGATGACATGTATATTTTAAAAAAAGACTGCAGTAGCAGCTTTTTTTACCTTAATAAGCAGAATGGGTATGTCTCTGCCATTGTTATCTTGCCGGATGTCTACAACACCCTCACACAATGACTGGAGGTATAGCAGGCAGTGCTGAGACAACTCATCAGCCGTAAACAGCTGCTGAAGAAGTATTTCCCTGTAATGGAAGACCAAATCATAGTTATTTGCAAGAAAGCTTAATTTCCAATACCTGATATCTAAACAGTACAGAAAGTCTGGACAATCATCAAAGACAGTCTAGGACAAAGATTATCAAGCAGGTGTTACTCATAACCCACTGGAGCTTCTGACATATTCACATACTTATAATCAAGGATGTTACAAAAAAAAAACGCCCCCCTATGCACACCCCTCCGCGCTCCTTGGACTAAACTCCTTATGGTTACACTTGTATTATAAACAGCAGCTGCTTAATATTAGAGTCCAAAATAGAAAATTGTCAATACTACAAAAAACAAGTAAAAGTCCTTTTTATAATATTGCAGCAGCGCTTTTTTCCTCATTCAAATATGAACATCACTTCTCATGATCAATACGATGAGGTAGATAGTGGAAAGGTAGAGTCTCTTATTGTGATTTGTGCACAGCTTCCACCCACGATTCCCCACGTGTGGTAAAAAACACCCCTTTTGAGGGTACACTCACCAGACCATAAATAAAATAGAGACTTGATATCTCAAGCTTAAAAACTCCGCTTTCCACTGTCCATCTCCAACCGTCCACTAGGTATCAGGGTTGATTACCATAGGGCTCTGGCAATACATAAAAAATAACAATGTCCACATTGCGTAATCCCATTCAAGTAATTTTATTCAATTTTGCCCTCAACCACCTAGTAAAAAAATGCGTACCAAAATATAAAATATATAAAGCATATAATGAAAGTGCACTGTGCCTGTTTCGTAGAAATGCCCGCCAGAAAGAGAGAGTCTACCGTTTGTATAAAATCAGCGAAAGTCTCCCAGAACGTCCGGATGGCTGCAACTCACTCGTGAGGCACAGCCGTCATTTCCGGTAGGTCACAATACTGACGCGTTTCCCCATATCCGACTTCCTCTGAGGGCCTTCGTCAGACGAAGTCGGATATGACGAAACGTGTCAGTGTTGTGACTTACTGGAAGTGATGCCTGCGCCTCACGAGTGCGTTCCAGCCATCCGGACGTTCTGGGAGACTTCCACTGATTTTATACGACTCTCTCTTTCTGGCAGACGTTTCTACGAAACAGGCACAGTGCACTTTCATTATATGCTTCATATATTTTATATTTTGGTACGCATGTTTTTACTAGGGGGTTGAGGGCAAAATTAAATAAAATTACTTGAACGGGATTACGCTATGTGGACATTGTTAGTTTTTTATGTATTGCCAGAGCCCTATGGTAATCAACCCTGACACCTAGTGGACGGTTGGAGACATCCAGTGGAAAGTGGAGTTTTTAAGCTTGAGATATCAAGGCTCTATTTTATTTACAGCCTGGTGAGTCTACCCCCAAAAGGGGTGTTTTTTACCACACGTGGTGAATCGTGGGTAGAAGCTGTGCACAAATCACAATAAGAGACTCTACCTTTCTACTATCTACCTCATCGTATTGATCATGAGAAGTGATGTTCAAATTTGAATGAGGAAAAAAGCACTGCTGCAATATTATAAAAATAACTTTTACTTGTTTTTTTGTAGTATTGCCAATTTTCTATGTTCACATACTTACCAACTTCCTGAGATGAGAATGAGTGACACCTTTCCACAGCAAGTCAGTTATTTAGGGTTGCAGTCCCGAGTGGTGTCACTTGACCCTTGAGCCCATTAAAATCCATCCCTACCATAACAGGGCTAGATAACTGTGTTTGCCCCTAGGTTGAAGGTTTCCAGTACTCCCCTGTGTCTACACCAATTATAGAGGAAGGATACAGGAGTTAGCCACTGCCTTTTTTTTCAAATAGCAGAGTTTGTGGATACTTCTTTCAGCCATGCCCCTATGCTATCTAGGCCCTGTCTCTTGTACTGTTAAGCCATGTCTACTTTGAATACGACAACTATAGGGAAGTTAGGTGTTGGGTTAGGTCAGTGATGGCGAACCTTGACACCCCAGATGTTTTGGAACTACATTTCCCATGATGCTCTGGCACTCTGCAGTGTAGTGGAGCATCATGGGAAATGTAGTTCCAAAATATCTGGGGTGCCAAGGTTTGCCATCACTGGGTTAGGTCACCAGTACAGCATTTGTAAATTGAAATCATATCGCCGAAGTTAAAAGAAGATTGGCTACCATGCACATCTGTACCAGATTCTGAGTGCTCCGGTTTTAGTAAATCCCCCCCTTTGTGTTATAATATGATGATATGTTACAAATACAAACCTGCTGTTGTCTGTCTTTGATCGATGGACATTAATTTTCCAAATTGTAAATGCTTTCCAAAGTCTTTGGGAAAAACAGAATAATGATGACATCAATATATATTGAAAATATTATCAACAACAATAAAAATGTATGATTTTAATGCATTTTGAGCAGAATATATGTTGTCTCTGTTCACACCTTAAAGATAAACTATATCCAAAACATTTTTTTTTGTTTTGGGCAGAGTGGAGAACAAATTAGAAGCTCAGTTAAGTGTCTTCACTGGGGAGCTATTTCCTGGCAACATTAAATGCATATTTAAACACATGAAGAAAATTGTTATCTATTACAGCTTGCCACTATAGATGTGGTGGCTGCATTAGTTCTCTTTTTTTCAGACATTTTTTCTTCTATTTTCACCTAGTGATCCTGTCAGCAACACTCTGTTCTAGAGTAACAACGCTCACTTACTGCACTGTATCAATAAAGGAGTACCCCTGGCACTCCACGCCAAGAAAGGTGCTGATATTTCAGAACACCTTCCCCTCTCCTCATCTTCATAACATGGGAGGAGGCGTTTTGTAATCGACAGAAAGAACCAGGCATGTTGTTAGTCTGCTGGATTTCATTATTGTATCCTGTAGTGATGGGGATGCAAGAGATTGACACTCCAAGAAATGTTGGTTTCCCAGTGGACTTATGGAGATGATTTCTTAAGATCACAGATCACAGGCAATGAGACAGCCAAGTATTACCAGTCTTCGTTTTTGGGTATATTTTTGGGGATAACCTTTATATAGCAATAGAGTCTCTTTAATAGTAGCTCAACTATTGCTATAGTCAAAAAAATAATAATTATCTGCAGGTGACAACTAGCCTGCACAATGATTTCTCTGTCTAAGACCCCTTTCACACTGGGGCGTTTTTCAGGCGTTTTTCCGGCGCTTTAGCGTTAAAAAAAGCGCCTGTAAAGCGCTTGAAAGAAGCCTCATCTGCAGTCCCAATGTGAAAGCCCAAGTGCTTTAAGAGCCCTTTCACAATGTCAGCGCCCGAAAAACGCTCGTAAAGCACCGCTTAAACTAGCAGCGCTTTACCGGCGTTTTTCGAGCGTTATTGGGGTGTTTTTAACCCCTGCTAGTGGCCAAATAAAGGGTTAAAAGCGCCCACAAAACGCTGCTGCCAATAGCGTTTTTCAGGCGTTTTTCAGGCGTTTTACAGGCGCTTCCCATTGATTTCAATGGGAAGGGGCGCTTTAGGAGCGTTGTATTCACCGCTCCAAAAGCGCTGCAAAGAAGCTGCTTGCAGGACTTTTTTTGACGCCCTGCCAGCGCAGCGCCTCAGTGTGAAAGCACTCTGGCTTTTACATTGGGATTGCAGTTGCAGCTTCTTTCAGGCGCTTTTTTTTAACGCTAAAGCACCTGAAAAACGCCGCAGTGTGAAAGGGATCTCGGTGTGAAAGGACTCGGGCTTTTACATTGTGATTGCAGTTTTTTAAGGCTAAAGCGCATGAAAAACGCCCCAGTGTGAAAGGGGTCTTAGGTGGACAGAAAGTCACTTCCTTAAGGCTTCTATTACATTAGAGGTAATGCTTAAAAGGTAAAAGGTCTGTGTACCTGTGGTCAACAAGCGTTCAGGAGGCGATCCTGCCGTCTCCTAAACGTCTGTTTTTCTTTCAATCCCAAGGGAGATTTTAAAGTACAAAAAGACAAGTGTTTGGCTTGCAGCTGTGGTGCACTCAGAATTAACTCAATGGGCGAGGTTGACAGACAGTGTCTCCTGTCAAACTCTGCAGCCCAAGTTAAAATCGCCATGGCCGTGACATGTGTACAGAGAAGACCTATCAGGCTCTAAAGTAAAAATTTGGGTGGGTGGACAGGGGGCAGTGCATAAAACCAAAATCAAGGATCAGCTGCCTGTTTTTACCATCCCCAGATGCCCACATGAAAAAAGCTCTCAGAACCATGGGCCGCTAGCAATTCTGTTGCTGACAATAACTAGTCAGTGACAGGATAGCTATAAAAGAAAGAGAAATACTCACCTGTTTCCAGGTGGTGCTCCCTCACTGGCTACATGAGCAAGGCGTTGCTCAGTTGCTGGCGAGTGACATTTTGCAGCGTGTCCATCAGAGATGCCTTACCTTGAAACTGGTTGACACCAGAAACAGAATTACAATGTGCCATGGGCCTAAGTGGGAACCATGCAACAAAGACAAACACCTTCTGATGATGTATTTGGCACCCTTTACGTCTTTAGTCATAGCTGATAGGATTTGTTAATAAAGTGTAATATTTAGAAACTTGCTCAGAGCAGTGGATGTTACAGGAACTTTATGTGTTAGAAACCTGTGATGTATTTTCCAAACAGTATATAAAAAATCTTTACTGTTACATAAAGTATTGGAGAGTTAAAAAATTATAGCAATACCTTTAGAAAATCAATCACTTTTAAAGATGCGCAAAGGTTTGGCCACCTTCTTACCTGAACTGGGCAAACACTTGCATATTCCTAATTGCGTAGTATTTCTGTTGCTCATGTAACCATTCCGTAACAGGTACAGTCTCCATTATCTCTGCTCCATTCACCTTGTATATCTAAAGAATGACACAAAAAGTGCAAATAAAAGAGACTGCCAGACAAGAGACAAATCAACAATAACTTAAAATGCTTTTACTTGGCTGTCCGGGACTCCGCTCCTCATTGGCTGAGACAGCAGCGCCATTGGCTCCCACTGTTGTCAATCAAAGTCAGTGAGCCAATGAGGAGAGAAATGGGATGGGGCCAGGCCGGGCCACGGCTCCATGTCTGAATATACACAGGGAACTGCGGTCCAGCTCGGGTGCCCCATAGCAAGCTACTTGCTATTGGGACACTCAGACGACCAGGAGCGCCGAAAAGGGACCCGAGAAGAGGAGGATCGGGGCTACCCTGTGCAAAACCACTGAACAGAGCAGGTAAGCATGATATGTTTGGTTTTTTTCTAAGGCAAAAAAAAATAGACTTTAATATCGCTTTAAGCTTATGATCTAGTTGTACTTCCCCCCTAGTATGTATAATGCATGCATGTTTTTAGCCCCCAAGTGCATAACGTTACATTCATCTGCATTAACCTCATTTATCACATAGATGCCCAATTAAACAGAGCATTGAGGTCGGCTTGTAAGTTGGAGACATCCTGTAAGGATGTTATTACACTACATAGCTTGGTGTCATCTGCAAAGACTGAAATGGTACTTTTAATCCCAGACCCTAGATCATTTTTTAATATTTTAAAAAGTAAGGGTTCTAACGCTGAACCTTGGGGTACATCACTAATAATCTTAGACAATTCAGAGTATGATTCATTAACGTGTTACTAAACACTTTTTTTTTTTACATTAAAATAACAAACATGTTATACCTTCCTGCTCTGTGCAATGGTTTTAAACAGTGCAGCCTGGATCCTTTTCTTCTCAAGGTCCCATGCAGGAGCTCTAGAGCCGCATCTATGTGTGTCCATTCACAAAAGCCAATCAGGAGTGTGAGTCCCCAAGAGCCAAGGTTCTCGTGGACATCACTGGATCGAGAGGGGGCTCAGGTAAGTATTAGGGGGGCTGAGGGGCTGCTGCACACAAACGTTTTTTTTACCTTCATACATGGAATGCATGAAGGTAAAAAAACTTGCGCCTTTACAACCATTTTAACTATTACTTTATAAATATGGTCTCTTAGCCAGATTTCTATCCATTTACAAACATTAGCCATGTGTGGAGAACTGTGTCAAACTTTTGCAAAATCCAAGTATACCACGTTCACAGCCACCCCTCTGTCCAAGGTTTTACTTACCTCTTCATAAAAAGAAATCAGATTTGTTTGACAACTTCTGTCTTTCATGAATCCATGCTGTCTATTGCTTAAAGTGTAATTCCACTCCAAAAGTGGAACTTCTGCTGTAAAGACTCCTGACCCCCTGACATCCCAAATTTGGCATGTAACTTTTTTGGAGGTGAGCGGGTACCTAGTTTTGACCGGTACCCAGCTCTCCCACTGCTTCCCTGCAATCTTCAGAAGATTGCCCATTCAGGATGCACAGTGCGCACCCGGCTGTGAAGCCGCAAGCTGTCACAGCCAGGTGCCCACACTAGTGATGCCGACACCAGGGAGAGGCAGGGAGGGAACCGAATCTTCGTGCGGCCGCATCGCTGGATGGTGGGACAGGTGAGTGTGCGTTTATTAAAAGTCAGCAGCTAAACTTTTTGTAACAAACTTTTTTAACCACTTTCCGCCTGCCCTATAGGCAATTGACGGCTGCAAAGTGGTTTCATAATCCTGACCGGACGTCATATGACGTGATCAGGATTATGAGCCGCTGCGCGCCCCCGGGGGCGCGCATCGCGGCGATCGTTGTTGCGGGGTGTCAGTCTGACACCCGGCAACTACGATCTCGGTAAAGAGTCTCCGACGGAGACTCTTTACCATGTGATCAGCCGTGTCCAATCACGGCTGATCACAGTGTAAATGGGAAGAGCCGGTGATCGGCTTTCCCTCACTCGCGTCTGTCAGACGCGAGTAGAGGAGAGCCGATCGGCTGCTCCTCTGACAGGGGGGGTCTGTGCTGATCGATTATCAGCACAGCCCCCCCGAGGATGCCCACACTGGACCACCAGGGACGCCACCAGACCACCAGGGAAAAGGTAATAAAGGTCATAATCCTCCCTAGACCACCAGGGATGCCAGTCAGCACAATGGGTGCCAATCAGTGCCCATAATGGATGCCAATCAGTGCCCACAATGGGCATCACTGATTGGCATGCATTATTGTTTGGCACTGATTGGCATCCATTACTATAGTATAACACAGATGCCGCCTATGAGTGCCCACCTGTGCCGCCTATGAGTGCCCACCTGTGCCGCCTGAGTGCCCATCTGTGCCGCCTGAGTGCCCACCTGTGCCGCCTGAGTGCCCACCTGTGCCGCCTATCCATGCCCATCTGTGCCGCCTATCCATGCCCACCTGTGCCGCCTATCCATGCCCATCCGTGCCGCCCATCCGTGCCAGCTATCAGTGCCAATTTGTGCCACCTATCAGTGTCCGTCCGTGTCGCCCATCCGTGTCGCCCATCCGTGTCGCCCATCAGTGCCACTTCATTGGTGCCACATTGGTGCCCATCAGTGCCGCCTTATCAGTGCCCATTAGTGTAGCCCCATCAGTGCCCATCAGTGAAGGAGAAAACGTACTTATTTACAAAGTTTTGAAACTGAAACAAAAAAAACATTTTTTTTTTCAAAATTTTCGGTATTTTTTTATTTGTAGCGCAAAAAATAAAAATCGTAGAGGTGATCAAATACCACCAAAACAAAGCTCTATTTGTGGGGAAAAAAATGATAAAAATTTCATTTGGGTACAGTGTAGCATGACCGTTCAATTGTCATTCAAAGTGCGACAGCGCTGAAAGCTCAAAATTGGTCTGGGCAGGAAGGTGTTTAAGTGCCCTGTATTGAAGTGGTTAATAAACACAGAAACGGCTGGAACTCCGCTTTAAAATATTTTTTCCTAGCAAGAACTCATCTATGTGGCCTTTTATCAAACTTTCCAGTATCTTCCCAACTTTAGACGTTAAAATAACAGGTCTATAGTTACCTATTAAAGGCTTTGATCCCTTTTTAAATTTAGGCACCACATTGGCCCTACGACAATCTAGTGGTACTTTGCCAGTCATCAAAGAGTCCCTAAACATAAAAATTAGATGCAATAGCTTTGAAATTCCAGAGCTTGTTGTTTACAGCTAACATCAAATTAAATCATGTTATGGTCACTGCTGCCCAGATGTTCTTTTATATGAACATTAGTAATAAGCTCTGCATGGTGTGAGATTACCAGATCAAGCAGAGCATTGTTTCTGGTTGGCGCTTTTATGACCTGTACCATAAAATTGTCTTGTAACAGGTTTATCAATGTTTGCCTTTTAACTGTTCAAGCAGTGCCATTACTCCAGTTGATTTCGGGGTAGTTAAAAATCCCCCATTATAATCACTGTCCCAGTGAAATGAATGAACACTCAAGTGCTACATGCACCTAGCATTAAAGCGCGCTCAGATTGGTTTACACACACACACACTAGGCATTTATTCTGCCCAAAAGCTCCTCTCCAGAATGCGATTTTGGTGCATTCAAACTTCTGCCTCTAAACATCTGTAAATGCTTATGTGTGCCTGGACACATAGGTAAATATAGAGGGGTCTTTAGGGGCAGAAACAAAAGACATCAAACGCCTGTAAAACAGTGTTTGACAGGTGCAGTGTGCATGAGGCCTAAAAACAATTCATCACAGGTCTCTTTGTCTTGTCTATAAAACATTAGTAATTTAGTTGAGCTGTGGAAAGTAGGAGATGATGCCTAACAATTCATCTTGCTATATAACAAAATCTGCAACAGATCTAAATAGGCCTGTCAGCCTGATATTACCATTGTGGAGTGGAGAGGACAATTTGGGGCGATATGTGCAGATGAGGTTGGTGATGTAGCTGAGGGCGATGTTGTGGATGGCCTTGTATGTTGTGGTTAGTATTTTGAATTTTATACATTGGGGTAGGGGAAGCCAGTGAAGAGAATGGCAGAGAGGGGCAGTAGTCACGGATCGATGCCTAGCAGCAGCATTCATAATAGCCTGAAGGGGATAGCCTCTATAAAGGTAGGGCAGTGAGGAGAGGCTGGGAGGTTAAGAATCAGCACAATGAACCTGTCAGTCCTATATGCTGATAGGAGGAGAGAGGAGAGTGACAGAGAGATGAGCTCATCATTCAACTGTTTCTCTTTCACTGTCCAGTGATGAGATAGAGAGGGAAAAGAGCTACTAACCTGATAAAAATCAGGTCACAATCTTCCTTGTGTAAATCTCAGGGCCGGGTGGACAAAAATATACACAATTTGCCTGGGAAAAAAGTTCCCATATATTTCTTCTATCTATTCAACTGTTTGCCTGAAGTAGAGCTTTAAGACATTCCTAAGCAAAAATTAGTCTCCAACCACAACATGCAGGGATACAGAACTATAGAGAGTTAAAAAAAAGGTGTCAGCCTTCAGTCTGGTTGTAGCATAACATTATTTTCACACTATTTGCAGCCATTGTTGACTTCCTTCTGAAAAAACTAGTTGCCTGGCTGTCTCTGGCTTCTGAGTCACTGTTCTCAATCAAGCATGATACCAGCAATGTCAGAGTGATGTCAGAACTTCTGCATGGTTGTTCCTGGTCAGTAACTCAAAAAGTACTGAAGCATAATATCCAGGGTAGCAACATTTTTAGAAGAGGATCATAATACCAGTCTCCATATTTTCGCATTTTACAGGAGTCCTCAAGTTTAGGCCTGCTATACTGATCACCTTGGTTAAATGGGGGTGTATCGATACACTTGACCTATGGTTCCGCTACACTGGTGGGGTCTGCGCCCTGAGCGGTCCTGGGATGGGCCCTGGTGGCATTGCCCCTGGAAGGAGGATTGATGGACCGGAGGCTCCTCCGGAGGTGGGGCTGGCAGGGTCCCCTGTGGCCGCTTCATGGTGAGACACACTGGAGTGCTAGAGTTGGCCTTCAGCATGGGTCTAGTGTTTTAAGCAGTCAGAGTGCCCGCCCATGGAAACCCCTTGGGTCAAACAGGGGATGACCCCATCAGCTACAATGTTTTAACTTTCCCCTTTTCCCTAGTTTTCCTTCCCTTTTATGTCCGTTGTTTTTGTAGCTCTATTTGCCAATGCATTTACCTCTGTTACCTTATTCACAAGCCTTCATAAGTAGGGCATTGTAGGCTATGACGTGTTCTCGGTTTCACAAATACAAATTACATTAAAAAAATGTGGGTGTATCTACATTCTGCCCAACCCCACCCTAAATTGACAATATTGTTCTGGGCGATATTGTTTTTCACATATTTATTTTTTCAAATAGTATTCACAGCAAAAGTTATGCTTTCTCTATGCCTAAAGGAAAACTACCAATATTTGTACACAATTGCTACCATATGTGAGAGTGTATGATGGTAATATTTGGAGACACACAGGCAGATGGTTTATAAATGACAGTCAGATTTAGTTATACAAAAAGAGCAGAAACACAGTTGGACTTACTCATTAAGGCAGAGAACAATGTGAAAATGTGAATTAATCCAAAGCAACCACTAAGGATTCATGTTTCACTGGCCTATAACTATACGGCTAGATTTACACTTCCAGGTTGGTATAACTTCCATTGCGGTGTCATTACTTTTGTATAGCATCCAATGCACTAAAGCAACATGCCTGTGTGTAGTGCGCCACATTGCCCATATCACACAATAATGCAAATCATATTTCTTGTATGGCTAGTTTTTATAACATTACTGACTCAGGCGACAAGTTCACATAGTTTTTATGACTGCCACTTTGAGAACCTGTCACTATGCGACACATTCTTCAATTACCACCAGTTTGTAGACTAAGAAACTGGAGGTAATTAAGAGGAGGTTTGAGCTGGTTTACCGAGGTTTGCCATTACTCAAAGTTGGGCATGTCTGTGCTGGGAAGCTGTCATGTATGTGACATCTTCCTGGACAGGGCTTTATCCTTGGCCCAAATAAGCTATCACCTTAGCCTTAGCCCATAATTGGAAAATTTATTTTGTCACTGTATGGACAGAGCCTGATGGACTAGCTCCCATCACATCTGCTTTTTCTGCTTGACAGCGCACAGCAGTGGGCAGATTTGGAAGTTGCTATTGGACTGAATAGCGGCTACAGATCCACCCACTGCTCTGTGCTAAAAAAAATCACAATAAGCGATTATTTATTGGTTTGCGGAAAAGTTATAGCATTTACAAAATAGGGGATAGTTTTATGGAATTTTTATTAATAATTTTTTTTTTACTAGTAATGTCGGCGATCAGCGATTTTTATTGTGAATGCGACACATCGGACATTTTTGACACATTTTTGGGACCATTGTCATTTATACAGCAATCACTGCTATACAAATGTAGTGATTCCTGTGTAAATGACACTGGCAGTGAAGGGGTTAACCAGTGGGTGGCAGTGTAGGGGTTAAGTATTCCTAGGGGCTTGTTACTAACTGTTGGGGGCTGGGCTTTCTTTTAGTGAACACTGATCTCTGCTCCAATCACATGGAGCAGAGATCAGCGTCACTTGTTGCTAGGCAGAACTGGGAGATGCTGTTTACAACGGCATCTCCTAGTTCAGCCGCCCCGTGAGACGATCGTGGGTATGCCCACGGCGATCGAGTCCGCAGGACCCGCGACCGGACTCACGGGGTCCCGACCGTCACGTGCGCCGGCACGCTCGTGTTGGCAGGGTGGCAAAGTTAAAGGGCCGCCGATCGGCTTTCCTCTACTTGTGTCTTTCAGACGCGAGTGAAGAAAAGCCGATCACCGGCTTTTCCTGTTTACACTGTGATCAGCCATGATTGGACACAGATGATCACATGGTAAAGAGCCTCTGTTGGAGGCTCTTTACCGAGATGGGTGTAGCTGTGTGTCATATGACGCCCAGTTAGGATAACTGAAACACCGCCCGGCTGTCATTCTGCTATAGGCTGGCGAGAAGTGGTTAAGGCAGCTAGTCCTAGCTCTCAGAGAGAGTGTGTGTCTCCATGTGATGAGGCAACTAGGAGCATGGCTTATTCCCTGACTTTGGATAGTAGTTGTGTTTGTAAGGACACTTACTACAAAACCAAGGACTGGTCAGACTACAGACACAGTAAGGCTCGGTAGAGCAGAAGTTTAGTTTTGTTTGATTAAATGCCAAGATGCCCTTTTTTTGTTTGGGAATATCCAGTGGATTAAACATGTTGTTTCCCTAAAGAAACTGAGTTTGTGCCTGCACTGAGTCTGATCTGCTACAATGGGTAAGAATCAGATTTGGGAACATAAGGACTTACATTAAATCATATTAACGTAAGTGAATATTGCACCCAAGTGCAGCCACTATTTTTATCAATCAAGACAGAGTAACGTTATTGGCCAGTAATTTGTATCTATACAGCAGCTAACATACATAGGATGATATACAGTCCATTTGAATCAAGTTCCAAAGTAATGTAGCACTTACTGATTGTGGATTCAACGTTATCTGGTGAGTGATATTTACAGCTATCCAGTGAATGTTGTACCATTAAAGCTTTGGAGCTCACTTATATAAATATTGGGCAGTACAGTAGAAGTTACATTTTAGTTTTAGAACACTTTTTCATTGTGAAATGGAATTGCACACAGCAGCCCCAAACTTCCTGTTCTCCTGTCCTCTGCCAACACTCCTGGCTCCTCCAGTTCTTGGTGTGCCACGCCTGCAGGCTTGATCACAAGCTGCACTGCCTGCGTTCATAAACACAGACAGAATGGCTTGGCCCCACTGCCTCATCTGATGATTTGACTGACAGCAGCGGGAGCCAAATTGAGGACTTAGGTAAGTATAGGGGGGGGGGGGGGGGTTGGTCATAAGCGGCCTATAGACATTACATGTGGTCAGTTGTGCATGCACAATCCAGCCACCATATGCTCTTCCTAACAAAAGATCTGTAAAACTGCTGGATTGCAGGGCAAGTCTGTAGAAGGCTGAAAGCAGCAAACGTAATGTTTCTGTGATATGGGATAAATATGTACCCCATCTAATACACACAAGCATTAACTTCTCCAGTATACGTCTGTGATGGGAAGCAGAGCCACAGATGGTGACTCCAGTGGGACAACCCTGATGCAGAGTTAGTTTTGGTTTCTGAAGAGTGTACCTTAGACATCGATGAGGCACTAACAGTCCAGTAAATGCCACACTGTACAGCAGTAGAAGCTGGAACCACTTGGAGATCGTAGGGATCATATCGCATAGAGGGATCATCATGACACCTGGGCAGACAGTATACAAATTTTCCATTGTCTTCTTTTATTAGAGCTTGATCCTAAACAGGGAAACCATAGACACAATATACACAGTAGCATAAAAAATACACACCACATGCTTTAAACCCCACCCTCAATATGCCCACTCCTGCTGCCCCCATATTGCAGAAAAATACCTCCATTTTCATTATGTGTAAAAGTCCAGACAAAGAGATGCATAGAAAGGGGGGGGGAGGGTAAATGCTGATCAGCTTGTCTCATGATTTAGGAACTTAGGAATTCTATCATTATGTATAGCTTTAATGTTTAGTTCACCCGCCATGTACTTAACTTTAAGACCCCTTTCACACCAGGGCGTTTTGCAGGCGTTATAGTGTTAAAAATAGCACCTGCAATCCGCCCTAAAGAAGCTGCACCATGTGTGTAGTGTGAAATCCAGAGGGCTTTCACACTACAGCGGTGCGCTGGCAGGACGTCAGAAAAAAGTCCTGCCAGCAACTTCTTTGGAGCGGTGTGTTTACTGCTCCTCCACCGCTGATCCCCATTGAAATCAATGGGGCAGCGCTGTACTACCGCCGGCAAAATGCAGCTATTGCGGCATATTGCCGGCAGTTTTAACCCTTTCACGGCCGCTAGCAGGGGGTAAAAGCACCCCGCTAGCGGCTGAAGTGCGCCGCAAATACGGCGGTAAAACGCTGCTAAAAATAGCGGCGTTTTATCGCCTACGCAATGGGTGGTGTGGTGTGAAAGGGGTCTTAAGCGCAACTATAGTCAACATTTTTCATTTTGTTTTGAATAGAGCAAGAAAGGGCCTCTGATTCTGTATCCCTCTGATAGAGACTTGTCCTCACTCCCTGTCAAGACAGGAAGTGATGGACAATCTCTCCAATGGGAATGCATGAAAACAAAAACACATTTTCAATAAGAAAAGGGTGGGTTAGGAATTCTAATCATGTTTTTATTGAAGTTTGCGGCTTCCTGTCCCTGAAACATCCACATGCCATATTTCTTGTATAGGTGTCAGAGGGGCAGTAAGGGTAGGAAAATATACTCATTGATGTCACATAAAGAAATATAAACAGGAAAGTCTTCTGCGCTCGATTCAAAGCAAAACTATAGAAAAAGGATTAAGTTAGGCTTTAAATCTTCTTGGGTGGCTGCAATTACATTGGCCTGTACACTTGAGGGATTCGCTGAAGAGAATGACAGTTACAGAGACAAATTTGTCAGATTTTGAGAGGTCTCCTCCTCTGTTCTACTTGGTTCAACACAACCTTTAGATCTGGGAGTCTGGGGAATGCTTGACGGGTGATGTCTGGAACCCATAACCAGCTAGGTATAGCAAAATTAGCGAAATGGCTATGATTCTTCCAAAGGTCAGGTGGAGTTAGGAAGGCACAGCCTGACTTCATTTTTGATGAAAATAATTTAAGAAGCAAGAACATTTGCTGTTAAAGTTTAACCTTACCTCAATGAGCCTCTTATATTTATCAGTGTTTGACAATCTGGTCACCAGCTGGACACTGGGAATCTGTGTTTTCCATCCAAGCCTGGCTCTCAGTCTGCGGATGTGCAATATGGCGCTATCACCTGGAACTGGAGATGATGAGAACAAGTCACAAAAGGATACTAAAGATACTGCATGATAGCATGTTACTTCTTCTAGGAATATTTGTGGCTTAATACAGTATGTCAGTGTCTAAAATAAGAACTACCTGGGTTTCCTAACTGCAAACTGTAACCCATACCAAACTCTATTGCATGATTAATTCCTGCTTGGGATACACAGTGAGGAGAGCAGATGCCAGCACTCCTCTTCTTTATGCATATCCCCTCTCCAAAAACTCAGAAACAGAATGGAGTGGAGCATCTCCACCTTTTTCCTCTTGTCTACAACCATTCTAAGCCCTTGTACACACGGTCGGAGAATCTGTCGGAATGAGTCTTATCGGACCGCGTCGTCAGATAATCCGACTGTGTGTGGTATGCATCGGACTGATTCCGTCCGAATCTCCGTCCGATCCAAATTTCCAACATGTTGGAAATATTTCCCGACCAACTGGGCCGGACGGACCTAATCCGATCATGTGTAGAGCATTTTGATCGGACCAAGTGCCAAGCATGCTCAGATCAAATTCCTACATCAAAGCTATTGGCTACTAGCCTGAATGTAGTCCCATCGTAACGAAATTACGTCATCACGTTCTGAAAGATCGGATTTTTCGCCAACTTGGCCCGACCGTGTGTATGCAACAGTTTCGGACACAATCCGTCGGACTAAATCTGACGGGCAAAATCAGACGGATTTGGTTGGCAAAATCTCCGACCGTGTGTACGTGGGCTTAGTATTTAGTAAGACTTGAAATACATATAAAAAATGTGCTATGTTTAAAGAGCCACTGTCACCATTCTTTTTCAGGGAAAGTTGACAGATTTTGTTAAACCTCCCTAACCATTTTATACCTAGCGGTCTGCTTCTGTTGCTGCCACATGAGGATAGCATGTGAACACATCCCATTATGCACTGCCTAGCAGTCCAGTGCTATGGCCCAAGCACCGTCAAATGACAGAGGGAGTGATGCCACTTCTTCCTCTAGGATCCGACACCCGCAAAACACTGGGTATTTTGATGGTGGCTGCAACAGACTGCCAGGAATTAACTAGAGAGAAGTGAGCTTTACAAGAATTCCAGAGACAGAGCCTAGGCCCCCGATAGTGTCGGGATGCCCCGATGCCATAGCCTTGGTTTTGGCATTCTTCTTACCTGTCTATCCAACTACAAGGTGATCAATGTGGCCAGTCTCTTGGTGGGAAACCAAACCCGATTTAAGCTGATCAAGCTCCCTGTCTGTCTGCCCTGCAATTCTAGATTGGATTTCCCTGTGTATGACCTTGGACCGGATGACTATTCTCTGAATTTTGCCTGCCTTTTACCTGGACTTTCATTGAACCACTCTGCCTGTCTGCCAACTCCAAGTACCTGTTTGCTGTGCTCAGTTTGCACATGCCCTGGTGTGGTAGCCAGGTACTATAGCATTGTATACAAGTCCTGGGGGCAACCGAGTAATGGTAGGATTGCCTTATGGGAAAAGGGACTGCTATAGGTGAAGAACACAGTAGCTTATTCCTGCTTGATTTTGTTCTATGTATAAATATGTGTCACTTGACGGTTTTCAGAGGCTGGAACTCTTGTGGTTTTTTTTTATTTACTTTTATTTGCGTTTGGTGTACTGGGCAAGGCTCAACAGTTCTTTCTTCCCACAATCTTTGTTCACCTGCCTTACAGCCAGTCAGTCGGTCACCAGCCCTACACTTATCCCATCTAGGTCATGGGCAGTGCTTCCTCCAGGCAGCATCTCCTCCTCCTGGTGCTTCACGGCGGCTTCTGCTGCATCTCCTCCCTCCTCCTCGGCAGCCAATAGGATCACTTCTTCTCCTGACCAAGCGGGTGATGGGTCTCAGGAGCCCAAGCCTACCCTTTTTTGAAGCCTATTAGAACCTCTGGCTCTAATCACATGCTTTAAAAAAAAAAAAAACCCCATAGGAATTTATGCATCTGGCTCCCTGCATGTAGATTAGGAGGTGGCACCCCTGCATCCTGCACTACGGGCCACTATTGAAGGGCATAGAAAGAAAGCGTTATCACCCTTATACAGGACAGAATGTCTTTTATTTTATATTCTGTGGGCCGAGAGAGAAAAATGGCTCCAATTACTAAATCTGAGGTCACGTGACACGCTGAGTCAAGCATCTTCTTTACTCTGCACTGAAGAATGGGGGAAGAGTCCTTCTTCAAATGGCCACATACCTCCCTGGTGACATGGATGCTTCCTATTGTCTGTTCATTACAGGGTGTTTAAGACTTCAGTTGCAGGGTGATTATGTCACGACAAAGGACAGCAACAAGACCAGCCAAAATCGGGCCTTAACTGCAGCGGAGGATCAGCATTCTTCCCTTGGAAGAGGTGCCAAGGAGGGTAATGTGCTTTTTTAATTGCAGATTGATTGGAGCAGGGTGGATGGGAGAAGTTGTGGTGCTACATTTGACACAACACTCTGCTACTAATATAATGAAAAATATGGAACATCAAGCGTGACAAAATGTGAACCAGGTGGCATGAATCACCTGATGCAGGGAAAACCGGTGAGACCTTCCACCATATTTCTCACAGAAAAGAACAGACTCCTGCATCAGGGTCAGCTGACTGTGTAGTATGGTCAAATCACGGATAATCTCATAGATGCCTTGCTGCCCTTTAGGACTGGGGTCCTCCCGACAGTGCTGTGAGAATAAAAAAAGAAAAGAGGGCGCACTGGCCTAGTGTATAATCCAACAGATTTATTCAAAGATATGAATAAAATCATAAAGATGTCTACTCACAAATATAAGCTCCTGACAAGCATGGTTTTAACTTATATTTGTGACTAGACATCTTTATGATTTTATTCATATCTTTTAATAAATCTGTTGGATAATGAACTAGGCCAGTGCGACCTCTTTTCCTTTTCTATTACCATAGTTCTCACCACTATTCCTGCACACCTTGGAGTTTTAGGTGTTTGTGCCTTCAAGTTGTTTTCTTGACTCCTGCTTCACTCAGCATCACATGAATTCATTGAATTAAATGAACACAGCAGGTCTAGAGACCTGGTAACTCAGAAGAAGGGATCTCGGAGAGCCTGAAGATATGTAAAATTGTTAGATGGTTTAACTTTCCTTCCAAAAACTAAACTTTAAGTTGAGAGGGGATTGTTGTTTTAATTAGATGCCAAAAGCAAGTTAGCTTCCCACACTTCAGCCTGTACACTATGTGAATATAGAACAGTAAAACAGACTAATAAACAACTGCGACTGTTCATTATACAAAGCATATGAGTCAATAGAATGAGACACTAATGTTACTTTCAGTGAAAAACAGATTGCCTTGTTTTGTGTTATAATAAACACCACGAAATAAAAAATGATTCTAGTGTGGTAGTTGATTCTTAGTGAATCTTTAATGTTTACCCGCGGCTTTGTCCTGACAGGTGTCACTCTGGAAACGGACAGGCTGTGTAGGAAGATCCCCTATAGTTGTATTCGCCCCTTCAAAGCAGGTCTGAATGTCTTCCCTCTCTCTTCCTCCTGACTTTGTATCCTCTGTACTTACACCGCTCATCACTTCTTTCCTGTGTTTGCTGGAAGGAATAAGAGCACAAACTTGTTTCCAAAAAGCAGTTGATTTATTCCATAATACACTCTAAGCTAGAAAATAACCTGCATGCCAATAATTAAAGTGAACCTGTGAGTATAAACCACAGTAAAGCCTGTCATAACAGTGTGATGGGGAAACTGTATAATTTATATTTCCTTATCAATAACGTGACTCATTAATGAATTCTTAGCCCTTGTACACACGGTCGGAGATTCCGTCGGAATGTTTCCTATCGGAGCGTTTTGTCGGATATTCCGACTGTGTGTGGTTTGCATCGTAGTGTTTCCGTCGGAATATCCGTCAGACCAACTTTTCCAACTTGCTGGAAATATTTTCCGACAAAATGCTCCGATCGGACATACTCCTGATCAGGTGTAGCCTACTCTGACGGACAAAGTGCCACACATGCTCAGTTCAAATTCCTAGACCAAAGCTATTGGCTGCTTGCCTGAACGTAGTCCCGTCGTAACGAAATAACGTCATCACGTTATGTACAATCGGATTTTCCGAGAACTTAGTCCGATCATGTGTATGCAACATCACTTCCGGACCTCTTCCAGAATTAATCCGTTGGAATAACTCTGACGGATATAGTTGTCGGAATCTCCGACCGTGTGTACAAGGGCTAAGCCTCCAAATATTGGTTAAGGAGGCCATATAAGGACATAAGCGTGGCTTTAGTTTATACCGAAGGAATGCTATTGTTAACTGAGCAGGATGTGGCTGATCCCACTTTCTTCTCTACGATTGGCTATTTCCTTACATTCAAGATCTATATTACCACAGCCAAAACTGGTAAGACTGTAGTCTTGTATCCAGAAATGCATCATGCAAAGGGTCTGATCTGATTATCTGGCCAAACCTTAATGGGGGGCGAAAAAGTATTCTTGTCATATTTTCTTTATATTTATCTGAATCTGTCATTATCTTTAATCTGTTATACTTACTGTATAAAGTATTTGTGTGATCTCTCTTTTCACACATCGAATAAAAATCCTAAAACTTAAACTATCACGTGACCATGATACAATAGTATAGTCTGTCATAACAGTGTGAAAGTGGGCATGGCATCATTCTGATCTATAGCATCCCATATCTTTTTTTCAGTAAAGTTTCCTGGCATATAAACGCTAATTATCACCACTCCTGTTTATCACTTTATTATTCTCAAAGCACAAGTCATTTTGTAACATTCCAATAAAATTATAGAAAATAGTAGCCCCGGAGACGGAGTTTAATCAGCATATTGGCACTGTCTACTCCACATTGCACATTAGCATCTGCATTGCAATGCAGCTGCTGGTTTGAACAGGCCATGAGAGGCATAGATTCCTCCTGTCCCTAAATACAGGTCCTTCTCAAAAAATTAGCATATTGTGATAAAGTTCATTATTTTCTCTAATGTACTGATAAACATTAGACTTTCATATATTTTAGATTCATTACACACAACTGAAGTAGTTCAAGTCTTTTCTTGTTTTAATATTGATGATTTTGGCATACAGCTCATGAAAACCCAAAATTCCTATCTCAAAAAATTAGCATATCATGAAAAGGTTCTCTAAACAAGCTATTAACCTAATCATCTGAATCAACTAATTAACTCTAAACACCTGCAAAAGATTCCTGAGGCTTTTAAAAACTCCCAGCCTGGTTCATTACTCAAAACCGCAATCATGGGTAAGACTGCCGACCTGACTGCTGTCCAGAAGGCCATCATTGACACCCTCAAGCAAGAGGGTAAGACACAGAAAGAAATTTCTGAACGAATAGGCTGTTCCCAGAGTGCTGTATCAAGGCACCTCAGTGGGAAGTCTGTGGGAAGGAAAAAGTGTGGCAGAAAACGCTGCACAACGAGAAGAGGTGACCGGACCCTGAAGAAGATTGTGGAGAAGGACCGATTCCAGACCTTGGAGGACCTGCGGAAGCAGTGGACTGAGTCTGGAGTAGAAACATCCAGAGCCACCGTGAACAGGCGTGTGCAGGAAATGGGCTACAGGTGCCGCATTCCCCAGGTCAAGCCACTTTTGAACCAGAAACAGCGGCAGAAGCGCCTGACCTGGGCTACAGAGAAGCAGCACTGGACTGTTGCTCAGTGGTCCAAAGTACTTTTTTCGGATGAAAGCTAATTTTGCGTGTCATTCGGAAATCAAGGTGCCAGAGTCTGGAGGAAGACTGGGGAGAGGGAAATGCCAAAATGCCTGAGGTCCAGTGTCAAGTACCCACAGTCAGTGATGGTCTGGGGTGCCATGTCAGCTGCTGGTGTTGGTCCTCTGTGTTTTATCAAGGGCAGGGTCAATGCAGCTAGCTATCAGGAGATTTTGGAGCACTTCATGCTTCCATCTGCTGAAAAGCTTTATGGAGATGAAGATTTCATTTTTCAGCACGACCTGGCACCTGCTCACAGTGCCAAAACCACTGGTAAATGGTTTACTGACCATGGTATTACTGTGCTCAATTGGCCTGCCAACTCTCCTGACCTGAACCCCATAGAGAATCTGTGGGATATTGGGAAGAGAAAGTTGAGAGACGCAAGACCCAACACTCTGGATGAGCTTAAGGCCGCTATCGAAGCATCCTGGGCCTCCATAACACCTCAGCAGTGCCACAGGCTGGTTGCCTCCATGCCACGCCGCATTGAAGCAGTCATTTCTGCAAAAGGATTCCCGACCAAGTATTGAGTGCATAACTGAACATAATTATTTGAAGGTTGACTTTTTTTGTATTAAAAACACTTTTCTTTTATTGGTCGGATGAAATATGCTAATTTTTTGAGATAGGATTTTGGGGTTTTCAGGAGCTGTATGCCAAAATCATCAATATTAAAACAAGAAAAGGCTTGAACTACTTCAGTTGTGTGTAATGAATCTAAAATATATGAAAGTCTAATGTTTATCAGTACATTACAGAAAATAATGAACTTTATCACAATATGCTAATTTTTTGAGAAGGACCTGTAGATGTGGTTCCCATTCTTTGTTGTACACTCTTTTTATTGATCTCTAACAGTTGTACAAGATTCCATATGTACAAGGGACCAACACATATTGCAATCCAAAAAAGATTGCACAAGAAAGAGTATTGGTGAAAAACAAAAATTAAAAGGTATATGAATATTGAAAATCTCGGGTTAAAGCATTATTTCTTGCTTAGTAGTTATATTAAGATAAGGTCTATATGGTACAGGAAAAAATGTCACACTATATAAGCCAGGGCAGTTTATCCTGAGCTCAGCAATGGCATCAATTTACACCACAGATCCCATATTTTATGGCACATAAGGGGACAGTTTCATCTTTCATTCATAAATTCTAATACAGAATTATCTGGAACTAACAACTTTCACTGAGATCCACGAGGAGGGGATGGATTCATCCAACTGACAGCCATGACCCTCCGGGCCATAAATAATGATCCCCTTAGGAATATTCTTGTATAATGAGGCTAGTGGTCTTCATTTAATAAACCCAACGAGCCTATTTTAGGTGTGCAAGAAAAGGTTTTTTTTTTATAGTAGCTGGGAAATTCAGTCAGATATAACTGGGCAGATCCACATTAAGTGGACAAAATCTGCCCTATGGTTGGCCATATCACTAAGTGGACATACAATACATCCCATATGGTTCTCCTTCTTTAACATGACTATAATGCTATTCACAAGGAAAAGAATATCAACATTTTTTTGGGCAAATGACAAAAACAACTTACGGCATAAGTTTATTTTTGTCTTCTTTTAGTTTCCCTAAGCTTCTTCTTCTCCTGTCCTCTTTGCAGGTGAAGGTTTGGATTGCAGAATACTTCTCCATGTTTGCTGAAGGTGGCTTCGGAACAAAAACCTGTTAAAGAACAGAATGAAAAAAACACAGGGATATACAGTACTTTTAGTAACAGGATAATTTCTTCATGAATGACTGATGTGTATTATCCATGGTCAGTCAACTAAAGGTTTCTAAAGCCTTTTCTTCTTGTGAGTCTGTAGACCAGTGCCAGGACAAGGTAATCCAACGCCAAGGGTAAATATTCCAAACTGCGCCCTCACCTCTGCTCATGATGTGCAAGCTTAAGGGATCCTACCCCCAGCAGTCACTTGTTTGTCAAAATTACTGCCGCTGTCACTACTCCTGTCAGCCTCGCAACAGAAGAAAGCCCCCAGTAAACCATTGTGCCCAGGGCAGCCATCCCTCCTGCCCACCCCCTGTTCTGGCCCTGCTGTAGACAGTTCAGTTCATAAAATGTAATAAATCTGAACTTCAGGAATTAGGAAAAATACACCCTTGCGGTGCCCACTCCCACACTGCATGGGTTACCTGGTCATTACGTTTAGTACTACCTGCTCCAGCTGGTTCAACGCGGCCTCCTCGCTTAGACACTTCAGCCATGGTCACAATTCGGCCTCCTTCACATACAATACAGGGTTAAAGCGGTTGTATAGTCTTTTTTATAAGTTTAACCTACAGGTAAGCCTATAATAAGGCTTACCTGTAGGTAAAAAATATATCTCCTAAACTTGTACGGTTTAGGAGATACTACCCTCGTTATGCGCTGCTGACAGCAGCGGCGCATGTGCACAGGGGATTCTCGGCCGAAAGTCCAGCAGACGCCGGACCCTACCAGAAAGTAATCCCCCACGCGCATGCGCGGGAGTGACGATATCGCGGCTCCGGCCACTCACAGAGCCAGTGCCGCGATACCCGGAAGACACGCTGAGGGAACATGTCAGCTCCCTTGGTGTGGATCGGGCCAGATGTCGGGGCCTCGTTCTAAGGTAAGTATTTCATAATGAGCTAGTATGCAGTGCATACTAGCTCATTATGACTTTTCCCTTGCAGGTCAAAAAAAAAATGTCAGCAGGTTTACTACCGCTTTAATAGACCTGCATTGTATGCGATGATGCTGAGGGACTGAATAGAAGGCTGGATCCTCAGGGAGAGCGCGAGAGCTGGCCAGAGTGGAGGTTAAGGTAAGTAATATAGCCTCTTCTTCTACACCCTAGACCAGTGATTCTCAACCAGGGTTCCGTGGAACCCTAGGGTTCCTCCAGAAGTTGCTAGGGGTTCCTTCAGCATTGGGAAATGTCTGCCTCTCAGATAAGTTTCCACTCACACCATTGATCTTTTTAGCTATCTGTAAAGAGGTAATTCTTCCCAATGACCACAAGTGTAAGGACCATTCTTCCCCTGCCCATCACACTAATTTATTATGAGTAGTAGATTTCTAATTTTTAGCAGGGGTTCCCCGAGACCAAGGAACTATTTCAAGGGTTCCTCTGTGTTGAAAAGGTTAAGAAAGGCTGCCCCGGACTAAATAAGAATTTGCCCTTGCAGTACGAAGGGAGGAGGGACCATTTTGACTTATTCCTGGAGTTCAAATTTTAAGCATATATAAAGTGCCTTGCGAAAGTATTTGGCCCCCTTGAACTTTTCAACCTTTTGCCACATTTCAGGCTTCAAACATAAAGATATAAAATTTTAATTTTTTGTAAAGAATCACCAACAAGTGGGACACAATTGTAAAGTGGAACGAAATCTATTGGATATTTTAAACTTTTTTAGCAAATAAAAAACTGAAAAGTGGTGCGTGCAAAATTATTCGGCCCCTTTACTTTCAGTGCAGCAAACTCACTCCAGAAGTTCAGCGAGGATCTCTGAATGATCCAATGTTGTCCTAAATGACTGATGGTGATAAATAGAATCCACCTGTGTGTAATCAAGTCTCTGTATAAATGCACCTGCTCTGTGATAGTCTCAGGGTTCTGTTGAAAGCGCAGAGAGCATCATGAAGACCAAGGAACACACCAGGCAGGTCCGTAATACTGTTGTGGAGAAGTTTAAAGCCGGATTTGGATACAAAAAGATTCCCCAAGCTTTAAACATCCCAAGGAGCACTGTGCAAGCGATCATTTTGAAATGGAAGGAGTATCAGACCACTACAAATCTACCAAGACCTGGCCGTCCCTCTAAACTTTCAGCTCAGACAAGGAGAAGACTGATCAGAGATGCAGCCAAGAGGCCCATGATCACTCTGGATGAACTGCAGAGAACTACAGCTGAGGTGGGAGAGTCTGTCCATAGGACAACAATCAGTCGTACACTGCGCAAATCTGGCCTTTATGGAAGAGTGGCAAGAAGAAAGCCATTTCTCAAAGATATCCATAAAAAGTCTCCTCTAAAGTTTGCCACAAGCCACCTGGGAGACACACCAAACATGTGGAAGAAGGTGCTCTGGTCAGATGAAACCAAAATCAAACTTTTTGCCCACAATGCAAAACGATATGTTTGGCGTAAAAGCAACACAGCTCATAACCCTAAACACACCATCCCCACTGTCAAACATGGTGGTGGCAGCATCATGGTTTGGGCCTGCTTTTCTTCAGCAGGGACAGGGAAGATGGTTAAAATTGAGGGGAAGATGGATGCAGCCAAATACAGGACCATTCTGGATGAAAACCTGTTGGAGTCTGAAAAAGACCTGAAACCAGGACGGAGATTTATCTTCCAACAAGACAATGATCCCAAACATACAGCAAAATCTACAAAGGAATGGTTCACAAATAAACGTATCCAGGTGTAAGAATGGCCAAGTCAAAGTCCAGACCTGAATCCAATCGAGAATCTGTGGAAAGAGCTGAAAACTGCTGTTCACAAACGCTCTCCATCCAACCTCACTGAGCTCGAGCTGTTTTGCAAGGAAGAATGGGCAAGAATTTCAGGCTCTCGATGTGCAAAACTGATAGAGACATACCCCAAGCGACTTGCAGCTGTAATCGCAGCAAAAGGTGGCTCTACAAAGTATTAACTCAAGGGGGCCGAATAATTTTGCACGCCCCACTTTTCATTTTTTTATTAGTTAAAAAAGTTTCAAAAATCCAATAGATTTCGTTCCACTTCATAATTGTGTCCCACTTGTTGGTGATTCTTCACAGAAAATAAAAAATGTATATCTTTATGTTTGAAGCCTGAAATGTAGCAAAAGGTTGAAAAGTTCAAGGGGGCCGAATACTTTCGCAAGGCACTGTAAATCCCAGAATAAAAAGTGTAATATATTATATATTTTTTAGTCCTCAGATGTGGCTGCATTTGTTTTTTTTTTTGTTTTTTAGGGTTTCTTCCCTACAAATAGGGAAAAGGGTTTTCTGTAGTCCATGGAGAGAACTAGGCAGAACTAATAAGATTGCTTAAGATAACAATACAAAGTGCATAGAATGCAGAACAGCATCAGATTTCTGGTAAAAACATTTTTGCACTGAAAACAGATAAAACTAAAAATTTTCAATGATATATTTAGCAGACCAAAAGGCAAAAAATAAGGGACTTTCATTGTTACTTTTTAAATACAGTTTAATAATTAATGGAAAGTTAGATTATAACTGAGTAAAAATCTCATAATGTAAATTCTACTGTAGTAGGTGTCTGGCACAAAATGGAGCAGTACGGTTGCTGACTGCACTGTCTGACCTGCACACAGTTACTAGAGGGAGCTTCTAAAAATGTAATTATGAAAAAAAAAAAAAACATGTGTTGCAAGCATGGAAATGTATGACAATTAAATAAAAAAAAAATAAGAAATACATATAATATATATATATATATATATATATATATATATATATATATATATATATATATATATATATAAACACAAAACATACTTCACACTAGCAAACCATGCCATGCTAGTACCCCAATCTGCTCCATCAATTCAGTCTGGTTACAATCTGCTGATATTCAATACCAGCACTTTTCCCCTAAAGATACCAACAGAGTATCTCCACAGCTGGAGGAATGCAAGCATGTGGTCCTCTGCTGTGTTGATATCATACTATCTACACTTTAGCATTGAGAGTGGGTGCATACAAATGATGTCCCTATAAAAATGGGTGACCCTTCTCAAAGAACTGGTTTCCAGTGCTGATGGATAATAGCCGCAACACTATGTGGTTCACGGACATTGAGGAATTGCTAACGGGAGAAGCGCATTGAGGATTGCTTATCAGTTGAATGAACCGAAGGCTTACTGGTTGGTGACGTCTGGTGAGTGGCCTATCTTCTAGGTGATGGTGGCACAGATCTGTTTTTTTCTTTGGTGACACATGTGGATTATCCATTAGAAGATGAACGGGGATTGAGATGACACAGTTGGAGTTGTTGAAATAACCACTGCATATGAAGGACTATGATTCATTTAACCACTTCAATACCGGGCACTTAAACACCTTCCTGCCCAGACCAATTTTGAGCTTTCTGCGCTGTCGCAATTTGAATGACAATTGCGCGGTCATGCTACACTGTACCCAAATGAAATTTTTATCATTTTTTTCCCACAAATAGAGCTTTCTTTTGGTGGTATTTTATCACCTCTACGGTTTTTAATTTTTGCGCTACAAATAAAAAAATACCGCAAATTTTGAAAAAAAATATGTTTTTTTTTTGTTTCAGTTTCAAAACTTTGTAAATAAGTATGTTTTCTCCTTCACTGATGGGCACTGATGGGGCTACAGTGATGGGCACTGATAAGGCGGCACTGATGGGTACCAATGATGTGGCACCAATGAAGTGGCACTGATGAGGTGGCATTGATGGACACTGATATGTGGCACTGATAGGCGACACGGATGGGCACTGATAGGTGGCACAAATTGTCACTGATAGCTGACACGGATTGGCATGGATGGGTGGCACAGATGGGCATGGATAGGCGGCACAGATGGGCATGGGTGGGCACTGATAGGTGGCACGGATGGGCACTGATAGGCGGCACAGGTGGGCACTCATAGGCGGCATTGGTGTTATACTGTACTAATGGATGCCAATCAGTGCCAAACAATAATGCATGCCAATCAGTGATGCCCATTGTGGGCACTGATTGGCATCCATTATGGGCACTGATTGGCATCCATTGTGGCACTGACTGGCATCCCTGGTGGTCTAGGGAGGATTACCTTTTGCTTGGCATCCCTGGTGGTCTGGTGGCGTCCCTGGTGGTCCAGTGTGGGCATCCTCGGGGGGGCTGTGCTGATAATCGATCAGCAGAGACCCCACCTGTCAGTGGAGCAGCCGATCGGCTCTCCTCTACTCGCGTCTGACAGACGCGAGTGAGGAAAAGCCGATCACCGGCTCTTCCTATTTACACTGTGATCAGCCGTGATGGGACACGGCTGATCACGTGGTAAAGAGTCTCCGTCGGAGACTCTTTACCGAGATCGTAGTTGCCGGGTGTCAGACTGACACCCCGCAACAACGATCGCCGCGATGCGCGCCCCCGGCGGCACGCAGCGGCTCATAATCCTGATTACGTCATATGACGTCCGATCAGGATTATGCAACCACTTTGCCACCGTCAATTGCCTATAGGGCAGACGGCAAGTGGTTAAAACAATAATTTTGCACATATATTTGATGTTATAATACAATGTATATATGTTGGTGAGTTTATATGGTACTAAGGTGGCATAGTAGTTCTATTCGAAGAGCTTAAAGCGGGAGTCCAGCAAAAATTGTTTTTTTAACCACTTCAGCCTCGGACCAATTAACAGCTTAAGGACCAGAGGTCTTTTTACAATTTCGCACTGCACTGCTTTAACTGGTTATTGCGCGGTCATGCAATGTTGTACCCAAACTAAATTTGCGTCCTTTTCTTCCCACAAATAGAGCTTTCTTTTGATGGTATTTGATTGCCCCTGCGATTTTTATTTTTTGCGATATAAATGGAAAAAGACCGAAAATTTTGAGAAAAAATGATATTTTCTACTTTTTGTTATAAGAAAAATCGAATAAACTCAATTTTAGTCATACATTTAGGGCAAAATGTATTCAGCCACATGTCTTTAGTAAAAAAAATGTCAATAAGCGTATATTTATTGGTTTGCGCAAAAGTTATAGCGTCTACAAACTAGAGTACATTTTCTGGAATTTACACAGCTTTTAATTTACGACTGCCTATCTAATTTCTTGAGGTGCTAAAATGGCAGGGCAGTACAAACCCCCCCAAATGACCCCATTTTGGAAAGTAGACACCCCAAGGAAGTTGTGGAGAGGCATGTTGAGCCCATTGAATATTTTTTTTTTGTCCCAAGTGATTGAATGACACAAAAAAAAAAGTTTACAAAAAGTTGTCACTAAATGATATATTGCTCACACATGCCATAGTTATATGTGGAATTGCACCCCAAAATATATTCTGCTGCTTCTCCTGAGTACGGGGATACCACATATGTGGGACTTTTTGGGAGTCTAGCCGCGTACGGCACCCCGAAAACCAATCACTGTCTTCAGGATTTCTAAGGGTGCAAATTTTTGATTTCACTCCTCACTACCTTTCATAGTTTCGAAGGCCATAAAATGCCAAAATAACACAAAACCCCCCCAAATGACCCCATTTTGGAAAGTAGACACCCCAAGGAAGTTGTGGAGAGGCATGTTGAGCCCATTGAATATTTTTTTTTTGTCCCAAGTGATTGAATAATGACACAAAAAAAAAAAAAGTTTACAAAAAGTTGTCACTAAATGATATATTGCTCACACATGCCATAGTTATATGTGGAATTGCACCCCAAAATATATTCTGCTGCTTCTCCTGAGTACGAGGATATCACATATGTGGGACTTTTTGGGAGTCTAGCTGCGTACGGCACCCCGAAAACCAATCACTGCCTTCAGGGTTTCTAAGGGTGCAAATTTTTGATTTCACTCCTCACTACCTATCACAGTTTCGAAGGCCATAAAATGCCAAAATAGCACAAACCCCCCCCAAATTACCCCATTTTGTAAAGTAGACACCCCAAGCTATTTACTGAGAGGCATGTTGAGTCCATGAAATATTTTATATTTTGCCACAAGTTGCAAGAATTTTACAATTTTTTTTTTTTTTGCACAAAGTTGTCACTAAATGATATATTGCTCACACATGCTATGGACATAAGTGAAATTACACCCCAAAATAAATTCTGCTGCTTCTCCCGAGTACGGGGATACCACATGTGGGGGACTTTTTGGGAGCCTAGCCACGTATGGGACCCCGAAAACCAAGCACTGCCTTCCGGATTTATATATAAAATGCTACCAAAAAAAACTGTTAGCAATCGCAGGGATCAGGCCTGACTCTGCGATCGCTGCAGTTATGTGTTTAGTGTTTTGTAAGTGACAGTGATCGATCGATACTGCACTTGGGTGGGCTGGGCAGAGGGGCAAAACGCAGGTGCCAGCAGGTATCTGGGCTGATCCCGCTAACAATGCGTTTTTTTGGAACCCTAAACTGCTGGGGATGCTAGTATAGATCTGATCAGATCAGATATTGATCTGTTCAGATTCTATACCACTACAGGAGTTTTATGCTTTGCGTGTGAGTGTTAGCGGTACTGGCACTAACCTAGCGCTGCCTGGGGCGACGCAGACCCTGACCCTAAGACCTAATTGATATCACCCGCCGGGTGATCAGGGGGTTAAACCTTTATTGGGTAATAAATGGTGGTTGCCCTGATGCTATAAAAAGCAAACTAACCAGAGTCACCCGTAACACTTATACTGTGATCACTGGTGAAAGGGTTAACTAGGGGCAATCAGGGGGTTCACATTTTTATTAGGTAGTATATGGGGGTCTCTGGCGCTATATAAAAACCTGACGGGGAACCTAAATAACTAACTGGCTAACCAGTGTCACCAGTGACACTTATACTGTGATCGCTGGTGAAAGGGTTAACTAGGGGCAATCAGGGGGTTAAAACCATTATTGGGTAGTATATCGGGGTACCTAGCACTATAAAAACCTGGCGGTGAACCTCAAAAAATAACTAGCTACCTAGCTACACTAATGCAGCGATCAGAAAAATGATCACTTAGTGACACTGGCAAAAGGGGGTGAAAGGGTTAACTAGGGGCAATCAGGGGGTTAAAACCATTATTGGGTAGTATATCGGGGTACCTAGCGCTATAAAAACCTGGCGGTGAACCTAAAAAAATAACTAGCTACCTAGCGACACTAGCGACACTAATGCAGCGATCAGAAAAATTATCGCTTAGTGACACTGGCAAAAGGGGGTGAAAGGGTTAACTCTAGGGGCAATCAGGGGTTAAACCTTTATTGGGGGGTGGTAGGGGGCTACCCTGGACCTAACACTAACTGCCCTGACAGTTTTTACTTTTACAACTGACACTGAATGCAGTGATCAGTAAATAAATGATCACTGCAATCAGTGACACTGTGACTGGGGGGGGGGATCGGGGGGGGGGGGGGGGGTTGTGTGCCTGTGTGTGCCTACATGTCAGTGTAGTGTTGGTGCACACTTACTTTCTGTCTTCTCCTCTTAGTCCGGTCAAAAAGACCGCCCCGAGGAGAATGACATCACTTCCTCCCTGCCTGTGTATACAATACACAGTGGGAGGAAGCTTCTCATTCGCCAGGAGCGATCGCGAGGGGATGGCCAGAAACCAACGGCCATCCCCTCATCCTGGATTGCTCCTGAAGTGAAACGGACTGCCGTATCCAGCGGGAGGGGGTCCGATCGGACCCCCCAGCCGCTGGAAGGCAAGCACGTACATGTACGTGCTTGTGCCTGTGCGTGCCATTGCAATGACGTACACTGGCAATACGGCAGTCCTTAAGTGGTTAAAAGTCAGCAGCTACAAATACTGCAGCTGCTGACTGTTAAAATAAGGACACTCACCTGTCCCAGGGTCCAGCGATGACGGCACCCGAGGCCGGACTGTCCCTCGGTCCTCGGGTGCTGCCGCTGCCATGTTCGGTAAGGGAATCAGGAATTTATTATGAGTAGTAGATTTCTAATTTTTAGCAGGGGTTCCCCGAGACCAAGGAACTATTTCAAGGGTTCCTCTGTGTTGAAAAGGTTAAGAAAGGCTGCCCCGGACTAAATAAGAATTTGCCCTTGCAGTACGAAGGGAGGAGGGACCATTTTGACTTATTCCTGGAGTTCAAATTTTAAGCATATATAAAGTGCCTTGCGAAAGTATTTGGCCCCCTTGAACTTTTCAACCTTTTGCCACATTTCAGGCTTCAAACATAAAGATATAAAATTTTAATTTTTTGTAAAGAATCACCAACAAGTGGGACACAATTGTAAAGTGGAACGAAATCTATTGGATATTTTAAACTTTTTTAGCAAATAAAAAACTGAAAAGTGGTGCGTGCAAAATTATTCGGCCCCTTTACTTTCAGTGCAGCAAACTCACTCCAGAAGTTCAGCGAGGATCTCTGAATGATCCAATGTTGTCCTAAATGACTGATGGTGATAAATAGAATCCACCTGTGTGTAATCAAGTCTCTGTATAAATGCACCTGCTCTGTGATAGTCTCAGGGTTCTGTTGAAAGCGCAGAGAGCATCATGAAGACCAAGGAACACACCAGGCAGGTCCGTAATACTGTTGTGGAGAAGTTTAAAGCCGGATTTGGATACAAAAAGATTCCCCAAGCTTTAAACATCCCAAGGAGCACTGTGCAAGCGATCATTTTGAAATGGAAGGAGTATCAGACCACTACAAATCTACCAAGACCTGGCCGTCCCTCTAAACTTTCAGCTCAGACAAGGAGAAGACTGATCAGAGATGCAGCCAAGAGGCCCATGATCACTCTGGATGAACTGCAGAGAACTACAGCTGAGGTGGGAGAGTCTGTCCATAGGACAACAATCAGTCGTACACTGCGCAAATCTGGCCTTTATGGAAGAGTGGCAAGAAGAAAGCCATTTCTCAAAGATATCCATAAAAAGTCTCCTCTAAAGTTTGCCACAAGCCACCTGGGAGACACACCAAACATGTGGAAGAAGGTGCTCTGGTCAGATGAAACCAAAATCAAACTTTTTGCCCACAATGCAAAACGATATGTTTGGCGTAAAAGCAACACAGCTCATAACCCTAAACACACCATCCCCACTGTCAAACATGGTGGTGGCAGCATCATGGTTTGGGCCTGCTTTTCTTCAGCAGGGACAGGGAAGATGGTTAAAATTGAGGGGAAGATGGATGCAGCCAAATACAGGACCATTCTGGATGAAAACCTGTTGGAGTCTGAAAAAGACCTGAAACCAGGACGGAGATTTATCTTCCAACAAGAAAATGATCCCAAACATACAGCAAAATCTACAAAGGAATGGTTCACAAATAAACGTATCCAGGTGTAAGAATGGCCAAGTCAAAGTCCAGACCTGAATCCAATCGAGAATCTGTGGAAAGAGCTGAAAACTGCTGTTCACAAACGCTCTCCATCCAACCTCACTGAGCTCGAGCTGTTTTGCAAGGAAGAATGGGCAAGAATTTCAGGCTCTCGATGTGCAAAACTGATAGAGACATACCCCAAGCGACTTGCAGCTGTAATCGCAGCAAAAGGTGGCTCTACAAAGTATTAACTCAAGGGGGCCGAATAATTTTGCACGCCCCACTTTTCATTTTTTTATTAGTTAAAAAAGTTTCAAAAATCCAATAGATTTCGTTCCACTTCATAATTGTGTCCCACTTGTTGGTGATTCTTCACAGAAAATAAAAAATGTATATCTTTATGTTTGAAGCCTGAAATGTAGCAAAAGGTTGAAAAGTTCAAGGGGGCCGAATACTTTCGCAAGGCACTGTAAATCCCAGAATAAAAAGTGTAATATATTATATATTTTTTAGTCCTCAGATGTGGCTGCATTTGTTTTTTTTTTTGTTTTTTAGGGTTTCTTCCCTACAAATAGGGAAAAGGGTTTTCTGTAGTCCATGGAGAGAACTAGGCAGAACTAATAAGATTGCTTAAGATAACAATACAAAGTGCATAGAATGCAGAACAGCATCAGATTTCTGGTAAAAACATTTTTGCACTGAAAACAGATAAAACTAAAAATTTTCAATGATATATTTAGCAGACCAAAAGGCAAAAAATAAGGGACTTTCATTGTTACTTTTTAAATACAGTTTAATAATTAATGGAAAGTTAGATTATAACTGAGTAAAAATCTCATAATGTAAATTCTACTGTAGTAGGTGTCTGGCACAAAATGGAGCAGTACGGTTGCTGACTGCACTGTCTGACCTGCACACAGTTACTAGAGGGAGCTTCTAAAAATGTAATTATGAAAAAAAAAAAAAACATGTGTTGCAAGCATGGAAATGTATGACAATTAAATAAAAAAAAAATAAGAAATACATATAATATATATATATATATATATATATATATATATATATAAACACAAAACATACTTCACACTAGCAAACCATGCCATGCTAGTACCCCAATCTGCTCCATCAATTCAGTCTGGTTACAATCTGCTGATATTCAATACCAGCACTTTTCCCCTAAAGATACCAACAGAGTATCTCCACAGCTGGAGGAATGCAAGCATGTGGTCCTCTGCTGTGTTGATATCATACTATCTACACTTTAGCATTGAGAGTGGGTGCATACAAATGATGTCCCTATAAAAATGGGTGACCCTTCTCAAAGAACTGGTTTCCAGTGCTGATGGATAATAGCCGCAACACTATGTGGTTCACGGACATTGAGGAATTGCTAACGGGAGAAGCGCATTGAGGATTGCTTATCAGTTGAATGAACCGAAGGGTTACTGGTTGGTGACGTCTGGTGAGTGGCCTATCTTCTAGGTGATGGTGGCACAGATCTGTTTTTTTCTTTGGTGACACATGTGGATTATCCATTAGAAGATGAACGGGGATTGAGATGACACAGTTGGAGTTGTTGAAATAACCACTGCATATGAAGGACTATGATTCATTTAACCACTTCAATACCGGGCACTTAAACACCTTCCTGCCCAGACCAATTTTGAGCTTTCTGCGCTGTCGCAATTTGAATGACAATTGCGCGGTCATGCTACACTGTACCCAAATGAAATTTTTATCATTTTTTTCCCACAAATAGAACTTTCTTTTGGTGGTATTTTATCACCTCTACGGTTTTTAATTTTTGCGCTACAAATAAAAAAATACCGCAAATTTTGAAAAAAAATATGTTTTTTTTTTGTTTCAGTTTCAAAACTTTGTAAATAAGTATGTTTTCTCCTTCACTGATGGGCACTGATGGGGCTACAGTGATGGGCACTGATAAGGCGGCACTGATGGGTACCAATGATGTGGCACCAATGAAGTGGCACTGATGAGGTGGCATTGATGGACACTGATAGGTGGCACAAATTGTCACTGATAGCTGACACGGATTGGCATGGATGGGTGGCACAGATGGGCATGGATAGGCGGCACAGATGGGCATGGGTGGGCACTGATAGGTGGCACGGATGGGCACTGATAGGCGGCACAGGTGGGCACTCATAGGCGGCATTGGTGTTATACTGTACTAATGGATGCCAATCAGTGCCAAACAATAATGCATGCCAATCAGTGATGCCCATTGTGGGCACTGATTGGCATCCATTATGGGCACTGATTGGCATCCATTGTGGCACTGACTGGCATCCCTGGTGGTCTAGGGAGGATTACCTTTTGCTTGGCATCCCTGGTGGTCTGGTGGCGTCCCTGGTGGTCCAGTGTGGGCATCCTCGGGGGGGCTGTGCTGATAATCGATCAGCAGAGACCCCACCTGTCAGTGGAGCAGCCGATCGGCTCTCCTCTACTCGCGTCTGACAGACGCGAGTGAGGAAAAGCCGATCACCGGCTCTTCCTATTTACACTGTGATCAGCCGTGATGGGACACGGCTGATCACGTGGTAAAGAGTCTCCGTCGGAGACTCTTTACCGAGATCGTAGTTGCCGGGTGTCAGACTGACACCCCGCAACAACGATCGCCGCGATGCGCGCCCCCGGCGGCACGCAGCGGCTCATAATCCTGATTACGTCATATGACGTCCGATCAGGATTATGCAACCACTTTGCCACCGTCAATTGCCTATAGGGCAGACGGCAAGTGGTTAAAACAATAATTTTGCACATATATTTGATGTTATAATACAATGTATATATGTTGGTGAGTTTATATGGTACTAAGGTGGCATAGTAGTTCTATTCGAAGAGCTTAAAGCGGGAGTCCAGCAAAAATTGTTTTTTTAACCACTTCAGCCTCGGACCAATTAACAGCTTAAGGACCAGAGGTCTTTTTACAATTTCGCACTGCACTGCTTTAACTGGTTATTGCGCGGTCATGCAATGTTGTACCCAAACTAAATTTGCGTCCTTTTCTTCCCACAAATAGAGCTTTCTTTTGATGGTATTTGATTGCCCCTGCGATTTTTATTTTTTGCGATATAAATGGAAAAAGACCGAAAATTTTGAGAAAAAATGATATTTTCTACTTTTTGTTATAAGAAAAATCGAATAAACTCAATTTTAGTCATACATTTAGGGCAAAATGTATTCAGCCACATGTCTTTAGTAAAAAAAATGTCAATAAGCGTATATTTATTGGTTTGCGCAAAAGTTATAGCGTCTACAAACTAGAGTACATTTTCTGGAATTTACACAGCTTTTAATTTACGACTGCCTATCTAATTTCTTGAGGTGCTAAAATGGCAGGGCAGTACAAACCCCCCCAAATGACCCCATTTTGGAAAGTAGACACCCCAAGGAAGTTGTGGAGAGGCATGTTGAGCCCATTGAATATTTTTTTTTTGTCCCAAGTGATTGAATGACACAAAAAAAAAAGTTTACAAAAAGTTGTCACTAAATGATATATTGCTCACACATGCCATAGTTATATGTGGAATTGCACCCCAAAATATATTCTGCTGCTTCTCCTGAGTACGGGGATACCACATATGTGGGACTTTTTGGGAGTCTAGCCGCGTACGGCACCCCGAAAACCAATCACTGTCTTCAGGATTTCTAAGGGTGCAAATTTTTGATTTCACTCCTCACTACCTTTCATAGTTTCGAAGGCCATAAAATGCCAAAATAACACAAAACCCCCCCAAATGACCCCATTTTGGAAAGTAGACACCCCAAGGAAGTTGTGGAGAGGCATGTTGAGCCCATTGAATATTTTTTTTTTGTCCCAAGTGATTGAATAATGACACAAAAAAAAAAAAAGTTTACAAAAAGTTGTCACTAAATGATATATTGCTCACACATGCCATAGTTATATGTGGAATTGCACCCCAAAATATATTCTGCTGCTTCTCCTGAGTACGAGGATATCACATATGTGGGACTTTTTGGGAGTCTAGCTGCGTACGGCACCCCGAAAACCAATCACTGCCTTCAGGGTTTCTAAGGGTGCAAATTTTTGATTTCACTCCTCACTACCTATCACAGTTTCGAAGGCCATAAAATGCCAAAATAGCACAAACCCCCCCCAAATTACCCCATTTTGTAAAGTAGACACCCCAAGCTATTTACTGAGAGGCATGTTGAGTCCATGAAATATTTTATATTTTGCCACAAGTTGCAAGAATTTTACAATTTTTTTTTTTTTTGCACAAAGTTGTCACTAAATGATATATTGCTCACACATGCTATGGACATAAGTGAAATTACACCCCAAAATAAATTCTGCTGCTTCTCCCGAGTACGGGGATACCACATGTGGGGGACTTTTTGGGAGCCTAGCCACGTATGGGACCCCGAAAACCAAGCACTGCCTTCCGGATTTATATATAAAATGCTACCAAAAAAAACTGTTAGCAATCGCAGGGATCAGGCCTGACTCTGCGATCGCTGCAGTTATGTGTTTAGTGTTTTGTAAGTGACAGTGATCGATCGATACTGCACTTGGGTGGGCTGGGCAGAGGGGCAAAACGCAGGTGCCAGCAGGTATCTGGGCTGATCCCGCTAACAATGCGTTTTTTTGGAACCCTAAACTGCTGGGGATGCTAGTATAGATCTGATCAGATCAGATATTGATCTGTTCAGATTCTATACCACTACAGGAGTTTTATGCTTTGCGTGTGAGTGTTAGCGGTACTGGCACTAACCTAGCGCTGCCTGGGGCGACGCAGACCCTGACCCTAAGACCTAATTGATATCACCCGCCGGGTGATCAGGGGGTTAAACCTTTATTGGGTAATAAATGGTGGTTGCCCTGATGCTATAAAAAGCAAACTAACCAGAGTCACCCGTAACACTTATACTGTGATCACTGGTGAAAGGGTTAACTAGGGGCAATCAGGGGGTTCACATTTTTATTAGGTAGTATATGGGGGTCTCTGGCGCTATATAAAAACCTGACGGGGAACCTAAATAACTAACTGGCTAACCAGTGTCACCAGTGACACTTATACTGTGATCGCTGGTGAAAGGGTTAACTAGGGGCAATCAGGGGGTTAAAACCATTATTGGGTAGTATATCGGGGTACCTAGCACTATAAAAACCTGGCGGTGAACCTCAAAAAATAACTAGCTACCTAGCTACACTAATGCAGCGATCAGAAAAATGATCACTTAGTGACACTGGCAAAAGGGGGTGAAAGGGTTAACTAGGGGCAATCAGGGGGTTAAAACCATTATTGGGTAGTATATCGGGGTACCTAGCGCTATAAAAACCTGGCGGTGAACCTAAAAAAATAACTAGCTACCTAGCGACACTAGCGACACTAATGCAGCGATCAGAAAAATTATCGCTTAGTGACACTGGCAAAAGGGGGTGAAAGGGTTAACTCTAGGGGCAATCAGGGGTTAAACCTTTATTGGGGGGTGGTAGGGGGCTACCCTGGACCTAACACTAACTGCCCTGACAGTTTTTACTTTTACAACTGACACTGAATGCAGTGATCAGTAAATAAATGATCACTGCAATCAGTGACACTGTGACTGGGGGGGGGGATCGGGGGGGGGGGGGGTTGTGTGCCTGTGTGTGCCTACATGTCAGTGTAGTGTTGGTGCACACTTACTTTCTGTCTTCTCCTCTTAGTCCGGTCAAAAAGACCGCCCCGAGGAGAATGACATCACTTCCTCCCTGCCTGTGTATACAATACACAGTGGGAGGAAGCTTCTCATTCGCCAGGAGCGATCGCGAGGGGATGGCCAGAAACCAACGGCCATCCCCTCATCCTGGATTGCTCCTGAAGTGAAACGGACTGCCGTATCCAGCGGGAGGGGGTCCGATCGGACCCCCCAGCCGCTGGAAGGCAAGCACGTACATGTACGTGCTTGTGCCTGTGCGTGCCATTGCAATGACGTACACTGGCAATACGGCAGTCCTTAAGTGGTTAAAAGTCAGCAGCTACAAATACTGCAGCTGCTGACTGTTAAAATAAGGACACTCACCTGTCCCAGGGTCCAGCGATGACGGCACCCGAGGCCGGACTGTCCCTCGGTCCTCGGGTGCTGCCGCTGCCATGTTCGGTAAGGGAATCAGGAAATGAAGCCTTGCGGCTTCACTTCCCGCTTCCCTACTGCGCATGCACGGGTCGCGCAGCGCAATCCAAATGGTCCCTGTTGTCTCTGAGACCCGTGTGTGTCCCAGCAGACAGTGCGGGGGGACAATAAGAGACGTAGACTCCTGTGGGAGTCTATGCCCGGAAGTGGGTGCAAATACCTGTCTTGGACAGGTATCTGACCCCCTCCCCCCTGAAAGGTGCCAAATGTGACACCGTGTGTGTGTGTGTGTGTGTGGGGGTTCTGAAAAGCGGAGGTTCAATTTTTGCGTGAACCTCCGCTTTAAAGGAAGAGACACTTTGTTTTCATGCTGTAAAAAAAGGAGTGCTCACCAGTCTGTGTTCATTAGGTCTGACAGGCTGTTTATTCATGGCAGTGTTTCTGGATACCATCTGGAGAACATCTGAATTCTCTGCTGTGAAATGTAAGCGAGAGAGCAGATCGCTCCTGCGCTCCGTGGCGTACATCGTGTGTCTTTCTTCCTGAGGTCAAAAGAAAGAAAACAAAGGAAAAAAAATACAATTATTTCCCAAATATTCTTTGTATTTAATTTGAACACAAAACATAGGCAATCTACATTATACCAGCCAAAAAAGATCTATGCCATTTTTATTCATCCTGTATTTGCATCAACTCCCAAAGAAGTCTGACAACACTGATAATTTTTTTACTGTATAAAGTAACCCCATGACTTGGTCAGTCAGGGCAAAGAAACAGGTTTGGTTTCATCACCTCTTCCCATCAGTTTTATTTACCTTTCCTTTGCTACAACTATGTCAACCTCGACTACGGCAACTTGTAACTCTCACAGGGCTCTCCTTTGCTCCCAGTAGCTGAATGGAGTGGTGGGGAGAAAAAGTAGAGTATGTGCTGCTGGGGAGGGCTAAGGTAAAGCCAAACTCCAGGTTAGGCTCCTTCCCCTATTTCTTGCCCCAAACAACCCAACCTACATAGAAATTGTGTATAAGGAAAGATAGCGGAATATAGGGGGAGGATGTGGGAACTAGATTAGCAGGTTAGGTAAAAGGAATAGGTGTGGGTATAGATGATATTGGTAAGCTTATTTGTGGGGGAATGAGAGCTGTCTGTGTTTGAGGTAGGTTGGGGTTCAGAAGTGTAGCTATTTCATGCCATGAGGAGTTGTTTGAGTTCATTTTCAAAAGGTATTCTATCCAATGGCTATTATGGAATTTAGTTCCAGTACCTTGAAGGGACCTAGTGAGATCCTCCACAAGTCTGATGTCCTACACACATTGTATCCACTGTTGTATTGCTGGAGGGCTGGTAGACTTCCACTGAGTGTGAATGCATGTGTAGCGGATGACATTTGGGAATGTCACACGCATTATAAATTTAGTTTTTGCCTCAGGACCCTACAGTTCTGAGGGTTAATTGTGTAGGTAGGCCTTAACACCAGTCTGGCCAGGCCATGTTTGAAGTTCTGCCTGGTCATGTGAGCGGTGAGGTGCAAATGACAGGCTAGAACCTGTATATACAAGTATTATGGCGCTCATAAAAACACCCACCCGCCTATCACTATTTTTCAAGAAGTGAAAAACACTTAATAAACACAATATTTAAAAAACATATTTAAAAGGCATAATGATAATGCTGCAAGTAATAATGCTATAGGTGCAATCAGCACAAGAGGGGGAATGGAAAGGGATGGGGGGGATGGGAGTGAAAGGGGCGGAAGTAAGGAGAGGACCCCTTCCTTAACTAGGTCTAAAATCCGACAGGGAAGGGGTTAATCACTCTCGGGGGGTAAAAACTCTCAGGGGGGTAAAAGTACGGTCCAAACACGGCAGCCATCCAGTGGAAACTGAAACAGGTTCCCAATTAGTACTGTAAAGATAAAAGAGAGAGGCGCCTCTGAGTGTAGACTGTAAAATTCTTATTTAATGCACAGGTGGTTAAAAACACTCACATTAAGTAGTACATTAACAGGCAATGTAAAGATTCCAAACCGGAGGGAGACCCTCGATGTGTCATCTGTATCCCTTGCGCTGGGGGAGTCCTGTTGGCGTGTGTCCGCTCCTGGGGGCTGTATTAGATGTGCAGAGCCGGCCGATGTAGAGCCGTGAGCGTTAGTCCGAGGTGTGGAACGCACGAGGAACTACGGGCGACGGGAGATGACGTCACAGGGCATGCAACGCGTTTCCTGAGCTGGCAAGACCGTGTATGACAGGACGGCTGCACTCCTTTATCAAGCCTGATATGTTGTGTTTTCTATTAAGCCAGTGTAATAATAAGACCCCTTTCACATTGTGCCGCCCATAGCATCGGCGGTAAAACATCTCTATTTTTATCAGCGTTTTACCCTCGGATTTGCGGAGCATTTCGGCCGCTAGCTCTTTTGACCCCCGCTAGCGGCTGAGAAAGAGTTAAAACCGCCCACAATGCGCCACAATAGCGTCGTTTTGCTGGCGGTGTACCCACGCTGCCCCATTGATTTCAATGGGCAGGATCGGTGGAGGAGCGGTAAACACACCGTTCCAAAGAAGCTGCTGGCAGGACTTTTCCTGACGCCCTGTCAGTGCACCGCTCTAGTGTGAAAGCCCTGGGGGTTTCACACTGGAGACAATGGAGCAGCTCTTTGAGGACAGATTGCAGGCGCTATTTTTAACGCTATAGCACCTGCAAAACTCCCTCAGTGTGAAAGGGGTCTTAAAAGGGATAAAAGGTTATTTAGATGTCCTGTAATGCACTGATACAAAACTGTTTAAAAAGAGTTACATACTGAAGTTTTCAATATACAGTATTTGAGTCTTTTGAGTATTTTTAGAATTCTTAATCATGGGCGCCTTAGCAATGAAAATGCCTGAGTCTTTTCCCCACCCGGGAAGCCCAGGCACATACCTCAAGGCTATCGTAAAAACACAAGTACAGAATACAGACATATGCAAAAATAATAATTCTATTTTTTGCATGCTTCCTTACTCCAGGCAGGGGAAAGACACTGGAATTCATGTTGCAGGTAGGGTGACCAAATTTCCAAACTGCCATTCAGGGACAATTCTGGCAAGGACTGGGGGGGGGGGGGGGGGCGTTGAATGTATTTTCGAGGGTTGGCAGGATTTTGGTGGCGAGTGATTTGTCGGGTGAATGGCTGGTTTTAGAACTTATATCATCCCAATACCATGCTTGAAATGTATCCCTTAGTATAGACCCCCTTCCCTCAGTATAGACCCCCCTCCCTCACTACGGACCCCCTCCACTAACTATAGGTCCCCTCCCTCAATACGGACCCCCCACTAACTATAGGCCCCCTCCCTCAGTACGGACCCCCCTCTCCACTAAGTATATACCCCCTCAGTAAAGACCCCCCTCCACTAAGTATAGACTCTCCTCCCTCAGTACAGACTTCCCCCCTCAGTATAGACCCCCCCCCCCCACTAAATACAGAGCCCTTCTCCATCAGTATAGACCCCCTGACTAAGTATAGACCCCCTTCAGTACTGACCATCCTCCTTCATTATAGACCCCCCTAAGTACAGACCCCCCCCAGTACAGACTCCCCACTAAGTAGAGAACCAGCATGGCCATGGCATGCGGCATGGTGGAGAGCGTTAGGATTGGCAGAGGAGAAAGTTAACTTCTCCCCCGCTTTGTATGCTGGGCAGAGTTGCGGCTATGAGGTCACTGGTTGGTAGACGCCAGGCGACTATAGCAACCAGTGACCAGAGTCTCGAGTGGAGCTGGAGGCAGAGCGAGTGCCAGTGCTATAGCGGGGTTTGCTCGTTCTGTCAATTCCATTACGGCAATGGCGTAGCGTGGGTTGTCAGCACCCGGGGCAAGGCAAGTAATTTGCTCCCCGTTGTATATGAATTCTCCATGTAAGAATGTACATCGCTTTCTGAGCGAGTAATAAACCCTTCCCTGGTTAAGAAGTGCATCCAGCCTGTGTGTAACTTGCTGAGCAGACACTGGCAGCATTGCTAGCAACACCCTGAGAGACCCTGTATCAAAGGGACATGACACTCCCCCTAACCTGCGGACTTTCCACACTCCCTGAGTCCCTTCTCTTCCTACAATAGTACTGACCTTTGATTCCTAAACTGACCTACCTGACCACTAATTTACCTGATTCCTAAACTGACCTACCTGATCACTAATCTACCCGATTCCTAAACTGACCTACCTGACCACTAATCTACCTGATTCCTATACTGACAACTACACTAACCTCTACACTGACCTACCTGATTCCAACATCGACCACTACACTACACACTACACTAACCACTACACACTGACCACTAGAGGTCGACCGATATTGGTTTTTCTCTGGCCAATGACGATATTTCGAAATCGTGGCGGCCGATGGCCGATATATGATGCCAATTTTATTTTGGGCGGATATGTTAGGCCGATTTATTTATTTATTTATTCTCCCCCCCCCCTCTTCAACTCATAAAATCTAACAGTTAGACCCCTTTCACACTGGGGCATTTTTCGGGCGCTTTTGGGCTAAAAATAGCACCTGTAAAGTGCCTGCAAAACGGCTCCCCTGCAGTCTGTGTGGAAGCCCGAGTGCTTTCACACTGAGGTGATGCGCTGGCAGGACATTAAAAAAAAGTCCTACAAGCAACATCTTTGATACTTTAAACTGAGAACTCCTACACATGAAGTTCAGTTCATTGATCAGTATAAACATTGTATCTCTTTGGTCTTTTCTTGGCAGACTGCCCAGATAGGAGAAAAGTCGCTCCACGGAAGACTTCAGGCAAATTGCATTTACTTCTATTACAGAAGTAATTTGCAAGTCGCGCTGAAGTTATAATCGGCCTTTTTTTATCAGCACAATCGGCCGATGCCGATTTATTAAAAAACGCCAAATGTCAGCCGATATATATCAGTCGACCTCTACTGACCACTACACTACACACTAACCTACCTGATTCCTATACTGACCACTACAGTATACTACTATACAATACACAATACACTGACCACTACACACCACACTGATCTATCTCATTCCTATACTCTTACACTGACCTACCCGATTCCTATACTGACCACTACACTATACAATCCACTACAATACACTATACACTGACCACTACACTACATTACACACCACACTGACCACTACACTACACACAAAACCACTACACTACACACTGACCACTACACCACACTAACCTACCTATACTGACCACAGCACAATACACTACTACCCAAACTACACTATCCACTGACCACTACACAATGCACTATACTACTACACAATACTCTATACACTACCCACTACCCACAGACCACTGCTCAATACATACTGACACAATACTCTACCCACAGACCAATACACTGACTACACACACACACAAACTACCCACTACACACACACACACACACACACGCAGGCAGGTGGCACTGGATGGCACTGGCATATGGCACTGATTGGCACTGGCAGGTGGCACTGATTGGCACTGGCAAGTGGCACTGGTAGGTGGCACTGGATGGCACTGGCAGATGGCACTGATTGGCACTGGCACCGTATGGCACTGGCAGGTGGCACTGTATGGCACTGACAGGTGGCACTAATTGGCAGGTGGCACTGGCAGATGACACTGATTGGCACTGGCAGGTGGCACTGGTTGGCATTGACAGGTGGCACTGGCAGGTGGCACTGGCAGATGACACTGATTGGCTCTGGCAGGTGGCACTGGTTAACATTGGCAGGTGGCACTGGATGGCAATGGCAGGTTTCACAGCCGATAGTGTAACTGGGTGAAACTGAATGCTCTCTGCAGCGCCGCGGTGTGTGAAACTGTATGGAGAGAGAGAGAGAGAGAGAGAGAGGAGCTGACAAATTCAGCATGATGTCAGAGGTGGGAGGGACCCAGCAGCTATCCAGCCAATGATTGGGCTGTTTAAGAAAGGGGCAGGGCCACATACACGTAGCGGCCTGCTCAGATCCCATCCCATTGGCTGGTGTTGGATAGTTGGGTCCCGTCTACCCCCGACATCCAACCTCAATTTTGACAGCTCCTCTCTCTCCATGAAAGTTTCACACACCGCAGCGCTGCTCTGCCAGCAGAGTGTGGAGAAGGGAGGAGGAATTCCACTATACACTACCCACAACACTATACATTACACTGACTTTCTGGCTGCTCCCCAGACCATATCTACCCCCCCCCAGGCCAGCATCAAAACTCACGAGTGAGTCTTACCTTTTTTTCTTCCATCTGCTCTGCCTCTGCGCCGCTGCCTCTCACACTGCCAGACTGCCTGCATGATCAGTGACCCGTAGAGGAGGAGGAGGAGACAGCAGCCACAGCTCACAGCCAAGGCCAGCCCCGCTCCGCCACGACTGAGCACAGACCAGCCCCACCTGCCGCACATGACCCGTTTCGCCAGCCTGAGACTTAAAGAGGGATTCCGCCCAAAAAAAAAATATTAAAAGCCAGCAACTATAAATACTACAGCTGCTGACTTTTAATAAATGGACACTCACCTGTCCCGGGTTCCAGCGATGCCGGCAGCCGAGGCCGATCGACCGCTCGGGCCTCGGCTGCTGCCGCCGCCATTCGAGGTGAGGGAATCAGGAAGTGAAGCGAATCGGCTTCACTTCCCGGTTCCCTACTGCGCATGCGCGAGCTGCGCCGCGCAATAGGAAATCTCTGCGCTGTCACTGGGACCCATGTGTGTCCCAGCAGACAGCACGGCAGGGCAGGAAATGGCGTAGACTCCCGTGGGAGTCTATGCCCGGAAGTGGGTGAAAATACCTGTCTTTGACAGGTATCTCCACCCCCCTCCCCCCTGAAAGGTGTCAATTGTGACACCGGAGGGGGGGGGGGGTTCCGATCAGCGGAGGTTCCACTTTAGGGTGGAATCCCGCTTTAACATGGTGGCCGGAGTGCGGAGTCACGGAAAATTGAAATAAGGAGTATGGAGAGAGGGTGACACATACTGGCGCAGGATTTCGCTCCCCCCAAATGTTGCGCCTGGGGCCTAGGCTCCCCTTGCTACGCCACTGCATTTCGGGACACTTTATTGTCCTGGAATGAAGGTGCCAGGGACACGTGGGCACCCTAGTTGCAGTGCTTCAGCCACCCATGTGCAAGAGGCCTTATAGTTTAATATTGTTGTGTACATGGGTTGGGTATTGTGTTTAGTGGGGCCAAATGGACTACTTTTACATTTATACTAGTGTTGTAGTAATATTAATTAGCATGTTCTATGGCTTTACAAAGCTCATTACTACTATTGGAATCTGTGCAAAAAAAATTCTCCACTCCTCCCTAACCTTGACTCCACAATTAAAGTGAAACTAAAGTACAAAAAAAAAAGTACAGACACACAGGCTCTTTATCGCAGAAGAGACAAATGCATTTTAATGAGTGAAATAAGTATTTTATCCCCGATCAATCAGCAAGATTTCTGGCTCCCAAATGTCTTCTATACAGATAACGAGCTGAGATTAGGAGCACTCTCTAAGACCCCTTTCACGCTAGGGCCGTGGCCGCATTAGTTCTAAAACACTGCTCGTTTTAGTGGCATTTAGCGCTGTTTAAGCAGTGCGTTTCAGACGCTAGCGGGGAGCTTTTAACCCCTAAGAAGGGGTTAGAAACGCTCGTGTTACAATGCTTCCAAAGCGCGTTGGAAGCGCTGCCTATCCATTTCAATAGGCATGGCACTTTGGGAGCACTTTATACAGCACTCCCAAACTGCCCCAAAGATGCTGCTTGCAGGACTTTTCTCAACGTCCTGCTAGCGCATCGCCGGGTGTGAAAAGACACACTGAAATGAATGGGAGGTGGTTTCAGGCTCTATTTAGAGGCTATTTCTAGCACTAAAACGCCTGAAAACCACCTCAGTGTGAACAGGGTCTTAAAGGAAGTGCTCTGAATTTCAGCTTGTTACCTGTATAAAAGACCTGTCCACAGAAGCAATCAGATTCCAAATTACTCCACCATGGCCAAGACCAAAGAGCTATCCAAGGATGTTAGGGACAAGATTGTAGAACTACACAAGGCTGGAATGGGCTACAAGACCATCGCCAAGCAGCTTGGTAAGAGGGTGACAACAGTTGGTACGATTATTTGCAAATGGAAGAAACAAAATATAACTGTCAATCTCCCTCGTTCTGGGGGTTCATGCAAGATCTCACCTCATGGAGTTTCAATGATCATGAGAACAGTGAGGAATCAGCCCAGAACTACACTTGTCAATGATCTCAAGGCAGCTGGGACCATAGTCACCAAGAAAACAATTGGTAACACACTATGTCGCGAAAGACTGAAATCATGCAGCACCTGCAAGGTCCCCCTGTTCAAGAAAGCTCATGTACAAACCTGTCTGATGTTTGCTAATTAACATCTGAATGATTCAGAGGAGAACTGGGTGAAAGTGTTGTGGTCAGATGAGACCAAAAGCGAGCTCTTTGGCATAAACTCAACTCTCTGTATTTGGAGGAATACTGCCTATAACCCCAAGAACAACATCCCCACTGTCAAACATGGAGGTGGAAACATTATGCTTTGGGCTTGTTTTTCTGCTAAGGGAACAGGACAACTTCACCGCATCAAAGGGATGATGGACGGGCCATGTACCATCAAATCTTGGGTGAGAATCTCCTTCCCTCAGCCAGGCCATTGGAAATGGGTCATTGATGGGTGTTCCAGCATTACAATGACCAAAAACACACGGCTAAGGCAACAAAGGAGTGGTTCAAGAATAAGCATGTTAAGGTCCTGGAGTGGCCTAGCCAGTCTCCAGACCTTAATCCCATAGAAAATATGTGCAGGGAGCTGAAGGTTCGAGTTACCAAACTTGCCAGCCTCGAAACCTTAATGAGTTGGAGAGGATCTGCAAAGAGGAGTGGGACTAAATCCCTCCTGAGATGTCGGCAAACCTGGTGGCCAACTACAAGAAAATGTCTGAGCTCTGTGATTGCCAACTAGAGTTTCGCCACCAAGTACTAAGTCATGTTCTGTGAAGGTGTCAAATACAGTTTTCACTCATTAAAATGCAAATCACTTGGTAACTTTTTTGAAATGCGTTTTTCTGGATTTTTTTGTTGCTCTGTCTCTCACTGTTAAAATAAACCTACCATTAAAATTATAGAGTGATAATTTCTTTGTCAGTGGGCAAACGTACAAAATCAGCAGTGGATCAAATACTTTTTTCCCCTCACTGTATTCCTTTTAGTTCTGTTTTAAAGCCACAATGGCAGGGTAGTTGTTTCCACCTATGCACAATAAAGATGCTTGAAATACCCGATTCACGTGACCATTGTGGTCATGCAGAGTTTTTTTGTGAGACACCAGCTGGTAATGCTGGAAGACCCTTTTTGCTGATTCAAACATGCACAAGGTCATATGTAAAAATACCACAGAAGTTCCTTACAGTCACCAATCAGACTCATATCTGCTCTGGAAGAAATGGCGGCTGGTGCTTAATATTTTGGGGGGTGGCAAGCCAATGCCTCTCCCCCAGTGGGAATGCCTCTCCCCCGGCGGGAGACAGACATGAAGGCGGGGAACACTGGGAACACCAGCAACACCAGATGCCCAGGAAGACACTCCTCTCCTCCTTCCCCTGTCCAAGCCGGGAGTGCTGGATGTGGCTGAGCTGATGCGGGTGAGCCATAACTCCTGGAGACCTTGCTCAGTGGCCAGCCGAACAGGAAGTGGGTCCTGAGACTCTCTGACTAATCAGGTCTCAGGAGTCGCTTCCTGATTGGCCGGGCGAGAATCAGTTTGACAATAGCGAATATTAATTCGCTATTGTCACACAACTGGGTGGGATCAGGGCCCCCTTATTTGATGCCAATTAGAGCCTCAGCCTCTAATCATGTGCTTCTAAAAAAAAAAACTTCATGGGAATCCATGCATCCAGCGCCCCACATGTAGATAAGGGGGCCGGACGCCTGGATAGGGAGGCGAAACTCGAGCACCCCTTATGCACGGGCCACCATTGCCTCAAAGTATTCTCTCTTGTACATTCTGTAGCACAATGCAGCAATCTCTGGTAACTTTTTGCTAACATGTACATCCTGTATCACAATGCAGCACTATCTTGCAATGCATACATTCTGTAGCAAAATTCAGAATGATTACAGGTACACGCTGTAGCACCCTGCAGCATTCTCTGATAACATTTACAATCAGTAGTACAATTAAAGCCCTGTCTGGTCATATGTAGCAATATTTAGTAAAATATTGTAGGGCTGTGAAAATTAAAGATTAATTCCTCAATTAATCGTTCATTTTTTTGATCGATCAATTTTTTTTTGATCGATCAAAATTCTTTTGACCGGTACTCACCTCTCCACCGACTTCCCAGGTCTTCAGGGAATTCCGCTGGAGATCCGGTGACATCACCGGACTCCCCCCCCCTTCCCCAAGTGCCTCCGTCTGCTAACGAAGGGAAGTGGGGAGGAGTCCGGTGACGTTAAAGTTTCTGCTTGAACGTAACGTGTACGTGGGAGGAGCTACGCATGGCGCCCCCCGCTGCTGCCCTACGGAACTAACACGATTGTCGGCCTTACATGCTGTGTTTTTATCATCTTTATGTGAGTAGCTTGTGTTTGAACACAAAAATGTAATCTTATTCTTAAGCAGTGAGCACTTTGATCTTTTCTTTCTACCCACGACCTGAGATTGTGAGAGAAGTTTATAGTCCGTGTTAACCCTTTTGATACCCGCATGCATGACCACCTGTTTGCACAGGGGTCCATGCCATAAGGTGAGAGAGATTCGTTAGACCGGAGGTGGAGGGATTGTCACGCTACTGTGGAAAAAAAAAAAATTACTTACATCAGTGCTACAGTTTGAATTTAAAACGTTTGTGTGAACTGTGAAGTTAAGTCATGGATTGTGAAAACTAAGTAGTGTCAGGTGATTATATATAGTGTATACCACATTTACCACTGACTTATGCAGAGTTGCAATGCAAGGAGATCAGCTAAAAGTAGTTGGATCTGTATGTGCGTTATAATTAATCGAAATTAGTAGATTAATCGATTAAAAAAAAATATCGATTAATCGAACACAAAATTTTTGATCAGTAACAGCCCTAAAATATTGTGTTTTCTATTACCAGGTGTGTTCTCTAGGACAATGCAATATTCTCTGGTAACATGAAGCATTGTCCTATAAAATCCAGTACTCTCTACTAGCATGTAGAACCCTCTGGTGTCATACAGCACACATTGATAACATGAGAGAACCTTTTGGTAACCAATGTGGCCCTTCAACCTTGACCAATTGCAAGCTTAATGGTCAAGCCGAATATTTTAGTCTCTTACCAGCCACAAACTAATATTAGATAATTCCAAGAACAATGCATCAAGCCACATCACTTTTTGATCCTAGAACAAGCCCAATGTTCTTTCTCGCTGTGAAAATCTAATAAATATGAATGAAAAAGGAGCTACACACAGAGTTTTTGGAAGCTAATGATACTTTTCATACCCAGGAGGGAAGAGAAGCTCAGCCGCCTCATTTCAGTGCTCAGCTAATATCCTAACACTCAGATTCATAAAATACATGTAGTTTCATAGAATCCATCTGAAATTGACTATTTAGTAGCTTTACAAATCTGCATGATGAATAAATTGCTGACTAGCCACAATATACAGCGTTTTTTTTTTTTCAAAGCTCCCTCTTTTACAAATTAAAAAGTAATCTTTGAGCTCCAGACAGGGATTTGACCTAGGCTGCGATGATGTCATCAGTCCTCAATGGGAAAAATGAAACATTGCCTCAGTTTCCTTTCCCCTAGGGCCTAGTGAGACTGTACATGGCAACTATGAAGCAAGGCCCAGTTTAAGAGGCTGCAGCAGGGGTTGATCTATGTCAGACTTTTGTGAACACTAATTCATTAAAGCCCCATACACACTATCAGATTGTCTGCTGATTTTTTCCTTCAGGTTTACCAAAACCATGTAGTGGAAGGGCCTGCCTGATTGCATACACATTGAACACCCTAAGGTTTGACCTCATATTTGGTAAATCTGATGGAAAAAAACAGCAGAAAATCTGATAGTGTGTATGGGGCTTAACTCATTCACTTCATTCACCTCTTTAAGTGGTTGGAAACCCTGTTATACCATTTGTACCTACAGTTAAGCCTATAATAAGGCTTACCTGTAGGTACTGTAAATATCTCCTAAACCTGCACCATTTAGGATATATTTACCATATAGTCACCCTGCACAAGGCAAGAGAGCAAGTGTGACCGGTCTTTATTACAGGAAGCTGCTGTACAGTGCAAAGTTTCACACCAGATTACTGCACAGATCTTGAAGAAATACACAAAGCACACCAAGATTCAAGGAGGAATACACAGGACCCTTATATTTAGAAAATATTTGCTTGTCCTGGAATTCAGCTTTTAATAATCACAAGATGCTGTCATTTGTGATACTTTGTTTATTGATGTATATTGGGGGTCTCCAAACTTTCTAAACAAAGGGCCAGCTTACTGTCCTTAAAGTGTAAGTCCACCTTTACAGAAAAATCTGTTAGGTGCACTTACACAGAACCCCCTGCTCGGCAGCGATCTCCAGTTCTGAGCCCTGCTATATCCGCCTCATGGCTCCAGGGCTTAGAAATCCCCTCCGCCTTCATGCGTCTTCTTCCCCGCTGAGAAGATGGGCTACGTGGGTTCTGATTGGTCGGCGCCATCACATGGGCGCCATCACATGGGCGCAATTAGAATGCTCCTCAACGTCACTCCTGACGGGGTACATTTAAGAAATTAAGCTCTGGGGATTTCTAAGCCCTGGAGTCATGAGGCAGCTAAAGCAGGGCTCAGAACTGAAGATTGCCACACTGCAGGTCAGTGGAACTGGAGAGGGTGAGGAGGGGGTCCTGTGTAAGTTAAGTGAACTTACCCTTTAAGGCTTTAGGAGGGCTGGACTGTGGCCAGTGGGAGTAGAAAATGCCCCGGCATCAGTTGGAATAAACAATGCCTAATCATTGGTTTTAGTGGGAGGAATAGTGCCTTTTTGTTGGTATGAGTGTGAATAATGCCCCATCAATGGTGTCAGTGGAAGGAGTAATGCCCCATTGATGGTGTCTGTGGGAGGAATAATGCCCCATCAATGGTGTCAGTGGAAGGAGTAATGCCCCATTGATGGTGTCAGTGGGAGGAGTTATGCCCCATCGATGGTGTCAGTGGGAGGAGTTATGCCCCATCGATGGTGTCAGTGGGAGGAATAATGCCCCATCGATGGTGTCAATGGGAGGAGTGATGCCCCATCGATGGTGTAAGTGGGAGGAATAATGCCCCATCGATGGTGTCTGTGGGAGGAATAATGCCCCATCAATGGTGTCAGTGGAAGGAGTAATGCCCCATTGATGGTGTCAGTGGGAGGAGTTATGCCCCATCGATGGTGTCAGTGGGAGGAGTTATGCCCCATCGATGGTGTCAGTGGGAGGAATAATGCCCCATCGATGGTGTCAATGGGAGGAGTGATGCCCCATCGATGGTGTAAGTGGGAGGAATAATGCCCCATCGATGGTGTCAGTGGGAGGAATAATGCCCCATCAATGGTGTCAGTGGGAGGAGTTATGCCCCATCGATGGTGTCAGTGGGAGGAATAATGCCCCATCGATGGTGTCAGTGGGAGGAGTGATTCCCCATCGATGGTGTCAGTGGGAGGAGTGATGCCCCATCGATGGTGTAAGTGGGAGGAATAATGCCCCATGGATGGTGTCAGTGGGAGGAGTGATTCCCCATCGATGGTGTCAGTGGGAGGAGTGATGCCCCATCGATGGTGTAAGTGGGAGGAATAATGCCCCATGGATGGTGTCAGTGGGAGGAATAATGCCCCATCGATGGTGTCACTGGGAGGAGTAATGCCCACTGATGGTGTCAGTGGGAGCAATGGTGCCCGCTCATTGGTGTCAGTTGGAGGAAAAGTGTCCCAAGGGCTGGAAAAAGGGCCGCATCTGTCCCCTGGGCCACAGTTTAGAGACCACTGACGCATATCATTTCTGAGATTTGTTACAACCTTTTGCAACCAAATAACTGCATTTTCTGGTAAGGCATAATAAAGAACTATTGCAATTGATAAAAATACACTCAAAGGATTTATTAGGAACACCTGTACAACAGATTATTTATAGAATTATCTAATCAGCCAAACTTGTCAGCAAATCACCCAGATACGGGTTAGCAGTTTCAGTTTTTGTTTACATCAAATTCCCGAAATACCAAAATGCACAATAGTGATGCAGGAGGGATTCCCCCATCATCACTGACTGTGTTGAGAATCAAGCAATTTTCTTTTCTTCCACGCATGGTCCGATTTATGCCCTGTACACAAGGTCGGACTTTCCGACAGAAAATGTGCGATCAGACTTTGTTGTCGGAAATTCTGATCGTGTGTGGGCTCCATCTGACTTTTTCCATCTGAATTTCTGAAACACAAAGTTTGAGATCTGGATCAAAAATTTTCCGACAGCAAAATCCGATCATTTAAATTCTGATCGTGTGTAAACAATTTCGACGCACAAAGTGCCACGCATTCTCAGAATAAATTATGGCCCTAAAGCTATTGGCTACTGGCCTCTTTATAGCCCCGTCGTACGTGGTTTACGTAACCTCGTTCCGAACGATCGGATTTTCTGGCAACTTTGTGCAACCGTGTGTATGCAAGACGAATTTGGGCCAAAATCCGTCGGATTTTGTTGTCGGAATGTCCGACCATGTGTACAGGGCATTAGAGTACTAAAGTTGGAGATCTGGGATTTTCATGCACAACACAAATGGATAGAGTTTATTCAGAATGGTGCAAAAAATAAAACACATCCTGTGAGCAGAAGTTATATAGATAGAAATGCCTTGTTGGTGAGAGAGAGAAAAGGGAAGAATTGCCAGACTGGTTCAAGCTGACATAAAGTAATCCAATGGTGCAGTGCTTTAAATATACAAGTGTAATCAAACACAATATGAAACTAAAAAATATATAAACTGTAATAGAAATTAACACCACAGTGAAATGAAACAGTCCTAAATGTATCCGATATGGTGGGGAGGACAGAATTCCTCTTCTATCTATATATAAAATATTTATATGATGATCCTCAAGACAACCCCATCCTCGTGCACCGTCCGCCACCAAAGAAAAGAGGGTAAACTGTGCTTACCGGAGGGAATGGACTCCCTTACCAAATGGCTGGTGTCATAACTGACACATGTGCAGCACCTGATTGGTTACTGCAGATGACTGCACAATCTCATTTGGCTCTGGATTGTCTCACCAAACCAGCCCAGTAATTTTTGGTGGTTGTAAATCTACTCGGCTTTGCTACAGATATAATTATGTGTACAATAATATACGAATGGCATAATTAAAATAAGCAGAAATATGAGTTCCAACAGTGTAATTACTGATCTGAAAATGAAGTTCATTATTGGACCATTAATTGGCAACTAAGAAACTGAGAGATAATTAAAAAAAAATAATAGTATCAAAAAATATAATTATCTTCTCTTCTATTTTGTATGAATTATCCTATTAAATAACTAATGAAGGCAATCGGCTAAATAAAGCTCCTGGGCGAAAATATAGCTCTGTATCGTTTAAAAAAAAAAATAAAAGATAAAAAGATAAAGAAGTATAATAAAAATACACTTTTCCTGTAAAATGCCTAGGTGGAAAATGCTTAAAGTAAAACTATGGGCAAAACATTTTCCTGGTGCTTATCCGTGATAGCATACCCATGACAAGCTCCGCCTTGGCTCCTCCCTCAGGATTAGTGAATATCTTTAAAAGAGAGGGTTAGAGACCCCCCAGCAGTCTCTTTTTTTTCCTCATAACTTATGGACAGCGAATGATGGTCGAACATCCTTACCTCTGCACTCTGCAGCTTCCATCTGGTTTCAGCCTCTTCCAGATGAGGTCCCTGTTCTCAGGCAGCTAAACGCGCTTAAAAGACAGGGAGTCCCTTCTGCTGGTCTTTTGGGATATGCAGTGTTTCTTAACCAAGAACTACAGTATCTGCTGCCATTAATATGAACTTGCTCAGAGGCGTGCAGCAGAGGAAGCAGCTACAGTTAGCCCCTAATGCCACATACACATGACCAGACTTTCCGGGAGAAAAGGTCCGACAGTCTTCCCGACGGAGTTCCAATGAACTTCCGACCGAACTGACTTTCCCACACACGAACGGACTAAAGTCCGTTAGTTTTGAACGTGATGACGTACAACAGGACTAGAAAAGGAAGTTCAATAGCCAGTAGCCAATAGCTGCCCTAGCGTTGTATTTGGTCCATCAGACCAGCATACAGACGAACGGTTTTCCTGATAGAAATTGATTCCGTCGGACAGATTTGAAACATGTTCTATTTATAGGTCCGTCTGAATTTTTGAAGAAAAAAGCTACAGTATCTGCAGCCATTAATAGGTACTTGCTTAGAGGCGTGCAGCAGAGGAAGCAGCTACAGTTAGCCCCTTATCCCGCGTACACACGACTGGACTTTGGGGCAGATAAGGTCCAACAGTCTTCCCGACGGAGTTTCGATGGACTTCTGACCGAACGGACTTGCCCACACACGATCGGACTAAAGTCCGTTAGTTTTGAACGTGATGACGTACGACGAGACTAGAAAAGGAATTTCAATAGCCAGTAGCCAATAGCTGCCCTAGCATCATATTTGGTCCGTCAGACGAGCATACAGATGAACGGCTTTCCTAATAGAAATTGATTCCGTTGGACTGATTTGAAACATGTTCTATTTCTAGGTCCGAAAAAAAGTAAGATGAAGCCCACACATGATCGTAATATCTGACGAAATGATTCCATTGGACCTTTTCTGCTTGAAAGTTCAGTTGTGTGTACGCAGCATTAGTTTCCGTATTCTCTCTGGTTATCATACCTCTCTGTTACTCAGTTACAAGGATCTTCCGCAACTGTTATCTCAACTCTGCTCAAGGCACGCAAGCCTTCAACAAACTCCATGTATGACAGAGTCTGGAACAAATTTAGATTTTTTGCCACCGGCAAAAGCTTCAATCCCAATACGCCCTCCTCTTCCCAACTTCTAGATTTCCTTCAAGCAGGCCTAAACTTGGTGGCAGCAATTTCTGCTGCAACTGGCAACAGGTGGGCAGAGGACCTACTGGTGGTACAATTTTTTAAAGCAGTCAAGAAGATACGTCCGCCTGTCAGACAGTTCTTCCCCTCCTGGGACCTCTCCATTGCCCTAGAAGCCTTGTTCAGCAAACCATTCGCTCCTTCAGAAAGGAGTCACTATGGAACCTGAGCGGGTAAATGGAATCGCCATTTATTTATAAACAATTTTGTCATGATTATCAAAAACATGTATTCTGATTAAGCAAATGTATTTGTTTCAAATGTTCAGGATGTGTTTGTATAGCTGTTTTGATAGTGTCCAAATGCCATTCACACCTCCAGCTGTGAAGGGGCATTTTCCCAGAGAATCTGGAAGTGACACCTAGGTGCGAAGTGACCATCCCTTTGTGAATATAAATACAATTACAACTTGATTAGGCCTTCAAAGAGACTCACAAGACCTCCACCCCCTTTTAGAGTATATAAATGTAGTCAGGCTCCCAGCTTTAGTTAGAACAATATATTTGAATGTATACCATGCACTATACAAAGTTGTTCACCATGCTTGTGGATAGCTACATGCCTGTATATTAAAACACATCATCTTGAATTCGGCTTCAGCAGTCAACGTTACTGAAAGCCCTTAAGTTCTGGGCTTTCCCTATCAAACCTAACGTTGAAACTATCCTTTTTGGTCGCAGTAGGATCTGCCAGAAGGGTATCGGAGCTTCAAGATTTAGGAGCGGATGACAACCATATCGTCTTCTACCCGGACAGGGTGGAACTTAGGTCAGTCCGCGGGTTTGTCCCCAAAGCATCTTCCACTACCAGTCTCTCTGAACCCTGGACTCTACCAGCCTTTTCCGACCAAAATTCGGAATCACTTCACAAACTTGATATAACAATTATTCTGAGACACTACCTCCAAGCCACGGCCACCTTCAGAAGCCCACCAAGTTATTCATTATCCCTTGGGGAAAAACAACGGCAAGGAGGCAACAACCTGGATGATCGCGTCATGGATAATAAAGTTGATCCAGAAGGCGTACAAGGCAAAGGGGCTGGAGCCACCCACTTTGATAAAAGCTCATTCCACTAGGTCAGTCTCTGCCTCTTGGGCAACAAGGGGAGAACATATCAGTTGAAACTATCTGCAGAGCAGCCTCTTGGTCGTGTCAATGCACGTTCATGAAACACTACAAGGTAGATCCAAGAGCTCTCTCATCGGTTGATTTGGGCAGACAAGCCATCAAGACAGCATTATCTAAAAGCCAACCAATAGTCTCTTTTCTAAATAAATAATTTTCTAAGCATTATCCCACCCCTCTAGCTAGTTATTTGTCATGGGAATGCTGCCATGGAGGCACCAGGAAAACAGAAAATGGTATCATACTTACCGTAACTTTCTTTTCCTGGTGCATACAAACCCACCCACGGTATGCTATACAGTGGTGTGAAAAAGTGTTTGCCCCCTTCCTCATTTCCTGTTCCTTTGCATGTTTGTCACACTTAAGTGTTTCGGAACATCAAACCAATTTAAACAATAGTCAAGGACAACACAAGTAAACGCAAAATGCAATTTGTAAATGAAGGTGTTTATTATTAAAGGTGAAAAAAAATCCAAACCATCATGGCCCTGTGTGAAAAAGTGATTGCCCCCCTTGTTAAAACATACTATAACTGTGGTTGTCCACACCTGAGTTCAATTTCTCTAGCCACACCCAGGCCTGATTATTGCCACACCTGTTCACAATCAAGGCATCACTTAAATAGGAGCTGCTTGACACAGTAAGGTGCACCAGAAGATCCTTAAAAGCTACACATCATGCCGAGACCCAAAGAAATTCAGGAACAATTGAGAAAGAAAGTAATTGAGATCTATCAGTCTGGAAAGGGTTATAAAGCCATTTCCAAAGCTTTGGTATCCAGCGAACCACAGTGAGAGCCATTATCCACAAATGGCGAAGACATGGAACAGTGGTGAACCTTCCCAGGAGTGGCCGGCCGCCCAAAATTACCCCAAGAGCGCAGCGACGACTCATCCAAGAGCTCACAAAAGACCCCACAACAACGTCCAAGGAACTGCAGGCCTCACTTGCCTCAGTTAAGGTCAGCGTTCATGCCTCCACCATCAGGAAAAGACTGGGCAAAAATGGCCTGCATGGCAGAGTTCCAAGGAGAAAACCACTGCTGAGCAAAAACAACATCAAAGCTCGTCTCAATTTCTCCACAACACATCTTGATGATCCCCAAGACTTTTGGGACAACATTCTGTGGACCGATGAGACAAAAGTGGAACTCTTTGGAAGGTGTGTGTCCAAGTATATCTGGCGTAGAAGGAACACTGCATTTCATAAAAAGAACATTATACCAACAGTAAAATATGGTGGTGGTAGTGTGATGGTCTGGGGCTGTTTTGCTGCTTCAGGACCTGGAAGACTTGCCGTGATAAAAGGAACTAAGAATTCTGCTGTCTACCAAGAGATCCTGAAGGAGAATGTCCGACCATCTGTTCGTGTACTCAAGCTGAAACGAACTTGGGTTCTGCAGCAGGACAATGATCCTAAACACACCAGCAAGTCCACCACCGAATGGCTGAAGAAAAACAAAATGAAGACTTTGGAGTGGCCTAGCCAAAGTCCTGACCTGAATCCTATTGAGATGTTGTGGTATGACCTTAAAAAGGCCGTTCATGCTCGAAAACCCTCTAATGTAACTGAATTAGGACAATTCTGCAAAGATGAGTGGGCCAAAATTCCTCCAAGACGCTGTAAAAGCCTCATTGCACGTTATCGCAAACGCTTGGTTGCAGTTGTTGCTGCTAAGGGTGGCCCAACCAGTTTATAGGTTTAGGGGGCAATCACTTTTTCACACAGGGCCATGATGGTTTGGATTTTTTTTCACCTTTAATAATAAACACCTTCATTTACAAATTGCATTTTGTGTTTACTTGTGTTGTTCTTGACTATTGTTTAAATTGGTTTGATGTTCCGAAACACTTAAGTGTGACAAACATGCAAAGGAACAGGAAATGAGGAAGGGAGCAAACACTTTTTCACACCACTGTATTACATAAGGCCTCATGTATACTGCTGCTGGTAAACGGACATTTAGGAGCAGATAGGCATTTTTTTCAGCTGTCTCTGAACTCTCCTCTATGTTATCCTATCAGTACATGTACACAGGGCCGTTTATAGTCATTTCTAGGCAGTTGAGATTAGAAGCATTTTTTTGGAACACAAATAAATGGGTTCAGATGGATGTTCAGAAGCATTTGAAATGCCAAATGCCTGTAACAGCCTGTAAACGCTGCTAAACGTGGTAACTAGCATTAAAGCGGAGCTCCACCCTAAAGTGGAGCTTCCGCTCATTGGAACCCTCCGGCGCCACAATTGGCACCTTTCAGGGGGGAGGGGGTGCAGGTACCTGTACAGTACAGGTATCTGCACCCACTTCCGGCATAGATATCCGCAGAATCTACAGATATTTATGCCCCTTTACGCAGGTCCCCCGCTGTCTGCTGGGAAACACACGGATCCCAGAGACAGCGCGGACCATCCTTATTGCGCAGCGCGACTCGCGCATGCGCAGTAGGGAACCGGGAAATGAAGCCGCAAGGCTCCACTTCCTCATTCCCATACCCAAGATGGCGGCGGCAGCACCCGAGAGACAATCGAGAGATCAGCTTCGGGTGCCGACATCGCGGGCGCGCTGGGCAGGTAAGTGTCTTTATTTTAAAAGTCAGCAGCTGCAGTATTTGTAGCTGCTGGCTTTTTTTTTTTTTTAAACGGCGGAACTCCCGCTTTAAGCAAATTTTCATTTACAGACGTTTTTCATTTTAACAAAATAAAATTTTTTTTTTTACAAATGCTTCTAGACAAACTCGGCTAACCGCATCTAAACGTGGCACATAAACATGACTAAACAGACGTTTTTAGATGCCGGTTTCTAGCTGTCAAGTTAAGTCATTCAGGAGAGGTTAAACAACGTCCCGTGTACATGAAGCCTAACTCTTTTTTTTTTTTTTTTTAATATTCACTGATCCTGAAGGAGGAGCCAAAGCGGGACTTGTCATGGGTATGACGCCATGGATAGGCACCAGGAAAAGAAAATTACAGTAGGTACATTACAATTTAAAAGTCCCGTTGTACGTACAACGGGACTAGAAAACGGAAGTTCAATAGCCAGTAGCCAATAGCTTCCATCTCGTACTTGCTTCAGAGCAACAGCATACAGACGAGCAATTTTCCCGTTAGGAATTGGTTCCGTCGGAAAAATATGTTCTCTTTCTAGGTCCGTCAGAATTTTTGACGTAAAAAGTCCAATGGGGCATACAAACGGTCAGAATATACAATGAAAAGCTCCTTGTCAGACTTTTTCTGTCGGAAATTCCGCTTGTGTGTATGGGGCATAAGGGAGGGTAATAACCTCTGTCAGATTTTTTTTTGCCATCTCTGTCCCATTGCGGAGATTTCCCTTCACTTCCTGTCCCATAGCCAAATAGGAAGTGAGAGAATATCTCTTTAAATTAAAGGGATTTTTTTGGGGACTCCAGCTCACCAGAACTAGTGCTACTGATCTTCTGCAATCACTTTGGGACTGATTTCTCATCTATTACTTTTCTGGGGACAACCTAAAAATTGGTGTTTTCTTTTTACTTTCACTTTTAATGATAAATGGTAATCAGGACAAACAGAGCAGTTTTGCAACAAATTCATATATTAAAGCAGAGTAAACCCTTAGTTCCAAATCGCAGTGACAAGTTACACTCTATTTCCAGTAACAGAGCCGTTCATATCAGCATCACTACTTTTTACCGATTTCATTGCGACTTGCATAGACTTTTGTTAAATTAAGTCAGAAGCCGAACCTAAATCATCTGTGCAAATCGCACTGATGTACGACTTTAAAATGGCTGTAAAGTAGCCTGATTTTAAAGCGGCACTGGTGTGAAACAGGGCTAAGGCCCCTTTCATATGGACAACAGAAGGGTGGTAAAACATTTTTACACCCATCCCCAGCTGGATTCCCATCTAAAACCTATCACGACAGCCAAAGGGGGTGGTACACATGCCGTGGAAAATTTACCTTGGCTTGTATTTTGTGACAGGTGACTCTGCCTGTCCGAATTTTAATTGGACCGTGCAACAACTGCAAGCTGGTCATACATAATTACCCTTGGCATTTGAAATAATAAAAGAAGGATCTCCTCCTGAGTGCCTAGAAACTGATGCTTTACCACCCTTTTGGATCACTTTTCAGAGGGTGGTAGAGACACTCAGCTGCCTATGCGAAGGGGACCTAAAGCACTGTGTATAACTGACAATAGCCTTTTTTTATTTTCACTGGGTTTCCATCCTCTTTTGTATCTTGGTGCTACTGATCTTCTGCAATCACTTTAGGACTGATTTACCAGACTGGAGATTGCAAAATCTGATGCAGTTGTGCATGGTAGCCAATCAGCTTCTAACGTCACCTAGTAGGCTAGGTTCACACATTTGCAAATTGGATGTGTGACCAGATCTCAATGGAGTCGGTTCACACAGTCCAGGGCCGACGTAGTCCGCATTGAAAAAGGGTTCTGTTTGCCTTTGGGTCAGAATCAGGTGAAAATTCAGGCAAAAAAATGGTGAACAGGGACACATGGGACCCCAGACGCGAAATCATGGCCGCATATGTGTGAACCTGGCCTTAAGATTTGACCAAAAAACCTGGAATCTGATTGGTTTCTATGCAGAGCTACAGCAGATTTTGCACTCTCCAGTCTTAGTCAATCAACCTCAGTCTGTCTACAAACACTCCAGCGATAATTGGATCTCATTTTTCAGGGTGGATTTCCTGATGGTGACAACAGTGGAACATGTGCCCCCCCCCCCGGATCCCGCGGTCCTCGTGCACGCGCGCGGGCGCGCTCCCGGCCTAATGGAGGAGGGGGGGTGTGGTTGCCAGCTGTGCACGATTAGTGTGCTCAATGCTGTAGTGCAGGCGCCAAACGGCCGTTTTAAAAAGCCCAGAGCGTCAGGGGACTGTAAGGTGAGACACAGGAGCTGTGGGCTGTAAGCATCCATGGGATTGGATCCAGGCGAACCTTAAGACACCTACTCAGCATCAGGTTGTGCAGTTAAGCTTATATTGATTTATTGTGAGACTTTAAGCACAACAAGTGATTGCATTTGTACTAGTACCTCTGCTTTGTAGCTCAGTACTATGTCTCCTCGTAAGAGGGTTTCAGGGGCAGGTAATAAAAGCACTGGCAAATCACCGCCTAGGTCCAGGGGTTCCAAAGGTGCATGCAAATTACCATCCCCCTCTGCAAGACTGGAGCCTGCATCTCAAGACGAGTCAGTGTCCCTTTCAGGCTTTGCAGCCTCTCCCAATGTCGCAGCCCCGGTCTATGTCACTGAGGACTCCCTTAGGGCTACATTGGAGAGTTTTGAAGGGAGGATAATGAATTTTATTTCTGCTTCCCTAAAAGATAGCAGAAAAAGGGGTAGATCCCCTCCCTCTGCTGAAACCCCTCTCTCAGACAGTTGTTCTGAAAATGAGGAGAGATCCCTATCTTTGGATAGGGATCATGAGCAGTCGGATGAGTCAGAGGATGAGGAGTTAGTCCCCTCCTCCCAGGCACTCAGAAAGCAGGTGCAGTATTATACTGAATTGGTGCGTACCACGTTCAGAATGCCAGCTGCTGAAGTTGCTACATCCTCTGTCTCTTCCCTGGGAGTCAGGAAAGCCCCACAGACTGCTTGTTCCTTCCCAATTCATCCTTTAATGGGTGACTTGATGTATGAGGACTGGGGACATCCCGATAAACTGTTTACTCCTCCCAAGAGGTTTTCCATGTATTATCCCGTGGAGGAAAGTTTCACCAAGAAATGGGGGGCCCCATCTGTCGATGCGGCTATCTCTTGTGTGAATAAAAACCTAACTTGTCCTTTGGATAATGCGCAGGTATTTAAGGATCCAGCTGACAAAAGGCTGGAAACCTTGTTAAAAGCCTCCTTTTCCATGGCCGGCGCTGTGGTGCAACCTACAGTCACAGCCGTGGGGTTGTGTCAGTTCCTTAAGGAACAGGTCAAACAAATGTTTGAACTCCTCCCCAGTGAGGAAGTAGAGAAATATGCAGAGATGCCTCGCATCTTATGTTTCATAATTGATGCGATTTTGGATTCTGTCCAACAAGCATCACGCTTATCCCTCATGTTGGTACACATGCGTAGGGCTCTATGGCTAAAGAATTGGGCTGCTGAAATGTCATGCAAGAAGCATTTGGCTGGGTTCCCATTTAAAGGGGAACGTTTGTTTGGAGAAGAATTAGATAAATTCGTCCAAAATATTTCGGGAGGTAAATCTACACTCCTTCCAGTCGAAAAGAGTAAACGTCCTTCATTCAGGCGTACTCTTTCTCCCGAAGCATCAAGCTCTAAACAGTGGCGACGGCCTTCCCAGCCCTCCGCTGCTAGAAAGCCTCAGGGCCGAGCCCAGGGACAGAAAAAGACTTGGGGGCGGAAGCCTGCCAAGCAGACCTCCAAAACCTCCTTGTGAAGGGGCGCCCCCGCTCGGCCGAGTGGGGGGAAGGCTCCTGCAGTTTGCAGGCGCCTGGCGGGAGGAGATTCAGGACAAATGGGTGATCTCTTCAGTATCTCTGGGCTACAAGCTAGAGTTTCAGAAGATTCCACCTTCTCGTTTTCTAAGGTCAAGGATCCCCAAGGATCCGATAAAGCGGAAACCGCTATTCCTGGCCTTAGATCAGTTACTATCCCAAGGTGTGATAGTAGAAGTGAGCCCGAAAGATCAGGGTTCAGGTTTTTATTCGAATCTCTTCACCGTTCCAAAACCAAACGGAAGTGTCAGACCTATCTTGGATCTGAGAGACTTAAACCGGTTTCTACACATCCAGACCTTCCGGATGCAGTCAATACGCACTGTGGTCTCCTCCCTGCAGGGAGGAGAATTCATGGCATCAATAGATATCAAAGATGCATATCTCCATGTGCCAATATTTCCCGCACACCAGAAGTTTCTAAGGTTCGCGGTAGAGCAGCGCCATTTTCAATTTGTGGCCCTGCCGTTCGGCCTAGCTACGGCCCCCCGAGTCTTCACAAAGATTCTAGACCCTCTCTTAGCAATCTTAAGAGTTCAGGGCATAGCCGTCATGGCTTACCTAGACGACTTGCTTCTCGTAGAGAGAACTACAACGAGCCTAAGTCGCAACGTCACCAGAACGCTAGAACATCTGGGCCGCCTAGGTTGGATTATACACCTAGAAAAGTCGTCTTTGCAACCGACCACCAGGTTGGATTACTTGGGTCTCATTATCGACACCGCTCAGGGCAGGGTGTTCCTTCCAGGGCCAAAGGCCTTGGCCATTGGAGATCTGGTGTGCCTGATTCTGGGCAGAAGATCTTCCTCTATTCGCCTATGTATGAGACTGTTGGGAAAGATGGTCGCCTCATTCGAGGCCGTCCCATTCGCCCAGTTCCACTCAAGGCCCCTGCAAAGATGCATCCTTGCGATTTGGAACAGGAAGCCCCAATCCCTGGATCTTCCTATGCGTTTATCCCCCCGGGCACGCAAGAGTCTTGTCTGGTGGTTACAAACCAGAAATTTGCTGAAAGGCAAAACTTTTCTTCCCCTCTCATGGAAGATTGTCACAACGGATGCCAGCCTGACAGGCTGGGGAGCCGTATTAGAGGGAACATGCTCGCAGGGAAAATGGTCTGCGACCGAAAGTCTGCTGCCCATAAACATCCTCGAGATTCGGGCAGTTTACATGGCACTCAGAGAGTGGTCTCACAGACTGCGAGGCTTCCCAGTTCGGATTCAGTCCGACAATGCCACCGCAGTGGCTTATATCAATCACCAGGGCGGTACCAGAAGTCTGGTGGCCCAAAAGGAGGTGAATCGCATACTTGTCTGGGCAGAGGAGCATGTTCCGTGCCTCTCTGCAGTCTTCATCCCAGGAGTGGAGAATTGGCAGGCGGATTATCTCAGCCGCCAGCAGTTGTGCCCAGGAGAATGGGCTCTGCACCCCGATGTGTTTCGAGACATATGTTACAAGTGGGGCACTCCAGACGTGGATCTGTTTGCGTCCAGATTCAACAGGAAACTGGACAACTTTGTGTCAAGGACAAGAGATGCACTTGCTCAGGGGTCAGATGCTCTGACGGTTCCCTGGGATCAGTACAATCTGATCTATGCCTTCCCCCCGAGCCCGCTACTGTCACGGTTCCTGGGAAGGGTCAAGAGGGAGGCGAAGTCGGTCCTTCTAGTGGCCTCGGCTTGGCCCAGGCGACCATGGTTCGCAGAAATCATGAAGTTGGGAGTGGGCAGGCCATGGACCCTCCCTCTCCGGCCAGATCTGCTCTCACAGGGTCCAATTTGCCATCCTGCTTTACGCAGTCTGAATTTGACGGTCTGGCTGCTGAGACCCACATTTTGAGAGGCCGTGGTCTTTCGGGGCCAGTCCTTTCCACTCTGGTCAATGCCAGAAAACCGGCCTCCAGGCGTATCTATTACAAGATCTGGAGGGCATATGTTTCCTGGTGTGAACCCAGGAAATGGCATCCTAGAAGGTATGTCATTAGCAGAATCTTGGCCTTTCTCCAATTAGGCCTTGAAATGAATTTGGCCATAAGCACCATCAAGGTGCAGATTTCGGCCCTATCGGTCTTTTTTCAAAGACCGCTTGCATCACATTCCCTAGTACGGGCTTTTATCCAGGGGGCTATGCGAATAAAACCGCCAGTCAAACCTCCGGTATGCCCATGGGATCTGAATTTGGTTCTCTCGGCCTTAGAAGCCCAACCATTTGAACCTCTGCATCTGGCTTCTTTAGCTCTCTTGACAAAGAAGCTGGTTTTCCTAGTAGCCATATCCACGGCTAGAAGGGTATCAGAATTGGCAGCTCTTTCCTGTAAAGAGCCCTATTTAATTATCCATAAGGACCGGGTGGTTATGCGTCCCAACAGGTCCTTCCTACCTAAGGTGGTTTCAGGTTTCCATCTGAATCAGGATATAATCCTACCATCCTTTTTTCCAAATCCTCAGTCCATAAAGGAAGAGTCCTTACACACTTTAGATGTGGTTAGAGCAATCAGTCTTTATCTTCAAGCAACTGCTCAGATAAGAAAGACTGACTGTTTATTTATTTCTGCCAGAAGGCCCTAGAAGGGGTCAGGCAGCGTCAAAGTCCACTCTCTCGAGGTGGATCAGACAGGTTATTTCTCAGGCCTATAGCTTAAAGGGGAAGATTCCTCCTTTTCAGGTGAAAGCGCACTCTACTAGGGCTATCAGTGCTTCTTGGGCAGTGCATCACCAGGCCTCCCTGGCTCAGATCTGTAAGGCTGCGACTTGGTCATCAGTCCACACATTCACCAGATTCTATCAGGTGGATGTCAGAGGGCAAGAGGATATCGCCTTCGGGCGCAGTGTACTGCAGGCTGCAGTTTAGGTCCTCAGGTCCCTGGCGGTCTATATTTATGATCTGTGTCTCCCTCCCCTCAACCTGAGCATTGCTATGGGACATCCCACTATGTAATGAAGCTCCTGTGTCCCGTGATGTATGATCAAGAAAATGGGATTTTTATATACAGCTTACCTGTAAAATCCTTTTCTTGAGAGTACATCACGGGTGTCATGGTTATGCAGTGATCTTCCTGTGTTTGCTTACCTTCCCTCATGTCTTCAGACTAAGAAGCCAGCTACTTCCACCTGGTGGTTTTTATAACCTCTCCTCTAAGCATGGCTCCACCCCAGGCCCTATCAGGGAGCCTATATAAACCTGTGCACTGCAGGGCTCAGTGCTGATCAACCATTGTGTATTCCTTTGTGTATTAGCTTCCTGTTTCCTGTCGTGTGCTCTGCTACTGATTTCCGTTACCGACCTTGGCGTGTTCTGACCATCCCTGCTTGCCTGTGACCCTGACCTATTGGCGTGTACCCGACTATTCTGTTCTGCTTGTGGCCCCGACTTTGGCTTTGTCCCTCACCATCCCTATCCTCCTGTTCCCTACTGTGGGTGTGAGCTGGGGGACCCTGGGGGTCGCGACCTGGAGCCAGTTGCAGCCAAGACCATCTTCACCACTCGAAGCTCTGGTGAACACCAGCTGGCTCTTAGACTCCGCGCCCCGGGGAATCTTACGCTCTTACCCCAGTGGGATCTGTCCCCCGTCTGCAGTCGTCAGCCGTAGGGTCCACAGCCTTGCGGTGCATCCCCAACCCTACGGTGTGCACCTGTCACCTGGGCTCTAGGTGACCTGACAACGGGACACAGGGCTCCCGCCCCTCTTGGGTTTTACGTGGTTTCTTATTGCTTTGCTACAAAACTGAGGTGCCTCCCAAATGGGAGGGGTTATATAGGGGAGGAATTCTCTTTAATTAGGGTCAACCAGTGTCCAATCACCAGAGGTGCCTATATAACCCACTATGTAATGAAGCTCCTGTGTCCCGTGATGTACTCTCAAGAAAAGGATTTTACAGGTAAGCTGTATATAAAAATCCCATATTTTTGGGGGCAACAAGCTTCATGCAGTGTGGTTTGCCGTGATTGCAGTGTGATCTTTCGTGCGACAATCATGGAAGAACCGCACTGCGTATTAAGGTGCCATTAAAAGGGATGGCATCTAAAATTCATGTTGTACAATTTGTCTTTTAAGGAGAACTTTTTGAAATTGCAGGCAGAATCATTCTGCCTGTGAGTCAACATGCCCAGATGTGAATAGGGCCTTAACGCTCACACGCCACACATATGCCTTGCTGGGCGGCCAATCTTTATGTGCTGAGCGTGAACTCACTGTGTATTCTCAGCACAAAGACCGAGCTGCCAAAGACAGCTCGGTCCGGGGTAAAGATCTGCAGCTGCAGGGACCAGCAGATGATCATGTGAGCACTGTGGATCGCCGATCCAGCCTTTCCAAACTATTTAAAGGGACACTGGGACAAGCAGGAAAGGGTTAAAGCTAGGGTTGCACTGATACCAATTCTAGTGTCGATGCCAATACTGAGCAATTGCATGAGTACTTGTACTCGTGCCAATACTCCGATGCTTGACCCAATACTTGGGCAGCCTCAGATATGATCAGTGCGGTGGTGATAGCGAGTTACCAGCACGGATCTCCCTGTATATTTAGCTTTTCTGACAGCCGCTTCTTTTCCTCTCTCTTCTGCGGCTGTCAGGGAGATTGGTGCCTGTAACTGCCCCCGCACCAATCAACCCCGGCTTTACCCCCCTCTGTGCTTCCCGGGTCCCTCTCTGTGCTCCCTGTGTCCTCCTCCAGGTCCCGATCCATTTCATCATCCAGGTCCCCCTCTGTGTCCTCCTCCGGGTCCCCCTCTGTGTCCTCCTCCGGGTCCCCCTGCATCCTCCATGGCTCTCCGTATCCTCCTCTGATTCCCCATCCGTTTCGTCCCTCAGGTCCCCCCCTGTGCCTTCCTCTGGGTCCCCCTGCATCCTCCCCGGCTCTCTGTGTCCTCCTCCGATCCCCCCCCCATGTCATTGGTGGTGCAGGATTTTTTGGCTGGGCGATGGGGTTGTGCGGGGGGGGGGGGGTAAGCTCACTTGCTGGTTGCTGCCTGGCTTACCAGTGCCCATCAGTGCTGACCACTAAACTCACCTACCTGACATACATACACTGACCTACCTGACATACATACACTGACCTACCTGACATACATACACTGACCTACCTGACATACATACACTGACCTACCTGACATACACTGACATACATGACTGACCTACTCGACATACATGACTAACCTGACTACTGACATACATGACTGACCTACATGACTGACCTACCTGACTGACCTACCTGACATACATAACTGACCTGATTACTGACATACATGACTGACCCACCTGACATACATGACTCCTATCTGACATACACAGATTGTTGCTGCTCAGTCTCACCTGTCCTGTAGTGTGCAAGTACATTCGCCCCGGGTCCCCGCATTCACCATCCACATCCACCACTCAAACAGCCCAGCAGGCAGCCAGAGCCGCCCGCCCATTTACACAGAGTGAGCGGCTCAGCGTGGATCTCCCAGTACAGCCACAGTGTCATTCCCACCTCCTCCTGGACCCGCCAGCGCCTATGAATTGGACACCACACATTCTGCGGTCTCAGCACCGGATGAGTGTGACATCCATCACAGGAGCCGGGACTTTTTAATGTCACTCGGCCACGCTGGCGGGAGTTCGTTCCCTGTTGCTGCAGCTCGGAGCTACTAATTTATTTTGTAATTTTGACACCAAGGGCTTTTTGGGGGCACACCCGGGGCTTTTTGGGGGCACACCCGGGGCTCCAGCCCTCATCAGCCCCCCCCCCCCTTGACGCCACTGGCTACATCGCAACTGCTTTACAGCCGCATGTAATGCACGCAAGTTTCAACGCAGTACTGCACGCCGTTCAAAGGTGAAAATGGGAGATGAGGAGGCAAAATACCATCTCTGATCCTCCTATCAAATGCTTCTGAAAAGCGATCCACCACAGACGATGACGAACGCAAGTGTAAGCATGTCCTAAAGCCCAACTCCAGTGAAAACATTCTTACATATTATTTTGGATAGATGGAGGAAGGGTTAGAGCCATAGTGCAGTCTATTGTATTAGGGTGTGCACCACAAAGTTCAAACACACATGACTTTCTCTGCAGCCTCAGTCACACAGGACAGTGAATGAATGGGAAGTGCTCTGTGCTGAGCGGCTTCCTATACTGTACTATGCTTCAGTTATGAATGAACACAGTGAGCGAGTGAGTTCATTTAGAAAAGGAAGGGGCTGGTAAATGGCATATTGATTAGCCCCTTCCCCTGCCCTACATCCTAAACAATCCCCTGCAGCAGCTGGGGGGAGAAGAGAGGAGTGAAGTCAGCAGCACAGGAAGGAGGAGGGCTAAATGGGGGGAAGCCCGTGTGGGAATCTGCACGCACATACTGATTACACACCTGGCACACCCCAATGCATACCTATGGTTAGAACCTTTGTCAGGTTGTTACACAAGCTTGTGCACTGGGTGTGCTAAGTGTGCTTGGGCATACCCTAAGTACCCCGGGTAGTGCAGGTTCCCCCTGCTGCCTGGGCCCTGCCCCCCCCCCCCCACAAAGCTGCTGGCTTCCCTCCTCCCCTCTCCTACTGGCTTCTGCTGCAGGCAAAAAGATGGTGTGTTTCAGGATGGAGAACAGGGAAATGTGTCATTTAGAGCCCTTTCTATTCTGATTGAACACAGTGAGTGATCAGTGCCAATCATTCACTGTGTTACTTTATAATTGAAAAATAGTAAACCGTCTTTACTATGCTTCAGTTTGTGAAAGAATAGAAGCCGTTCAACACAGAGCACTCCCCAGGCAAGGATCCATGTGTGTTTGAACTTTAGGAGTGCACACCCTAATGCAATAGGCTGCGCACACCTATGGGTTGTTATATTGCAGGGAGATTTCCCCTGTCAAGGCAGGAAGAGGTGGGACATTTCCTTGGCAGACACTGGCAAAAAGAAAATGAACACACATCTTTTTAGAGGGGGTTGGAACTACTGACAATCCTTGTATTGCTGTCCGTGCCTGGTCCCAGTGACAGGTGCTGCCACAATACTTGTCCTAGTGTCACAGGGACAGGAAGAGAGGGAAATTGCTCCAATGGGGTCACAGACAGAAATAAAAACATGACAGAAACGTTAAGAGTGCCCTAGCTGTCCAATACTCTAGAGATGGTAGAAATCAGGCATTTAAGATGGCAGGTCTATTATAACAGTACATAGTAAATGCTTGGATTCAATGATTATAAATGCAGGGAAATGAGGACTATTAGACTCTAGCACTGCAGGGGCCCATGTATTAGGAAGCACTCACCATGTGCTCAGCTGGGTGACCTGTCCCCGATCTCTCCTGTGTGTGCTGAGCAGGGAACACTCACACTGTGCGCCACATCGGGGTTTGTTGTGATTTCTCACTCTCAGCAGGGAGACGCCGCCCGGGGTTGCCGTGGGGACGGGGGCAGGGCTCCGCAGGTGAAAGGCCCGCCTCCTTCTCCGGGACTTGTCAGTCAAGAGCAGGCATTGTACGTTTGGAAGGAGTGATTAGGGCGGAGTTCACTTAGATGACGGGCACGCCCCCTCGCAGAGTGGACTAAAGCATCGCACAGCACAGAGTCGGCAGGCAGCGGCGCTTCATACATTCACCTTTTTCCAGTACTAGAAAGGATGCTTGTCCTAAGATACATCAAAGGGGGCGGGGCCTTTGTTCATCCCATAGACTTTAGTGGGAATGCATGGAAAGTACATGTAAAATGCATGTTTGTGTGTTTTTAGCGCCAGTTTGCACCATAGAAACGTATATGTTATATATGCGTTCCAGTACGTTATTGGTGCGTTATGAAAGCATTCCAGTGTGTTTCCCCCCCCTCTTTTTTCTTCACCTTAAAGGGACAGTTCACATCATAGAAACACAGTTTGGATGCATTCCAGATACTTTTCTACATTCGCCTTTTTGACATGTTTTCGATGCGTTCCAGTGCGTTTTTTCCCCCCTTTTTTTGCACCTTATGCTGCCAACGTTTACGCCAGTGCGATCACAGACATCGCAGGTGATTTGTACCCGCCTCTGCAGTGCCGATCACATGCGATGTCTGTGAGATGCGAGTTCAGCCATACATTTGTATGGCTGGACTCGCATTAGATTCGCACAGAAAAAAGTGCAGGGACTTTTTTTCCCTGCACTAGAATCGGATCTCATGGGCCTTTTTTACCCCTGCGATCCGATTCCTGTGCAAGTTCGCACTGCGATCTGTGAACCAATCTGGGGATGTCATTAACAACCTAATCATGGTGGGCACAAATTCCCCCTGCTGTTTGGCTGCAGAAGAAGGGACTGGGGAATCTCTGTCTTAAAAGTGAGATATCAGGGGTCTGTTTAGGCCTCTGATATCGCACCAAAGCCCCCCAATGGAGCTCCTTAAAAATGATATAAATTTTTTTTATAACGAATTATTAAATAAAATTATAAAAAAATAGAAAATTGTTAAAAAAAAGTTATGATAAAAAAAATACTAAAAATAAACTACTGACATCAATCTATTCCCTACTGACACCGTCCACTGCTCTACTGAGATATATTATATATTATATATACACACACACGTGTTTGAGCTTTGGGTGCACACCCTAATTCCATGGTCTGCACACACCTATGTTATCAGTGGCGGGCCATCCATAGGGGGCTCCTGTGCGCAGCCCCCCAGGCAGCCACAAATTTTTTTTTTTAATACTGGCCCCTTAAAAAAAAAAATACAAAAAAGTTCCTTAAGTGCACTGTGTTCGGACGCCGGACACAGTGCACTTATGGAAAGCTATGCAATCACGAGATTGCAGATGTGGCACTGCATTTGCGGGCGTTTATCCTGCCTTGCAGGCCTTTCTGAAGCGCCGAGTAGTTTCCGCTACTACAGGCGCCGGGCGGAAGCTACTTGGCACTTCAGATGTGATTGACATCTGACCTCAGTTAGATGTCACTTCCTGTTTCTCTCTCCCATTGCGCCTGGGAGAGGAAACAGAAAGTATGCAGCTCCATTAGCACTGCAAGTGGAAGGAGACACAGCAGGAGAGGACAACAACAAGGTAAGTACCGCGGGGGGGGGGGGGGGGGTGAAGTGACAGGCACTGCATTTAATAGGACACATGCAGGCTACATTTAATGGGACACAGGAGGCTGCATTTGGGGGGACACAGGCTGCATTTGGGGGGACACAGGCAGGCTGCATTTGGGGGGACACAGGCAGGCTGCATTTGGGGGGGACAGAGGCTGCATTGGGGGCAGAGGCTGCATTTGGGGGGACAGAGGCTGCATTGGGGGGACAGAGGCTGCATTTGGTGGGACACAGGCTGCACTTGGGGGGACACAGGCTGCACTTGGGGGGGCACAGGCTGCATTTGGTGTGACAAAGGCTGCATGTAAGGAGGGACTCTGCTGGGGACTCTTGATGGCATCTGGTTGTAGGTGACATGGCTAGTGACACGCTCAGGGCTCCCACTGATTCTGCATTATGGTGAGTTGAATGATTTAATTTTATATTGTAATGTAATAATAGAAATAATGCGCTTCAATCATCCTGACACCATAACAACCATGGTGCCGGGATGATTAAAGTGCTAACACCAGGTGTTTGGAGTATCTTTATCTGCAGATTGTTAAACTTTCTAGAATACACATATTTCTAATGTTGTGTAGGATCTGGGCCTGCTGTCCCTCCATCCCTCATTCATCTCAGACTCTAACCACACCACCTTAGAGCCACGCCCACTATTTCACTCAAACCACGCCTGTTTTCACCAAGTGGGAGGGGTCAAAAAGGAAGGGCAGGGTCTGGCGCCCCCCATCCTAAAACTTCACCAGCCACCACTGAATGTAATGACACCCACAGCAGTTCGTAGAAGGCAGTGTGAACTGCCCTCGGGAGTAGAGCAATGCAGGAATCGGCGCTGTAATCACTCTGGTTCCTGCATCGCATCAGTGTGAACCTAGGCTCAGTAAGGATATATGTGTGTTCCAGTGCGTTTTTGGTACATTCTGGTGCATTTTTGATGCATTTTATTATTATTATAAAGGATTTATATAGCGCCAACTGTTTGCACAGCGCTTTACAACATCGTGGAATACAGTACAATTACAATACAATTCAATACAGGAGGGATCAGAGGGCCCTGCTTGTTAGAGCTTACAATCTAGAACCACATTCTAACCACATTCCAGTACAGTTCAGTGCAGATAAAATGCAGCATGTTCTACTTTATTTTTTCTGCAATGCACTTGTGTGAACTATGCCATTGAAAACCATATGACCTACTATCCATGTGTTTTTGATGCAGAAAAACACACTGGATTGCATGTAGTAGTGTGAACTGGCCCTTAGTGTTTTTTTGGCAGAGGTTTTTGTGTAAAATTCTGTCTCCTCCCACCATAAACAATTCACAAGGCATGACAACGCATCAAACACACCTGTGAAAATGTACTACAAGAACGCACTGAAAAAGGCATCATCATGCAGCAGCACTAGTGTGAACATAGGCTTTCACACCTGACAATGCACCCTGCCTCCAATTAGATGCAAAAGGATCGGGACAAGGGGTGGGCATGAGGGAAAGCTGCCCTGGGCACTATGAATAGTTATTTACAACACAATGTGCAGCTCTAATAAAATAAACAAATACTAACTACAAATGCATAAAAACTTAGTATAGCGTGCTCGTGTTTCGTGAGTCACACTCAGTACTTATTGGAATATAAAATTATTCAGCAAAAGTCCAAGTAACATATGACGTGTGATAATAGTGTGTTCATGCGGTGTGCACACGACCCCTACCAGGTGTGCCCTCACCTTAAGGGCTTAAAGAGGAAGTAAACCCTGATGGGTTTACTTCCTCTTTCATTCCCTGCAAAGGCAAAGCATAATGGACTACAATGCATCGCATAGTAGTCCATTATGTGTCACTTACCTGACACAGGAGCCAGCGAAGTCACCGCTGTCCCCTGTAGTCCAGCGCATCCATCTTTTCTGTGCGCACGGGAGCCGACACGCGCGGCAGCTCCGTTGTTGGAAATGCCGCGCTCAGTGTGCGCCACTGTCTACGGCGCATGCACCGTAGACAGCCGTGCCTGTCTTCGGGCAAATATCTCCTAAACCGTGTAGGTTTAGGAGATATTTCTTGGACCTACAGGTAAGCCTTAATCTAGGCTTACCTGTAGGTCAAAGTGGTTTGTAAGGGTTTACAACCACTTTAAATAATAAGCCTGTATTTTCATAATAGCCTGCAGCGATCCTCCTTTGTTCCTTTTCTCCTATATAGATTTATGGAGTATTGGTATGGACCACAGAGCACCTGCACCTCCCGCTGATGGCCTAACTTAAAGAGGAAGTAAACTCTCCCACTCTGATGCTTCTTTTCATTTAGTCCATTATAAAAAGTAATTAACAAACTATAGCCACTGTAATCCAGCCCAAATCACATATTACTTACTGTTTAAGGAAACTTTAACCACTTCAATACAGGGCATTTATACACCCTTCCTTCCCAGACCAATTTTTAGCTTTCAGAGCTCTCACACTTTGAATGGCAATTACTCAGTCATGCAACACTGTACCCAAACAACATTTTTATAATTTTTTTCATACCAATATAGCTCTCTTTTGGTGGTATTTAATCACCACTTGGTTTTTTATTTTTAAGTGAAAAAAGAGCTAAAATTTTGAAAAAAAAAAAAGCACTTTTTTTTAGTTTCTATGATAAAAATGTGCAAATAAGTCATTGACATAAGACATGAAAAATCAAGTGACAATTGCGGCAAAACTGCGTTTTAGGCACCATTGAAAGTAATGGCACCTGAAGTTGCGTTTTGTCATTGTAGAGCATTGAGATTGCAGGTAGAATCACAGTGATTCTGCCACAATCTCAAAATGCCCAGGTGTGAATGGATCCTTAGGGTGCCTCCTGTATTCATTCATCCAGAGTGGGAGCACTCTAATACAAGAGGTTACTGGCCAGATCATAATGGGAAAACAGTAAAAAAAAAAACCTAAGAAAAGAATACTGATGCAGCCACCACATCTAATGATTGGTAAACTGCAATATATTATTGTAGCAAACAAGCCCCGAAGGAGCTGCTGGTAATTAATTGGGCCTGTACTCTGCTTCTCTTCCCCTTGAGAAAAATTCTCAACCCCCTTGACACAGCTGTGTAGTAGTGTTGATGTGAAACCCAATAGCAATAACAACCCAACAATAGTATCAGATATTGTACTTTTACCGTTACCTGGGTCTCCAAATCTTCACCTGCTATAATAACTGTACACGGTCTTACAACAATTATATTGTAACCACACAGTAAGTTTACTGGACACTGGTTTTAAGAAAATGCAAACACAATAATTATTGTAATATACAGAGTCAGAACATGTAATAATCAAAGGGCATTCAAGTACTCAGACTCAATGTTATAATGGAGTATCATATATGGATGTGTCTCCAAGTGGGACTAATACTCAGGGTGGTAAAACCTTGACGCTGGGCACCTTCCCACTTCCAGTACAACCACGCCAACAGACGTGCGCCGATCGCGGAGATCGAGCACGCAAACACAGTAATGCGGCTTTGGCGCCAGTGGCCTTTAAAAGGGGCTCCCATCGTTCAGTATCCAGCTGACCAGCATCTTCAGCACCCAAGCCGGATCCAGCGCCTCCCAGTGGTCATCACCTCCTGCTCCAGAGAACTCTTCAGGCACTCTTATCTCACTGTGCTCCTACGGTCACTGTCCCCAACTCCAGTGACACGGGAACCAGGGCTGTACGAGAGGTCTCCCTCTGCACGCCAGGCTCACCTATGAGGTACGTGTCAGCAGCATTTGTAATCCAGTGAGTGAGTAGATAATAAAGTAATATAAAGCAATGAGTAACTGAAAACTTAGTTGTGCAACTCCCTTATAAATTTCCTCTCCTATGACAAATTAACTGGAGTATCACTCAGTAGTTAGTTAAGGGCAGGCTTTGAGGCCTGGTTAAACACAGTTTAAGTGAGACCACTCTGTAGAGCTGCAGGTCTCAGCAACACTCTGAAGTAGTCTGCACCGTGTAGTTAAGTGTTATAAGATTCTTGGGCAACAGCCCCCTCACCACACCCGGCCTGGACAGTTGGATTTGCTCCACTACCGTGATCTCAGTCCTGCTTCCAGCCAGCTTTGAATCATCTGATCCGATCATGTTGGCTTTCGTTCCGTTCCACGCCCAGCAGACCGCGGCTCTTCCAAACACACACCAACAGGTCCCTGCAGGCAGGTCTCACGTCCCAGGCGGAAGAGAGAAAGATAATGGCCACGCTGGGTCTTTTATTACCTACCCGGCATGCAGTTCTGTGACTTAGCTTCATGGGTAGGTGAGTGAGCACTGTGGGTAAGTGAGTCTTTTACATAGAACATTTAAGGCACTTCCTGCTTAGGCTTTGCAGCATGTTCTGATGTGTAAACAAACAAAGTCTTATTCCCCTTCTTGATGAGAGTGACCACTAGAGGGAGCCAACACCAATCGAACTACATTACAGCACTACATAGCATTAGATGGATAAACCCTCAGCGCTATAATAAATTTTTGGTTTGGGCTTAAATTGATAATAAACCCTTACATATACACAGAGATGAAACAAATCCTCCTACACAAGTTGTTTCAAAGTACAGAATGTACAGTGCCTTGAAAAAGTATTCATACCCCTTGGAATTTTCCACATTTTGTCATGTTACAACCAAAAACATAAATGTATTTTATGTGATAGACCACCAAAAGGTGGCACATAATTGTGAAGTAAAAGGAAAATGGGTCAATACTTTGTAGAACCACCTCTCATTGCAATTACAGCCGCAAGTCTTTTTGGAGATATCTCTACCAGCTATGCACATCTAGAGTGACATTTTTGCCCATTCTTCTTTCCAAAATAGCTCAAGCTCTGTCAGATTGGATGGAGAGTGTCTGCGAACTGCAATTTTCAAGTCTTGCACCTTCTTCCATATGTTTGCTGGAAGAGCACCTTCTTCCATATGTTTGCTATGTCCCCCACACATGGCTTCTCGCAAACTGCAAATGGAACTTCTTATGGCTTCCTTCTTGCCACTCTTCTATAAAAGCGAGATTTGTGGAGTGTGCGACTAATAGTTGTCATGTGGGCATATTCTTCCACCTGAGCTGTGGATGTCTGCAGCTCCTCCAGAGTTACCATGGGCCTCTTAGCTGCTTCTCTGATTAATGCTCTCCTTGCCTGGGCTATCAGTTTAGGTGGACGGCCATGTCTTGGTAGGTTTGCAGTTGTGCCATACTCTTTCCATTTTCAGATAATGGATTGAACAGTGCTCTGTGAGATGTTCAAAGCTTGGGATATTTTTTTTATACCCTTACCCTGCTTTAAACTTCTCCACAACTTTATCCTTGACCTGTCTGGTGTGTTCCTTTGCCTTCATGATGCTGCTTATTCAATAAGGTTCTCAAAAATACCTCTGAGGGTGTCACAGAACAGCTGTATTTATATTGAGATTAAATTGCGGAGACGGATGATATCGGATGTCAGCGGATGTTCACCTGCAGACACCCACTATCCCATAGGGATGGATGTATGTCCGTATTTCATCTGAAAACGGATGGATGAAATACGGACATGCGTTCCGCTCGTGTGAAAGGGGCCTAAAGGGGGTTGAATACAAATGCACGCCACAGATTTGAGATATTTATTTGTAAAAAAATTTGAAAACCATTTATAATTTTCCTTCAAATTTACAATTACTGAATTATATAACACGCACCCCAAGTTTAGGAGGGAATTTAAAAGAAAAAACTTTTAGGAGGGAAGTTTAAGGAAAAAAACTTACATTTAAATGCCCATCAATGCAGCCTTATCAGTGTCATTTGCAGCCTTGCATTGCAGCCTTGTCAGTCATTTGCAGCCTTGTCAGTCATTTGTAGCCTTGTCAGTCTTTTGCAGCCTTGCATTGCAGCCTTGTCAGTCGTTTGCAGCCTTGCATTTGCAGCCTTGTCAGCCGTTTGCAGCCTTGTCAGTCATATGCAGCCTTGTGAGTCGTATGCAGCCGTGCATTTGCAGCCTTGTCAGTCGTATGCAACCTTGCATTTGCAGCCTTGTCACTCATTTGCCGTTTAAAAAATGGCGCTGGTAGTTCTCGCCGCTTTCGGCTATTTTCGGCCGCACTCGGCCATTCTCGGCCACACTTTGCTGTTCTCGGCGGCTTTCGGAACGCCAAAAGCTGTGGCGAACGGCCGAGTGCGGCCCAAGATAGCCGAGAACGGCCTAAAATAGCCAAGAACGGCCGAAAATACACAGAAGCTGCAGAGAACTGCAGAAAGAGGTAGCAACAGCGGGGGATCGGCGTATAACACGCACCCCCGATTTCCCCCTGATTTTAGGGGGAAAAAAGTGCATGTTATACGCCGATAAATACGGTATGTGCCACTTTGTGTTGGTCTATCAAACTAAAATCCCAATAAAATACATTTACGTTTTTATTTGTAACATGACAAAATGTGGAAAATTTTAAGGGCTATGAATACTTTTTCAAGGCACTGTATAAAGCTTGAGAGAAGTGCTCTCTCAGGGTGCAGTGCTGTTTTCACAAAGCTTTGTACAGGACCCTGCCAGCCTCTTCTTCTAGCTATGACTTGCCTGCATTGCATAGTGACCCAGTGGTGACATAACTGGGTCTAAAAAATGGTATGTAATAAAAACAGAAAGTTTTTATTTAAAAATGTCATTAGCATGTTAAAAAGGGGTAAGGGTGACTGCGAAAGGCAAAATGTAAGCAGAAAGCTGCAGATTTAAAGCAAAAGTTTTGCTGTACCTTGCTGTAGGCAGGCAGGCTTTTTATTGCAGATAAGACATTCAGTGTCTCTTCTGCAATAAACTACACCTACCTGCCTGATCACAGCGATCCCTGCAATGTAAGCTGCTCAGCTTACAGCAGCCAGATCGATCATGTGTGCCTAGCGCTTGCACTTGCGCAGGAATGATGCCATCCTGTGCCAGCCAATGAACAGGACAAAAAAAAGGCACATAGTAGAAGATGCTGGCATCGGAGGGACCATTGGAAATGTGAGTATCTCTTGCCTTTAGTTCCGCTTTCACCACTTGCTCACCACAATACGTATATATATATATATATATATATATATATATATATATATATATATATATATATTGCGGTTTGTAAGTGGTTTACTGGGATTATGGCTGAAGATATCAGCCATTACCCTGGAATTGTTTTTTTTTCTGCTTTCTCATGAAAGCGGTCCAAGTGGTTTATAAGCTGCTGGAACGCTTTCAGAAGTGGAGGGAGCAGATGTCTTCCCCTCCCCTCCCACTGCTCGCCAGTGTTTCTCTGTTGGTTCGACTGAGAAATGATCCGATGGTGCCGCCGGATGGCCACACAGGCGATCAAGGAGTTGATCCGCCTTGATCGCCTCTATTGCCTTGGAGGACCATAGCGACCATCACTTCTGGTCCAGGCTGGAAGTAAACAAGTGTCGTTTTTATTTTTGTTTTTTTAAGTGAAAGATCAAAAATATTTTCTGATATATTTTTTGATCTCTTACTTTTAAAGGTAAAGGAGAGATTTGGGGTCTCTTCGTAAAGAGGACCTGTCATCCTCATTTCTACTACAAATAAGGTTTACATTCCCTGTAATAGGAATGAAAGTGCTAAAAAAAACAAAAACAAATTTAAGGTACAGTGTAAAAATAAAAAATAAAAAGTTAAAGGGTAACTCCACCTTCAAGGGGAAAAAAAATAGCAAATAAAGAAAAAAGAATAAAGCGTGTATAGTTGAGACACAAGTCATATTGTAATTCAATGATATTAAAAATTACCTTTCCTTTTCAATCTGCAGCCTCTGTAAATTTCTATATATGCAATGCAATATGACTACATGGAGTTGTTCTGTATGCAGAATGTGTACTGACCACTCCCAAGAAACATAATTTCCTGCTTGTGTGATTGGCTCACCAATTTTCCCAGAAGTCTGCCTAAGATACAAGTCAGATTTCAGGCATCCCCTGAATTTTTTTTTTTTAATGTTTTGTGAAATATTTCCACGTCTAAAGGGATTCAGGAGCAGTAGCTTCCTCATTAGAGCCCTGCAGCTGCCACAACTGACAGATAATTCTGAATCCACTCCCATTAGACCCACAGACAAACACACATGGATTTCTTCAGAATAGCAAAAGGTAGGGATCTTCAACAAAGGTTTGGGGAATGTTTTTTTTCTCAACAAAAGTAGAGTTAAGCTTCAAATATGTATCCTCACCACACATGTGAGGTAGCACCTCAAACGTTAATGCGAGATAAATAATTCTAGTGCTAGACCTCCTCTGTAACTCTAAACAGGTAACCTGTAAAGGTGTTAAAGAACGGCGCCTATGGAGATTTTTAAGAACTGTAGTTTGTTGCCATTCCATGAGCCTGCGCAATTTTAAAGCGTGACATGTTCAGTATCTATTTACTCAGCATAACATCATCTTTCACATTTTACAAAAAAAAGGTAAATATTGTGTTTTTTTTATTCATTAAAGCGTATTTTTTCCCCAAAAATGTACATTTGCAAAACCTCTGCTAAAAAAATAAAATAAAATAAATAAATAAATGTATAATGATTAGGGGTTATAATTCATTTTCTAGCAAAAAATACTGATTTAAACTTGTAAACAAAAAGTTCCAGAAAAAACCTGATCTTCAAGTGGTAGAAATTCATTTTTTTTTAAAATACATAATTGGTGTAAAAATATGAGATTATAATGTTTGGATTTATTTATAACCGAAAATCTAAAAATTTAAGGTTTTTTTTGTAATAAGCGGGGTGAACCAGGGATGCATCTTTAAAATTAGGCAATGCCCCTGGATATCAGCGACAGATGGAAAATACAGTGGTTTTTGGTTCTTATAAAGCATCAGGCAATAGCTGAACATTTCCCGCCGGGCTCAGTGGGTACTTCAAAACCCTGTAGAGGAATAAAGGGAAAAAGGTAGGTAATGAGAACTACTTACAAAGTCAATTTCATTGCTCTGCTATACAATACCACATCTGTACAAAGCCAAGGGTGAAAAATAACAGACTTATAACTTTATAATGAGCTTACTGGATGCACCATGTTTCCTATCTCTCTGCTGGGAATCAGTTCACAAGTTTCAGAAGTCTGTATTTTCCCTGGCACCATTATATATAGCGTTTGATCCGAACGGTTGGATAGATGAAAATAGGAAGTGAATTAAAAGGGCAGTTAAACCAATGTGTTTTAAATATACACGCCACATGTGGTGCGTTTTCCAGAAATGGTGGAATAATGAGACTAGTTCCTGTGGGAGCCATGACTATGGGAACATATGGTCACAGTGGAGGGTGGAGATGAGATAGCCACACTTTTTTTTTTTTATTTGTTCTTTACCAATGGAATAAAAAAAAAAAAAAAAGACATAATGCTGAAAAGACCTATAACAAATAACAACTATAAGCACAGAGTTTGGAAAGTCTACTTTGTCACAAGAGTAATACTGACCCTTTTTGCTGAAATTTTGGTGCAAACCCCAAATATATTTGCAAAATTTTTGTGAAAAGTCAATGGGTACGGTGAAAATCAGGTATTTTTATAGGTTTTAAGGGTAAATAAGCTTTAAATGGATGTCTGTTTTTTTTGTTTTGTTTTGTTGCAGTTTTTCAAAGCAAAGTACATAACAAAGCCTATGGGGCATACCCTGGCTTGTATACAAAATAGAAAACTAGAAGAAAAGCAAAAAAAACTAATGCTGGCCATACACGGGTTGATTTTTGAAAGAACTTTCTTTTGAAAATCAGAAATTTTCTGCGTTTTGTGATTCGATGGTGCCACCATTGATTTTGAAATTCGACCAACCGAACCTTCAATTTCACCTCATGTTCCTACAGAAAAACGGAAAATTGTTTCATACTTACCGTAATTTTCCTTTCCTGGTGCCTATCCATGGCAGCATACCAGTGATAGCTCCGCCCCGGAGTCCTCCCCTCAGGATAGTTACTAGCTTATAAAAAGGAAACCCATATCCCCCCCTAGCCTTCTCCAATTATATCGAATACCAGGGAGGGTATGTATGCTGCCATGGATAGGCACCAGGAAAGGAAAATTACGGTAAGTATGAAACAATTTTCCGTTTTCCTGGTGCCTCCATGGCAGCATACCAGTGATCCAATGAATAGCTAAAACCAGGGTGGGTAATGCTTCAAAGGAAAACTTTATTTACGGCAATGCCAGGGCTCACTCAATAGTCCTTCTACCAAATTCCACCAAAGTTAGTGCCCCTGGGTCAATTCTGTTGTGACGCATGAAAGTATTTGGAGACGTCCATGTGGCTGCCTTGCAGATAGTCTCTAAAGATACGCATGACCTTGACCATGAGGACGAAACAGCTCTAGTGGAATGAGCTCTGACCGCCGGCAGATCCAACCCTCTTGCTCTATACACCTTTTGAATTAATTTGCAGATTCCAGAGGCGATAGTCCTAGATGTGGCTTCTTTCCCTTTATTCCTACCCCATGGTATTATGAATAGCCTATTCGAGGACCTAAGGGGACTCGTGACCTGTAAGTAGCGTGTTAAAACTTTTGAAATGTCCAGTTCTTGTACCGCCCCAGAGTGTGGGTCTGTAAAGGTTGGTAGTGCCCAGGCTTCAGAGAGGGTTAGGTTCCAAAGTGAAGCAGAATCCAATGGGATGAACAGTTGAGACTTTCTAGAACCAGAGGTAGATCCCCGGCTGGAAAGGAACGTTTTAGCGGTGGGCGAATCTTCTTGACTGCCTTAAGGAACTGTATGATGAGTGCATCTTCTGCCCATCTTTTCTGGGTACTCGCTGAAATAGCTGCCACTTGGACTTTTAGGGAGCTTAGGCTGAGTCCCAAGTCCGAGCCTGATTTTAAGAATTCTAAGATTACTGAGGTTGACAGCACAGCTGGGTTCAACTGTCTGTCTTCCACAAACTGTTTGAACTTATCCCATATCTTTGAGTAAATGTAATTAGTAGAGGGCATCCTTGCCTTTAATAGGGTTGAAATTACGCACGCCGAACATCCTAGGGATTGGAATCTTTTCTGTTCAAGATCCAGGCATGTAAGTTTAGCTTGTGTGGGGCTGGATGAAAAAACTTTCCCTGTGAAAGCAGTTGCGGGAATACTGGGATCTTGACCGGAGGACGTACACTGAGGCTCATTGTCCAAGAGAACCATGGCCTCTTTGGCCAATAGGGAAGAACTGTCACAACCCTGACCGGCTCACTCGATAATCTAAGCAGAAATTTTGCAACCAATGGTCTGGGAGGAAATGCATATGCCGTCTTGCAGTGCCACGGGCACGATAAGGCATCTATCGCCTCTGCTCCAGGGTGAGGTAGGCGGGACAGGAACCTTGGCAACTTTGCGTTTGTCAGAGAGGTGAATAGGTCTATTTCCGGAGGTTTCTGTAACTTTGCAATCCACCTGAACACCGCTAGATGGAGCGACCATTTGTTGCTGTCTGGGAAACAGCGAGATAGGAGATCCGCCTGTTGATTCAAACGGCCCCGGGAGATAAATTGCTTTCAAATCCACCAGATTTCTCTCTGCCCACAACATAATAGGCTCTACCTCTCTCAACAGCATGAGGCTGTGAGTTCCCCCTTGACGCTGTATATATGCTACCGCTGCTTTATTGTCCAGACGGACCAGCACCTGTTTCTGACGTACATGTTCCTCCAAATTTATCAGTGCCAAATATACCACTCGCAGCTCCAGGATATTGGATATTATTCCCTCCGTGGGAATATCCCATCTCCCTTGTACCTCCAGGTGACCACAGTGTGCCCGCCACCCCTTCGCGCTTGCATCGGTGGTAAGGATGGTCCAAGAGGGCCCTGTAGGAGGCGAGGCCTCGAGATGTTGTCTTCTTTTGTCCACCATAGCAGACCCCTCTTCCTGGATGTCAATCTCGCTATCCTTTGATACAGTGAGTTCCTCTTCCATTGTGTCAAAAAGCCCCATTGAAAAGTCCTCAGATGCCAATGGGACCAGGGCACCATCGGTATACAGGCTGACATGGTCCCTATCAGACTTAGGCAATTTGACACCGAAAGGTGAGATAGCGTTCTTACATGGCCCATTTTCTGAGCGATCGCTGTCATTTTCTGGGGGGGGAGGTGCACTGTGCCTGCCTTGGTGTCAAAGAGGGCACCTAGATAAGCCATTGCTTGAGTCGGGATCAGGACCCTCTTTCCTGTGTTTATTAGCCACCCGAACTCTTTCAGAGTGGACAGAAGAATTTGCCTATGCTCTACCAATTGGTCTGAACTGTATGCTAGTGATAGGATGTCGTCCAGACAATGGAAAACTCAAAGTCCCTTCTCTCTGAGGAGTGCTAGAACTGCAATCAACACCTTTGAGAATATTCTTGGCGATGTGCACAGACCAAAAGGAAGGCACTGAAATTGAAAGTGAGTTGATCTTACTGCCACCCCCAAAAACCTTTGGAAGGCAGGCAGCATGGGCACATGGAAATACGCATCTTGGAAATCCACCGAGATCATCCAGTCTCCTAGTTGAACTGCCTGTATGATCATCTGTAATGATTCTATCTTGAAGGATTCCAACTGAATAAATTGATTTAACCTTTTCAGATCCACTACCGGCCTCCACTCTCCATCCCTTTTGGGGGTAAGAAAGAGAGGAGAGTAGAACCATGTGAATCTTTCGGAGGGAGGGACAGGTATCACTGCTTGTTGCACCAGCAGGAGTTGAAGGTAACTTTGCAGAGCTCTTGCCTTTTGAGGTTAGGATCTTTGTTTGAATGAATGAGTCTTGTGGGGGCTGTTCTTGGAACGTCCATAAATGTCCGAACCTGACCGTAGATACCACCCACAGGTCCCTGCATCTGTGCAGCCAGGCTTCTGCGAACTCCTTCAAACTGGCACCTACTGGTGGGGATGACCTCTTTTAAAAGGACTTTGCACCCTCCTGGGTGCTGGGGAGACTTCTTTGCTTATTTGTTTTCAAGAAAGTAGCCTGCGTGCTTCTTCAAGTCCTTTTGTAGTCCCTACTTTGCCGGAAGTTGCTGGAATTTCTATTTCTAGACCACTGATATTTAGACGACACCACTTGAGAACACCTAACCCTTCTATCCTGGGGGAGCAACCCTGATTTTCCCCCAGTCACTCTTGAGATTTGTTTGGATTCCGCATCTGCTGCCCACAGCTTTAGCCACAATGCTCTTTTGGCCATGTCAGCATGGAACATTGCCCTGGCTGAATATCTCATGGTGTCTATTGCAGCCTCTCCAATAAAATTATATATATTTTAAGCTCAGCCAAAGCTTTAATAATATCTTTGGGGACATCTTCTCAAATAGCCTCCTTGATATTCTCCGTCCACACTTTGACCACATTGGAGACTGAAGCCAGGGCCACCGATGCTCTGCAGGCTCCGCCATCCAACTGGTAGGCCTTCTTCAGGTCCGCATCTATTCGTCTATCCAATGGGTCCCTAAAGGAAGCCGAATCTTCCATAGGAAGGGTAATGTTCTTTGCTAGCCACACTACCGGCACGTCAACTACCGGAGGAGTGTCCAGGAAAGCCGCATCCGAATCCGCCAGAGGATATAATCTTCTGAAGTCTATTCAAGGAAAAACGTTTGTCCACTTTTTTTCCCATTCACCCTCCACTAGATCTTTCAATTCCTACAGGAAGGGGAAACAATTTTGTTTTTTATTTTGTTTTTTGGAGGCTCTACTGCTTCTTCCCAACCAATGGCTTGTTTAACCGCCAATACAACTGGTTGCACTAGCGAAAAAATGGAATCCACATGGATCCGATTCATCTATGGAGTCCTCCGAGTCACTTTTGTCTCCTGCTCGGGTAGGTGGGCTTGATGTAGCACCTGCAGGGGCTGCAAGAGACGGGCCAGGAATGGATAACTCCCGCCAGAGGAACCCTGCGGAGAGGGGTTCACCTGCATTAGTTCAGTTAAGGAGTCTTTGCCTATTCTTTTAATAAGGTCTGTGACCTGCTCAACTTCGGTCCCCTGAATCGCATAGCCCTGCAAGCAATTTTGGCAGATATGTTTATCTGGTAAAGGCGTCGCTCCACATGCCCTACACTCTTTGATCTCTCGTCTGGATGGGCTGCTTGATTGCTGCCTTTTGGAGGATGACCTTTAGACTGATGAAAGCTAGACAAACGGCTGTGTCTTGAGCTTGGACTGGAGCGTCCATTTTGGTGGCCAGAAGTCTGGTTAGACGTGTTCTGGTGTATAGGGCTGAAACGAGAGTAACAGTCCAAGGCACTCTTTTAGTCGAATTCTTTTCTTCTTCTTTTTTTTTTATAAAGTATGTATGTGCCCTTTCCTAAGAAAGCGAGGGTCTTTGTCAAACGGCGGCTGGCTCATAATTGTGAAGGTAAGTAAGGGCGGAAAAGGCGACTGAAATAGAAGCTAAAAGAATGGACAGGAAAGAATAAAAAGGCTCCTAAAAAAATTGTCATTATCTAATTCTACGATTTTTTTTTTATATATATATATATTATCTTTCTTTATTACAGATGAGATACACACACATATATATACATATCCATACACATATATACATACACACACTATATACATATATATACATATTTTTAACTAACTGCAAGCGAAAAAAGGAAATACTCCCAAAGACCCCATAATCCCTAGAATTATATAGGTATACATATATGTACATTCACAAACATATTGACTAATCCTTACTGCATACCAAAGTATACAAAGGTTTAATCACTCAATTAAATTAAATAAATTAAACACATATATACACATATATACATATACACCCATATACACACCTACCCACATACATCTCTGAGAAAGGTAAGGAATAGACCACTTACTAAGTTGAAATGGTAGAGTTGCAGGAGCACTCCCAGGCAGGACAATTTTATCAGAGCCTGTCACCTTTAGCTTGTTTGAGCTTAAATGGAGAGGTGGGAGGGGAAAAGGTAAGCAAAGGAAAATAGACTCAGAAAGAGCCCCTACCTGCCTTCAAAGACCAGCATAGCCTGTCTGCAGAACTGAAGACCCTGTTAGGAAGCTGTTGCTGCTGCCCCAAAAGACCCTCAGAAGGGGCTCCCCTCTTTTCAGTGCTGTTAGCAACCCAAGACAGGGGACTGCGTCTGGGAGAGGCCAGAACCCAGACGGAAGCTGCGCCAAGCAGAGGTAAGAACACATACAAAACTATCCATCAGGTATGAGGAAAAAAAGGAGAATGCTAGGGGGGATATGCGTTTCCATTTTATAAGCTAGTAACTATCCCGAGGGGAGGACTCCAGGGCGGAGCTATCACTGGTATGCTGCCATGGAGGCACCAGGAAAGAATTTTCGTGTCTGGGAATCTTCTTTTCTTTCCTTGCACATGCGCATTTCTTTTTCGATTACATTCGACTTGATTTTCTCGCATGATTCTCCCATCATTTATTAGAAAATAGTTCGTTTTTGAAAAAAAATTCCAACATGCCCGATTATTAAAATTCGATGGCCGCATGAAAATTGGTCGTGGCTGCAGCCCACTAATGGTGTGAAATTCATACGAAAATTCTTAGATAAGAAGTTCTTTCGAAATTCGACCCATGTATAAGACTAGAACACAATAAAAAACAACCAAAAGTTAGCACGCTCGGACCACCGGTGCAGGCTAGACAGAGGAATTTTCATTATTCAACCAAATTCGCACGAAATTCGAATCAAATTAGAAAAATGACCCGAATTTGGGGCCACATATCTCGGGGCCACTTGTAGCTAGAAACCCCAAATTTGGTATGCAAACACAGTAGAACTAGCACTACAACATCTCAAAATTTCTAGCTCCAAGTGACCTCGAGTTGTGGGGCCCCAAAGTTGGGTCGCAAAATGTCAAGCACTTTTCTGCAGCAGAGAATGACATTTTGCGACCCGACTTTGGGGCCACGTATCTCGGGGTCTCTTTGTGCTAGAAACCCCAAATTTAGTGAATTTGTAGTGCTAGTTCTACTGTTTGCATACCAAATTTGGGGTTCCTAGCTACAAGTGGCCCTGAGATACTTGACCCCAAAGTCGGGTTGCAAAATGTCATTCTTTTCTGCAGAAAAGTACTTGACATATTGTCCATATCTCGGGGTCACTTGGTGCTAGGAACCCCACAACTTGTGGCAGGTGACGTGGCAAGTGGACAATCCACAACTTGGTCATGTGGCACTCGTGGCAGGTGTCATGGCAAGTGGACAATACACAACTTGTGGCAGGTGTTGTGGCAAGTGGACAATAAACAACCTGTAGCAGGTGACGTGGCAAGTGGACAATGACATACAGCATATGTACTTGCCTTGCGATCGACATCCGTGACTTCTTCAATCAGGCATGCTGACAACTTCATTGATGTGATAAATATAAATTAAATAAGATGTGTGTGTTTTTCTGCACTGGTACACTGCAAGTATGAGAAGTTGATGTGACAGATGTATATAAGTAAGTAACTAACCATCTTCCAAAATTTCTAATTCAAATAGAAAAGATTAGAAAAAATATATAATTTAATAGAATAAAATAGAAAGAATATACAACCATCTTCTGAAATTCAAATTTCAAATAGAATAAATTCAAATTTCAAATAGTATGAATTCAAATTTTTTAATTTATTAATTTTAAATTTGGATAGAAAAGATTATAATAAAATAGAAAATAGACTAGAAAAACGATAGATTGTGTTTGCATACCAAATTTGGTGTTTCTAGCTATAAGTGACCCCGAGATATGTGGCCCCAAAGTCGGGGTCGCAAAATGTAATTCTCTGCTGCAGAAAAGTGCTTGACATTTTGTGACCCGAATTTGGGGTCATGTATCTCGGGGTCACTTGGTGCTAGAAACCCCAATTGGAGATGTTGAAGTGCTAGGTCTACTGTTTTTGCATACCTAATTTGGGGTTTCTAGCTATAAGTGGCCCCGAGATACGTGGCCCCAAAGTCAGGTCGCAAAATGTCATTCTCTGCTGCAGAAAAGTACTTGGCATATTGCCCATATCTGGGGTCACTTGACCTGCCACAAGTTGTGTATTGTCCACTTGCCACGTCACCTGCCACAAGTTGTGTATTGTCCACTTGCCACGAGTGCCACGTGACCTGCCACGAGTGCCACTTGGCCGGCCACGAGTGCCATGTGACCGGCCACAAGTGCCACGTGACCAAGTTGTGGATTGTCCACTTGCCACATCACCTGCCACCAAGTGACCCCAGATATGGGCAATATGCCAAGTACTTTTATGCAGCAGAGAATTACATTTTGGGGTTTCTAGCACCAAGTGACCCCGAGATATGTGGCCCCAAAGTCGGGTCACAAAATGTCAAGCACTTTTCTGCAGCAGAGAATTACATTTTGCGACCCGACTTTGAGGCCACATATCTCGGGGTCACTTATAGCTAGAAACACCAAATTTGGTATGCAAACACAATAGAACTAGCACTACGACGTCTCCAAATTTACATGGCCCTAAAGTCGGGTCGCAAAATATTTTCAAATCCGGTTGAAATAGTTTTGAATTTGAAATATTTTCGAATGCGACCGATTTTTTCGAATTCGATAGAAAACTAAACGAAATCCGAAAACGAATTTAACGAATATAACTAAACGAAATTAATTAATTAACGAATTAAAACTAAACTAAATTAATTTATTCCTTTTGCACATGTCTTGTGCAGGCTGAATCACAAAGGTTTTTAAAAACAACCTTCAGAGCTTAACTCATTGAATGATGAGATTCACACTCTCCCGAATCTTAGGCACCCAGTGAAATATCCACTTAGTGGAACATAAATGTACAATTATACTATATTAGAAATAAGTTGTTAGAAGGGGCACTCCCACATTTCTTCCCAATCATCCGTATTCAGTGTAGGGAAGTCCCCCACCCACTTAGCTTTGAGAGTTTCCAGTCCTTTGTGCACATTAGGTAGTAATTATATATATATATATATATATATATATATATATATATGTTGGACAAAGGTTTGACCATAAATTTGTCTCTGAGCAAATCCTTCAGAATTGAAGTATAGAAAGCCACTTGAGAGTTCTCAAATTGAGTAATGAAAGCATACCTAAGCTACAGAAACCTTAACGGATATGAGTCAGACAAATCATATTTTTGTTTTAACCCATCAAAGGTGTGTAGCCGACCCCCTGTGCCTTTCTGATCCACATATTTAATAGCTTTGAGTGCCCACACACTGGGGTCGGTTATTGACATATTTCGACAGCTGCGGATTAACCACTTATGGACGAGCCTCTTTTTTGAGATGTGTTGTGTACAAGTTAAAAACATTTTTTTTTGCTAGAAAATTACTTAGAACCCCCAAACATTAAACATTTTTTTCTAACACCCTAGAGAATAAAATGGTGGTCAATGCAATACTTTCTGTCATACCGTATTTGCACAGCGGTCTTACAAGCGCACTTTTTTTGGAAAAAAATACACTTTTTTGTATTAAAAAAATAAGACAACAGTAAAGTTAACGGAATTTTTTTTATATTGCGAAAGATAATGTTACGCCGAGTAAATTGATACCCAACATGTCACGCTTCAAAATTGCACCCACTCATGGAATGGTGACAAATTTTACCCTTAAAAATCTCCATAGGCGACGTTTAAAAAATTCTACAGGTTGCATGTTTTTAGTTACAGAGGAGGTCTAGGGCTAGAATTATTGCTCTCACTCTACTGATCACGACGATACCTCATATGTGTGGTTTGAACACCGTTTTCAAATGCGGGCGCTACTCACATATGCGTTCGCTTCTGCACGCGAGCTTGGCGGGACGATCTCATGTTTACACTTGAATGCAATAAAAAATAAATAAATTGTCATTTAAAAAATAATTTTAAATGGCCCTTTAAGAGCTGTTGGTGGAAGTGACGTTTTGACGTCGCTTCCGCCCTGCATTGTTATGGAGACGAGTGGGGGCCCTCTTCCCCTCACTCATCTCCATGCCCAGCCAGGGTGAAGATCTGATTGCCTCTGCCACTGCCGACGGATCCGGTAAGTGGTGGATGGCACTGGAGTGCGGCAGGAGGCGGCCCCTCTCCCACTGCAGATAAAAGTGATCTCGCAGCAAATCCGCCACAGAGACCACTCTTATCTGAAACCAGCCCACCAGCCAAACACGAGGATACCAGGGTTATGGCAGCTAGCTGCTGCCATAACAACGATATGCCCCATCAAATTAAGGACTTATATTGGCATGCGGTGGTCCAGAAGCGGTTAAACCAAAGAGGATTATGTGGTGAAATAAGCCTGGGGGGTACGGAGTGTAGAGCATTGGCCACAGACCATGCTTTCAGGACCGCTTTCATGGCCATCGTCAGGGGGAAAGGTGTGCATGGTCCTCCAATAAATTAGATTCCTTAAAGCAGACCTCCACCCTGAAGTGGAAGTTCCGCTCATCTGATCCCTCCCCTCCTCCGGTGCCACAATCGTCACCTTTCAGGGGGAGGGGGGTGCAGTTACCTGGATAATCCAGGTATCTGCACCCACTTCCGGGACAAGACTGCCGCAAACCGGTGCAGATACCCCGCCCCCCCGTTGTGTTCTGGGAAACACACAGTTCCCAGGACACAGCGGGGACCAGCAGAGACGCGCAGCGCGAATCGCGCATGTGCAGTAGGGAACCGGGCAGTGAAGCCGCAATGCTTCACCTCCCGATTCCCTGACAGAGGATGGCGGCGGGGGCAGCAGAGAGACGAGCGATTGCTCGTCATCTGCCGCCGACATCGATGGACCCTGGGACAGGTAAGTGTCAATTTATTAAAAGTCAGCAGCTGCAATATTTGTAGCTGCTGGCTTTTAATATTTTTTTTAAAGGTGCAGCTCCACTTTAAAGCTGAAGTTTAGGTATGAATTTTGTTGCATAGTTAGATTTGACCAATGCAAGTATGTATATCTCATACCTGAGTGATGGCTGTGCAAGCTGCAAATCACTGTAGTAGCTGTAGCTTCCAAATGTCCCTGATTTTGAGGCACTGTCCCTCATTTGGAACAAAGTCCCTCTGTCCCTCCTTCCCCCACATTTGCCTCTCGTTTTGGTTTAATCTATATAGTTGTATGTAAAATGCACTATTTATCTATCAAAATGTATTTTACAGTGCTAAACCTTTCATCCAATTTCTAATTTGTGAATTTGAAAAGCCAATATAAATGAATAGTAGTGATAAATAAAAGCACTTGGGTTTAACCAGTATATACTGTATATATTTTTTTCTTGTATAATTCTCTTTTAAGGGAGAGTGGTGGGTGGTGTCCTGTGCCTACATACTTTGCAAATTTTTGTCCCTCATTCTGATCTCAGAAAGCTGGAAGGTATGGTGATAGTGATAGTCTTCTGGGTTAGTGTGACATAACTCATACCTGAAAGATGCCTGTGCAAGCTGCAAATCACAATAGTAGCTTCTGCTACTACAGTGATAGCAATAGGGTTGCCACCTTTTCTTCAAGCCAAACCCAAACACTTTATGGGCTTTTTTTTTTTTTTTTTTTGTAGAATAAACTATATACATATATTTCGCTATTAAATAACATTTCTAATCATATGAAGTTACATCAGAGTCCACAGAGTTCCCCCTTTTACAGGCCCGGACTGGGACAAAATATAGGCCCGGGCATTTTAGACTGAGCAGCCAACTTTTCCAGGGACCAGGGGGGGGGGGGGTCATTAGACATTCGTAGGGGTGGCTGGTGATATAAAGTGAACTGCACTATAACGGGGCACTGCAATGATTACAGTGCAGTCCCCTTTATATTACAGTGTCCAAGTCCTATTGTGGCCATATTCGTCTGTCTCCTATTGTGCCCACACGGCCCAGTGACACTGACCTGCTCTCTTTCTGGTGGTGCGGGTACAGCGTGGCTCTCTCTGGTGGTGCGGGTACAGAGTGGCTCTCTCTCTGGTGGTGTGGGTACAGCATGGCTCTCTCTGGTGGTGCAGGTACAGCATGACTCGCTCTCTGGTGGTGTGGGTACAGTGTGGCTCTCTGGTGGTGCGGGTACAGCGTGGCTCTCTCTCTGGTGGTGCAGGTACAGTGTGGCTCTCTGGTGGTGCGGGTACAGTGTGGCTTTCTCTCTGGTGGGGCGGGTACAGCGTGGCTCTCTCTCTGGTGGTGCGGGTACAGTGTGGCTCTCTCTCTGGTGGTGCGGGTACAGTGTGGCTTTCTCTCTGGTGGTGCGGGTACAGCGTGGCTCTCTCTCTGGTGGTAAGGTACAGTGTGACTCTATGGTGGTGCGGGTACAGCGTGGCTTTCTCTCTGGTGGTACGGTACAGTGTGACTCTGGTGGTGTGGGTACAGCGTGGCTTTCTCTCTGGTGGTGCGGGTACAGCATGGCTCTCTCTGGTGGTACGGTACAGTGTGACTCTTTGGTGGTGCGGGTACAGCGTTGCTCTCTCTCTGGTGGTGCAGTACAGTGTGACTCTCTGGTGGTGCGGTACAATGTGACTCTCTCTGGTGGTGCAGTACAGTGTGACTTTCTGGTGGTGCGGTACAATGTGACTCTCTCTGGTGGTGCTGGGAATATTAGTTCCCCAGCACAGTCCTCTCTTTCATTTTCCATGTCTCCTTTAGTAGCTGCTACAAGCACTCCTCAGCTTGTTTCCTGGTTTTCTTTTCCCCCCAGCAGAGTGCTTGCTGGGGACTGTAGTCTGCTCCCTGCTGATAACAATTGGGCCACCTATCTCTGGGACTACATTTCCCATGATGCACCTTTAGCTGCTTTTGATTGGCCCTCTTTTGTAGCCAATAGGGAGAGAAAAACGGACAGACAAGAAAGCCTTCTCTTCCCCTGCTGCCGACATGAGAAGGGGAGGGGGAGCGAAGGGGGAATATCCTGACAGCAGCCTACAGCTCTCCCCACCGCGCGGACGCCCACGGCTGGAGGAGGAGAGCGGAACTGTCAGCGCGGCTCTGAGGCTGAGCTGTGTGTGAGAAAGACACACAGCACAGCCCATGCAGCCGCCAGAGATGACACAGGCACGGCCGTTTAGCGGCAGGCGAGCAGCGGCCTGTGTTACCCATGTTCACTGCCCTATGGCCAGTCCGGGCCTGCCCTTTTATATCTGAACTTGTAGAGTTTCCTTTCACTGTAAGGGGGGACTCTGCAGACTCTGATGTAAGGGAGAACTCTGGGGACTCTGACATAAGGGATCCTCTGGGAACCCTGATTTAAGGGGGTACACGGTGGCCTCAGGTGTAAAGGGGAGCTCTGATATAAGGGATGCTCTGAGAACCCTGATTTACCTTAGTGTACCCACTCAGAGACAGGAGATAGAAGGAGGAGACTTCAGTCACAGACAGGGATGGATGGTGAGCTCACTCACCCCTTGGCAGTCGGCACCTCGCATCCAGGTGTATCTGAGGCTGCTAAACTTCAATTTTCCAGCCCACGCTTTCCTTTTCTAAGGAGTGTGGGCAGACCCAGAGGGGTAGGAGGAAGAGGTACAGATCAAGACCTCTCTCATCTGTATGTGGGGGGGGATTGTTAGTGCTTGCTTTGGGCAGCATGAAAGAGAGTGTAATAGACACTCTCAGCTTAGACAACTGGAGCCAGCAACCCTGCTGGGAAGCCATAGTCCAGTCTAAATAATGTGTCCGGGTTTCAGGCAGTCTGAAACCCGGACACATGATTCCAAACCCGAACTGTCCGGGTGAATCCTGGACAGGTGGCAACCCTAGATAGCAACCGTCTTCTGGGTCCAGTGCCAAGTGGCTGCCGTTCTGCATAGTAACCACGGGGGGGTCACTTGCTTGGTACTGCCTGCATTCACAGACAGTCTTGTATTTTTCTTTTAAATGTTTACAAAGCATTTTGTGATTAGACAAGGTGGAGAGGTGGGCCACTTATGTCACGATCTCCACCTCCTCTAATCAGAGAAAGCCTTGTATTAATTGAAAAAAAAAATACAAGGCATTCTGTGAATAGTGGCAGTGCTGAGCATGTAACCCTCTGTGGCTACTCTGCAGAAGGGCAGCTGTCCAGAACTTGACCCAGAAGACTGTTGCTACCACTGTAGTAGCAGCAACTACCATAGTGATTTGCAGCTTGCACAGGCAACAATAAGGTATACAATATGCCACACTGGACCTAGAGGACTGCTGCATTGATGACTACTAAAGGAATTTGTAACTTCCATAGGCTTCGCTGAGGTGTGAAATATACATGCTTATATAGCGGATGACATTTGGGATCAAATGTCACATGCATTGTAAATTTAGTTTTTGCCTCAGGATAATAGGATTCTGAGGGTTAATTATTGTAGGTAGTCCTAACACCAGTCTGACCAGGCTATGTTTGAAAGTTCTGCCTGGTCATGTGAATGGTGAGGTGCACATGACAGGCTAGAATCAAGTCTGGTTGGATGTTTGGGTATGGCCCTCTCGGAGTCAATCAGCAGGAGTGCCGGGGCCCGCTGTGGATTCTGGGAGGGGGTATTTAAAGTGGAGGGCCACCCTGAAAAAAAAAAAATACATTAAAAATTTGAAAAAAATCTGAAAAAAAAATGTTTTTTTTTTTAACTTACCAGAAATGCCTGTTGCTAGGCACATCATCCTAATCTTCCTCTTTCTCCTCCGTGGAGATCTTCTATATTATCTTCTCCGTGCGGCGTCTTCTGGGTAATGGGTCGCGCTGTCCCAGAACACAGCGCGTCCCATTCACAAAGTGCTGCGTGACTCGCGCATGCGCAGTAGGAAACGGGCAGTGAAGCCGCAAGGCTCCACTGCCTGTTTCCCTTAGCCAATATGGCGGTGCCGGGACCCGAGACTGAGGGACGAGTCAGCCTCGGGCGGCCGTCATCGGGGGCGCCCTGGACAGGTAAGTGTGCTTATTAAAAGTCAGCAGCTACAGTGTTTGCAGCTGCTGACTTTAAAAATTTTTTTTAAAACGGGCCCTCCTCTTTAAACAGGTGTGGGTCACATGTTCGGGGTTCCGGAGTTGTTCGTGAGACCCGTGTGGTCTGTTCTGGTTCCAGGACCGGGGGAGCCCCATGAGGGGTCCCGGTCACGGGGTGTTCGACATCCCGCAGCATGTTCCTGTCAGTGGCCCCTGATAGACCTGCCTGGTCTGGGGTAGGGATCCGTCTGTTCCCGAGTCTCGGAACTGACTGGTCCGAGGCGCAGTAACTGAGGGAGGATTCAAGGTGTCTGGGTGTGCTCTCGGCTTGGAGGGACACCGCAGCTCGTGAAAGTGGCATCCTGAGAAGTGCCTGGTTACTGAGTTGAGAAGGACATTGACGAATGCACACTTTTCCAGTACCATTGAGGAAGCGGACAACGTTCCAGGTACGGTTGGAAAAAGGTTCCTGTATACTCTCAGTTTATTGTTCAAGATTTGAGTCAATGTGCTAACTGCCATGATCTCTGTCTAGAGATCTGTTCAGCCTTGAAGTACCCAGCTGCGAGTGGCTACTCTCTGGGTGGATCTAGAGACTTTGTTAAACCTGCAGTTCAAGGTACCTGAGTTCTTCACCCGTGCCCTTTGTTCCCTAAGAGACTGTGCTGTGAAACTTCTACTGCAAAATAAACCTTTTTGAAAGGACTTTATCTGTGTCAGTGTACAAGTCATTGGGTATCAACCCTGGGAACCCCTAGAAGTGGAAGAGCCGGCCAGGAGAAGGTAACTGGTACGCCCATTCAGTCAAGGCCTCCCTGCAACGGGTTATGGCCGCTACACTTACATTGGTCCAAGCTAGACCAATGTAACTATGCAATAAAATGAATATCTAAACCTCAAAAGATAAGTATAGCCAAAGATCGTTTGACTGGACTTCTTCTGTGGATCACAGGAGTGCAGATCGTCTTGCACTCCTGTGACCCATTTTCAGCAGAGAGCAGGCTGAAGTCCACTCTCTGTTAATGACATAGAAGTCGGTCCAGTCATCGCAACAATGGAAGTCGGGATCTAACACCCAGCTAGGGCTCTCAGCGAGCCTTCAGAGAGCCTGAACTGGCCGTTCCCTGCCCATCCACAGCTCAGCCAGTGGCGGAATTATAGGGGTTGCCAAGATCGCCATGGCGACCGGGCCCCTTGAGGCAGGGGGCCCTTGAGGGTCCCCTGTACTCTTCCATAGGACGGGAGGCTGAGAGGAGCTCCCCGATCATCAGCCGAACTGAAATCGGCACTGTGCGGGAGCTCCTCACATTAGCCTTTAGTGAAAGCACAGTGTGTGCTCTTTGTCTCCCCCTAGAGTGCAGTACCCGGCAGGAAGAGCCAAGGTAAATGACTGCCTTTTTTTAAATAAGACTAGCTACTGTATTTGTGTTTGTATGTATGTGTGTGCGAGCATGCTTGTGTGTGTGAGTGACCATGCTTGTATGTGTGTGTGAGCATGCTTGTATGTGTGTGTGTGAGCATGCTTGTATGTGTGTGTGAGCATGCTTGTATGTGTGTGTGAGCATGCTTGTATGTGTGTGTGTGTGAGCATGCTTGTATGTGTGCGTGTGTGTGTGTGTGTGTGTGTGAGCATGCTTGTATGTGTGTGTGTGTGTGTGAGCATGCGTGTGTGTGTGTGTGTGTGTGTGTGAGCATGCGTGTGTGTGTGTGTGTGTGTGTGTGAGCATGCTTGTATGTGTGTGTGTGTGAGCATGCTTGTATGTGCGTGTGTGAGCATGCTTGTATGTGTGTGTGTGAGAGCATGTGTGTGTGTGTGTTCATATATGTATGTGTATGTATGCATGTGTGTGCGCATGTATGTGAGTGTGCATGCATGCATATGTATGTATGTGAATGTGCATGTGTTTATCAGTGGCGGTGCATCCAAAAGGGTGCACAGGTTCCACCCCCTCTATGACCAATGGATAGATTCATGCATAGCATAGCATGAATCTATCCATGGCCACCGCTGCCACCCCCATATTTAGGTGTCTGGTCCCTTTTGGGGTGCCGGGTGCTTGAATGACAGCGGCGGGGGGGGGGGGGTGTTTTTGCAGCACCTGATTAGAGCCATGGGCTCTAATAGGCTTCAAAATAGGTGAACTGCGAGCACCATGCTTGACGCTCACAGTCTACCCAGGTGTGTTAGAAAAGTGAATTAATATTCACTTTCCTAACACTGAACCGCCTCTCCACCAATCAGGTGTGCGGGTCTGTTACCCATCACCCGATTGGCTGAAATGATAGACACAGCTATTGGAAGCCCATCAGGAGGAGAGGACGGGAGATGAGGATGGCAGGAGATGCATGGAGGACCCCGCTCATGGCCGTTACCCGCTGCCCCACCAAGACAGGGTAAGTGGCGGGCAGACAGCGAGCGGGCGGTTGGGATTCACAGTGGCAGCATTTGATGTGCACAGTAGCGGCATTTGATGTGCACAGTAGCGGCATTTGATGGGCACAGTGGCAGCATTTGATGGGTACACTGGCAGCATTTGATGGGCACAGCGGTGGCATTTGATGGGCACAGCGGCAGAGCTTGATGAGCACAGCGGCAGAGTTTGATGGCACAGCGGCAGAGTTTGATGGGCACAGTAGTGACATTTGATGGGCACAGTAGTGACATTTGATGGTACAGTGGTGGCGTTTGATGGGCACAGTGGCTGTAATTGATGTTTTTTAAATTGGTTCCTTTATATGCGGCCACCCACTTGGGACTGGGCCCTGGTGTTCCACCATCGGGCTCGGAGAAAAGAGCCATGTCCGGAGGTCGGGGGGCCTGCCATGGTTTCCTGCATCGGGCCCTGAAGGTTCTAGTTACGCCACTGAACTCAGCGCTCCAGTGAGCGAGGAGGAGGCAGAGCGGAGAGCTGCTGACTGACAGTCTGCAGCTCTCTGCTCGTGGAGTGCTCAGAACCGAGTGATCAGCGGTGTTCGATCGCTCGGTTCTCAGTGTAGAGTCACCAGGGGACAGATGCCGCATCGGACCGATGCTGCATCCACCTAGGTAAGTACAAACCTGAAAAAAAATAAAAAATACTGGTTTAATGTGTTTTGTTTCCTTTTTGTGTATTTTTCTTTTGTTGATTTGACTTTATTTTACAGAGATTAACCACTTGAACTTGACCTCCAGAAGATTTAACTTCATGACAGTTGTGCTGTCGTTGCGACACTGTACCCAAATAAAAGGTATGTCCTTTTTTCCCACAAATAGAGCTTTCTTCTGGTGGTATCTAATCACCTCTGCATTTTTTATTTTTTGCGCCGGCAGGCAACGAGTCTGCAGTACTCTGTGCTTGGCTCTCACTGTGTGTAATCACAGTAGGAACGAGCCGCCGGCAGCGTGCATTTCGTACACCCAACCCGGAAGTGCAGAATCACATATATATATATGTATATGTGATCCTGTGCACAGCGGCTTCCCTGTAGCAGTAAAACTGCTATATGGCGGTTGGCAAGTGGTTAACTGGCAATTGCTTGGTCATGCAATACTGTACTAAAATGAAATTTATATAATTTGTTTTCCTACAAATAAAGCTTTCTTTTGGTGGTATTTGATCACCACTAGGTTTTTTTATTTTTTATTATATACCGTAAACAAAAAAAAAGACAGAAAATATTAAAACTTTCTGTTATAAAACATATTCAATAAAATACATTTTCTTCATAAATGTAGGTCAAAATGTATTCTGCTACATGTCTTTAGAAAGAAACAAATCTCAATAAGTGCATATTAAATGGTTTGTGTGAAAGTTATAGCATCTTCAACCTATCTATGCTGTGTATAGATACTGGAATTTATGCAGCTGTACCGCTATACTATTAATGGCAGTGATCAGCGGCTGTAATAGGGTGGTGGGCAATCTGGTGTTAACAAACACTATCTGGGAAGGTTATTAAAGAGGAGCTGCACAAAAAAAAAAAATATTAAAAGCCAGCAGCTACTAATATTGCAGCTGCTGACTTTTAATAATATCACACTTACCTGTCCCAGGTTCCAGCGATGTCGGCGGCAGATGACGAGCGATCGCTCGTCTCGCTGCAGCCACCGCCGCCATCCTCTGTCAGGGAATCGGGAAGTGAAGCAAGAGGGCTTCACTGCCCGGTTCCCTACTGCGCATGCGCGAGTCGCGCTGCGCTGGTTCCCCGCTGTGTCTCTGGGAACTGTGTGTTTCCCAGAACACAACGGGGGGCGGAGCCATGCGGCGGTGGGCGGAGCCATGCGGCTGTCTGGCCGGAAGTGGGTGCAGTTACCTGGATTATCCAGGTAACTGCACCCCCCTCCCCCCCGAAAGGTGCCGATTGTGGCACCGGAGGGGGGGAGGGATAATACTAGCGGAACTTCCCCTTTAGGGTGAAGAACCGCTTTAACTGACACTGACATCGTGGCAATATTACAGTGATAATACTATACACCAGTGATATGCAATTGGCGGACCTCCAGCTGTTGCAAAACTGCAAGTCCCATCATGCTCTGCCTCAAGGTGTCATGTTTGTGGCTGTCAGAGTCTTGCTATGCTCATGGGACTTGTAGTTCTGCAACAGCTGGAGGTCCGCTAATTGTATATCCCTGCTATACACTGAAACTCTACTAATGACACTTTCTGGGAAGAAGTTTACATCAAGGAGCAATTAAGGTGTTATCTGTGTGCCTAACAGTTGTAATGTGTGTTAGTTTTACTAATAGATCTGGCTGTTTTTTTCCCTGCTTTGCAGGGAGAAGAAACAGCCAGTTAGCTGAATTCTTTAAAGAGCCTGTGTGTATGCCAATCAGCAGGACTCAGCCATTAATAATTGTCCGGCCTTGCTGACAAATCCTGGAACAGCTTTAACCACTTCCCGACCAGCGCACGACGATGTACGTCGACAGAATGGCACGGGCAGGCATATTGGCGTACAGGTACGTCCAATATTCAATGCCGCCCTGCCATCGGGAGCGCGCCGCCCGCGGTGCGCTCCCGCGCTGGTCGGGACCCCCGTGAGTCCGGTCGTGGGACCCACGGACTCGATCGCCGCGGGCATCCCCGCGATCGTCTCACGGAGCGGCCGAATGGAGGAAATGCCGAGTAAACAGCATTTCTCCATTCTGCCTAGCAACTAGTGACGCTGATCTCTGCTCAATGTGATTGGAGCAGAGATCAGTGTTCACTAAATGAAAGCCCAACCCCCCCACAGTTAGTAACACACCCCTAGGAACACTTAACCCCTACACTGCCACCCCCTGGTTAACCCCTTCACTGCCAGTGTCATTTACACAGAAATCACTGCATTTATATAGCAGTGATTACTGTATAAATGACAATGGTCCCAAAAATGTGTCAAAAATGTCCGATGGGTCCCCCACAATGTCGCAGTCACAATAAAAATCGCTGATCGCCGCCATTACTAGTAAAAAAAAAAAAATAATAAAAAATTATTAATAAAAATGCTATAAAACTATCCCTATTTTGTAAACGCTATAACTTTTGCGCAAACCAATCAATAATCGCTTATTGCGATTTTTTTTACCAAAAATATGTAAAAGAATACGTATCGGCCTAAACTGAGGGAAAAAAAATGTTTTTTTATATATTTTTGGGGGATATTTATTATAACAAAAAGTAAAAAATAATGCGTTTTTTTCAAAATTGTCGCTCTATGTTTGTTTATAGCGCAAAAAATAAAAACCGCAGGGGTGATCAAATACCACCAAAAGAAAGCTCTATTTGCGGGAAAAAAAAGGACGTCAATTTTGTTTGGGAGCCACGTCGCACGACCGCGCAATTGTCAGTTAAAGCGACGCAGTGCCGAATCGCTGAAAGTGGTCTGGTCTTTGACCAGCAAATTGGTCCGGTCTGAAAGTGGTTAAATGCACCATGTGTGGAGAGGAAGTAGTTAAAAAAAGGAGAATGGACAAATGAAAATGAAAGACATTTAGTCATATAGACATTGTACTAATATTTTCATAACTTTCCCTTTACTTTCTGGTTATAGCAGTTACAAAGTATGTCTGAATTATTCTGCAATTCCGTAGGCACTAGAGTTTGACTTTGGGGTCTAGGGCAGTTTGTAGTTTACCTGACCAGTCAGACACTGACCCCTTTCTTTTTTTTTTCACAGTACAAGCCTGTATGAGGACACATGATGAGGGGTGTGGCTGTTACTCAGCTCTGCCAGCACAGAACATGTGCAGAAAGCCCATTTCCTCTAGTAGAAAAGCATATTTGAAGGCATTCCAAGTGAAAATCAACTACAAGTTGTAATGTACAGCAGTACAGGGCTATTAAACACAATAGAAGGTGTTAGATTTTAATCAGGCTTTAGGGCCTTCTGGTATCCTTCACTACTATGAACATAATGCCATATAATTTTTCCTTGTTTATCTATGCATAAGCTTATGAAACACAACAATCAGTTCTTCTTGATTACAGAGATGGAATAAATTCCTGGCTTACAGCTTCTCATGCAGTAATTACAACGCACATTATGAATATTTAAACACACAGGATACTCTAAGTGATTTCACCAAAGATTATAGCAACAGCTGCCTGTGCGCTTTACCGGGGCAGGTATTAAATCTTATGCTGCGTGAACCGTAGCGGTGATTCTTCTCGTATGCAAACGCACTAGACTGGAAAAAAGAGAACATCTGTAATCATACGGCTCTTGGAAGTGTACCCATGGGTTTTGTTAGATGGAAGAACACTCAAAAACAATTCTAGAAGTGACTTTTGCTGCCCATGTAGATGCAAAATAGGACGTGACAACTTTGGTATCTATGTGTGTTTGTGTATAATATTATTTTACTTATATTAGATTGTCAATATATATGCCATTAAATTGTTATATAAACCCCTATTTGCTCCCCTTTAATTTGTTAAAACATTTTGTCTTCTTTTGCAAATCTTACACTGGTGGAAATCCTATTGGCAGTCACACAACCTCCATGGAAAAATCTCTTTTATTTTATAGCGCACTAATAGCACTGGGATCCACGTCCTGCCCTAACTTTTTGTTGAAGTAGGAAAAAGACTTACGTTGCCCTTTGACCAGGGCCGTCTTTAATATTGATTGGACCCGGGGCAAAAATTTTCTTGGGGGCCCCCCTCCCCCCATGCAATTTCGCTCTCCACCTTCTCTGAGGCATACAAAAAATAGCAGCTAGACATAAAATCAGTTTACTGTATCAGGCAGTGATTGTGATTGGTTGCCGGAGTTTACAGCATATCATTACGGCTTACTAACTGGTTGCTAGAGGTTACAGCACACATTAAGGCTCACTTATTAGTTGCTGAAGGTTACAGCACATGATTTCTGCTTGTTGATTGGTTGCTAGAGATTACTGTACAGTAATACTGCTCACTGGTTTCTATAGGTTACAGCACATCTTCTCACTGCAGGGGGGCATGATATACCTATGAATGCCACCTTTATTTACATATCAAGGCCTCAGATATTTACATATGAATGACGGTTATTTACATGTAAACACAGGGTCTGCAGGTTAGTCATCTTTCTACAACAATAGGGCAGCGCTGGGCCACATTAGTAGCAGCACTTCACACTGAGATATCGGGACACAGCATAAGTCTAAAACTTCAAGGGACAAGGGAATTTAAACTGGAATGGTTGGCCAGTATGAAGCAGCTGCTTTGGGCCCCATAACAATGACAGGGCCCCTTTTGCCCTGCCTTAAAGACGGCCCTGCCTTTGACAGATGACCAACGCACTATTGTTCTTCAACTGGCACATACATCTTCTATCTCTTTGAGGATTGCAGAAGTTAACTATAAGATGTTATCTAGATGGCGCTACACATCTGCACAATTACGTAGGCCTTTCCTGGACACATCATGTCTAAAATGTTTTATCATAGTTGTATATTAAATGATAGAGACAGAATATCAACCAAAAATCCTGAAAAAACAAATGTTAGAAATTGAGTTGGAGTTCAGTGAGTAAATTACGTTTTTGATCCCCAAGCAAAACATAACTTAGTACTTGGTGGAGAAACCCTTGTTGGTAAGCAGAGAGGTAAGACGTTACTTGCAGTTAGTATCAGGTTTTCACACATCTCAGGAGAGATTTTGGTCCCCTCTTCTTCCTCTACAGATCTTCTCTAAATCCTTAAGGTTTCTTGTCTGTCGCTTGGCAACTTGAAGTTTCAGTTCCCTCCAGAGATTTTCTATAGGATTAAGGGGTGATGGCTTGTGCATTGTGGGCGCACAGGAACTGCCCCCTCCTGACACTTCCGCCATCCTCCCTATTCATGTGCCTGGCCCCTTTCAGGACACCGGACACATGAAATACTATGATGGGGATAGGCGGGGGGTGTGCATTTTGAAGCATGTGATTAAAGCCAGAGGCTCTAATAGGCTTCAAAATAGGGTGGGCTCGGGGCACAGAGCACTGTGTTCCGATCCCATCCTGTTGTGTGGCATAGCGAATGAATTTTCATTATTTTCACACTAATGTTCCTCCCTGCCAATCAGCAGGCAGGTCAGTGAAACCTGTCTCCCGATTGGCCAAAGCATTAGGTGATACTATTGGATGCCTAATGCATTGGCAGAAGAGGAGACACGGCGGAGGAAGCCTGAAGACGAGCCAGGCGGACACAGGTCCCGTAGCCGCTGCTTCCCGCAGAGGAAGAGAGTCACTGAGGAGAAGAGATGCTGCTTTCCGCCGAGGAGGAGAGCCTTGTCACTCCAGGAGGGGAGCTGTAAGTGCTGCCGGACCAGCTGCTGTGGGGGTGGGGGGGTTAGCGAAGTGACAGCCGAGCCTGGCTGCATTTGATAAGCACAAATGGCTGCATTTGCTGGGCACAAATGGCTGCATTTGCTGGGCACAAGTGACTGCATTTGATGGGCAAAAGTGGCTGCATTTGACTTTGACAGGCACATGTGGCTGCATTTGATGGGCACAAGTGGCTTCATATGATGGGGCACAAGTGGCTTCATATTATGGGGCACAAGTGGCTTCATATGATGGGGCACAAGTGGCTGCATATGATGGGGCACAAGTGGCTGCATATGATGGGGCTCAAGTGGCTGCATATGATGGGGCTCAAGTGGCTGCATATGATGGGGCTCAAGTGGCTGCATATGATGGGGCTCAAGTGGCTGCTTATGATGGGGCTCAGGTGGCTGCTTATGATGGGACGCAAGTGGCTGCATTTGACTTTGACAGGCACATGTGGCTGCATTTGACAGGCACATGTGGCTGCATTTGACAGGCACAAGTGGCTGCATTTGACGGGCACAAGTGGCTGCATTTGATTGGGCACAAGTGGCTGCATATGATGGGGCACATGGGGCTGCTTATGATGGGGCACAAGTAGCTGCTTATGATGGGGCACAAGTGGCTGCTTATGATGGGGCACAAGTGGCTGCTTATGATGGGGCACAAGTGGTTGCTTATGATGGGGCACAAGTGGCTGCTTATGATGGGGCACAAGTGGCTGCATATGATGGGGCACAAGTGGCTGTGTATGCTGGACACAGTGGCTGCATTTGATGGGCACATTGGCTGCATCTGATGGGCACAATGACTACATCTGATGGGCACAGTGAGGCTTTGTTGCCTTGGTGGTAAATTTTTGGTCTTTGTCATGCTGAGAGACCCATCCATGACCCATCTTCAGTGTTCTGGCTGAGGGAAGAAGGTCCTCATTCAAGATTTCTCAATACATGGTCTCATCCATTGGCCCCTCAACGTGGTTAAGTCGGTCTGTACCTTTATCAGAGAAACAGCCCCAAAGCATAATGTTTCCACCTCCGTGCTTGACTGTAGTGATGGTGTTCTAAGGGTCATAGTCAGCATTTTTCTTCCTCCAAACACGGCGAGCCCCCTCCTCAAGTGGGCACCTGTACAGTCATGCCAATGAATATCTAAATGATTCAGAGAAGTATTGGGAGAAAGTGCTGTGGCCAGAGATTGACCAAGATTGAGCTCTTTGGCATTAATTCGACTCGATGTGTTTGGAGGAAGAAAAATGCTGACTATGACCCTTAGAACACCATCCCTAAAGTCAAGCACGGAGGCTGAAACATGATGCTTAGGGGTTGTTTCTCTGCTAAAGATACAGGCCAACTTTTCCGTATTGAGGGGCCAATGGACGGGGCCATGTATTGTAAAATCTTGGATGAGAAACTTCTTCCCTCAGCCAGAACACTGGAGATGGGTCATGGATGAGTCATCCAGCATGACAATAACCCAAAACATACTGCCAAGGCCACAAAGGAGTGGCTCAAAAAGAAGCACATTAAGGTCATGGAATGGCCTAGTCAATCTTCAGACCTTAAAGAGGAAGTAAACTCTGATGGGTTTACTTCCTCTTTGATTCCCTGCAAAGGTAAAGCATAATGGACTACTATGCATCGCATAGTAGTCCATTATGTGTCACTTACCTGACACAGGAGCCAGCGATGTCACCGCTGTCCCCTGTAGTTCCGAGCGTCCATTTTCTTGGTGGTTCTCGCTGCTCCGGCGAATCACAGCCGGCGAATCTCCCGCGCATGCACACGGGAGCCGACACTCGCGGCATATCGCGGCGATCTGCGGCTTACCCAGTGCGCCTGCACGCCACTGTCTACGCTGCATGCGCCGTAGACAGTGGTGGCTGTCTTCAGGTAAATATCTCCTAAACCATATAGGTTTAGGAGATATTTCTTGGACCTACAGGTAAGCCTTAATCTAGACTTACCTGTAGGTCAAAGTGGTTTGTAAGGGTTAACAACCACTTTAATCCTTTAGAAAATTTATGGAGGAAGCTGAAACTTCGAGTTGCCAAGCAACAAAGATCTGTAAAGAAGAGTGGACCAAAATCCCTCCTGAGATGTGTGCAAACCTGGTCACCAACTACAAGAAACATCTTACCCCTGTGCTTGCCAACAAAGGTTTTTCCCATCAAGTACTAAGTCATGTTTTGCTTGAGGATCAAGTACTTATTTTACTCACTGAACTGCAACTTAATTTATAGCATTTGTTTGATGTGTTTTTTTTCTGGATTTTTGGTTGATATTCTGTCTCTATCATTTAACCACTTGCCGACCAGCGCACGATCATGTACGTTGACAGAATGGCACGGGCAGGCAAATGGGCATACATGTACGTCCCTTTAAATTTGCCGCCCTGCCATCGGGAGCGTGCCGCCGGCGGCGCGCTCCCGCACTGGTCGGGACCCCCGTGAGTGTGGTCGCGGGACCCCCGGACTCGATCGCCGCGGGCATCCCCGCGATCGTCTCACGGAGTGGCCGAATGAAGAAATGCCGTTGTAAACAACATTTCTCCATTCTGCCTAGCAACTAGTGACGCTGATCTCTGCTCCATGTGATTGGAGCAGAGATCGGTGTTCACTAAATGAAGGCCCAACCCCCCCACAGTTAGTAACACATCTCTAGGAACACCTAACCCCTACACTGCCACCCACTGGTTAGCCCCTTCACTGCCAGTGTCATTTACACAGGAATCACTGCATTTATATAGCAGTGATTACTGTATAAATGACAATGGTCCCAAAAATGTGTCAAAAATGTCCGATGGGTCCCCCACAATGTCGCAGTCACAATAAAAATCGCTGATCGCCGCCATTACTAGTAAAAAAAATAATAAAAAATTATTAATAAAAATGCTATAAAATTATCCCTATTTTGTAAACGCTATAACTTTTGCGCAAACCAATCAATAATCGCTTATTGCGATTTTTTTAACCAAAAATATATAGAAGAATACGTATCGGCCTAAACTGAGGGAAAAAAATGTTTTTTTATATATTTTTGGGGGATATTTATTATAACAAAAAGTAAAAAATAATGCGTTTTTTTCAAAATTGTCGCTCTATTTTTGTTTATAGCGCAAAAAATAAAAACCACAGGGGTGATCAAATACCACCAAAAGAAAGCTCTATTTGTGGGAAAAAAAGGACGTCAATTTTGTTTGGGAGCCACGTCGCACAACCGCGCAATTGTCAGTTAAAGCGACGCAGTGCCGAATCGCAAAAAGTGGTCTGGTCTTTGACCAGCAAAATGGTCCGGTCTGAAAGTGGTTAAAATACACCTATGATAAAAATGATAGAACCTTCATTTTTTGTAAGTGGGCAAACAAAACCTGCAGGGGGGTCAAATAATTATTTTCCCCATTGTACCATAGCGGGATTTCCTACTACTATATTATGTTAGCCTATGTTTACAGGCAGGATTTTGATTTGCATTGTAATTATGGCATTTGGTGTCATGTTATTAGTTGTTTGAAGTGGAACTATGTATACTGCATTGCATCACCTTATGTCACACTATTATATACTCTTTTTTTCAATAAAAACTTATTAAACAACAAAAAAAAAATGTGTCTTCTGTGTTCAGCAAGTACCAAAAAATATTTGTTGATCCTACCAAAAATAACGTGAGCTGATAACATCCTGGGTTCTATCTGGCTCTGCTGTCCGTTAACATTGTTTCCAGTTCGCTCTGTGGACTACAGAACGTTTTCCCCTTGACAACGCTGCTTCCCTGTAGATACTTCCAAAATCTAGGTCAAGGCACTCTATTGCAACCATAGGGAGAAAAGACTTTCTATAAACTGTATAGAAATCAAAGTAAATTCAGTTGATTAAGGATTTCATAATATTTAATAATCTGCTGTTTAATTTCTACATAGTATTCAGGAATTTACCTTGGTTATTGGAGTATAGAAATGTGATCTGATTGTATAGATTTGCTGGATATAAGACAATATTCCAACAGGGTGTTCTACAAAAAAAAGGAAGACGTCTACATAAGACACCCTGTTGGATCACTGTCTTTTATAGCCAGCGAATCTATACAATAGTGGGACATCCCACTGCTGAATATATTTTTCCTCTTTAGGAGGCTAGCTGCCTATTAATCAGGAGAATTCACTCTGCTAACTGGCTTCTTACTTTCTATATCCATTTCTCTTTTCTAATGAAAGGAGGGAATTTTTTGGTCAGATTCCTATACTCCAATTAAGGTAAATTCCTGAATACTATGTAGAAATTAAACAGCAGATTATTAAATATTATGAAATCCTTAATCAACTGAATTTACTTTGATTTCTATACAGTTTATAGGAAGTCTTCTCTCCCTATGGTTGCAATAGAGTGCCTTGACCTAGATTTTGGAAGATTGGTCTAGTTATTTCGAGAGTAATTTCGAGAACAATTTTTAGACTACCAGGTATATATACATAATATTTCTTTCTCTCGGCCTGACAATAATTTGATGATTTTTTGAAATGTAAAATTTATCATTTTATCATTATCACTGAAACTGAATTTGTTATGGTGTTTTAATGTTATCCATGATTGGTAATATTATATATTCTCTTTAAACTTCATGCAGCACTAAAAATCTCCTGAAGAAGCTCTTGCAGAGCGAAACATGTTGAGTAAAAGTGGCTATAATAGTGTATGAATTTAAAACTGAATACTGAACGCAAATTTAAAAAAATATATATTGGTAAATTAATAAAATTATTTGTAATTAAAAACATATTGTTTTTTCTATTGGCACCTTTTTAAAGTCCCATTTCCCGTATCTTATAAACTTTTTTGGAATATCAGAATGTGGTGCCTTTTGGTTTCTCAGTACCCCAAATTCTCTTATTCTCTTGTATACAAGTAAGCCTAGAGATGGCATTAAAGGATAGATGAGGCTCGGTAGTGTCCTCACTCTCTGGGATCCAGTAACTGTTGCATATCTTTGCAAACCAATTCCGAAAGGGCAGATTGTTATTTCCCCTGGGGTCTTCCAAATATTGTAAGACACACTTTCTCACTCTCCATTCAGAGGGATAAGACATCCTCAATATGGCCAGTAACACTGAAGAAGTATTTTGTATGGCTAATAGGTCTAAAAGGATTGCAGAAGTACCACAAGTATTGGAAATAAATTCAAGGTTGAAGAGAGACATAGAATTGACCCTTCTTCAAGGCGCAAACAATAGGCTCTTCAGGCCTGAAGGCATCAGAAGAAGACATTTGCTGTCCATTAAAGACAATCGCAGTGGTGCGGATCAAGTTAGACAAGGGGCTTAGGTGGCTAGGACAAATCCTCAATTGAGGGCAGAGACCGCTTTCCCAGATGGATTGCATATCCATGGACGGAACTCCAAAGGAGTCCCTCCCGAACTAATATGTAAACTACGACCTGATCTACATTCAACAAGTTGGGGGCCCATTTTAAAGTAGACCCAGCGGCCTTAGCTACAATACATTTCAGTCGTTAGTGGAGATCTAATCCTCGACTTAAACACTTCAGCATTACCCACCCTTGTTGTCTGATTTTGTGCATCCTATACATATATGCTGTCATGCTGTGTCAGGAAAGAGGAAAATTTTATGCTTACCTGATGGTAATTTTCCTTTCCTGACGCAAAGCATGACAGCATATAGGTCCCTCCCGAAAAAGCTTTGTAGTGATACTAAGTTACCAGAGTGCTGCCTGCTGGGAGGAGACGTATGCCATGTACACATGATCAGACTTTCCGGCGGACCAGAGTCCGTAGGACAATTCGATCGTGTGTGGGCTCCAGCGGACTTTTTCTTCCCAAAAGTCCAGTGGACCTAGAAATAAGACTGGCTTCAAATTTGTCCGCAGGACTTGGCTTTTAGCGGACAATCCATTCGTCTGTGTGCTAGTCCGACAGACTTAAACAAATGCTAGGGCAGCTATTGGCTACTGGCTATGAACTTCCTTATTCTACGTCATCACGTTCGAATCCGTTTGACTTTTGGAGTAATGGTGTGTGGCCAAGTCCATTCGTTTGAAAGTCTGGCGGACCTCAGCTGCAAAGTCCGTTGGGTTGTCCGCCGGACCAAGTCCGTGAAAGTCTGGTCGTGTGTACGCGGCATTACTTATAGTGTAACTGGTCCTGGAATAGTAGAGTGGAGACTACCTATATGCTGTCATGCTTTTGCATCAGGAAAGGAAAATTTACTGTCAGGCAAGTATAACATTTTCCTCTTTCTCTGTTGGAGCCATTTTTGCATTTTTTTTTTTTTCACACATGTTTAAAAATAGTTTTAGGCTTGACGATTACACAAACCGCCCAAATATTATATATTTTCTTAGAGCAAAAACCCCAGAGAAAAAAATTGTGGTAGTTTTAATTTTTTATCTCGCATGATATTACTGGAAAAGTCTAAGTGAATTTTAGGGCAAATAAATGCAAGAAACCAACCCAAATATTTGGTAAAATATAAAAGCTGAGGCTGCACTGTATAAATAGATACCCAACATGTCAAACTTTAAATTTGTGTGCGCCCGTGAAATGGCAACAATCTTTAGTACCCTATATTTTTTTTTAATCTGGCATGCATGGTGATATGTAACGCGTGTATCGCATTCAACGTTTGTACGTGTAGCAAATACAAATCGGAAATACACTGTAATCCTGAACCCAGCGCTCAAACGGAACAGAATTGACTGCACTTCCAGCTGCTGTTATGAAATAAAAATAAATAAAACATATGCCTCGATTCCACTGAGCGGATCGGTTTGGTTCGGGACGGTATGCTATTTTGAGTGTTTCCATTATGAAAGCGGCCCATACAACCGAACCATACCACACCATTCAGGGTCCTGCTTCAGATGTAGGGCCATAGAAAATGGAACGGTACAGTTAGGGCGGAGCTACTGGCATCACACGATACATTCCACTGATCAATGCTGACGTCAAAGGAAAGCTGCAAACAAACACCATGTCGCCGTTCAGTCCAGATAAAGGAGAAAGATGCCTGCAAACAACAGCAAGGTCTGGTCATCTCAGGAAATATCGAGTTTCCTGACTATAATTGGTGATAGCGTTAGTCAGAGTGAGCTTGATGGATCAGTGAGAAATTAAAAGGTGTATAAAGATATATTTCTCTGTGGATGTTAACCGAGATGTCGGGTCGGTGTAGGGTAAAGCTTAAGAAGCTTAAAGGCCAATATAAAAAAAATTAAGGACCCCAACAGCCGTAGTGGAAACAGTCGGAGTACTTGGAGGTGGTACGATGCCATGGACGCCATTTGCAGTCATAGGTTGGCAAACCAAGGCAGGGAGGGAGGTCTGGACTCGGCAACTGCAATTCTCGAATCCATGATAGACCCCTTTGGTAAGTGTTTTTTGGTAGCATCAGTCCCACCACTGTAAACCCCTTTCTCATCTACCCCACCAGACTGTACCCCCCTGCTCTCCTGCCCCACCTCTGTTCCCTCTGCTCATCTGCCCCACCAATACACCTCCTTTCACATATGCCCCACTGCACATCTGCCCCACACTGCTGAACCCCCTTCTCACCTCTTCCACCACTGTACCCCCTGCACATCTGTCACACTGCACATCTGCCCCACACTGCTGAACCCCCTTCTTATCTCTTCCATCACTGTACCCCCTGCACATCTGCCACACTGCTGTTTTTTATACTTGGCATAGTATTTCGCTCTGCTAACCATTTAAAAAATATATATATAACCATATGTTTATTTTTAGAAACAGGTGATGGATTCTCCAATGATGCATCAAACTTTTCCGATGATGGAGCTTCAACGTCTTTCAGCAGCACCAGACTATTTCATCAAGCCAACCACAGAGTAGCCAGCCACAGATTAGCCAACCACAGGGTATGCCCAATGCACCCGGGACACTGGTAAGACATGATGATAATAGTGAAAGTTGTAATTGTTAATTTTCTTAGAATAAATCAGCAGTGGGGCAGATGTGCAGGGGGTACAGTGGTGGAAAAGATGAGAAGGGGGATCAGCAGTGTGGGGAAGATGTGCAGGGGGTACAGTGGTGGAAGAGATTAAAAGGAGGTTCAGCTGTGTGGGGCAGATGTGCAGGGGGTACAATGGTGGAAGAGATGAGAAGGAGGTTCAGCTGTGTGGGGCAGATATGCAGTGTGGCAGATGTGAAGGAGGTTTAGCTTTGTGGGGCAGATGTGCAGGGGGTACAGTGGTGGAAGATATGAGAAGTAGGTTCAGCTGTGTGGGGCAGATATGCAGGGGGTACAGTGATGAAAGAGATGAGAAGGGGGTTCAGCAGTGTGGGGCAGGTGTGAAAGGAGGTGTATTGGTGGGGCAGATAAGCAGGGGGAACAGAGGTGGGGCAGGAGATCAGGGGGAACAGAGGTGGGGCCGGAGAGCAGGGGGTACACTCTGGTGGGGCAGATGAGAAAGGGGATTACAGTGTTGGGTCTGATCAGGGCCGTCTTTAATATTGATTGGACCCCGGGCAAAAAAATTTGGGGGGGCCCTCTCCCATGCAATTTCACTCTCCACCTGCTCTGAGACATACAATAAATAGAAGCTGGACTTAAAATCAGTTTACTGTATCAGATCAGGCAGCAATTGTGAATGGTTGCCAGAGGTTACAGCATATCATTACTGCTTACTGACTGGTTGCTAGAAGTTACAGCACACATTATGGTTCACTGATTAGTTGCTAGAGGTTACAGCAAATGATTTCTGCTTGTTAATTAGTTGCTAGAGATTACTGTACAGTAATACTGCTCACTGATTGCTAGAGGTTACAGCATATCATCTTCTCACTGCAGGGGAGCATGATATACATATGAATGCCACTTTTTATATATCAATGCAGCTGGCCACAGCTATTTGCTTAGTAATGCCACTGCTATTTGCATATGAATGCCAGTTATTTACATGTAAACACAGGGTCTGCAGGTGAGTCATCTGTACACAACAACAGGGCTAAAACTTCAAGGGACAAGGACATTTAAACTGGGATAGTTGCCAAGTATGAGGCAGCTACTTTGGGCCCCACAACAATGACAGGGCCCAGGGCAGCTGCCCCTTTTGCCCTGCCTTAAAGATGGCCCTGGGTCTGATGCTACCAAAAACATTATTCTGGTCTTTTGTATTTTACGCAGTAATGGGGGATATGCAGGCAGCAGAGGAAAGGCAGCTGGAAAGGATTGAGAACGTTGCTGAGAGGCACTGCGTCAGGATACACAGGAAGCTATGCTCCAGGAGACAGAAATCTCCCGGCAGCAGATGGAGCAGTTGGCTACCTTCAACCAGGCCTTCTTCTGTGTCCTGGGTCAGCTTGTTCAAGTGCTTGGAGCCAGTCGTGATCCCAGGTCACCATCCAAGATAGTAGTGTCTTTCATGCAGCACACAACCTGTACACTTTTTTTTGTTAAAAAATTGTTAGTTACATTTTTGTAAAAAAACTTTCTTTGTTAATATATTTTTAAAATGTTTACTTTCAAGAATATATAGAAAGATTCGTTTTTTGTGTAATAAAAAACATGAGAGACTTTTTTTGAGTATGTCTGATTTAATGTAACACTTTATTAAAAATAAAGTAATGCTTCAGTAAAAATTTAAAAAAATTCATGGTAAGAAATTAAACATTGAGGTGACGCATCAGAGCCTGACGTAATTCACTGCACTCTTCTTTGATATCCTGTGCTGCTATTACTAGTACTGGCTCTTCTGAAGATGTATTCCAATCCTGGTGGAAGTCTTCTCCATGACTTTCACAAAGATTGTGAAGAGCACAACAAGAAAGAACCATGGATTTGGCAAGTTTAATGTCACTGTCATTCCTCTTCATAAGACACCGCCATCTACCCTTAAGTCTTCCAAAAGCATTTTCCACTACGACACGTGCCCTGGATGTTTTCTTGTTGTAGGTTTGTTGTTCTGGTGTCAGGAGTCCCCGAGCACATAATAGCCAACATTCACCCCACAAATGTTCTTAGTGCAAGCAGGATACAGGCCTCCCTGGCCAACCCAATCCCAAAATGTGGACAATCGTAGAACGCGAGCATCATGCAAACTCCCAGGCTTTCCTACATTCACATTCCAGAACAATCCTTTTCCATCCACTACTCCCTGGAGGATGATGGAATGCCAGCCTTTTCTGTTGAAGTAGTCAGTGTGGTATTCTTGTGGTGCTATTATTGCTATGCGTGAGCCATCAATAGCACCAACACACTGTGGAAGGCCCCGCCTGTTCTCAAAGTAGTCAGCCATGTCTTTAAGCTTTTCCCATCCAGAAAATGAACAATTTCAGGAGCTAGCAATGTGCAGTCAGCCTTACAGAAGTCCTGCACACACTGGCACACTGATGATTTACTGACACCAAAAAGATGACCTATACTACTGTATTCACTGTTGGTAGCCAGCTTCCACAGTGCAATGGTAACTCTTTTCCTCACAGGCAAACTGCCTCTGAAGTTGATGTTTTGCTTCTCCATCGCTGGACATAGCTTTGCACAAAGGTATGAGAAGGTTTCCTCAAACATTCTGAAATTGTGCACCCACTGTGTGTGTGTGAATCCTGGGATGGTCACATTCCAACACTCATCGGCGTGGGGGAGAGCCCAAATGACTGGTCTGTGGCGCTGCTTTGACAAAAGCAGAAGCATCTAAAAAAAAAAAAAAACACAGAGAACACTATAGAAAGCATCCCCTTGAATATTGGTGCATGTAATTAACCACCTCAATGACCTGTGCCTAATATGGAGTGCTGAAGTTCCCATTAAGAGAGCAGTGGATACAAGTAATAAAGGATCATACAGGCCCTGTTAAAATAGCACCTCTGGTAAGTGGATACACTAAGGGGTGTGCAGGAGGTGGATCGGTGAAGGTGTAGCAGTTGAAGGAGTATGTACTTTAACCACTTGCCGACCGCCGCACGACGATATACGTCGACAGAATGGCACGGGCAGGCATATGGGCGTACCTGTACGTCCCTGCCTTCCCGCGGGTGGGGGGCCCGATCGGGGCCCCCCCCGGTGCCTGCGGTGGTCGGTATTCGTTCAGGAGCGATCCGGGATGAGGGGGCGGCCATTCATTCATGGCCACCCCCTCGCGATCGCTCCCGACGAATGGAAATGCTCCGTGACATCACTTCCTCTCCTGTAATGTAAACACAGGCAGAGGAAGTGATGTAATCTCTCCTCCGTGTCGGTATTTTTCGTTCCGGCACCGGGGAGAGAGGATCGGTGAGTTGCACCAACACGACACTACACAGTAGAACATGCCAGGCACACTCACACCCCCCCTTCACCCCCCGATCACCCCCCCAATTACCCCTGCCCCCCCCAGTCACAGTGACACCAATTGCATTTTTTTTTTTTGCATTGGTGTCATTTGTGACTGTAATAACTGTTAGGGCAGTTAGGGTTATCCCCCTTTAGTTCTAATGTACCCCCCTACCCCCCAATAAAGGTTTAACCCCGTGATCACCCCCCGTCGCCAGTGTCACTGGCTGGGTTCACATTGCAGTGGTTTATGAGAACGGATGTGATTCGCACCGCACTGCAGTGCAAATCACATCCGATCTCTGTGCGATTCGAGTTCAGCCATACAGATAGTATGGCTGAATTCGCGCCGCACCCGCCGCACCCGCCGCAAATTCGCACGGGACCCTTTTTTTGGTCCGCAGCAGAATCGGATCGCATGGGTGTTCACACCATGCGATCCGAGTTTGCAGATCGCACTGCGATATGCGAACTGATCTGGGGGTGTCATTAACATTTCACTGACACTCCCAGCAGTTCGCATAGGGCAGTGTGAACTGCCGCCGGGAGGCATGCGATGCGGGAACCCGCCGCGGATTCGTGGCGTTCCTGCATCGCTTCAGTGTGAACCCAGCCTAATAAGCGATCATTTTTCTGATCGCTGTATTAGTGTCACAGGTGACGCTAGTTAGGCAGGTAGGTATTTAGGTTCGCCGCAGCTTTTTATAGCGCCAGGGACCCCCATATACTACCGCATAAAGCCCCCTGATTGCCCCCTAGTTAACCCTTTCACCAGTGATCACCATATAACTGTTACAGGTGACGCTGGTTGGTTAGTTATTTTTTTATAGTTTCAGGGCACCCGCCATTTATTACCTAGTCTCACTAGTGTACCCCTAAATTTAGGGGTGTCTACTTTCCAAAATGGGGTCATTTGGGGGGGGGGGGGTTTGTGCCATCTTGGCATTTTATGGCCTTCAAAACTGTAACGCCCTTAGAAAGCCTGAAGGCGGTGCTTGGTTTTCGGGGCCCCGTACGCGGCTAGGCTCCCAAAAAGTCCCACATATGTGGTATCCCCGTACTCAGGAGAAGCAGCAGAATTTATTTTCGGGTGGCATTTCACATATGCCCATGGCATGCGTGAGCAATATATCATTTAGTGACAAATTTGTGAAAAAAAAAAAAAAAAAAAAAAGTTTGTAATTTTCCCGCAACTTGTGGCAAAATATAAAATATTCCACGGACTCAACATGCCTCTCAGCAAATAGCTTGGGGTGTCTACTTTCTAAAATTGGGTCATTTGTGGGGGTTTTGTGCCATCTTGGCATTTTATGGCCTTCAAAACTGTAATAGGTAGTGAGGAGTGAAGTCAAAAATTTACGCCCTTAGAAAGCCTGAAGGCGGTACTTGGTTTTCGGGGCCCCGTACGCGGCTAGGCTCCCAAAAAGTCCCACATATGTGGTATCCCCGTACTCAGGAGAAGCAGCAGAACTTATTTTGGGGTGTCATTTCACATATGCCCATAGCATTTGTGAGCAATATATCATTTAGTGACAACTTTGTGAAAAAAAATAAAAATAAATAAAAGTTTGTAATTTTGCCGCAACTTGTGCCAAATATAAAATATTCCATGGACTCAACATGCCTCTCAGCAAATAGCTTGGGGTGTCTACTTTCTAAAATGAGGTCATTTGTGGGGGTTTTGTGCCATATTGGCATTTTATGGCCTTCAAAACTGTGATAGGTAGTGAGGAGTGAAATTACAAATGTATGCCCTTAGAAATCCTGAAGGCGGTGCTTGGCTTTCGGGGCCCCGTACGCGGCTAGGCTTCCAAAAAGTCGACCACATGTGGTATCCCCGTACTCAGGAGAAGCAGCAGAATGTATTTTGGGGTACAATTCCACATATAACCATGGCATGTGTGAGCAATATATCATTTAGTGACAACTTTGTGTAAAAAAAAAAAAAATTTTTTTGTCATTATTCAATCGCTTGAGGCAAAAAAATAAAATATTCAATGGGCTCAACATGCCTCTTATCAATTTCCTTAGGGTATCTACTTTCCAAAATGGGGTCATTTGGGGGGGTTTTGTACTGCCCTGCCATTTTAGCACCTCAAGAAATGAGATAGGCAGTCATAAACTAAAAGCTGCGTAAATTCCAGAAAACGTACCTTAGTTTGTAGATGTGACAACTTTTGCGCAAACCAATAAATATACAGTTATTGACTTTTTTTTTACCAAAGACATGTGGCTGAATACATTTTGGCCTAAATGTATGACTAAAATTGAGTTTATTGGATTTTTCTAATAACAAAAAGTAGAAAATATCATTTTTTTTCAAAATGTGCGTTTTTTTTACGTTTATATCGCAAAAAATAAAAATCGCAGAGTCAGTCAAATACTTTTAAAAGAAAGCTCTATTTGTGGGAAAAAAAGGACGCAAATTTTGTTTGGGTACAACATTGCATGACCGCGCAATTACCAGTTAAAGCAGCGCAGTGCCAAATTGTAAAAAGACCTCTGGTCATTGACCAGCAAAATGGTCCGGTCTGAAAGTGGTTAATCACTGGTGGATTAGAAGTTTTCTTCCTCTTCTTTGCTTTTATACATTGTATTCAATTGAACTGCCAACAGGAGGAAAGGATTAATTTCATGTATTACTGTATTCCTCTAAATATATAGCTGGACTGATGGACAGTTCTAGTAGGAGTCGGATCCTGTTTTTATTTTGTTTTTAATAAGCAAGCTATAAGGGGTTGTGTCTATTGCACAATATGAAATACTATATTGGTGGATATTCTGTATTCATAAGAAGAGCTGTTAATGCTTGCTCTTAAATTAGGCATATATATGTTTGTATGTGTAGGCTCCCCTGACACATGCATTGACTCTCATATATGTGGGGGGCCTCAAAAATGTTAGTGGGGACTTTATGTGCTTGGGTGTAACTTTTATTTTTTTGCAAAAGAATTATTTTTTATTTTAATTTTATTTTATCACATAGGAGAAGAATCAACGCCCCAGCAGCAACAGTCTCTCCTTCCTACCCTCAGCAGAATATTGCAAACTCATTCTCCTCCCCGCACCTCTACCGCAATGTGGTATGACCATCAATCGCGTGGGGGGGGGGGGGGTGGATGGGTGTTGCTAGTGAGAGAGGATCGCGGCCAGGGGGTGGTTTGTGTAGTGCCAGTGGATCTCCCTGTTTTGATCGATCTGGGAGCCATGCAGGGGTGGGGGGGGGGTTGGTGCGAGTGAGGGGGCCAGGTCTGCTTGACGAAAATTTTGACCACCAGCTGCCACTGTTATTGAGTCAAACAATACCAAATTCAGACCTGAAGAAAAGAATGGCAAGATTGTCCCATACAGGGGAACAAAACATCACATTTTCCGTAAAGACAAACAAAACACCTTTTCAACGTTTAAAAGCGAATAGTAGAAGCATCTGGTGCAAGTGCCAGAAGTGAGGATGAATAACTGGACTCAGAGGTCCAAAACATGGTGAGACTAACAAAGGAAAAAAAGAGGGGGGGGGGGATTTGTTGGTATTGTCATGCCTTGGTGAAGGAGGGGGAAAAAAGGGGGGGGGGGTTGAAGCGGTGGAATAGGGAGGGACAGGATGGCAGAGGGTGGAGTGGGAAGAGAAAAAATGAGAGACAAGCAGGGTTCAAAGGGAAGAAAGAAGATGTAGAAGTAGGACAGGAGAGAAAGAGTAAGCCCTTGTACACACGGCCGAAAATTCCAACCACAAAATCCGTCAGATTTTTTACGAAACTGGTGTTGCATACACACGGTCGGACAAAGTTGTCGGAAAATCCGATCGTTCGGCACGTGATGACGTTCATTCGTTCCCACGGGATTACGTTCAGCCTATGTTGATCTGAGCATGAGTGCCACTTTGTCCGATCGGAATTCTCTACAAACGATCGGAAAAAGTCTGATCGGATTTTGTTGTTGGAAAATTTGAGATCCTGTTTTTCAAATTTTTTTCCTCAGAATTACCGATGGAAAAAGTCCGATAGAGCCCACGCACGATCGGATTTTCCAACAATATAATCCGATCGGACCGTTTCCGTCGGAATTTCTGACTGTGTGTACAAGGGCTTACACTCAGGACAAGAATGGAAAAGGAGGAGTTGTAGGTTTAGACAAGAAAAGAGCATGGGTCTGCGGGTTGTGGGGAGAGCATAAGACCACCATGGGTTCCACACTTTGAGGATGAGAGTCATGAAGTACACTGGTCATATTCTCATGCAGCATGAGGGTAGTCCAAAATGCTCTTTGTATTTTTTATTTTTATTTTCTCCAATTTTTACTTGAATACTGCTTCAAGCGGACCTTGCTGTTTACTGAAAGATCCTTTTTTAAGTCAACCCCCCCACTGACATGTGCACTTTAACAGTGTTTTTAAAAGTTAGGTTGTAGCTCAGCCAAGCAGCTAAGTCTCTCTATTGTCACATTGTGCAATTGTGCTTTGCAAGCCAGAGATGGAATGATTCAGAGGCGTTGGAAGAGTCCAGCAAAAGCCATATGGAGCTCCATGCCTGGTGATTTGGAAAGAGTAGTCCTAATCTGGCACCACCATTTATATAAAAGCCTCAAATAGATGCAATTTGTGATGATTGTACAGCGTCCTGTCCATAAAAAACACATCAAAGTCTGTTCATATGCTAATAATTCATGGCAAGCATATATTCAGCACTCAAGCTGTTTTTAATGACATTTTAATGCCTCTTTCCTCCACCAGTTTTGTCGTAAGCAGTAGGAGATCGTGCAGATTCAGATACTGCATTGTAATGGTGTAGTGGGGTTCTGAAAGTTCGTTTTTTTTCTTCTTTGTGTGTCCCGCTCTGCATGGTACAAACTGCGGGGTTCACTCCTCAACCCGGCAACAGCAGCGGGAGAGCAATCTATCACGCTCCAAGTTCTCCCACCCCCAATTAACTAATTACCGTGCAGGCAGTAGGTAATAATCCGAAAACAAGTAAAAAGATAGAATGTTGTGAATTGACTTGCAGGCGATCGTTTGTCTGCGTGACACAGCTCATTTATCCTTGCTATTTCTTGTTTGCCCATTTATTATTGCCGAGCTGATAATGATAATGTGGGGGCATTACATTAAACATGTTTATGAGTTACACTGACTGATTATAAATCTGTCAGGACTATGTCAAATTGTAGAAAATATAAGAAATACGTTTCCTATCTCTGTTTTTATCAAATGAAGGTGCTGTGCGCTTTCAGTGTGTCCCAATAAAAAATAATCAAAATCTTCAAAAATGACTGGAAAGTTACACTGGTTTTGGTATCAACTTTATCATATCATAAAACTTTTGGTAATCTGGGCAATATGGTAATATGGGCAAAAGTAGGTATACAGCACTGATCGGGTCATGTTCGGTCTCTTAGGTACAACATGCCTAGAACCAGTCCCCGACACTGTGACACTATTTTGTTTCTTAGGTAATCAAAATGTTCTCTATCAATATTGCAGATGTAGCACTATTCCAGCGTAGGTAGCTAGGCAAATTTAGCTTTGGCTACTTTTGTACGTGGGGAGTGCAGTAACTGTATGATCTAGCCTGTTCAGAGTCTCACAGGCTGTGAGTTTCATGATTTCCTTTTGCCTCTGGTAGAAGCTTCCAGAACTTAAGGCGGGAGATTCAGATCCACCAGCCCAAATATTTATCAGGTTCTGGGCAATCCCTGAAAGGGAGTGTCCAGAAGGGGACTGGGATGTAGATAAATAGGAACTGGAGACCAGGGGTTACTGGTTCAGAGAGGTGCCATCTAGCTCACTGGGTAGTGTCTAGAGTAAGCTGTAAGGAGGCAGCTGTCCTGGGGACCTGTGAGTAGTGACCTTAAGGCCCCTTTCACACTTGTGCGAATTGTCCTGCGACTTGCAACTGCAAAGTCGCATGACAAGTCATACCCTATGATTTCCAATGAGTACCGTTCATATCTGTGTGACTTCATGTCGCAGCAACTTCAAAGCAGTACCTGCACTACTTTGGTCTGACTTTGATATGACTTGAGGTCCATAGACCTTAAGATAACATAGGCATCGCTTCAATTTCCATCAAATTTGCGTCAATGTCGTGTGGCAAAGTCATGCAAATTTCAGGTTGTACAAGCGTGAAAAGGGCTTAAGTTGATCCCTGAGCTGCACTGGGTACCAAAAATTGTGTATCGGCGTAAAGTAGCCGAACATCCACAGGCTGTTCGCCACTAGCTACTACTTCTACTCAAACCAGTGTAAGAGGAAGACAACACAGACCTTGTGGTGTAGTAAAACGTTCAAGGCTTTATTACACAATGATTAAATATATACTTATAAGCCCTTGTACACACGGTCAGACATTCCGATGGACAATGTCCGATAGGACCGTGTTGTCGGATAATCCGACAGTGTGTGGTCTCCATCGGACTGTTTCCGTCGGAGTATCCGACGGACCAAGTTTTCCAACTTGGCCATAAAATTTTCCGACAACATGCTCCGATTGGACATAGTCCGATCATGTGTAGCCTACTCCGATGGACAAGGTGCCACGCATGCTCACAATCAAATTCGGACGTGGAAGCGCTCGCTCAGGTAAAACTACCGCTCGTAATCGATATAGCACATTCGTCACGCTGCAATGTTAAAAATTCTTTCATGCAGCGCATTCTTTTGTTCTTTACAATGCTGCATGAATGAACTTGTTTTGATGCTCATATTCACACACACTTCTCTCGAACGTATTTCTTTATTCTTTTTACTCATTTCAGCAATACAATATTTTAAATCGTCACATATACACAATCTTTTTTTGTTGTTTTTATTTATTTATTTTATTTTGTGTTTGTTTTTTTTAATCAACATCTCCTTTTTTGACAGTTTGCTCATCTGCATTTTTTGGGTGTGTTTTATGTGTCAACTTACCACAACACCATTATTATCTTTTTTAATTTTGTTTTTCTTTTTTAATCTACAGGAGGTTGTTTGGTGTTGGTGCCCCTTGTTATTCATTTCACGTTGTATTTTTGAAATGTACCTGCCTGCTCACAAATAAACTGTCCTTATTGAAGTAAAACTTGTCAATTTGGCGACGCCTTTGGCCCCCAGGGCAGACATGAACTAATTCGAAAATGCAAAATTGGTGGCCTGAGGAGTACATATCTCAGGGAGAGAAGTCTGGTCCAGAAGTCCTAGAGATCAGGAAGAGCAGATGCCATCTATGTCCCCAGGATGTGGTTCTACAAGAGGCTGTCAGACCAGACTGAACCCAGGCCATCACTCTCTCGTCTTCCTTGGGCACTTCCCTCCAGGCTTCCTTCCAGACTGTGGCTCAGCTCCTGTAGTTGTGGCAGGAGGAGGAGAAGGAGGGCGATGGTCCACCGGCTGAGGTCTTCCTGTGTATGAAAATGGGACATAGTTTTTTGCTCATCAATCACACAATTTTGTGGTCATGACTGTTGCAAATAGAATGTTACCAAATAGAACAGACTATGATTCTGACCCCAGCATTTTTCATTCTTGTCCCAAACATTTTTGGTCACTACTGTCTATTGAGATGTAAACCACTTTGTTAAATCACAACTTACTGATCAATAATAACATCTAGTTAACATCATTAAATGTACGACAAGAAATATGTTCAACAATGCTATACCTGTCTCAAGCTGGGCCCCTCCACATGTTGCTGCCTGGAAGGCCCAGGTTGGACATCGGAAGCCTCAGCTGGGGGTGAAGGAAGCCTTGAAGGAAGACGGTAGAGTGGTGGCCTGGGTTCCCCCTGGTCTACCAGAAAATGCAGCCTCTCGTAGTACAACATCCTGGGGTAATAAATGGCATCTGGATCTCCTGATATCAGGGAATCCTGGTGCTTCTTTCGCTCCCTGAGATATGTACTCTTCATAGCACCAATTTTGGCCTTCACATAGGTCATGTCTGCAGTGGGGACCATAATCTGCACCAAAGCAAGAAGTTTCTTCAGCGCTGCCTTCCTCTTTCTTCGGTCATTATAAAATGGGTTGTTCATCTGTCACAGGCAGGGCAGCTCCCTGAACAGTTCAATGAATAGCCCCATCAAATTTGAGTTTTTGTAGGGATCCATCTTGTCTGCAAGACACAACATAAGACAAACCTTAAAATAATAATAATGCCATGCTAAACCCACCTAATCTTGTCCCAACATAGGCCTATATAGAAGCAGTATAGGCTAGTGATGTACCAAGTTAAAAATTGTACCTTCGTTTGCACGATCGGCGCGTCAGCTCCTCACTCTGTTCACAGATCGTACGTACGACACACGCGTGTTGCATTTTATATACAGTGCGCATGCGTGAAACTCCTCCTGCCCCTGACGTTCTTTCTAGACTATTCCCCGCCCCTTCTCTTTCGGTGCAGCGGGGAGAGCACATGGCGGAAAGAACGCAGGTGCGCAATCAGAGTTCCACTAACGAGGAGGAGGGCGAGGAAAGCCCGGAGCCTGAAACGTCCCGATCCTGGAGGAGAAGATTTAAGGCCTCAAATATGTCTTTTGGAGAGATGTTGGAGATGGTGGACATATTGAAGAGGACCGACTATGATGGGAAGTATGGACCTTACCCAAACCCAAATATCAGAAAGGCCAAGAACATGACTAAAGTTCTGAAGAGTCTTCAGAAGAATTTTGGGGTACGATGATCCAAGGATCAACTGAGAAAACGCTAGTCAGAACTGAAACTCAGGGAGCCCGATCAGTACAGAAGGATCAAGCGTGTTCTTCAAAAAAGTAAGTAGTTGTCGTGTGTTCATATGATTATTCTTGCTTGTATACTGCTCCATGTGCTTTGATTTAATGTTGTACAGTTTAAAATGGCCACTTTCAAGTTCATGGGTTTATTCGTTCGTAATAAACATTGTTCGTTAGCCCACTCCAAAATGATGTTTTCTCAAATTACACTTCTCTACATTTGTTCAAGCTGCAGGTAAGTATTCCTGTTTTAGAAAGTGCCCTAAATAATGTTCTCACCTTTGAACTCGGCCAAAAAACACAATTGTACCACACTTCCAAGCAATGTTTCATATTCCTATTTCTGCTCTCAGTGTGCGAAGTATTCCTTTTTTACATTCTCATAGGGGAGAGAAGACTCGGGAAGTCGGAGGACACCAGGGACCCCACACCTCCCAAAGAAGGTGAAATTCCAACACCAGAAGCAGAGGAGGAGGAGGAAGGAGAGATCATTGAAGTTGGACAAATTGTCACCACAACAGGTGAGTGTTGGAGACCACAGCTTACGGTAAGCTAATCAATGTATGTCATCATATTTATAATACATGGTGTGTTTTTTTGCTTTTTTTAGGTGATGTGGAAGAAGAATCACATTTTACCAGTGAAAGTGCCCAGATCCTGATTGGGGAGATAATGGGGTGCAATCACGATTTAGAAAATATACAGAAAAACATCAATGATGTTCAACATAAAATGAAGAACATCATTGATGTTTTGGGGAGAGTGTGAAACACCCCAAACTAGCTAGGGTTTTATTTTTGTGTTTTTAAAAAACAACTTTTGTATTTTACAAAAAGCCAAAATTGAAAGATGCACACAGTGTGTCAACATGCCCTATCTCCCATCATGGGGGATCAATGTATGTGTTTTGTGGAAAGTGGCTTAGATGAAGGGGTTGCACCCCCAAAACATGTACATTGATCCCCCATGATGGGAGATGGACATGTTGACACACTGTGTGCGACTTCCAAATTTGGCTTTTCCAGGGGTGACACCCCATGTGATGAAGGCAATATCAGCCCAGTTTGTACATACTCATGTCTGATATTGTCTTCACTATTCAAAGTTGAACTTTGTAAGTTCCTGTGTTCTGTATGTTATGCTTTGATACATGCTTGTTTACACAAAAACGCCAAGTTACCAAAAAGTTACCTAAAATAATGTTTTTGATACACCCAATATGTTGGTTTGTTGTAAGACCCTTTTCTAAACGCATATGTGAATGTGCTTTCATTAAAAAGTGAAATTATCAACAATGTGTAGCTTCCTTTTTCAATGTGCAAAAGCAGTATTTGGAGTAAAATTGTTGTTTTCAGTGACAATGGGTGTTATTTAGTAAAGGCAACTCCACTTTGCACTCCAAGTGCAGTTTCAGGTGCACTTTTGCAGTGCACTTGTAGTGCATAATGGATGTGCCTTTAGTAAAGAACACCCACAGTGATGTGTAAATTTCCCCAATCACGCCATTTTCCTGACCCCACATATTTCTGCCATGGTGCTGAAAATTAGCAATATTTTTGTCAGTAATGCACTACATACATTAGCAACAAAAACAAGGTGTGGGTGTGTAGCAGACCCACAACATAAGAAGATTATCTGAAGCAGAGACTGTCACCTCATCTCGCTCTGAACTTGGGTTTGCACTGTTGTAGAAAAAGGCCCAAAAAAAACAAAACCTAGGAGACACCTAAAACCAAGCCAAGCAGTAAATGAAAACAAAGATTATTGTAGTTTCAAAGAAAATGTTATTTCAAAAATGCCCCTCAGACATTGTCTGGCATATCAATGGCCCCCCTACCCACAAAGTACTCCACGTATTGGGTTCTGACCTCGCGGCGCTTTGGGGGGGCAAGCCAGGACGAGCAGCTTCAAGGGCCGTGAAATTGTAATTTTAAGTCTGCACCTGGGCCAACTGAGACAACATAGTTAGCAGAATGTCTTTTTAAGAAATTGTGCAGAACACAGCAGGCAAGCACTATGTGATTGAATTTATATTCCGCCATGTGGATTGGCGTCAAAAAAAGGCAGAATCGGCTGGCCAGTATTCCAAAAGTGTTCTCCAGGACTCTTCTGGCTCTGGTCAGCCGAAAATTAAAGGTCCTCTGATCCGGGGTGAGGGTCCCCATCGGGAAAGGCCGCATCAGATGGTTTGCCAGGAAAAACACCTCATCCGCGACGAAGACGAACGGGAGTTCTTCAACATTCTCCTCTGGGGTGGCAAGCCCAGACTGCCACTCTGGAGACGCCAGTAGAATTCCGCCCGTGATAACACTCCACCATCCAACATCTGTCCATTTTGCCCCACGTCCACATAAAGGAAGTCATAGGTCGCTGACACCACCGCCAACATCATGATACTATTAAACCCCTTGTAATTATAATAGTACGACCCCGAGTTGGGGGGTGGGACGATGCGGACATGTTTCCCATCAATTGCACCTCCACAATTGGGAAAGTCCCAACAGCTGGCAAAGTGGGAGGCCACAGTCTGCCATTCCTGTGGCGTTGAAGGAAACTGTGGAGTGAAACAAGAAAAAAATGTTGTAATTTGGCACATCAACATTGCAAGCAGATTAGACACCAACATTTTGGGCCAAGATCAGTATAACATTTTGGGAAATGAGTATTTAAAGCCTAAAGTATAAGGTCCCCTTATCAGAGTCATCACCCCCCCCCCCCCCCATCCCCCCATCTGATGGGCCCTTGCAAAAAATGAGGGGGGGGGGGAGGTGTTTTGGACAGGTAACCCTCTCCACTTGATTGAGAGCTGAATGCATAAATAATGTGTAAAACTTTGGGCAGCCCCTCCTTACTATTGGCAGCCTACCGGACAGGTAAGAAGTGTCATAATACCAAAACCAAACAAAATAGAAGCACATTTTGACATTCTGCTATTACCTATCAAGATAATAAGAGGAGAAAAAAAATGTACCATTTGAAAGTATTGAGACAGGCCCTTGCACTACATGCTTTGGTGAATTCCTCCATAAATGTGACCAGAAAAAAGGTAGGTAGAGTGTGTATTGGGTTTGGTAAAGTCAGCAGAGAGAGGATTGCTATCAGCTGACCTAGCAGTTGGGGGGAGGGGGGTTCCTAATGAGTTTGGCCCAACCCAAAAAAAATGGCACTCTGCATGAATTGAAGCACACACATAACTTTTGTAGACATTTTAGGGGGTGTTTAGGGAAAAGCAATACTATGGAGCTGACAAAAGACATTGGTAAGTGACTAGACTATAGGTTTATGGGCCCAGAAGAGCATGGTGGGGAAGTTAGTGAAGGCAAATATGCATGAAGGACAAAAAAGGAACTTGAAAAGCTTCCAGCATGCGTGAGGACAAAGGGGCACAGCATATCAATTAGAGCATATTGCAATCATGGTAATTAGGGAATGAGGAAAGAAATCCAAGACATTAGCAATCATTAAATACATAGAATGTGATGTTAAAGGATAAAACTTACCTTCATATAGTCCTTCTGCAGGACCTGAACGATGGCAGAACAGGTCTCTGGAATAATGATCCCCAGAGCCTGGGGGGAGATGCCTGTGGAGAACTTGAGGTCCTGAAGTCTTCTCCCTGTCGCCAAGTAGCGCAACGTGGCGATGAGCCTCTGCTCCGGAGTGATGGCTTTCCGCATGCAGGTATCCTGCCTGGTGATATAAGGGGGCAGCAAAGCCAGCAGATGGGGCAAAACGGGGTCCGTCATCCGGAGATAATTCCTGAAATCATCAGGATTATTCTCCCGGATCTCACGGAGCAAAGGCATGTGCGAGAACTGGTCACGCTGGCGCAACCAATTCTTGGTCCACAAACGCCTCCTCGCCCTGTTCATGGACCGGGTTTGTGTGAAAGCTAAAAGCCCAACAGCAAGCCCCTGCACAGCACAAACTCTACGACAAGTACGTACACGAAAATGGTTTAAAACGGTCGGCTGGTCAGAACAGACAACAGAAAGCACCGATAAACAGCAATGCCTGAAAGAACGACCTGAAAAGCAGAAGCAAGCAGACAATAAGCAATGCAAATCAAAGCGTACTATACCAAGATATCATATGATCATATGAGCAGGGCCAGAAGGCGTGGCTGTGAGTGACGGAGCGCCAGGTACATAGGAGATCACGGCTCTGTGTAATTCAGCGGCGCTCGCTCCTCCTCTTCCCTCTGAGACAGCAGGGATAATCCAACAGTGGCGAGGCTGCAATAATGGGAAAGGTAAGGCTGCAGATGGGCACTGAACAGGCTGCAATGTTTTGCAATTTAATGGCTGCAGATGGGCACTGGACAGGCTGCATTGTTGGGCAATTTAATGGCTGAAGATGGGCACTGAGCAGGGTGCATTGTTGGGCAATTTAATGGTTGCTGATGGACACTGAGCAGGCTGCATTGTTTTTCGATGGGCACTGGGCAGGCTGCATTTTGGGCAATTTAATGGCTGCAGATGGGCACTGAGCAGGGTGCATTGTTGGGCAATTTAGTGGCTGCAGATGGGCACTGGTGAGGTTGCATTGATGAGCTGTGACCCTAATTTTACTCCAAAGTCCTTTATTTAAAATTTAAGCTGTTTTTCCTAAAACGTCCCTCTTAAAATGAATGTGCGTGTTATACGTCCCTGCCTGGTCCCTCCTCCATAAGGATTGTAACTAGGGGGTTTCCCCCTATACTCCAGTCTCTCTGGCTGTACAACCTGTTTTTGGATGTATAGGTGACACATCTGTTAATCCGTTTTTTTGTTTTATTTAGATCTGCTTTTTGTCTGTTTGCTTATTATAGGCGAAATTGCGCTAATCCCTGCATTCTATAGGATAACCGTCTGTAACTACCTTCACTCCCGGACATTCTGCGCTCCTATGCTGGAGCTGCTACTTGTCCTCAGATTACAGAGATGTTAGTTTCTTTTATGCAATTTACCTTTACTACTGCAAGGAACAGCTCAATCGCCAGTTTTAAGTCTAGGCCAGCCCTTTCTGCTCAGGGTTTCATGTGACTTATTGTTAATCTATCTTGGTCTGGGGTAGTCCGTGTGCATTGTTGGGCTCGCCATGGTTGACACTACGCCCCCACATAGGCCCATTCTCCACCTGCGTTTTAGGTGGAGACCTCATACTAGTTTTGAGTTTACCATAATTAGTTGGTACAGGTGCACTCATTGTTGTGATTTTGTGTTACTACTCTTGAGGGAATCTTCTCGACAGGTGGTCTAATCCTCTCGACTTTCACACTCTTTCTTTCTCTCTCTCTCCCCTTTTCTTGTCCTCAACCCTTCCCCCCCCCCCCCTTTTTTTTTTTACAGGGGATTCATTCATTGCCATGCCAGTAGTGACCTTGCTCTCCCTGAATACCCATGGTCTGAACATTCCCGGAGAAGAGGTCACAGGTGTTAAGTGAGATATGGAGAAACCGTGTCCATGTAGCCTTTCTACAGAAGACACATAATAGGGCTTCAAAACTTCCGAAGCTTGGGAATTCCAGGTACCCTTTTGTTTACCACAGCTGCTCCCCAGACTCTAAATCATGTGGGGTCAGTGTATTCATCTCTAAAAATGTGGCATGGTTGCTGTCTGCAATGCTCAGAGATGACCTGGGGCGATATATTTTTGTGAAGGGCTCCACTTTTGGGCTAGCTGTTTTCCTGGTCAATATATACGCCCCCAACATAGGCCAAGTGGGTTTTATTGAGGGTTGTCTGGACAAACTGACTGACTTTGCAAAGGGGCAGTTGATTTTAAGGGAGGACCTGAACGTTGCTCTGGACCGCCTGTTGGACACCTCCATGGGGTCCTCTCACCTGTCGCATGCGGCCCTTCGTCGGATTAAGAATGCCTTGACAGCTGTTCACCTGGTAGATGCTTGGAGGATTGCGTACAGTGACACTTGGGACTATACCTTTTTTTCGCCCCCTCACAACTCTTACTCGAGATTGGATTATTTTCTAGTACATCAATCAGCCCTTCCACTAGTGACATCCAGAAGTATAGGGGTACGAACCGAACCTTTTCAGATCACGCTTTGATTTTACTCACTTTCATGTTTGGGGGGGGGGCAGGCCTCACCAACCTGAGTCTTGGCGGTTAAATGAAAGTTTGATCCAGCAGCCACAAAAGCTTCTATGACCTCTCCCTGCATGATATGGGAGGCTCACAAATGTGTAGTCAGGGGAGTCCTTTTTAAATTGGGAGCTAAAGTTGAGAAAGACAGGTAACGAGAAGTTGACTCTCTCTCTTGGAGCGCATTAGAGCCATGGAGTGGCAACATAAACTATCTTTAGCTCGCGATGTGGCCAGCGATCTACAAAATTTGACTCTTATTCCCTCTTATTGGCTAAAGCAAAAACCAAACTCATGTACTCGTGGAGGCTATTCTATGAACTTGGTGGTAAACCTGGCAGACCCTTGGCTCATGCATTACAAGAGACCACAGCATGCTCCTACATCCCCTCACTTACGTCCCCTTCGGCTCAAAAAAATCTATAAATCACAGGAGATTGCAAATTGCTTTCGCAGCTACTATGAGAAACTTTACAACTTGGCCCCTGTGGGTACAGAGCCTAACTCTTCGGCCCATACCTCTATAATAGACGAGTATCTGCTCTCCTCAGATGTTCCCACATTGACGCCCCAGGTGGGAGAAGAAATGGAACGCCCTATTACATAACCAAAAGTTCTCAAAGCCATTCAAGGAATGGAAACACGAAAAATGCCAGGACCTTAATGGATCTCCTTTACTTTATTATCATACGTACACCATGCATCTGGTGCCTCGCTTTATGCAAGCTTACAATACGCTCCTAGATGGGACTCCACTCCCTAAGGCAGGGGTGCACAAACTTTTGAAGAGCAAGGGCCACTTAAGCGACTTGGTAACCAGTTGCGGGCCACAATGAGTGGAGTGGGTGGATGGCAGGTCCGTGTATACCCCGCATATGCAGAGTGGACACAGCCCACTCTGAAGGTATTGAAGGTATGCAGGTGTAAACGGACACAAGTCTGTTTACATTTGCCGCTCCATAGCGGCGAATGGAGGGTCTGATTGGGTTGGACTGATCATGTGAAAGGGGCCTAAGGCTACTTTCACACTGATGTGCTGTGGTCTACCCAGAGCAGTGCACCTCTGGCTTTTCTTGGGGTTACCTGCTGGTATTTGCCATAGAATTCTATTATATCCCGCAGATTTTGTGCAATTTCTGAAAGCGCACCAAACCTGTAGGTCATAACAGAGGTCTATGGCTCAGTGCAGTTTGAAAGCAGCCCAGTAACCACTGCAGAACAGATATGCCCATATATACACTGTAATTATAATATTAAACATACCTTTAATAACAGTCTTCAATACGGGTATTGCCAGCTGTTGCTGTTCCAGGCAGAGTGCATTTGGTATCACTCCGCCTGTGACAGGATGTGGCGCTATACAGGAAGCATCTTACGTGGCTCTGCTACGCAACCACTTGCTTCCTCTACGGCCGGCTTCCTTCACAACACTGATGCTCTGGGATGCCGGGTTGGAATCCTGCGATCTGGGCTTGCCAACCAGCCACCCCAGAGCAGGAGGTCGCGGGCCACATCAGAGGGCTCCGCGGGCCACTGGTTGAACACCCCTGCCCTAGGGATTCCTTATTTGCTCACATAGTTCTGATTCCTAAAGAGGGTAGAGATGTGACAGACTGTGCAAACTACCGCTCAATATCTTTGTTGAACACGGACCTCAAGAACTTTACCAAGATACTAGCCAACCTCCTGATCTCTTTTGTCCCCAAGTTAGTCCATTATGATCAAGTAGGATTCGTCCCAACCAGAGAAGCCAGAGATGGCACGAGTATGGCCTTGAATCTTATCCATTTGGCCTGGTCCAGGAAAACTCAATTGTTGCTAATTTCAGCTGACGCAGAGAAAGCCTTTGCCCCGGGTCAACTGGCTTTTTATGAAATGCACATTGCAGTACCTTGGATTGGGTCCCCATATGTGTCAATGGATAGAGGCAATCTAGCAATGGTCTGGGCAAATGAAGCAATTTCCTCCCCCTTTTGTTTGAGCAATAGGATGAGACAGGGTTGCCAGTTTTCACTCTTGATATTCGTATTGGTACTAGAACCCCTGCTAGCCCACATTAGGGACAAACCAAATGTAAAAGGCATCGGTGCAGGCAATGCACATCATAAATTTGCGGCATACGCTGATGATTTATTATTTTTTATAAAAAGTCCCAAGACTTCCATCACCAATTTATTGCAGGTTCTTAGAACTCCTCTCTTTCTAATTATAAAATGATGTGCACAAATCTGAAGCTTTGAACATAAATTTACTTAAGGAGACTCTCAGTAACATACAACCGAATTTCCCCTTCTCTTGGGCTCGCCAAAAAATCTAATTTCTGGGCGTTTATCTTAGCCCCTCACTGTCTGAAGGTTTTCAGGAGAATTTTTTACTCCTGGCTTGCCACTCTACGCCTAGATCTCCAGCGTTGGCACAATAATTCTTTCTTATGGCTTGGTAGGAATAGCATTTTAAAGATAGCTGTTTTGCCAAAATTATTGTATCTCCTCCAAACATTACCAATAGCTGTCCCAAATCACTTTCTACTGTCGGTCTGTGGGGAGTTTTTGAACTTCCTTTGGGGCTACAAATCAAAAAGACTGTCTCAACGTATCTTGACCTTACCAAAAGACCAGGGTGGCATAGGGCTCCTAGCCCCTTTTAAATATTACTATGCGGTTCATTTAACCAGAGCCCTTGACTGGACCAAGCATTTCTCAGAGAAGGAGTGGGTGGGGGTGGAACAGGCAATGTCTCCCTTTCCGCATTCAACTTTGTTGTGGCAGACTTCTACCCTGTTGGTACCCCTGAAATCCCACCCTTTGATTGGGACTACTCTGAACGGGTTGTGTCACGATGGTCCCCCACACTCCCTCACCTTTGTCACCGGTTATTGGTGTCCAGGAGTTTCCTTCTAGTCTTTTGGAGAGGAGGTTTAGGGAAGTTCTCTTCCAAGACTTTTTTCATGAGGGTCGATGGTGCACTATTGAGGAAATTCAAGCAATGCTGTCGCCCCCTCTAGATAGGTGGCAAGCAACACAGTTTAGACATTTTCTCATCTCCTCGCATTTTGTGCTCCCCTCCTGCTACTCCACATCAACTTTTGAGAGGCTCTACCTAGATCCTGCTCCTCTTCACTATCTTCTGTCATTAATGTATGAGATACTGATTGAACCCAGGGCAGCTTTATACCTCTCTATCTACGGAAGTGGGAAAGCGACCTGAGTCTGGCCTTTTCAAAAGAACAGAGAGAACATATTTTGTATTTTGCACACCACTCCTCAATTGCAAGTAGGTTCCAGGAGGTGGGGTTTGAGGTCCTGACCCACTGGTATAGAGTACCCATGCTCTTACATAAGATTTACCCTTCAGTTTCCTACACCTGCTGGCTGCTCTCTTGTCCACCCCTTCGAGGCCTCTATTCGGCGAATGGTTTTCAGACTGACAGACATTTCACTTGCAGGCGATCCGGCTCAGCGCTTACTTCACCTTATTCCGAGGTTGAGGCGTTGATATCCATCTTGTCCCTCTAGCCCCTCTTGATCCACCCCCTTAATGTTGCTAAAATATGTATCCCACAAAAAATGGAAATGCTCAGATTCCCCTTCAATTGGTCAGTGGATAGCTGTTGTAAATGAAATTAACCTGATGGAACAATTGACGGCCATATTAAACCGAAAGGAGGAAAAATTCAACAAAACCTGGTTTTACTGGCACGATTTCCGGCTCTTTCAAGATTATAACACCTTTGTGATTCCCTCGGTAGAGCAACTGTAACTGTGTCCCTAACCATTTGCTTTCACAACCAACCCCCTCCCCCTCCCCTAAGTCTTTACTCTCATTTTTCAACATTTTCTATTGAGCCTGCTATGGTTCTTTTTAAGTTTACTCTAACCTTCCTGTCTTCTAAATTCTGAGATGTAATGTCTTCTTCGTCATATTGGAAAATTTGTTTGTGTACACCTGACTCGGGGGGATATTAGTGTTTTATACTGTTGCATCTTAATTCAGTCTAATGTAAGTGAGTTGGTGCTATGTTGACATCAATCGATTCGCTATGTTCCTATTAGATATTGCTACTTCTTATTGGTTTGTGTATCAGCCTATTCTTACTGTACAACATTTCGTTGCTGAATTTACTCTGCCCAGTCTGTAATCAATAAAACTTTAAATAATAAATAAAAAACAAAGTATAAAAGCTATCAAGTACAGTACAGTCACTAATCAGGCCAATAAGATGTTTCCCATTTATTTTATATATATATATATATATATATATATATATATATATATATATATATATATATATATATATATATATATATATATATATATATATATTTAATGTGAAACATAGAAAATTTAATAAAACATGAAAAAATAAAACTAAACTAAGCCAAAAAAATTACATTTAATAATTATAAAAACCATATAGAAAAATATAAAAAAATGACAGTAAGATAATGAAAAATGCTCAATGATAAACCCAATAAACAAACAAAATATAAAAGGAGGAAAACTGATGAAGAAAAAATAATATAAAAAAAATAAACACAAAAAGGAATATCCAAAATTAAAATATAAGAGAGATAGTATATCAATCACTCAGTATAAAATGCAGACAAGTGATTAAACAAAGAATTGTATAGTTACTAAAACTAGTACACTGCAAATTAGAAAAAAAGAACAATATACCATCATAGACACATGCAAAATTGGTAAAAAAAAGGGGGGGGGGGGAATGAAAGAACCAAAGTTCAATAAACCTTAAAAAAAAAAAATCAACATTATGTATATATGCATGCGTACACACTGACATGCCCACCAGAGTATATAATCCTACAGAATGTAAAAACTAAGTGAATTATTTAGAAGTATATTTATAAGAATGTTTTTTTAATGGAGAAATACAAAAAAGTATTAGGACACAAACCTGCAAAATATGTACCTAAAATGCATGGTGGCAACAGCCATAAACGACAGCTGCCATTACATTATAAATCAGTAATCATCATATGAGCCTAAGAATTAAGTTATTGACATACTATGTAAACCTAAAAAACAATACGATGTGTGGGCACCTAGAGCAATGCCTATACGATGGATCAAAAACTGTAAAAATCAAGCCACTTGGGGAGAGGGTGTTCAATTTATAGATCCAGAAAGTTTCCCTGGAGAAAAGTCTTGTTCAAAAAGCTTATGAGAAACAGATTGAGATTTCCTAGGGTTCTTATCATGATGTTTCTTAAAGTTTCTAGAGACACACTATGCTTCGGGGAGCCTTTCCCTACACTCCTTCTATGCTCCCCAGGGTGTGCCCTCAAAGTCCTAATTGTCCTGCCTACATATTGTAGGTCACACAAACAGGTGATACAATAAATCACAAAGAAAGAGGAGCACATAAGGAGTTCATTAATGGAAAAAGATTGACCTGAATGATCAGTGAAGGAAGATTGACTGTGGTTAATGTAGGAACATGTGAGGAAGGCACGCTTCCAATGATGATAAATGTCCTTTTAGGGCTAAAAATGTATGTAAGAAGCCTACATACCCCACTGTCTAAACATAACTTGACAAATTCACTGAAACTTAATGTTAAACATAGTAGAAAAAATGGGGCATGCATAGTTAGCTGATTCATATCGATGGATCAAGGAAGTATTCCCCTTGGCTGCAGGGGCACTACCACAATATTTTGATTGATATTTGACAAACGCCTTATTGACAGATGCCATACTATAACCCTTAGTACAGTTCCTAGTGAATCTGCAAAACTGGCTATGGGGGCGGTATTGCATTTCCAGGCTGGGTGATGACAACTCTTTTGATGAACATAAGAATTACTAGCTGTCGGTTTAAAATGTATCTGAAAACAAATCTTTCCTTAGGGGTCATGAAAAAATCAACATCCAAAAAGGTTAGTGCCTCTTTGTTGACCACAGATGTAAACAAAATCCCATGAGAGTTATAAAGAGAATCTTGGCTTCAGGGCCCTGCCATATGAGGATGATATCATCAATATATCATCCATAAAGGATGGTATGTTCACCAAAGGGATTGTTGGCCCAGATATGAAGGTCCTCCCAATATCCCATGTGTATGTTGGCAAAACTGGGGGCAAAACCTTCCCCCATAGCTGTGCCAATCTTCCGTAGGTAGAACTGGTCCATAAATTGAAAGTAATTATGACTTAAAAGAAAGTCGACCACCTCCAAAATATATGCAGCCTGTCTGTTCAGATCATCCTGTTTAATCAGAAAATATTGCAGAGCCTGTAGTCAAAACTGTATATACAGATTAAATGTCTAAGGAAACCCAAATGTAATCTTCCTGCCAGGTATAATTCTCCTAAATCTTCAGAATATCACCCGTGTCTTTAATATAAGCTGGTAGACTAGTGGCGATGAGTTGTAGAAACTACAACTACTACTGCCACTACTAAAAGAGACTATCCTTTAACTAATAACTATGACTGAGCAAGTATCTCGTGCCCTAATCGCTCTCCCCTTAAAAGTTTTTCAAGCACAAAACCTTAAAAAGATATCCCCTAGAGCAGGGGTAGTGATTTAAAATTCAAGGAGGTCCGGTAACTAAAATAAAATTCCAGCTGAGGTCCGAATCACAAGTCTGTGCCATGAAAGACTGTAAGTGTCTTCTTTCCTTTTTTTGCCACATTGTCTGGGGCTTTTCTAAAGCCCCATACACACTATCAGTTTTTCTGCAGATTTTTTTCCTCAGATTTACCAAAACCATATAATATGAGGTCAAACCTTTCAATGTATGCAATCAGGCAGGTCCTTGCACTACATGGTTTTGGTAAACCTGAAGGAAAAACTCAGCAGAAAAACTAATAGTGTGTATGGGGCTTTTCTGTTTCCTCCACACACTCTGGTAATACTCTGGTAAATGGAGATGTCCCCAATAGTGTTCCCCCTTACATTAGGTGCCCCTACCAGAGTAATTCATTATATTGAGTGCTCCAACATAAATCAGTTGCCATCAGAGTATCCCCTTATATCAGGTGTCCTCATTAGAGTGCCCCCTTACATTGGGTATTGTCGTCAGCATGCCCACTTACATCAGGTGTCCCCATGAGAGGACCCCCTTAACATATGTGCCCATCAGCATGCCCCCGTAACATAAAATGTGCCCATTAGGATGCCCCTTATTTTATGTTAAGGGGCACTCTGATGGGTACATTTATGTTAACCACTTATGGACCGCCCGCCGCAGTTTTAGGGAGGCTGTTTGAAGGAGGATATCGTTGTTATGGCAGCAGCTAGCTGCCATAACCCCGGTATCCTCGTCTTCAGAGGGCGGTGGTCTCTAAATGTGGTCTCTGTGGCGGATTCGCTGCAAGATCACTTATCGGTGGTGGGAGAGGGCCCTCCCTCCCGGTGCCCTCCGCCACTTACCAGAGCTGTCGACAGTGATGGAGGTGATGGCTTCCTGTCTCCTGTCAGGTATGGAGACGAGTGAGGGGAAGATGGCCCCCACCCGTCTACATACAATTGCTGGGCGGAAGCGATGGCAAAACGTCACTTCCGCCCACAGCTCTTAAAGGGCCATTTTGTTTAAATAATTTTTTTAAATTACAATTTTTCTTTTATTACATTTTAGTCTAAATATGAAATCTGAGGACTTTTTGACCCCAGATCTCATATTTAAGAGGTCCTGTCATGCTTTTTTCTATTACAAGGGATGTTTAAAAATGAATGAGGGATGAATAAAAGTGAAAAAATAAAAGCGTGACATGTTGGGTATCAATTTACTCGGCGTAACATTACAATATAAAAAAAAATGGGCTAATTTTACTGTTTTCTCATTTTTTATTCAAAAACGTGAATTTTTTCCAAAAAAAAGTGCACTTGTAAGACCGCTGCGCAGATACGGTGTGAAAAAAAGTATTGCAATGACCGCCATTTTATTCTCTAAGGTGTTAGAAAAAAAACAATATATAATATTTGGGGGTTCTAAGTGATTTTCTAGCAAAAAAACCTGTTTTGTAAACACCAAAATCTCAAAACGAGACTGGCCCTTAAGTGGTTAAGGAGCATGCTAATAGGTACTCTTTGTTGTGCCCATCAGAGTGCCCCTTAATGCATTTTATGTTAAGGGACAGTCTAATGGGCACAACAAAATGTGCCCATCTGTGTGCCCCTTAATATAAAATATGTCCATCAGCATTGCTCTTAAAATAAAATATGTCCATCAGCAGGACCCTTAACATAAAGTATGCCCATCAGAGTGCCCCTAAACATAAAATGTGTCCATCAGCATAATCCTTAACATAAAGTTAGCGTCATTGTCCATAAATCCTTGTGAGATTAACTCCTTCAGTTCATTCACTATGTAGAGCATCAAAAATGTTTACTACACCCCAAAAGAAGAAGTCCATAGGTGTCTGGTCAAGTGAACATGGTGGATAGTCAATGTTGCCACGTCCCTCAATTTATGTAGCACCGGGACTTCTATGCGCTATGTTCGCAAATTTAGTTTTTGCCCAAAACTATAGTTAAGTTTTGGGGTTAATTGTGCTAAATTGTACTTTGGCATCAGTTTGGCTGGGCTGTATCAAGGTTCTGCCTGATCATAGGTGGGGTTCGCACCTGTGAGAGGCCTTAGAACACAGTCTGGTTGGACGCATTAGGCACCAATCTCTTTCACTGAGCCAATTGTCTCCCTGTGTATTCCGGTTGAGGGTACTTAAGGTGCCGAAGTCACGTGGTTCTGAGTTCCGGTCCAGAAGTTGTTGCTGACTCCATGTTCCTGGTCCTCCTGACCAGCCCCCGGGGGCCCTCATGGCCTGGGGTGCGGATCCATCCGTTTCCAAGCCTCGGAACTAGCTAGTCTAAGGCGCAGTAACTGGAAGGAGGATTCTAAGGTGTTCCGGTGCCGTCTCAGGTTTGGAGAGGCCCAGCAACTCTACACGCGACCAGGGGAGGACTCTTCAGTAAGAGAGCCACGCGCAAGGCTGGCTGCTCAGTAAGAGCCTGGAAGCTGAGCTGCCATGGAGATTGATTGAATCCACAATTCTTACGGTATCCCCGGACCGGCTGAAAAATTCTGGTACAGTAAGAAAAGTTCCTACTTCTATCCTTCCGGTTACAACTAAGTTTTCCAACCAAGTCTGTGTGAGAGACTTTGAAAAGCTAGAATTACCTGTTGGCTGCTAAACCCAAACTCAAGGATTTATCCAACAGTTAAAGAATCCAGTTGCCAGCGGCTTTTCCCTGGATTATGTACAGAGAGAGACTTTTATTGAAGTCAGCAGTTCCAAGCACCTGAGCTAAACTTTACCCTGATGCCCTCTATTCCCAACTTAGAGACTGAGTTTGTTCAACTGTTTTATGCAAAATAAAAATCCTAACAAGGAATTCAAGCGTTGGTCTCTGCCATTACTGGGTTATCAACCCTGGGAACCCCTAGACAAGGATAACGAGTACGAGCTGGTGGAGGGAATCAGTAAGCCCAGAAAAATTCAGCCGCTCCTTCGGGGGTAAGTGCTACATTAACATTGTGGGAAGGTTTTGCCAAGGTAACTCTGTACTGACAAAGTAAAATGAGGAGGGGCCCCATTATAATCTATAGTGTACAATAATGTATGCGGTAGAAGTAATGTATCCTCCTCCATATCATGTCCCAGCATAATTTTTTCTTGCACTTTATTCCTGTATCAAGAAACAGCTTTTATTATTGAGAGATGCTCATTAATATACTGCATCTCCTTTAACTGTCCAGTCCAAGGGTGGTAGTGGGGAGGATCCATGAAAGTGAAACTACAACAGAGAAAGATCAGATCCCCCCCCTCTGCTACCCTGTTTCCCCTAAAATAAGACCTAGCGTGATTGTCGACGATGGCTGCAATATAAGCCCTACCCCCCAAATAAGCCCTAGTTAAAGTCCTTCTATGTCTTATTCTCAGGGTAGGGCTTATTTTTGGGGAAAGAGGATGGGGTTTATTTGGGGGGTAGGGCTTATATTGCAGCCATGACCGACACTAATGCTAGGTCTTATTTTAGGAGAAACAGGGTAGATACAGTGGAGCTGTGCTGTAGAAAAGAACTCTATAAATAAATCTCAAGACTAACTGGACAGAAATATTAATGCTTTGGTAGGTAAAACAGCTCTAATAAATACATTTCATCTCTGTATTTAGCAGTTTCCCTGGAGTTCAGGTTTAAAGGTGTGCACTAAAGATAAAATTGTAAATTAGGCCTTCAAATGCTTCAGTTTTTGCTGTGGTGCACAAGCCCACCTTAGTCCCTTTTGTTGGTAATATGGGGACCTGAGAACACCTTTTGCTGACCTGTTTTTAGCACAGAGCTACTCTTTTCTCATAGGGCAGTATGTTCATAAACATGGGGGAATGATGTTTCAAAAAGTACAGCTCCTTTTCGAAAGCTATTTTTTTCCAATTTCACCTGTTTGAGTCTTGATATCAGTGACATAAAAAAACTTGTTTATCTATGCAAGGTTCTTACCATTCAAAAATAGATCTGTCGCACAACTGGAAAAAGCAGATGACGCAGGGAAACGGCTTCTTACCACAAAGAATAAATAGGTCAGAAGACAAAGCTCTAGGCGATATATATTTCCAAGATCGCAGCCAGTATTTGCAGAGACAAGACAGTTTAGCATCATCCATGAGCTCCAGCTGGCTCAAGTTTCCACAGCGGAAGGATGGGGGGGACATGAGATGCCAACATGATTGAATGTGACAAGGTGGCTGCAATGATCTCAGGACTGAGTAAGGTTCTGTGATGAGATTGGACATGACGAGTGAGAAGTGACGGTAATGTAATGTGTTGCAGAGCTGTTCTCCAGCTTAGTCCTGAGACCTTTAACCAAAGTCAAAGGTGATTATCATATACAGTAACTAGACATAGGTTGTAGATGACCCCTGTGCAATGGGACTTTGGGTCCTCCGTTAAACTAAATGTTTGAACAGAAAGATGACGAAACCTTTCCAATTTCACATTCTTGGGTTTCTAACTGGAAAACAAAAATGGTTCCTTTCTTAAAGTATGTTATCAACCCCCATTCAGTTGAGGCATAACATCTGACATATATTCTAGTTGTAGCCAGCCTCCAGCTGATAACAAACTATGCTTTATATTTTCCTGGAAGAGGGACCTTCAACTTCACTCTAGACAGCTAGCACTAGTATTGTACAGCCCTAAGGGCTTGAGTTGACCGGTGTTGATATATTTTGCATTTAAGCAAAGTGCTGCATAAATGCATATTTACAGTATACATACAAACTATTGCAAATGGCTTTGTTTGAACTGCTCTGCCTGCGGTATAAATGCATTTCAATAGGACCTGCTGCGTCCAAAAAAATATAATACAAAGCAGGCCAAAAGCAGCCTCAGAACTGTCATCTTGACTATACCATGGATGTAAACAGGAATATGCTGACTTGATGTGCATTTCAAAAGCAGTAAAGCAACTCCCATCTCAATTAGTTCTTAGCTAATGGAGTCATTGAATAATCTTGATGGAATCTTCTCCATGGCTTTTACATAAAATGTATATGGTATGGACCCTGCAGAGGCTGAACAGAGTTGGACTCTACCACCCATATATGGTGCCAATGACCTGTTGTGTTTTATTTCTGAATACAAAATGAATTGTTTTTCAGACTTTAACAAGTAAAGGAGACACCAATTTAGTTTCACAAATACCGTAGATCAACCTTTCTTGACTAGGGTTTTCAGAAAGCCTAGGGATCCATTAAGAGGTTGCTAGGGGTACCTTAAGCAGTGGCAGATTGATTTCTCTCTTACACTTACCACCATTTTTAGGGGCAAACATTTCTATTGACATCCAATAAAAGGCGCTCTTCTTCCTGTAACCACCAATATAAGTAGCCTCTTTTCCACTGATTACAAATTTAAGTGGGCACCTTTCTGTCCATCACCATAAGGGGCTTTTCTTCCAGTAACCACCAATATAAGCAGACACTTCTCTACTGGCTGTAAGGAAACTCTGCAGTCTTCATTGTCAGTGTTTCTTTTTTCTTTAATATTATTATTTGTTACATTTCATGATGATTACTGAAGATTATATTTTAATAGCTTACATTTTAGGATTATTACTGAAGATCATTTTGTTGTAGAGAGCAGGAGGTTGTTAAAAATGATCTGGTAGTCAAACACACGACTAAGGCCACATTGTTTTCATAGTTTTCATTAAAACTTTCTGCAACTGATCATGTTAATTTACCTTGCACTGCAAATAAAATAATTTTCAGACCAAGATTCCTTGAGCTAGGGAAGGTGGTAATTATATTGCTTGAAATTTTTTTCTGATATTCCCATTTAAAATTCCAGGTACATGATAAATATATGATAATTTCATATCAGACTTGAAGATGACTTAATGAAATACAAGATTAGAGTCAGGCTAATGAAAATGTCTGTCATCACTACAGCACAGCCCATCAGTAGGAAATCACCTTTCCATTAGGGGAATCCGCTCCTGTACATTGAGTGACGGTGAGTGATCAAAAGAAAAAAAAGGAAGTAGGGGAAAATGTTTCAGATATGCATACTTAATCATTAAGGCATCAGTCACAATCAGCAGCATGCACTGACTATGCATACATTTAAAGGAATACTCCTCTTTGAGCCATTTTCCACAATCTAACCCATTGAAAGGCACCAGCATCATATTGTGGGATACAGTAGGGTAGAGTGTGCTTTAGATCCAATTTATAGGAAAGTCAGTATTTGTTAGGACATCTGCCTGCAGTTGAGGGGCTTCCAGGGTATATTGAAGCCATGTTTTAAAGGGAATCTATAGTGTCTCTTTCTCTCTCTCCACACTAATTTTATATTATATATATATATATATATATATATACACACACGCATCTATCTATATCGTATATATATATATATATATATATATATATATATATATATATATATCTCGTATACATAAAAATCAGCAATGTGTGTGGTCACCTTAAAGTGACTCTGAGTCTGAGTCTTCCCTGTCAGGAAGACAGTAAGTACATGCATTTTCTGCTACCAGCACTTCTGAACACACTGAACACTGCTGTAATGCAGAGAAATCATCCACTGAGGACTCTTCGAAAAGCCAACTTTTCCACGGGTATTGATCTCCTGGGTCCCTTTTGCACTATGGTTCCCCCCCCCCCCCCCCCATAGATCCATACTTCAGTACAGAACACAATGATGACTTAAAGGTTCAGCAGGGGATCAGAAATCCAACTCTCCTGGACCTCGCTCGCCTTTGTCCTGCAATTTTTATTTAACTCTTGTTAACCTATCAAAAGAAAAATATGGAAGCTGCTTTTGTTAACCCTCTTCAGAAAATTTAATCAAGGGCACAACCAATGTACCACATTCAAAAATGTTTTCTAATTGTCTATGCATGGTTTTAATGGACTTGCTCAAGATTAAAAAAATAATGATACAATACTTTATTCATATTGATTAATACAAGTCAATCTCATTGATCCTAAAAAATCTGACCGTGTAACTGTTGAAAATTTAATTATATTTTATACGTATCGGCAATGTATTTGCTGTTTGAATGTTTTTTTCACATTTAGTGCTCATTATTATCCCCTCATTGGATCCTTGGATGGTCCTGAAGAAGCTTTATGAGAAACATGTTGATCTAAGGGGATTTACCATTTTAAAGACATATTTGTACAATAGCATATTCTTGTATGGAGCATGCAATATACATTTAACAATATACAGTGGAAAAAAATATGTGCAGCGCTAATGAGTGAAAACTACATATGAACAAACAAGGTGCTAGTGTACAGTGCACATGGTTACTGCTAACCAGGTCAATGTGACTCTTAATAGTACAAGTGTAAAAATGCAGAGTCAATGTAAACAATAATTAAGGACTGCTTGATGTGCAGAAAAATATATAAAGTGAACCAAACAGTTGAAGGTGTTTAGTGCAAACATAATATCTCACAGAAACTGAACATAATCAACCAGAAAATTGCAAATATATGGATTTATGAACAACTGATTAATGAATCAATTCTATAAATAAAAATGTCCAAAACATCAATGGTACAACGTGCAAGAAAAAAGGGGTAATAGGTCAAAAAATTATGAAATGAAAAAATGTGAAGATAAATAGTTCATATAGGGATCCAAGGAAAGAACAAAATGAGTCCAGAACATGTCCATAGTGATAAAAGCGCTTATAAAAAAGTATCATAATGCAATGAGACCGACTTCACGCATTTCATCTAATGAGACATCCCCAGATAATGTCTTATTCGACTAAATGCATCGGATTGGTTTCTGTCATTGCGTTATGATACATTTTTTATAAACGCTTTTATCACTATGGACATGTGAGTGTTCTGGACCTGTTCAATAAATGTTTTCATTCTTGTGAGATATTATGTTTGCACTAGACACCTTCAACTGTTTTGTTCAATTTATATGTTTTTATGCATATCAAGCCGTCCTCAATTAATTATTGTTTACATTGACTCAGAATTTTTACAATTGTACTATTAAGAGTCACATTGACCTGGTTAGCAGTAACCATGTGCACTGTATACTAGCACCTTTTTTGTTCATAGGTAGTTGTCACTAGCGCTGTACATATTTTTTCCACTTTACACACAATTTGTTTATTGGTGTGCTGGCTGCTAAACCATTACCTTGGGGCATCAGCGCGGTATTATCCTCTTTATTCCATGTAACAATATACAGTATGTTGTCAATTGAGAAGGAGATATGCATTACATGGTCAGTGTTTTTAGGATCAAGGAAATCCACTTGTTTTAATCAATATGAATAAAGTATTGTATAATACTTGCCTAAGGCCCCTTACACACTGGGACGGTGCGGCCGTCGGCGGTAAAGCGCCGCTATTTTTAGCGGCGCTTTACCGTCGTTTTAGCGGCGGTCTGCGGGCGCCAGCGGGGTGGTTTTAACCCCCGCTAGCGGCCGAAAAAGGGTTAAAACCGCCCGCATAGCGCCGCTGCAGCGTCGCTTTGCCGGCGGTATTGCCGCGCTGTCCCATTGATTTCAATGGGTAGGAGTGGTTTAGGAGCGGTGAATACACCGCTCCTTCACCGCTCCAAAGATGCAGCTAGCAGGACTTTTTTCACCGTCCTGCCAGCGCACCGCTCCAGTGTGAAAGCCCTCCGGCTTTCACACTGGAGTGAAAGGGGCCGGTTTTTTCAGGCGCTACACAGGCGCTATTTTTAGCGCTGTAACGCCTGAAAACCGCCCCAGTGTGAAAGGGGCCTTATGGGAAAGGGGGCTGCTATAGGTGAAGAACACAGAAGCCAGCTATAGTGTCTGACTACCTGTGTCAAGGTGTAAGGGTGGCATCTTCATTTACAGGTATGGCATGCTTTTTCTATAGTAACAGGGTTGCTTTAAGAAAAGTGGCACTAAAGCCTGTTGTCACAATGTAAGGTTAAGTGACTGATGGCAGGTTAGCTTTAATACATAAAGGTGGTATTTTCATCCATCATTACAGTCCATAGTTTTGGTTCGCATGTTATAACCCTGCGTTTTTTTATTGGAGAGCAAAAGTCATGTAACTTTAGTTCAGTACATCATTTTATGTATTGTAGCCATTTGGAAACTTGCATTTTCCTTTGTCTTGTGAAGTTGAACAGCTGATAGAGAGCAGAGACACATAAAAGCAATAATCAATACGCTTTATAACTTTTATAACTCAATGGTGTATAAGGTGTTCAATTATTATAGCTTCTTTTAGGTAACAATGCATTACAATGTAATACCAAATAACATGGCATAAACTTATTTTCCCCCATCAAGATAAAGTCTGGAAGTTTATTTATTTCTTTTTTTACTAAAGGTCCTTCTTAAATTTAAGGACCTGCATGTTATTTCCACATGTTATTGCAAGAGAGAGTCCCCAAATTCATATTTCAAAAAGTGTGCCTTCTTAAAATAATAATCCACAAATAATAAATCCCACTGCAACCACATTGTCCATCACCCACAGCTTCTGACCGCTGTCCAATTCAACTTTTCGAAATTTTGATATTCAACTTACAGTTAAAAAACTTCCAATGTACAGAGCAAGTAAGGCTTTAAAGTCTCCATCTTCCCTGTCAACCGTGGATCAGCCAATCAACTGTGAGGCTGGGCGAGAAAGTTATAATCTGCACAAATTCCACAATAACTTTCAGAGACTTTTCAGCTGGATCTTCAGGGCTCCAAAGTATCATCCAACAGAGGCTGTCCATAACGTGCTGCAGGTGGTTTGTGAATGTCCAGCTGCATATAATAGCCAGACAAGTGTTTGTTTGTAACTGGCATAACCTTTTCGATCCTCTGCTCCTTCTTCCTTAGGAACTCATTAACGTATATATCATACTGAAGAAATACGAAGAAGATTTTGTTAGTGAGAATTCGCAAGACTTCCTTCCTATCACATTCAATTTAAGTGAAACTCCAGTTTTGTTGAGGAAAAAAAATCCCCTAACCTGTCAGCTATATATATTGCAAAGATTTTAGAAAATGTCATAGCACATCATAGCTGTTTCTTCGTTGGACATATTAACCCCTTTGCACCTAAGGGTAAAACAAATGTTAATGCCTAAGCACAATTTTGCAACTTTACCGTAAAACCGTTCATATCATTACAACTACTTTGTGCATCCAGGTGAATTATACCTTGTTTTGTTTTTTGTGGCTTTCATTTGGTGCTAAATAGTAATGGATAACTACAATTTTTTTTTTAAATTTAGCTGTAAATTTCTTTCTACTACCATAACCTTCCATCAAACCCAAAACAAATTCTCCTGCTCCTGACGATCTCAGCAATACCATATACGTATATGTTAGTTGTTGTTTGTACCTGTAGTACAACCCACAAACAATATTGTGCATTTTGCTTTTTTCTTATTCTACCTAAAACACACTGACACTATGGGGGTTATTTACTAAAACTGTACTGTGCAAAATCTGGAGCAGCTCTGCTGAGAAAACAATCAGCTTCCAGGTAATATTGTCAAAGATTACTTGAACAAGCTGAAGTTAGAAGCTGATTGGCTACCATGTACAGTTGCACCAGACTCTGAGTGCTCCAGTTTTAGTGCATGTCCCCTTAACTGACACTAATACTAATAAAAAAAAAAAATCTTGCCTGAAAAATACTGATCGTGACATTTGACCTTGACTTTTGACCCTGACCCTGGCACGGATCTAGATCAAGGTATTTGTATTTTTTTAATATTATTATTATTAGTTTTTTTTACACACCATTTTTTTTCTATCTTCAAGGAGAGAGAGGTATGATGTATCTCTCTCCTATATTCAGAGAGAGAAATCGGGAGGGGGGCAGGCTTCACAGTGACTGATCACTATGATAGCCAATCAGAGGCTATCACAGCGATCGAGTGAGTGATCCAGAATCTGGACTTCCAGATCCGTGACCGTTAGTACAGGGCCCGGGGCTCTCGTGAGACCCAGTCTCTGTGCTGGCAGCTTGCCATGTGGCGCACACCCAGCACAAAGACAGATACACAAATATGCACCCCCCGGAAAAAAGCCCAGTCCAGTGGGGCCTAATATTTGCATACACTTGGAACCAAGGGTTTAAAGATGAACTCTAGGCAAATATATGAAAAACACAAGTTAATGCAGTTCTGTAACGGTGAATAAATCATTAAATTTATTTTTATATGTGTGACGGACCCCTGTACACAACAAGACTATGTCCACTGTAAACGCTTCCTTTGCCCAGAACCAGCACTATCCAAGACCTTTTAGTTCACCCAGTCATTAGCCGTAACTCAATGTAGGGTGAAAATTGTTTATTCAAACACAGGTATACACTCAGGGAACAACTCCCCCCTCCCTTTGATTCTGAGTGGGGTAAACTTTCTAATCAGTAGGGAGCGTTGTTGGGGGAATTTGCCCCTCCCATCTCCACCCTGCCCCCCCAATCCACATGCCTGGAACACAAATACAAAACATCCATCCCATAATACATTTCTCCTAAGGCAGACAGACGCAACAGAACAAGGGGACACAGTCAGTCATCCTGTGCCCCTAATGGACACATAGGAGGGGCTGGGGAGCTGGACACAGAGTTTCCAGAGCTCTCCAAGGTAAGCTGGGTTCCCTCCTAAGATTAAGGAATGGATCACTGCAGTGGGGAATATGCTCTGGATGGAGAAAGTTATATACCAACATAGAGGATGCACCCAAAAGTTTGAAAAACTTTGGGGCCCATGGCTTGATGTACCTTGTCTTGTCCCGGTGGATCTGGTTATGGGTAGGTTACTAGGTCTGAATGCTGGTTGAAACTAAACTCAACAACACTGGAATGGGAAACATGGGTTAGGATGAATAACAGGGCTCCAGGAGGGGAATAAAATCGGATGAGAGGGACAGTCTTTTATTGCACCATACTAGAGATCCGGTTATGTTCAACTTGCAGTATGACTATGTTTGCTATGCTCTGTAATTGACTACTTGTGAAGCATCGGACTGTATGTATAGGTTTACTTTAATAAACTTTTTCTTTGGATAAAAAAAAAAAGGTAAGCTGGGTTCCAAAACCCCCCATCAAAGTGACTCCCGTCACAATATGTACGCAATGTAAGTACCCAAATTTGAAGTGGTATTAGCCACTTGCAGTCCCTGTACAGCAGGTCTAGAGTTTGAGAGGGGGACACAGCACAAGGATCGGTTCATGTGCTGACATGAAGCATGTTGACAGCAGGATAGGGCAGAGTGACAGAGAAATGAGTTCATTACTGTGTTGCTTTGCACTCACTGTCAAATCACAGGCTGGAAGTGGGTCCAGGATGACTGGGGCTCATTGGAATTGGGTTGACTAATGCTGGCCATTAGACTGAGTGGAAAATAAGTACTGCAAGGGACAGCTCCAGATTGAAAATTAATATTGCACCAGGGGTTTATTATTTTTGGCTGGAGTTCTGCTTTAAAGCAGACCTTGCAATCCAAACTATTACCTATATGTTATGATTAATTATACTAATTAGCTGTCTTCCTGACTGGGTTTAATTCAATAATCTGACATTTGTGACTGTTTGCAAAAGCTTGGTTTGAGAACTACTAGGGTGCACTGGTGTGCGGTCTTTGCCCTTGTACACACGGTCGGAGATTCAGTCGGAATGTTTCCTATCGGAGCGTTTTGTCGGATATTCCGACTGTGTTTGGTCTGCATCGGACTGTTGCAACTTGCCGGAAATATTTTCCGACAAAATGCTCCGATCGGACATACTCCGATCATGTGTAGCCTACTCCGACGGACAAGGTGCCACGCATGGCCAAAGCTAGACCAAAGCTATTGGCTGCTAGCCTGAACGTAGTCCCATCGTAACGAAATAACGTCATCACGTTATGTACAATCGGATTTTCCGACAACTTAGTCCGACCGTGTATATGCAACATCACTTCCGGACCTCTTCCGGAATTACTCCGACGGATTTGGTTGTCGGAATCTCCGACCGTGTGTACAAGGGCTAAGGATGAACAATCTGTAGATTAAAGTGGTATTAAAATAAAAATGTAATATATTGCAGCTTACCAATAATTAGATTTGGTGGCTGCATCAGTTTTCTTTTCTTAGTTTTTTCCCACCTCCAGTATTGGTGAGACACAACTCTGGATGAATGAGCACAGGAGATAAAGCAAATAGCAGCATTGTCAGTCTGGGGGTAGGGTAGTGTTAAATATACTAACAAATTGAAATACACTTACAAATTGTAGCTCACCCTTTATAATCAGTTACAGTAAACTGTTTTTTTTTCCTTTTTGGGATAAAGGTTTTGCATGAATAAATAAAAGCTAAATATTTTAAGCATCCCTGTCAGTGTTACAAGGCGTGTGCTTTTGAAAAACAGCTGGATCATCCGATGAATATAGAATAAAGCTTAAAAATAAAACAAATGCAGCCACCACATCTATGAATTGGTAAACTGAAATATAACAAATGTTTGCTTTTGGGTTTAATACTGCTTTAATATGTAGATTGATGTTCTCAAATACAGGAAACAGATTGCAGATGCTAAGCACCTAAAGAGGAACTGCAGTCTGCTCGCATAAATTGTAATAAAAACATCTTTGCCATTCTGAAGCTTCCCTCCAACCACTTTGCATATTATTCTATATATACTGTGATTCTGTACTTGCCAAATATGCTGCAGAAATCTCCCTTCACTGAGTCTGGCTGCAATCATTTCCACTGTGGGCAGCTGAAGCTGCTGCCTCTTCACTTCCTGGATTTACAGATACACAGAGGCACACCTCCAGCTCTACAGCCATGCAGTTCTCATTGGCCCTTTTATGACTCATCCCCCCTTCCTTCCTGGCAAACTCTCACAAGAGTGAGAGCTGTGCATGATGTCATAAGCCTAGGCTTTTTTCCAGACAAGAAACAGGAAGTGGGCTGTATAAAATATTTACTGGCAGAAAAAAAAAATGTTTTACTATCCAAAGTTAAAACAACAAGGGCAGAAGATTTAATAGATGGAAAGATATAAAAATGACTGAAGTTCCGCTTTGAAGATGAATTCCAGGTATAGATAATTTATACATAGTTACAATGGTCCAGCTTTAACCAATGTAGATATGCATGTATCATACCTGGCCACTGCCCCTGGAAGTTGAAAATCACTGTAGTAGACACCACTACTCTAGTAATCTCCATTTGCTCCTGGGTGTCAATCGGCCAGTGTAAATATGTATAAACTATCCATACATGGATTTCTTCTTTAATGAAGACCTTGCAGTTCAAACCAACCATTAACTATCTGCTTCCCCCTCACCCCCGTGCAACAATCTATATGGCCAATCAAAAGAAATACAATAGACAAAAAAATAAAGTAAAACATATTTACCTTAGACTCTGGTAGCAACCTTCTTACATCCTCCTGTGAAACCCAAGGATCCCAAATTCCATGATAATATATTTACTTCACAGTGCATCCATTTGGATATATCAGGTTTCAAAGGAGGCACCAGGAGGTTGCATGGCATCACCAGTGCCTAGGCTAACAGGCTGGGAGCCAGAGTCTAAAGTTGGCCATGTACATGTAGATGTATCCCCTTCAGCTTCTTCCTGGGATTAACGAGAGAAATCAATTGGTTCCTCTATCTATGCTATATTCAGCAGCCTCCCTAGCTCCTGCCAAGTACCTGGGCAGTGCCTGCATCAGACTAGATGCAGGCACTGTTCAGATTAATTATTTTTTTAACTGAATCCTTTAGGGTGGGTTCACTGTAGTGTGAACTGGATGCGGGTTTTCCCTCACCCAACTCGCACAGCAAGAGATTGTGACCACCTCTCTATGGAGCCCGTTCACACATCTCTGCAGAGGCTCCGGTGTGATTTGCACAGGAGCCCCGTGCGTCTTTTGGTCTGTTTCAGGTCTGAATTAAGCCAAAAATCCATGCTGTAATCGGACCTGAAACGGTGAACAAGCACATTTTACTGAAAAACCTGAACAAAATAATGGAATGGCCAGCTACATGACAAATGAGGTTTAATGTGGAGAAGTGTAAAATTATGCACTTGTGGGCTAAGAACAAAAACAAACTATTCACTAGGGGGAGAACTGCTGGGGGGAGTCAAGGATGGAGAAAGATCTGGGGTCCTAGTTGAAGATAGACTGAGCTATAGCATGCAATGTCAAGCTGCAGCTACCAAAGTCGGCAGAATATTAGCATGCATAAAAAAGGGGATATACTCCAGAGATAAAACTATAATCCTGCCACTTTATAAAACTCTGGTTCGGCCACATCCTGGACTATTCCGTCCAGTTCTGGTTACCAGTCCTCAGAAGGGATGTACTGGAGCCGGATAGAGTCCAAAGAAGGGCAACTAAATTAATAAGGGGACTGGAGGACCTCAAATACAAGGAGCGACTACAAGCACTAAATGTATTCTCGCTGGAGAAAGAGGACATGATAGCGATTTACAAATACCTCAATGGTGATCCCAGTGCAGGAAAAAAGCTATTCAATCTCAGGGGGTGTAAGAGGACATGGGGCCACACAATGAGATTGGAGGAGAAGCCGGTTAACCTTAGCCAGCGCGGGGGGTTTAACTGTCAGGGTGATAAGGATGTGGAACGCTCTTCCACAATTGGTGGTTTCATTGGTTGATATTTTTAAAAGACTCTTGGGCGTGCATCTTAAAGAACAAAATATACAAGGATATGGGAGATGATTATTAACCCTGACTCACATACACCTAGGTTGAACTAGATGGACTGTTGTCTATATTCAACCTCACCACCTATGTGACTATGTAACTATAAATAAAGTACGACTAAAACTAAAATGGTATTTTAGTCAAAAGATTATGACAGAATTTGATGGTAAAATTAATACTGGTTATATATCACAATGGTTAAATCTGTGTCTGTAGTAAATGTTCAAATCTTAATACCATAAATAATATGTTATTAAATTTTTACTCCAGGAGAAAATAACGAGTTTTTCAATTCTAGAAAAAATTTTAAATGATGAATTACAATTTAACTAAACCCATTCGATTTTAGATGGAGATTTTAGTCAACAAAAATGTAGGAGATTTTAGTTGACTAAAACTAAAACAATTCAGATGATTAAAGTACAACTAAAACTAAAATTACATTTTAGTCAAAAGACTATCACTAAAACTATATCCAAATTTGATGTCAAAATTAACAGTGATGGCCACCTTCAGGAAAGGTTTGAGTTTTGACATAATGTGGATAATAACAGAACTCTGGACAGCCGCACTCCAAAGTTAAAACGATGCTTTATTCAAATAATATTTAGGACACAGCATATGACATCACAGCAAAAGATGCTAACAACTGATGCGTTTGGCACTATAGCTAGTGCTTACTCATAGCTAAGGCTAGTCCAGCTATGAGAGTAATAGCTTCTAAAAACCACAGGTTCAGTGCTGGCCCTAATGCCGCATACACACGGTCAGACTTTCCGACGGGAATCGTTGGATGTGAGTTTGTTGTCGGAAAGTATGACCGTATGTATGCTCCATCGAACATTTGCTGTCGGAATTTCCTCCCACAAATGTTTGAGAGCAGGTTCACAAATTTCCAGCCAACTTAACCTTGTTTTCGGAAAGTCCAAACGTGTGTACACAAGTCCGTCGCACAAAAGTTCATGCATGCTCCGAATCAGGCAGAAGGAGCAGCACTGGCTATTGAACTTCCTTTTTCTCGGCTCGTCGTTCATCTTGTACGTCACCACTTTCCCACGTTCTGAATTTTTGGCCAACATTTGTGTGACCGTGTGTATGCAGGACAAGTTTGAGCCAACATCCTTCGAACAAAAATCCACGGTTTTGTTGGCGGAAAGTCCGATTGTGTGTACGCGGCATAAGGCTTGATTCTAATCTATGCATGTTGCTTTTGAGCTTTTCTGCAGTGCTTTTTGCTGTGGTCTCCATGTTTTTTTACAGTGAGTTCAGCACGATTTTGCTGCAATTTGCATATTGCGTTTTGTTATGTTTTTTTTGTTTAGGGAAAATTTAAAAAAGCACAAATCGTGGCAAAATCACGGTAAAAGAGATACATCTGCAGCTTCTCAATTGAAGAAAAAAAAATAATGCAAAGGCACAATAATGCATTAATGTGAACGTATTGAATGTATTCCATAGGAACCCATGTTAAAAAACTGAACATTTAATATCAAACATTGCAATTTTCCTTTCCTAACGAGCTCCATGTCAGCCACTTCTGGGTAAGGCCCTGCCCACCCCTATGCTATCAGGACCTAACTCATAAATTTGACCCCCATGACCAGGACGGCATTACGTAGCTAGAACTTTGTCCATAGGGTGCGAGTCTATGCTGAGATGGCGCTCGTCGGGAAAGGAAAATTGCGGGAAGTACTTGATATTCAATTTTCCGTTTTTCTGACAGCTCCATGCTACTATATATATATATATATATATATATATATATATATATATACTGCATCCAGCATAGCCAAGCCTATATCTGACTGCAGGCCATTTCTGGTATAATTTTTCTAATATACTTCAGGCAGGCAGGTTATTCAGTTAGCTGCAGTGTATTTAATATATACATACAGTCAGTCTCATACATACATACACTGCATCCAGTGTAGCCATGCCTATATCTGACTGCAGGCCATTCCTGGTGTACTTTTTCTAATATACTTCAGGCGGTGTACACAGCACACAGTACTGTGCACCCATAGTGCAGTTGCTACTACTTTTCTGGTGGTGTACACAGTAAACAATACAGTGCACCCATAGTTGTTATTACACTTCTGGTGGTGTACACAGTACCGTGCACCCATAGTGCAGTTGCTGCTACTTTTTTGGTGTTGTACACAGTACACAATACAGTGCACCCATAGTTGCTATTACACTTCTGGTGGTGTACACAGTACCATGCATCCCTAGTGCAGTTGCTACTACTTTTCTGGTGGTGCACACAGTACACAATACAGTTCACTCATAGTTGCTATTAGACTTCTGGTGGTGTACACCTTATCGTGCACCCATAGTGCAGTTGCTACAATACAGTGTAGAGTGGTTTTGCTAAACAAAATTTACAGCATGTCCAAAAGGCCACCAAGGCCAGTAAAAGAGGGCAAGCAAGCTCTGTGTCTACAGTCAACAGTTCTGGTCATGGACACAGTACATCCTCAGTACGTGGCCGTGGGGCACCCTTGTCTTTTTTTTCTGCAGCTGGCCTTGTTATTGAGTCACAACATGCAGAAGAGTTGGTGGGATGGACAAAAAAGCCGTTCTCATCCTCTGTCATCCAGACTCAGAGTAATTTGCCTGCCAATGCAGCTGCTAAAGTGGCCTATTTCTTCGGCTCCATGTCAACAGTCACTCCTTCCCTAGCTCCACCAGCATGCACGGAGGTGTCCCACGAACTATTCGACCACAAAGTTGGGTACATGCTGCAGGAGGATGCACAGCGATTTGAAGGCTCCGATGATGGTACCCAGGTTGAGGAAGGGAGTAACGTGAGCCTAGAGAGAGGGGTGCCCAAGAAGGACAAGAAACTGGCAGTCATGTTCCCCCAGCTGCGGATGAGGTCACTGACTCTACTTGGGTGCCTGATAGAAGAGAGAAGGAGGAGGAGGCACATCTCCAATGAGACAGGATGCCCTCCAGGGGGCAGCTTAAGGGCAGCCACCCTATTGCATCACACCGCAGAGCTAAGCAGGTGCAAGGCACAGCTGACTCACCACATATTTTGAAAAGTTCTTTGGTGTGGGCCTTTTTTAACACGTGTGCAGCAGATCGCACCATTGCTGTTTGCAACATATGTCTGAAGTATATCAAGCGTGGCCAAAACAGCAGCCGCTTGGGCACCACATGCTTGACCAGACATATGACGACCTTCCATCCAGTCCGTTGGCAACAGCACTTAAATGACCCACATCAAAGAACAAGGCGGATCTCTCCTTGCTCCTCATCAGCTGGGATCTCCAACCCCACTATACCTCCAGTCCTCTCAGAAACCTGCACTGTGAGGAATTAAGGTATAGAAATAGGTGTCCCAAGTACTTGTGGCCAATCTGCTAGCGGTACACCAACATCTGATTTTAGCAGGCAAATTTCTCTACCCTAGTTGCTAAAACGTCTAAAGAAATTCGTTCCCGGCCATCCACGTGCTCAGCGTCTGAATGCAAGCTTGGCCAAATTGTTAGCACTGCAACTGCTGCCTTTTCAGCTGGTAGACTCTGCTCCCTTTCATGAATTTGTGGAGTGTGTGTGGTGCCTTAGTGGCAGGTTCCCAAACACCATTTATTTTCATGCAAGGCCATTCCGGCTCTCTACCAGCATGTGGAAGGCAATGTCTTCCCCTCGTTGGCCAGGGCGGTCAGCTGTAAGGTGAATATTACCGCTGACTCATGGTCCAGCAGTCATTGACAGGGGCGTTACCTTTCTTTCACGGTGCACTGGGTAACTCTGCTGGCAGCTGGGAAGGATGCAGGACAGGGTTCAGTATTGTTGGAGCTTATACCGCCACCACGCCTCCAAAATGCTAGTGGTGATTCTGCCACAGCTCTCTGCTTCATCCCCTTCCTCTTCTTCTTCCTCTATGGCCTCTTCCTCTGCAGATTTGTCCTCTGAACCAGCGGTGCTCTGTAGGCATTCAAGGGGCTATGCAAGCACTCAGGCAAAAAGATGGCATGCGTTGCATGAGTTGGTCTGCTTAGGGGACAGGACCCACACTGGGGCAGAGATTCTGTCAGCTCTGCAGGGGCAGGCTCAGAGGTGGTTGACTGTGGTCATTTACGCTGGTCATGTAATGCCAGTGCTCAGCTGGCTGACCTTCAAAGGGAATGCAACCTGCCAATGAACCGCCTCATTTGTGACATGCCCACCAGGTGGAACTCAATGTTGGCAATGCTGCAGTGGCTGCACACACAGCAGAGGGCCATCAATGAGTACCTGTGTGAGTATGGCACCAGGATAGGGTCAGGGGAGCTTGGCTTTTTTTTTGGCACGCCAGTGGCTACTGATCAAGGATGTCACCATTTGAGGAGGCCAGGAGGATGGTGAGCAGTGACAGTGCATGCATCAGTGATACTGTCCCTCTTGTCTTCGTCTTGGAGCATATGCTTCAAGGAATAATGGACAGGGCACTTGAGGCAGAACAGCGGGAGGAAGAGGAGGACTTCCTTATCTCTCACGGCCCCCTTTCCTGCGGGCCCGATCACACAAGGAGAGGAGGAGAAGGATTGTGTCAGCATGGAGGTGGAGGATAACACTCAGCATCAGCAGCAGTCTTCAAGGGATCGCTTTCGGTCCACAGAAACCCACGGAGTTGTACGTGGCTGGGAGGAGGTCGTTGTGGATCATGTGATCCTTAGAGACCCAGAGGACTCAGGATCGAATGCCTCTGCAAACTTATGCTCCATGGCCTCCCTGATCCTTCAAAGCCTTGCGAAAGGACCCTAGGATTCGTGGTATCAAGGAGAGGGATCATTACTGACTGGCAACCCTTCTTGATCCACGTTACAAGGGTAAGGTTGCAGAACTTTTCCAGCCTTCGCAGAGGGAGCAGAGGATGAAACATCTTCGGGAGGCCTTGCAGAAAGGTTTGTGCAATGCGTTTCCAGAGCCTGGGAGGTTACAATTTCCTGGTGCTGGACAACGTGTTGCTGAGGCTTCATTTAGTCACAGAAAGATCAGCGGAGAAGGTGGCCGGCTGACCGATGCCTTCAGACAATTCTTCAGTCCTCAGCGCCAAGGTCTGATCAGTTCCAGCAACCATCACCAGCTTCTGAATTACATGGTGCAGGGATATCTAGGGGCAAGATCAGACTTGGAGACCTTTCCCACAGAACATCCACTGGGTTACTGGGTCTTGAGGATGGACCACTGGCCAGAACTTGCTCAATATGCAATTGAGCTACTAGTCTGTCCTGCATCCAGCGCTCTTTCTGAATGCACATTCAGTGCTGCTGGAGGCTTTGTAACCGATCACAGAGTGCGCCTGTCCACAGACTCTGTTGATCGGCTCACATTCATAAAAAAGAATCAGTCTTGGATCACCAGCTACCAAGCATGTGATGCTGATGTAACCGATTGATTTTTCTATGGATATGGGATCCCTCAAAGGCTGCCTATGAGTGACTAGCCTATTATGCTGAGTGACTATCCTATGCCTCCTCAATCTTCATGATAATAGCTTCTGAGAATATTTTTGGTTCAGGGCACCACCACCACTGCCTAAGGCCCAATTTTTCTGCCGCTGTTTAACAAGGGCGTGTAATTACAATTTTTGATCAAATATTTCACAGCAGGGCTCTTTCCTGCACTCAAGAATAGTATCTGTGAGGGGTTGCAGTGTTGTGGCAACACCACCAATGCCTAAGGCCCAATTTTTCTGCCCCTGTTTAACAGGGGCATATAATTACAATTTTTGCTCTAATATTTCACAGAAGAGCTCGTTCCTGCACTCAACAAGAGAATCTGTGAGGGCTTACAGTGTTGTGGCACCACCACCACCAAAGGCCCAATTTTTCTGCCCCTGTTTAACAGTGACATGTAATTACAATTCTTGATATAATATTTCACAGCATGGCCTGTTCCAGCACCCACCAAGAGTAACTGTGAGGGCTTACAGTGTTCTGGTATCACCAACACCTAAGGCCCAATCCGACTTACAAACGACTCCTACTTACAAATGGAGGGAGACAACAGGAAGTGAGAGGAAATCTACCCCTAGGAAGGAAAATTCTCTTCTGTAAGAGTTAATATGGGAAAAAGGTGTCTCCACTAATGCTTTATCACCAATCCTTGTTTCCCTAATAACCCAAAATGTTCGAAATCCAATTGTCATGGGGACAGAAAGTGAGGTGAAATCTTCTGAACAGGGGAACAGACAGTAAAACAAATGTTACAGGCGTGATAACCCTTCCCTATGTTATCCAAAAAGCTTAAAAATTTACTTTTTGGCTGGAGATACACTTTAAAAATGTACCTGTTCCAAATTACAATCAGATTCAACTTAAGAACAAACCTACAGTCCCTGTCTTGTTTGTAACCCGGGGACCGCCTGTATACTGCTGTTCAGAGTATATAGGGCCTTGGGGCCCCACACCTTTTTAAAAAAAAAATTGGGTGCAGGGTTCCCCTTAATATCTATATTAGACCCAAAGGGCCTGGTAATGGGCTGGAGGGGGGGGGGGGACCCATGCTGTTTTTCTCAATTATTTTCATCTATGTTGCCGGGACCCGACAATACATTACAGCTGCAAGCAGTTTTAAACGACTTTTATTCCTTTAGAAATGTAATTTTGCTGCAGAGACTGTTCTAAACATGGGGAAAATGTGCCACTTTACAAGCATACTATAGTCACCTCCCAGGCATGATATTTAAAGGAATATTTCACTTCTATTGTTTCACTTTAAGCATTATTAAAATCACTGCACTTGAAAAAACTGCCATTTTTAAAACTTTTTTATGCTTTGATACATGTCCCCTGGGGCAGGACCCAGGTCCCAAAACACTTTTTATGACAATAACTTGCATATTAGCCTTTAAAATTAGCAGTTTTGATTTTTCATGTTTGGGTCCCATAGACTTTAATGGTGTTTCCACAAACTTTTTGGCAGTTCGCATGTTCTGCTGCAAACCGAACTGGAGGGGTGTTCATTCCTAATATTGACGGATCAATACGATAGTGAGAGAGAATCGTATGCATGGACGACCAGGTTGCTGCCTTGCATATGGTTTAGGGAGACATCCCACATGTGGCTGCCGATGATGTTAAAACGCTCTTCATGGAGTGAGCTGTTATTCTCTCTGGAGGTGACAACCCCTTGTCTTTGTATGCCATAGGCATACAAAGAGGCGATAACCCTGCTGTCAGAGGTCACCTCAATGTACATTTTCAACCTTCTGTCCATGTCCAGTGAGCTGACTTCTTGACCCTCCTCCTGGAAATAGGTGGGCAGCACTATTTCCTGACTCGGGTGAAACTTGGTTGCCACCTTAGGGATGAAGCCTGGCATTGGCCTTAGAATGGCACTGTCTGCTCCAAAAGACTTATGGGGCTCTTTAACCCCCCATTTCCAAGACTTTCAATGTTAAGTCCCATAGCGATACCCCTTGGCCAAATCTGGGGAGGTCAGAAAATTCAGGACTAACTGCAGGTCCCACTTGGAGCATGGAGGTGCTCTGGGAGGTCTTAGTTTCACTACAGCCTTGAAAAACTGAATTATTAGATTGTTAGAGGCCCTGTGAAAGGGGATATAGCTGAAACTTGGCTTTTAAGTATACTCTGACTCAGGCCTGTTTATAGACCTTTCTGCAGGATGTGACTTGCTCTGAGTGTTTCCATCTTGAATCCTACCAATGCTGCATACTCCTGGAACTTCCGCCAGACTCTGTTATAAACGCTGTTTGTGCTACACTTGCGAGCCTTCATGAGGGTCTGCTCCACTTCTGCGGAGCAACCCAGGTAAGAGAATCTCCGCCTTTAAAAATTCATACTTTCATAATCGCCATAAAAATTGCGCAGCCTGGCTCCCAAAGGACGGGGATACCGTCAAAACTATTTCTGGGGCTCTCGGCCTGCAGAGGTGGCTGCTCTCTTTTGTTTTTCCCCAGATGGAGTATTCCAAGGCCTGCAGAATTCTCTCCCTGGTCTATAGGCTCTCGCTTCTCTCCCTCTTGTTCTAGCGGGCCTACTAAAGGCTGGATTCTTGTGGTGGAGTAATCTTCTATCCTGGGGAATAAAGCCAGACTTTCCCCCTGTCACCCTGGCAATTGCTGTATTGAGCTTGTCACCGAATAGGGATTCTCCCTCGAAGGGAATCTTGCACCAGCCCTGTTTAGAAGATGGGTCTGCCACCCAAGGTCTGAGCCATAGGTGCGCCTTGCTGTGACTGCGTTAAGCATCATGTGTGCCAGGGATTTAATTATATCAGTAGCGGCTTCCGCCATAAACCCGCTGTCAGCCTTAGGTTGTTGAACAAGGAAATGATCTCGGTTTTACCATGATTGCTGGAAACGGCTTATTCCGAGTGGCTCTGGAAAATGCTGCTAGGACTATCTATGGTTTGGATGTCCCTCCGTCAGCCGTGTAGACCTTTTTCAGGTCCAAGTCTACCCTCCTGTTGCGGATATATCTAAAAGAGACTGCATCATCTAGTGGCAATGTAACGTGCCTGGCTAAACGCATAAGGGCTGCGTCGACCACAGGTGGGTCTTCCAGATGTTTAACATCCTCTTTCTTGAAGGGATAGAATTTGGCAAGGTGACTTCTGATACAGAAAAGATACAATTTCTTCTCCATTTGCCTACACTCATCCTCTATTATGTTTTTAATTTCATACATGAAGGGAAAGGTGAGGCCTTCTCTTCTCCTGTTCTTAAAGTGCTCCTCCGTTGCATCCTTCCACTGCAAGGCCTCCCTGAAATTTTTCAGGAAGGGTTGTACTAGGTTAGTCGTAAGTCAAACCCTTCATAACTTGTGTCCCCTTCTTCTCCAGATGAATCTTCGGACACTGATCTAGGCAGTGCCCGGGCCTCTTTATTACCGGTATTTAACTGAAGAGTAGTTACATGGGATGCAGAAGGGGCTTGCCAACATGGCATCTGTAGCTGCTCAGCAAATGATTTTAGCATGTCCTTGAATGCTTCCTTTATAAGGGACACCAATTCTTCCTTCCCTGCTTCCTTGTGCTTGGCTGCAGCGGGGACCCCACACAATTGAGGCATTTAGCAGGCATAATGGGGGCTACATGGGATGGAGAACCCACACTGGATGGACAGCCAGATCTTTAATACAGCAAGGTAGGAGACTGAAGCAGGTCTTGACAACACAGAGCAAAAGAAAGGAGCGCCGTCCTGGTGGTGGGTGTCATATTTATGCATTAGGTCCTGAAGTGGCTGACATGGAGCTGCTGCTAAACGGACGTTTAGGGGCAGTTGGGCATTTTTTTTCACCTGCCCCTGAACTCTCCTCTATGTTATCTTATCTGTCCATGTACACAGGGTCGTTTACAGTTGTTTCTAGGTGGTTGAGTTCAGAGGCATTTTTTGGAACGCAAAAAAATGCGTTCAGAAGCTTAGTTTAAAGGCATTTGAAGTGCCAAATGTGTCTAAACATGGCTAAACACGTCTATACGCGGTAACTCACGTTTAGCCGCTTTTCGTTTACTCTTTTCATTTTTGGCTTTTTTTTTTTTTTAACTATTTTTTTTAATTCTTCTAAACGCAAAAACATGGCAAAACACGGCTAAACCCGGCATTGTAAATGTGGCTAAACTGACGCTTTAAACGTTGGTTATTATCTGTCAAGTTAAATCTTTCAGGAGAAGCCTTAAGCCCCGTACACACGAGAGGACTTATGTCCGACAGACTTCCGAAGGAGTCCTGCCGGAGTTCTGCCGGAGTTCCGACAGAGTTCTGACGGACTTTTCGACTGAGCGGACTTGGCCACACACAATCACACCAAACTCCGACGGATTCGAACGTGATGACGTACGACTGGACTCGAATAAGGAAGTTCATAGCCAGTAGCCAATAGCTGCCCTAGCGTCGGTTTTAGTCCGTCGAAATAGCATACACACGAGCAAATTTTTCGAAGGGACCGGGTCCGGCGGAGTTCCGTCGGAAAAATTTGAAGCATGTTCCATTTTCTAAAGTCCGTCAGACTTTTGCGAATCAAAAGTCCGTTGCAGCCCACACACGATCGAATAGTCTGACGGAATCATTCCGTCGGACTTTGGATGTTGAAAAGTGCGCTCGTGTGTACGCGGCATTAGGCCCCTTTCACACGGCGGCTGTTCTGCCACTGTTAAAAGCATGTTTTGTTATTTTGATATTCCAAGAATCCAGGCACAGCGATTACTTGCATTTGTACATTCCGATTAGCTGCGCTACTTGTGTTTACATGCAGCTGCGTTCAGCTGCATTGGAACATTCTTGCCATTTCTGATGTGCTTCCTGTTGTTTTTCTTTCCTTATTGCCGCTACTATCTGCAAGGGAAATAGTACGTTGTGATTACCTGCAGTTATGTGCAGATAGCTGCAGATAGCTGCAATAGATTGGTCTTGAACCCAGACGAATTTATTTTTTCAAACCACACCAAACCCCATGTAACAAAACCGTTGCTAAATGCAGTGTGTGAATGGGGCCTTAGAAAAGCATTGTCTGAGTTTAGCTGTGGTAGATAACTTGATCATATCCGCAGCTAAAAGCTGAATTTTATCCACCTGTGTGAAAGGGGCCTTTCACTGCTAGGAAGGCACACTTAAGCCTCATACACACGGTCGGACTTTGTACAAACTTTTCCGTGGACTTTTGTACAAAGGGCGTGGTCCACAAGTTTGTATTGCATACACACGGTCGGACTTTTTGACAATAAACACGAACGTAATGACGTCACAACGTACTGACGCTGCTTCAAAAGAGGACGTTCAATGACTCCAGCGCCACCTTTGGTGAACTTCTGTATTGTAGTCTGATCTTTTGCATTGGTTCTGAGCATGCGTGTTTGTACCTTGTACAAAAGTCCGATGCTTTTGCGTACACACGGTCGGACTTTGCTCCATCGGACTTTTGTTGCCAGAAAGTTTGTCCGTTCGCACAGCCAACAAAAGTCCGATGAAAACAGAAAAAGTTTGTCTGATGGAGCGTACACACAGTTGGATGTTGCTCCAAAACAGCTAATTTGCATGTTTGTTGTCAAAAAGTCCGACCGTGTGTACGGGCCTTTAGGGGTTGATTTACTAAAGGCAAATTCACTTTGTACTACAAGTGCACTTGGAAGTGAAGTCGCTGTAGATCTGAGGGGAAGGTCTGAAACGAGTGGAAGCTTTGCTGGTTTTATCATCTAATCATGTACAAGCAAAATTGCTGTCTAATTTTCCTTGCATGTCCCCCTCAAATCTACAGTGACTGCACTTCTAAGTGTACTTCCAGGTGCACTTGCAGTGCAAAATGGATTTGCCTTTAGTAAATAAGCCCCTTAGTGTCACTATCTTTCATATGTTGGCTCAAATAATTACAGACAGGAGAAGACCTACCAGTATAGATAATAGAAGAAGGAGAGCAGGTAAAATGCCAGCTTGCACCAGGCCTCTTTTTGGCAGTAGCTTAGCGTAGTGGCATTCATTACTGCAGGTGGGTCGTACGCCAACTCGGAACTGTCGGCTGGGCCATAAAAATACCTATTAGCGGGAAACAAAAACATATGTAGTCGTAATAGACAGTTTGCAGCATAAATGTCATATTAGTAATTGGCATCATTGTTGATTTTTTGGGGCTTTTTTATTGATTTTTTTATATCCTGCCATATTTTATGATAAAATGAAACCAGTAACATTTTATAACAGGTTAATTTTCATGCAGGAAAGTGTTGGTGCAAAAGTAATATCAAGATTTTATGTTGATATTTCGAAATTAAATAGAAAATGTAGAGTTTTTACCTATACTTGATTTCTTTATATAGTAGGCCTAAAACCAATGTGATTTTTTTTCTTATCAATATGAAGTACTGCCTAGAAATATTTTATACACTTTATGGCCAAACGTATGTGGATACCTGAACTTCATACCTATACTATACGGTCAAAACGATGTGGACAACAGACTACAAATTAATAAATTCAGATGTTGCCAATGAAGGGAACTGTTATTGTTAAATACCTAAGACGATTTAGGCAATTGTGCACTTCTAATCTTTTTTTAACCACTTCAATACAGGGCACTTAAACACCTTCCTGCCCAGACCAATTTTGAGCTTTCAGCGCTGTTGCACTTTGAATGACAATTGCGCGGTCATGCTACGCTGTACCCAAATGAAATTTTTATCATTTTTTTCTCACAAATAGAGCTTTCTTTTGGTGGTATTTGATCACCTCTACGGTTTTTATTTTTTGCGCTACAAATAAAAAATACAATTTTGAAAAAAAAAATGTTTTTTTTTGTTTCAGTTTCAAAACTTTGTAAATAAGTACGTTTTCTCCTTCACTGATGGGCACTGATGGGGCTACACTGATGGGCACTGATAAGGCGGCACTGATGGGCACCAATGAAGTGGCACTGATGAGGTGGCATTGATGGACACTGATAGGCGGCACGGATGGGCGACACGGATGGGCGACACGGATGGGCGACATGGATGGACACTGATAGGTGGCACAAATTGGCACTGATAGCTGACACGGATTGGCATGGATGGGCGACAGAGATGGGCATGGATAGGCGGCACAGATGGGCATGGATAGGCAGCACAGATGGGCATGGATAGGCGGCACAGATGGGCATGGGTGGGCACTGATAGGCAGCACAGGTGGGCACTCATAGGCGGCACAGGTGGGCACTCATAACAGGTGGGCACTCATAGGCGGCACAGGTGGGCACTCATAGGCGTCATTGGTGTTAACTGTACTAATGGATGCCAATCAGTGCCAAACAATAATGCATGCCAATCAGTGATGCCCATTGTGGGCACTGATTGGCATCCATTATGGGCACTGATTGGCATCCATTGTGCTGACCATTGGCATCCCTGGTGGTCTAGGGAGGATTACCTTTTCCCTGGTGGTCTGGTGGCGTCCCTGGTGGTCCAGTGTGGGCATTCTGGGGGGGGCTGTGCTGATAATCGATCAGCACAGACCCCCCCCCCTGTCAGAGGAGCAGCCGATCGGCTCTCCTCTACTCGTGTCTGACAGACGCGAGTGAGGAAAAGCCGATCACCGGCTCTTCCCATTTACACTGTGATCAGCCGTGATTGGACACGGCTGATCACGTGGTAAAGAGTCTCCGTCGGAGACTCTTTACCGAGATCGTAGTTGCCGGGTGTCAGACTGACACCCCGCAACAACGATCGCCGCGATGCGCGCCCCCGGGGGCGCGCAGCGGCTCATAATCCTGAGGACGTCATATGACGTCCGGTCAGGATTATCAAACCACTTTGCCACCGTCTTTTTGTAATAGGGCGGGCGGCAAGTGGTTAAAGCAATATCGTTTATTTTTATATGCAACAAGCAAGTGGTGCTCTTGACTCCTTTTCACCTGTTTGCCATGTTCTTTTCAGCGCTACCTCCTTTTAAAAAATACCTAGCTTCAGGGAGCTCAATATGAAATTTCATTGAGCCTAGGTTCACACTGAGTGCGGGAATGAAAGCGTTTTCCGCTGAACTTGCACGCTTTCATTCCCGCATGTCAGTCCAGATTTCAGTGGTGATTTCAGAGACATCTGTGCAGGTTTCTGCACAGATGTCAATATAAATCGCACTCTGAAATCACCAAAAGTAGTACAGAAACTACTTTTGGAAATTGGTTGCACCAATTAGGACTGTGCCATTGCTGGCAATTGCTGCCTATTTGACATGTGATTTGACATGTCAAATTGCATGTCAAATCGCACCAATGTGAACCAGGGGTAAGACATAGAGAGTCTCAAAGGTAGCAGTTGGTCTCTTTTTAGGAAACCCACAGAGGTTGATTCACTAAAACTGGAGAGTGCAAAATCTGGTGCAGCTTTGCACTATATTAAGTGTTTCTAATACAAAATGTATGTTGTGCTCAGAAATGTACATACCCTGGCAGAATTTAGAGAGTATGAATGATAACACAAACTTTTCTTTCACTATTGGTTAGGCTGAAGCCATTTATTAACAATCAACTGTGTTTTTAAATCATAATGACAACAGAAACTACCCAAATGACCCTGATCAAAAATTTACCCTGGTGATTTTGGCCTGATAACATGCACACAAGTTGACACAAAGGGGTTTGAATGGCTATTAAAGGTAACCATCCTCACCTGTGATCTGTTTGTTTGTAATTAGTGTGTATAAAAGGTCAGTGTGTTTCTGGACTCCTGACAAACCCTTGAATCTTTCATCCAGTGCTGCACTGATGTTTCTGGATTCTGAACCATGGGGAAAGCAAAATAATTGTCAAAGGATCAGTGGGAAAACGTAGTTGAACTGTATGAGACAGGAAAGGGATATAACAATATAACAATATAGCCAAGGAATTGAGCATGCCAATCAGCAGTGTTCAAACTCTAATCAAGAAGTGGCAAATGAGGGGTTCTATTGAAACCAAACCACGGTCAGGTAGACTAACTAAAATTTTAGCCACAACTGCCAGGAAAATTGTTTGGGATGCAAAGAAAAACCCACACATAACTTGGCTGTTTCAAGATACACAATAAGGAGACACTTGAAGAAAGATGGGCTGCATGGTCGAGTCGCCAGAAGAAAGCCATTACTATGCAAATGCCAAAAAGTATCCCGCTTACAATACGCCAAGCCTCAAACCTTCTCGCACAAAGTCATTTGGAGTGATGAGACCAAAATTGAGCTTTTTAGCCACAACCATAAACGCTACATTTGGAGAGGAGTAAACAAGGCCTATGATGAAAGGTACACCATTCCTACTGTGAAACACGGAGGTGGATCGCTGATGTTTTGGGGATGTGTGAGCTACAAAGGCACAGGAAATTTGGTCAAAATTGATGGCAAGATGAATGCAGTATATTATCAAAAAATACTGGAGGAACATTTGCATTCATCAGCCAGGAAGCTGTGCTTTGGAAATACTTTGAGATTCCAACATGACAATGATCCAAAACACAAGGCCAATCGACTTGTCATTGGCTACAGCAGAATAAAGTAAAGGTTCTGGAGTTGCCATCTCAGTCTTCTGACCTAAATATCATTGAGCCACTCTGTGGAGATCTTAAATGTGCAGTTCATGCAAGACAGCCCAATAATTTACAGGAACTGGAGGCGTTTTGCCAAGAGGAATGGGCAGATTTACCATCTGAGAAGATAAAGAGCCTCATCCTCAAATACCACAAAAGACTTCAAGCTGTCATTGATGTTAAAGGGGGCAATACACTGTATTGTGAACTGGGGTATGTCAACTTTTGATCAGGGTCATTTGGGTAGTTTCTGCTGTCATTATGATTTAAAAAGAGTAAACACAGTTGATTAATAATAAATGGCTTCAGCCAAACACTAACCATGAGTGAAAGAAAAGTTTTTTCATATTCTCTGAAAAATGGCCAAGAAATCATAAATTCTGCCATGTAAACTTATGAGCAGAACTGTATACATATATATATATATATATATATATATATATATATATCATTATATATACATTTTAATGGTATTTTTTTTTTTTTTTTTTTTAACAGTTAGGCCGCGTACACACGGGCGGACTGTTCGCCCAACTTTGTCCGCTGAACAGTGTTTGGGCGGACAGTCCGCTCGTGTGTGGGCTTTCAGCGGACAGTTTCAGCGGACAGTTGGACGGACAAGGTTTTTCGGAATTTCCGAAAAACTGTCCGCTGAAACCTTGTTTGAGCGAACAGTCCGCCCGTGTGTAGGCTTGTTCGTCAAACAAAGTTGCGCGCATGCTCAGAAAGGATTTTCACGCCGAAAGCTATAATGCAGTGTATAGGACGTCGTATTTTTCGTCCCGTCGTACGTGCCGTTCACGTCATCGCGCACGGTTTCAGCAAACTGTTCGTCCGTCGTGTGTGGCCATGTCCGTCCATGCTAAGTTTGAGCGGACTGTTTGCCGAAACTGTTGGACGGACAAAGTTGGGCGAACAGTCCGCGCGTGTGTACGCGGCCTTAGAGACAGAATAACAACAAAAAAATCCAGAAAAAGCGCATTTCAAAAAAGTTATAAATTAATTTGCATTTTAATGAGTGAAATAAGTATTTGACTCCTTCCCAAAATATGACTTAGTACTTGGTGGCAAAACCCTTGTTAGCAATCGCAGAGGTCAGACATTTCTTGTAGTTGGCCACCAGGTTTGCACACATCTCAGGAGGAATTTTGTCCCACTCCTCTTTGCAGATCCTCTCCAAGTCATTAGGGTTTTGAGGCTGAAGTTTGATAACTTGAACCTTCAGCTCCCTCCATATATTGCTTTGGCTGTGTGTTTTGGGTCATCTTCATGCTGGAATACCCATCCATGACCCATTTTCAATGCCCTGGCTGAGGGAAGGACGTTCTCACCCAATATTTGATGGTACATTGCCCCGTCCATCGTTCCTTTGATGCAGTGCAGAAAAAGGCCCCCAAAGCATAATGCTTCCACCTCCATATTTGACGATGGGGATGGTGTTCTTGGTGTCATAGGCAGCATTCCTCCTCCCCCAAACATATTGAGTTGAGTTGATGCCAGAGAGCTCAATTTTGGTCTCATCTAACCACACTTTCACCCAGTTCTCCTCTGAATCATTCAGATGTTCACTAGCAAACTTCAGATGGGCATGTACATGTGCTTTCTTCAGCGGTGAGACCTTGGAAGTGCTGCAGGATTTCAGTCCTTCATGGCTTAGAGTGTTAACCACTTGCCGACCGCCTAACGCCGATGTACGTCGGCAGAATGGCACGGGCAGGCATAAGCACGTACATGTACGTGATTTGCCTCCCGCGGGTCGGGGGCCCGATCGGGCCCCCGCCCGGTGCCTGCGGCGGTCGGTTTTCGTTCGGGAGCGATCCCGGACGAGGGGACGGCCATTCATTCATGGCCACCCCCTCGCGATCGCTCCCGACGAATAGAAATCCCCGGTGACATCACTTCCTCTCCTGTAATGTAAACACAGGAGAGGAAGTGATGTATTCTCTCCTCCGTGTCGGTATTTTTCGTTCCGACACGGAGGAGAGCGGATCAGTGAGTTGCACCAACACATCCCACACACAGTAGAACATGCCAGGCACACTCACACCCCCCCTTTACCCCCCGATCACCCCCCCAATTACCCCTGCCCCCCAGTCACAGTGACACCAATGTCATTTTTTTTTTTTTTTTTTTTTTTTTTGCATTGGTGTCATTTGTGACTGTAATAACTGTTAGGGCAGTTAGAGTTAGCCCCCTTTAGTTCTAATGTACCCCCCTAACCCCCCCAATAAAGGTTTAACCCCGTGATCACCCCCCGTCGCCAGTGTCACTAAGGCTGGGTTCACATTGCAGCGGTTTATGAGAACGAATGTGATTCGCACCGCACTGCAGTGCAAATCACATCCGATCTCTGTGCGATTCGAGTTCAGCCATTCGCCGCACCCGCCGCACCCGCCACACCCGCCGCACCCGCCGCAAATTCGCACGGGACCCTTTTTTTGGCCCGCAGCAGAATCGGATCGCATGGGTGTTCACACCATGCGATCCGAGTTTGCAGATCGCACTGCGATATGCGAACTGATCTGGGGGTGTCAGTAACATTTCACTGACACTCCCAGCAGTTCGCATAGGGCAGTGTGAACTGCCGCCGGGAGGCATGCGATGCGGGAACCCGCCGCGGATTCGCGGCGTTTCCGCATCGCTCCAGTGTGAACCCAGCCTAATAAGCGATCATTTTTCTGATCGCCGTATTAGTGTCCCAGGTGACGCTAGTTAGGCAGGTAGGTATTTAGGTTCGCCGCAGCTTTTTATAGCGCCAGGGACCCCCATATACTACCGCATAAAGCCCCCTGATTGCCCCCTAGTTAACCCTTTCACCAGTGATCACCATATAACTGTTACAGGTGACGCTGGTTGGTTAGTTATTTTTTTATAGTTTCAGGGCACCCGCCATTTATTACCTAATAAAGGTTTAACCCCCTGATCACCCGGCGGGTGTCATTTGTGACTAATAACTGTTAGGGCAGTTAGGGTTAGCCCCCTTTAGTTCTAAGGTACCCCCCTAACCCCCCCAATAAAGGTTTAACCCCGTGATCACCCCCCGTCGCCAGTGTCACTAAGGCTGGGTTCAGATTGCAGCGGTTTGAGAACGGATGTGATTCGCACTGCAGTGCAAATCACATCCGATCTCTGTGCGATTCGAGTTCAGCCATTCGCCGCACCCGCCACACCCGCCGCACCCGCCGCAAATTCGCACGGGACCCTTTTTTTGGCCCGCAGCAGAATCGGATCGCATGGGTGTTCACACCATGCGATCCGAGTTTGCAGATCGCACTGCGATATGCGAACTGATCTGGGGGTGTCAGTAACATTTCACTGACACTCCCAGCAGTTCGCATAGGGCAGTGTGAACTGCCGCCGGGAGGCATGCGATGCGGGAACCCGCCGCGCATTCGTGGCGTTCCCGCATCGCTCCAGTGTGAACCCAGCCTAATAAGCGATCGTTTTTCTGATCGCTGTATTAGTGTCACAGGTGACGCTAGTTAGGCAAGTAGGTATTTAGGTTCGCCGCAGCTTTTTATAGCGCCAGGGACCCCCATATACTACCGCATAAAGCCCCCTGATTGCCCCCTAGTTAACCCTTTCACCAGTGATCACCATATAACTGTTACAGGTGACGCTGGTTGGTTAGTTATTTTTTTATAGTTTCAGGGCACCCGCCATTTATTACCTAGTCTCACTAGTGTACCCCTAAATTTAGGGGTGTCTACTTTCCAAAATGGGGTCATTTGGGGGGGGTTTGTGCCATCTTGGCATTTTATGGCCTTCAAAACTGTAACGCCCTTAGAAAGCCTGAAGGCGGTGCTTGGTTTTCGGGGCCCCGTACGCGGCTAGGCTCCCAAAAAGTCCCACATATGTGGTATCCCCGTACTCAGGAGAAGCAGCAGAATTTATTTTGGGGTGTCATTTCACATATGCCCATGGCATGCGTGAGCAATATATCATTTAGTGACAACTTTGTGAAAAAAAAAAAAAAAAAAAAAAAGTTTGTAATTTTCCCGCAACTTGTGGCAAAATATAAAATATTCCATGGACTCAACATGCCTCTCAGCAAATAGCTTGGGGTGTCTACTTTCTAAAATGGGGTCATTTGTGGGGGTTTTGTGCCATCTTGGCATTTTATGGCCTTCAAAACTGTAATAGGTAGTGAGGAGTGAAGTCAAATATTTACGCCCTTAGAAAGCCTGAAGGCGGTGCTTGGTTTTCGGGGCCCCGTACGCGGCTAGGCTCCCAAAAAGTCCCACATATGTGGTATCCCCGTACTCAGGAGAAGCAGCAGAATTTATTTTGGGGTGTCATTTCACATATGCCCATGGCATGTGTGAGCAATATATCATTTAGTGACAACTTTGTGAAAAAAAAAAAAAAAAAAAAAAAGTTTGTAATTTTCCCGCAACTTGTGGCAAAATATAAAATATTCCATGAACTCAACATGCCTCTCAGCAAATAGCTTGGGGTGTCTACTTTCTAAAATGGGGTCATTTGTGGGGGTTTTGTGCCATCTTGGCATTTTATGGCCTTCAAAACTGTAATAGGTAGTGAGAAGTGAACTCAAAAATTTACGCCCTTAGAAAGCCTGAAGGCGGTGCTTGGTTTTCGGGGCCCCGTACGCGGCTAGGCTCCCAAAAAGTCCCACATATGTGGTATCCCCGTACTCAGGAGAAGCAGCAGAATTTATTTTGGGGTGTCATTTCACATACGCCCATAGCATGTGTGAGCAATATATCATTTAGTGACAACTTTGTGTAAAAAAAAAAAAAAAATTTTTTTTTTGTCATTATTCAATCGCTTGAGGCAAAAAAATAAAATATTCAATGGGCTCAACATGCCTCTTATCAATTTCCTTAGGGGGTCTACTTTCCAAAATGGGGTCATTTGGGGGGGTTTTGTACTGCCCTGCCATTTTAGCACCTCAAGAAATGAGATAGGCAGTCGTAAACTAAAAGCTGCGTAAATTCCAGAAAACGTACCTTAGTTTGTAGATGTGACAACTTTTGCGCAAACCAATAAATATACAATTATTGACTTTTTTTTTACCAAAGACATGTGGCTGAATACATTTTGGCCTAAATGTATGACTAAAATTGAGTTTATTGGATTTTTCTAATAACAAAAAGTAGAAAATATCATTTTTTTTCAAAATTTGCGGTCTTTTTACGTTTATATCGCAAAAAATAAAAATCGCAGAGGCAATCAAATACCATCAAAAGAAAGCTCTATTTGTGGGAAGAAAAGGACGCAAATTTTGTTTGGGTACAACATTGCATGACCGCGCAATTACCAGTTAAAGCAGCGCAGTGCCAAAGTGTAAAAAGACCTCTGGTCATTTACCAGCAAAATGGTCCGGTCTGAAAGTGGTTAACAATTGTTTTCTTGGTGACTATGGTCCCAGCTGCCTTGAGATCATTGACAAGATCTTGTGTAGTTCTGGGCTAATTCCTCACCATTCTCATGATCATTGAAACTCCACGAGGTGAAATCTTGCATGGAGCCCCAGACTGAGGGAAATTGACAGTTATTTTGTGTTTCTTCCATTTGAGAATAATCGTACCAACTGTTGTCACCCTCTCATCAATCTGCTTGGAGATGGTCTTGTAGCCAATTCCAGCTTTTTGTAGGTCTACAGTCTTGTGCCTGACATCCTTGCACAGCTCTTCGTTCTTGGCCATGGTGGAGATATTGGAATCTAATTAATTGATTGCTTCTGTGGACAGGTGTCTTTTATACAGGTAGCAAGCTGAGATTAGGAGCACTCCCTTTAAGGGAGTGCTCCTAATCTCAGCTCATTACCTGTATAGAAGACACCTGGAAGCCAAAAATCTTGCTGATTGATAGGGGATCAAATACTTATTTCACTCATTAAAATGTAAATAAATATATAACTTTTTTGAAATGTATTTTTCTGGATATTTTTGTTGTTATTCTGTCACTCACTGTTAAATAAACCTACCATTAAAATTATAGACTGATCATGTCTTTTCAGTGGGCAAACGTACCAAATCAGCAGGGGATCAAATACGTTTTTTCCTCACTGTATATATACATCTGGATTTTTTTTTAAATATATATATATAAAAAAAATGAAAGAAACAAAAAAAATACATATATTTCAAATTACATATTCTGTATATCATTATCAAAGTAACTTATATGTAAAATAAAATTTACTGAAAACTTTCTCTTTAAACTTATCTGAAAACCTAAGAAAACCCATCATAATCACCAAAAAAAAGGAAAGAAAAAAACTCAACCTTTAATTTGAAATTTGCTGATGATTTTTCTCACATTTTCTTCACATTCTACTTGATTTGCGGTTAGTTGCAAATTAAGCCAGAGGTCTGATATAACAATCAGGCAAATAGCATTTTATGTAGGAAATCAGTACCCTTATTTCTTTATTCCAACACGTTTACTTTAACCCCTTCACGTCTAACTGTAAAACAAATCTAAATGCCTAATCACAATTTTGCAATTTTGACATGTGTTAGTAAAACATATCATCACAACTACTTTGTGCATCCAGGTGGATTATACCTTGTTTTTTTCAAGACAAATTGGGCTTTCTTTTGGTGGTAAATGGTGATGGATACCTCCTGATTTTTTTTTGTATTGTCATAGGAAAACTGGCCCAAAATACTAAATAAAACCATTTTTTTTTTAAATTTAGCTCTGCATTTCTGGTTACTAGCATAGCCTATGACCAAAGAACAACAAAAAATAAATTATCCTGCTCCGGCCGATCACAGCGATACCACATATGTGTATGCTAGTTCTTGTTTGTACCCATAGTACACACTGACACTGATACTTATTTAAATATTCCGACCTTGATCTTTGACCCTTACTAGACCCTACTACTATCCCTGGCACTGACCTAGATCAAACCTTGATCTAGCTATTTTTAATTTGTTTTTGTTTTTTATTTTGTATTATTAATATTTATTAAATTTGTTTACACAAACTTTGTTTCTCTATGCAAGGAAATATAGAGATACATTGTATTTCTCCCCTCCATTCACACAGAGAAAACACAGGGGCGGGCTTCACAGTGACTGATCACAGTGATTAAACTCAGAAAAAAACAGCCACAACCAGAAGCACTGAATGGAAACTCCTTGAGGAAGAAAGCGGATGATGGATATGAACACTTAAAACAGTCTCTGATAGTGCCTGAATTTAACTGTTTCATAAGTGTTCATATCCATCATCCCTTTTTTTCCTAAAGGAGTTTCCATTCAGCGCTTACAGTCGTAGCTGAGTGTTGTTTTTGTTTAATTTCCAACACCGCTATTGGTGCAGAACCTCCACACAGCTGCTTTTTGGTCTCCCACAAGGCTCCATACATTGCCATTAAGGGAACTTGTGTCCTGGTTCCCCAGCGCCAGACTTATTGTGGTTAATTTGATCACCGTGATAGCCAATCAGAGCCTATCACAGCGATCAGGTGAGCTGGAACCAGGAGACCTGGGTCCCAATCGTTAGTAGGGGACCCGGGGTTGCCACTGAGACCCTGTTCTCTGTGCTGGGAGCGCAATGAGTGGTGTGCTCCCAGCACAAAGACAGATACGCATATATGTGGCCCCACAGAAAAAAAAAGCCCAGTCCGGTGAGGCCACATATACATATACAGGGTTAAAGTGAGCTTTTAATTTTATTAAGTGGTGAAGGGCTAAAACCTCTCTTGGGTTTTTATTGCTGCCGTGCCCCTGTTGGAGAGATTTTACATAATTTCCTGTTCTTGTCTTGCCTGATGATAAGATGGGGAAACAGACAGCAATTCTGACATTTCTAAGCCTTCATCTTTTTTCTGGAGTTGGGTTTTAGTCTAACTGTTATATGCTGCATGGGAGAGATTTCTTACCTCCATACATGATAGAAAAGCAGTGGTGCATTCAACCCAAGTGTTAACCATTCCTCTGCACAAAGAAACATTATACAGAAGAGGCTGTGTATGGAATATTCCGGGAGAACCAGCTAAACATAGAACAGAAGAAAAATACATCAGCAGTCAGGATGCAAAATACAAAGGAGCAATAATGCAAAGGTCATTAATAAAGCTGTAGCTGTAGATAGGAACAACAAAATTGCAGCTTGTCCTAAACTTGCACAAAGGACAGGTTTAGAGGTGAATTTTTAGTTTAGTTATCAATATTAAGGTCAACCACCAAGTCTTTTTATACTTACCTGTCTGTGCTCTGTCCTGGTGGGACAGATGTCTGCTCTCTTAAGATATTTCTTACTACTCTACTCTGTAGCTCTACTATAGAAAGATTGAAGCCTTCACCAAACAACAGAAATCACTAACACAATGTATTCTTATAGCAGTCCAGTTGACCATCACAAGAAATTGGAACAACTCATCCTTTTCCCATACTTTAAACAAGAAGTAAAGATACCATCTAAACAGCATACAAAGTCCTTTGAATAGAGGATCCATATGCATTCCATTCATTCCATCCAGGAATGGATAAAGTTTGGGATACTTTTACATTGGGGGACTAACCACTGCCCATGCAATTATATTCAGGCCTATCTAACCAATCGCCTCCAATGAAACCTTTGATGATGAACTTATCTTCCTTCCCACTTTATATTCTATTCTAACCTCCTTTTCTTTTCCTCCTTAGGTCTCATATCTTTACTGACCTTACAGACTTAATACATATAATAGACCCAGGGAGTCACACACAGCTAGCCACAAAGCTAATTCCTAACACTGGCCATACACTAATCAAAATTACTGAATCAGGGGAGATTCAGCCGGTCCAGTTGGTAGGTTTCTTGTGTGTTCTGCTTTTCCTTTTTGCTTGCTCTTTAAATTTACTGGGCGCTTCAAGGCTGGAAAGTCGCAACATGTATGGTCAGCTTATTAGATGAAAACACACAAATCTCTCATCAGGACTGGAGCAGAATTGGGAAATATGGAAGGATAGTACAGGAGTCAATATATTGTAGCTACCCTGCCCTAGGCTGGCAAAATTTAGCTTTTGGCTCTGCTGTACCCAGCCACACAGCAATTTAGGTCTGGTGAGTTCTCCCTAAGCATGGTAGTTGAGTTCTCCTGCCTGCCTTTGAAAGAAGCTGCCACCAATAGAGTAGGAGGGTTAGCCACTGGGTGATGAATATTTATCTGGCCTCAGCCAATCCATGAGAGATAGGCCCAAAAAGTCTGGCAGGTGAGACAATAAATGTTAGGGAGCTGTCTCTGAACATTGTGATTAGTTTCTTTTGCCTAGAGCTCTAGGGGTGCCTGTTCTTTTAGGGTTAGATGTCAGAGGTTGCTACAAGAGCTGTGACCACTCTTATAGAGACTCTTATAGAGTCTCAGACTGTCCCCTCTTTTTCCAGGCTGCAACTGAAGGACTTTGCCTGGGAATCTGTCCTCTAATGCCCGTGTGTGTTTTGGAGTATCCTGCACCCTCACCCCTCTATCCACCTGTGTTCAAGTACTGCAATAAATCTTCAAAAAGACACCCCTAAACCCATGGGCATCCACAGAACTTTTTTCAGGGGGGGGCATCATTTTAGGGTCACCCATGCACCACCCCTTTTTAACAATGTCATTATCACATTATCATGGTCAGAGACTGCAGACGTAGTACAGTCCCTAGGATAAGTAATGGATAATGACCAACAGGCCCTCTTACCAGACCCAGCCAAACTACAGCAGTGATCCCTCCGGTTGGACAATTGATCACTCTGGGTCCCCCGGGGGTGACTCTGGTCAGTAGTGTAGCATGTCTGTATGCTGGTCTCTCTGGCTTCTGCCCGGCACACTCCTCATTCTTCGTCCTGTAGCACTCTCTCCCTCAGCTTTTTTTCAGGCTGCAGTCTCTCAATCTCTCTCTTGATCGAGCTGTAGCCTCCTCCCTGTGGACAATGGGGCTGCCAATCTTTGGGACTACATTACATGTCCCATGATGCTCTCCTCTCCTAGTCTCCTTTGATTGGCCCTCAGTTATGGCCAATAGGGAAGGAACGGAGCGGGCAGGAAGCTCCGATAGCAACGCAACTGTGCTGAATTTAAAATCTGACCTTCCATTCCGGGGGGGGGGGGGGGCACTTGCCCCCCTTACCCCTACCTGCGGATGCCCATGCCTAAACCTGTGTTAGTTCGTGTCCTCTGTAACTGGCATATAAGTGAAGACATACAGTATAAGAAGCCATGAGTTGCATCAGTCCACTAAGCTCCACATAAACATCGAAACCATCACTTTTAGGTGAAATGGTCCTCTAAAATCATTATGCTGAAAAAGACCTTTTCTCTTTCTTGTTTTTTATTGTATTATGCAAATAACAAAGGAACTATTCGGTAAAGGAAAATGGTAGCTTCATAGAGTCACTCTAGGAGTACAGCAAATGCCTAGATTAAAATTTTATGTGTTTGCTTAATTCCCATAAATCGTCTTACATGTTTTGCGCAGATCCAAAAGATGAACTAATTTGTGATGTATCATTACCTGCCCATTCATGTATGACATATAAAACAAATTCTATATCGACTAATTAGATATAAGACAGTGGCCTATAAGTCATGCGGATGACTGAAATATTTAATAGTTTTCCCTTGCATTAGAAAACAGTCTTCTGATCAGATAAAAAATATCAGTGGTATGAACACCCACCAATGGGTGACCTTTACTTGTGCGTGTTTTCTGGATGTTTAAGTAATTAGCTATATAAGTCTCTCTGACCTTTAAGAACTAGAGCTACAGGTTTCCTGCTGCCGGGCAGCCTACACTAAAGGCTAATGTACTTGTACATAGCAAGTGCATAGAGTCTTTTGTATGCACATTTTGGGCATCATCCATATATGATCCCCCCAGGTTGTCACATTATTCATTTTCCAAAATCTTGAACAAGAAATTGCTCATTGGAGATGACAAAGAATTGAGCATTGCAATTTAATAAATAAAAAATAATACTATTTTTTCTGAAGACGTCCTTAAAGTAGCCATAGAATAGAAAAGGGTGATTGCAGTTTTTGTTATGTTGCATGATATTAATACAACTGTTTATCAAATATTTATTTATATCATAATTTACATTTACATTAATTTTAGTGCACAGAAACACAATAAAATCTCAAGAGTTTCTGTAAATTATAAAAGAAGAGACAAGTAAATATACACCAAATATGTCAGGTCATAGGATTGCGTGCAGCCACTAAATGGTGACAAATTAGAATACTGTACCCAAAATGTTCCATAAGCGATACTTTAAAAACCTTTACAGCTCATCAATTTAGTTAACCATTAATTATGACCCTAGCATTATTTTTCTCAAGATGATGTATGTGTGTGTGTTGATACTCACTCATTATGTGTCATGCAAATGTAGTGTATGCACCTAAGTGTACTGCGTGCATGTGATTGTGTTCATATGTGCATGCATGGGGAGGGGGATAGGGAGCTTTCCAATTTTTTTATTTAATACATTTTTCATTTTTTTTCACAAAATTTTATTGCTCACAAGAGGGCTGACAAGTCCCCTATGTTATAGCATATACGGAGTGAAAAGTACTTTTACGAAGGCATCAGGGGTCTCTTGGGCACAAGCAAACCCAGGACACATGTGGGTGGTCACTTCTATTTGACAGTCCAAAGCTGTTTTACATTGTAATACTACCACGTCATAATACTTACAGCAGTGGCAGTAAAAGTGTTAAAGTGAAAAAGAACAAGCAAGGGACCATTTACACCTGGCCATGTTTGTTGAAACCCTTATATTAATTTACACTATATTGCCAAAAGTATTAAAAAGTATTATTTACACACACATGAACTTTAATGCCATCCCAGTCTTAGTTCATAGGGTTCAATACTGAGTTTGTCCAACTTTTGCAGCTATAACAGCTTCAACTCTTCTGCGAAAGCTGTCCATAAGGTTTAGAGGTGTGACCATTCTTCCAGAAGCGCATTTGTGAGGTCAGGCACTGAAGTTAGATGAGAAGGCCTGGCTTGCAGTCTCCGCTCTAATTCATCCCAATGTGTTTTTTTAGGTTGAGGTCAGGACTTGTGCAGGCCAGGCATGTACTGGCCATCGGGACTACCGGGAGTTTCCCGGTGGGCCGATGGCTCAGTGGGCCACTCTGATGTAAGGGGGCTGGTGATGGGCCACTCTGATGTAAGGGGGTGCTGATGGGACACTCTGATGTAAGGGGGTGCTGATAGGACACTCTGTTGTAAGGGGGTGCTGATGGGACACTCTGCTGTAAGGGGGCTGCTCATGGGACACTCTGATGTAAGGGGTGCTGATGGGATGCTCTGATGTAAGGGGGCTGGTAATGGGACACTCTGATGTAAGCGGTGCTGGTGGGACACTCTGTTGTAAGGGGGCTGGTGATGGGACACTCTGATGTATGGGAGTGCTGATGGGACACTCAAAATGTAAGTGGGCCGGTCTGGATGAAGTCCAGGGCCAAATTTCTGTCCCAGTCCAGCCCTGGTGCAGGCCAGTTACGTTCCTCCACCCCAAACTCCCTCACCCATGTCTTTATGGACCTTGCTATGTGCACTGGTGTGCAGTCATGTTGGAACAGGAAGGGGCCATCCCCAAACTGTTCCCACAATGTTGGCATGAAATTGTCCACAATGTTTGCTATGCTGACGCTTCACTGGAACTAAGGGGACAAGCCCAACCCCTCAAAAAAACACCCAGACCATAATCTCCCTCCAGAAAACGATTTGGATCACAAAACAAGGTCCATAAAGACATGGATGAGTGGACCAATGATTTGGACCACAAAACAAGCTCCATAAAGACATGGATGAGTGAGTTTGGGGTGAAGGAACTTGACTGACCTGCTCAAAGTCTTGACCTCAACTCAATAGAATAATCAAACATTCCCACAGCCACACTCCTAAACCTTGTGGACAACCTTCCCAGAAGAGTGGAAGCTGTTATAGCTGCAAAGGGTGGGCCAATTCAATATTGAACCCTACGGACTAAGACTAGGATACCATTAAAGTTCATGTGCGTGTAAAGGCAGGAGTCCCAATACTTTTGGCAATATAGTGTATGTTAGTGCAGTGGCATTTGTGCATTGCCATTCATTTTGAATGGCACCCCCATGCAATAATACAGTACAAAAAATGCACCTGCACTATAAAGCATCAAAACACAAATATATTATTTGTCCATTTAAAGTTAATAGGATGCCTTTACGCAATGCACACAATGCATGAAAGACTTGTGTTTACACATGTAAACACCTTGTGTTTTATGTATGGTCCGAACATCTTGTGGGAAGATGTCAAAGTTTCCCCTGTGCCCTATACTACTAGATGCCATCGCTTACTTGACAGACTGTCCTGATTAACTGTTCTAACAAGTTCTAATCAACCTTGAGGCTGGGTTCACACTTAAAATGGATGCAGGTGACAGTATGGGTCCGGTGAGTCCCTGTTCTCTGTTTTAAGGACAAATCAGGCCCAAATTTTTGCCTGAATTTGGACCTGAAATGGAGCCAAAGACACACAGGACCCTGTGCAATTTGCTCTGCAGCTGCCCAAGAGATGTGTGAACCAGCTCCATCGAGAGGTGGTCACAATCTCCTGTCATGTGTATTGGATTCGGGGAAGCCCACATCCAATTTGCATAAGTGTGAGCCAAGGCTGAAGCCAATATCTGGTTAATAGATCCAAGATCAGTGAAGGAAGCTTCAATAACCCTCGGGAGCCATTTAGGCCGGGTTCACACCGCTGCGATGCGGGAACGCCGCGAATCCGCGGCGTTTTCCCGCATCGCATTACTCCCGCCGGCAGTTCACACTGCCCTATGCGGACGGCTGGGAGTGTCAATGATATGTTAATGACACCCCCAGATCCGTCCGCATATCGCAGTGCGATCTGCCGACTCGCACAGGAATCGGATCGCATGGTGTGAACCCCCATGCGATCCGATTCTGTTGCGGACCAAAAAAAGGGTCCCGTGCGAGTTTGCTGCGGGAGCGATGCGAATTCAGCCATACTATCTGTATGGCTGAACTCGCATCGCTACAGAGATCGGATGTGATTTGCGGTGCGAATCACATCTGGATCTCCCCCCGCAGCAGTGTGAACCCAGCCTTAAATCCAAGTGGCTTTCTTAAAAACACCAAGCAACACCTTAAAGTGGTACTTTTTAAAGTGGTATTCTCTACATTAATGTAAAATAAAATCTCCCACTATCTGTCCTACCCCCTTTGTGCCTAAATGCTTGATTTTCTTTTTGTGATATTTAACACTGCTGCAGTGGGAAGCAGGGCTGCCATCAGGGGGGTCAGCCCATACACATGTAGGGGGCCCGGGCATCCCGAGGGGCCCGGTACCCAACCAACCAGTTGTTGCTGGGTCCAAACACCCCCAGAGCATCCTGCCCAAATACCCAGTCAGTATCCCTGCTGCCATAGCCGCACCGCTCAGCAACACCACAGGCTGTGCAGCAATCAGAGCTGTCCCTGAATGTACAGTGGCTGACAGCATCCATCGCTGCCACCTGCTGTTCACAGTGCTAGCTTCTGGTTGCTAGGACTGCTCATATCCTAGCATCCAATCACGTGCTTGCCTCTCCCCCAGGTCCCAGCATTCAGAGGAGGAAGTTCCCCCTCCAAGCCTAACGGGTCCCAGTGCCCAGCCTTTTACCTTCCACTTGTCCTGATGCCAACTGCTGTAATGAGAAGGAACGGATTCTGATGTAAGATGGGGTCTTTACAATGCTCCCTCCCTCCTTCCACTATCCCAATTATTCTCTTAAACCTCTCCACTCTGCTCTTCTCTTCTAACTTTGAGGACCCTATTGAAAGGGAATGGGCTCTAGGGGCCATGATGTAAGGGGGGACTTTGGGATTCTAATGAAAGTTGGGTCTCTGATCTAATGGCGCACTCTGGGGACCCTAATTTAAGGAGGGGCCACTCTGGGGACCCTGATGTGAGGGGGGGAATTTTGGGAGCCCTGATTTAAGAAGAGGGGACTCTTGGGACCCTGATGTAAGGGGGAGGACTCTGGGGACATGGATGAAAGAAGGGGGACTCTAGGGACCCTAATTTAAGGGGGACCCTAATGAAAGTGGTAAACTTTGAAATAAGGGGTTTGAGGGGGCCCAGGCCTAAAGCTGTGTAAGGGGCCCCAAAACTTCTGATGGCTGCCCTGGTGGGAAGTGAAATATTTAGTAGCAGTACTATTGCTGGTAAATGTGACAGCTCCCACTCGGGGCTACTGATTGTCAAGAACCTGGCGGCGTCTTAACAACTAGTGACTCATCCTCAACTTATTCAGCTGTCAACTGAATGTTTCCAGGGAAAACAGTGGAAGTATTATCCCACAATTCATACCAGGCCCTTCAGGTCTGGTATGCCTTTTAAAGGGAAGCCAATGCAAAAATCAAGATAAAAAGTAGGGCCCCCCCTCCCCAAGAATCCATGCCAGATCCTTATCCTAACATGCATCATAGCAGAACAGAGAAGGAGGGGGAATTTTTTTCATGATTTTTGTGTGAGGTTCCCCCTTAAAACCCAGACCAGAACTGAAGGCCCTGGTATAATTTATGAAGGAACCCCCACATCGTCTTTTTTTTAACACTGTCCTTGCACCTTTTTTTCAATCCATTGTCAGCTGGGAATCCCAGAGGCATACTGATTCAATATTGTTATAATGTGGCATAGAGGTTAAGGGATGCACAGGCCAGTGTTGTGTACTGGCATCATGCTGTATATCTGTAGTGTTTACTTGTCTCTCTCTGTAAGTGTCATTTCTCTCTGGTGCTTTGTTGAGTTACTTCTGAGAAGTTTACCCAACACATGAGATAACATTTTTGTTCAGAGGGAGATAAGCACACAGCTTGTCTATTCAGAATACAGCTGTGCATGTTCCTTCCTTCATCTGCCTATGTGGAGGGGGGATGGTGGGGGGTATGTCTTTTTCCTCTAATTAGCTCTTACATAGTGTCTCAGCTGTTAACTGCAGTTTTCTACTTCCTTCTCTGTACTACTCACAGATGCATAAGGATTTTAGCACTTTGAAGGGTTAAAGGGAAGGGAAGACTGCAGATAGACAAGTACAACCTATGTAGGGGGATTTGTTTCATCTCTGTGTATCACCTGAGGCTACTCACTTCCCTGGGTATATGTGAAGGTTTACAATCACTTTAAAGCAGTTGTAAACCTCAGAAATTAAATATGATAAAGCATATCCGTCTATAGTTTTTACCTGTCTGAAGAGCATGAAGCCTCATTTATGTCTGCTGCTTTGTTCCTCTGCTATCAGCATGAATTACTTCAGACAAGTTTTCCTGACACCAAGACAAAAAAAGGTGACAGGGTCTCTTCCCTTCTTTGTCTCTTCCCTCCAATTAACTGTCAAACTGTCAGAGCTCTCCTGACTGAGCTCTGCAGTGTGCAGGGGCGGACTGACCATTGGGCCCAGCGGCGAATCCAGGGGGGGGGGGGCAACGGGGCAATTGCCCCCTCCGAGAATATGCCCAGCAGGTGCCAGCGTGGCCGGTTCCGCGGGTACAATCGCGGCCAGTTCCGCAGGTACCCGTGGCCTGTTCCGCGGGTACAATCGCGGCCGGTTCCGCGGGTACCCGCGGCCGGTTCCGCGGGTACAATCGCAGCCGGTTCCGCGGGTACCAGCGCGCCCGGTTCCGCGAGTACCAGCGCACCGTTCCGCGGGTACCAGCGCGCCCCGTTCCGCGGGTGACTGTGCAGAGTGGATGGGTGAGGGGGGGCAGCTGGGCGGCTTAGGAGGGCTGCTGGCCAAACAAGAAGCCAGTGGGCAGGGGAGCAGAGAGATGACATCATCTCTCACTGCCCTGCATCCCTCCAGTTCCGCCCTCACTGTGCAGGAAGCTGTGTGCAGCAGAGAGATTACATCACCTCTCTGCTGCCTATCTTCACTCTGGACTCAACAAAAGAACACCTTAGCAGAAAAGTGACACAGTAGGTGACAATCCGCAATGTGTGGCAGGCTACGTGGCAATCCGCAATGTGTGGCAGGTGACGTGGCAAGTGACAATCCGCAATGTGTGGCAGGTGACGTGGCAAGTGGCAATCCGCAATGTGTGGCAGGCTACGTGACAATCCGCAATGTGTGGCAGGCGACGTGGCAAGTGGCAATCCGCAATGTGTGACAGGCTACGTGTCAATCCGCAATGTGTGGCAAGTGACAATCCGCAATGTGTGGTAGGTGACGTGGCAAGTGGCAATCCGCAATGTGTGGCAGGCGACGTAGCAAGTGACAATCAGCAATGTGTGGCAGGTGACATGGCAAGTGACAATCCGCAATGTGTGGCAGGTGACGTGGCAAGTGGCAATCCGCAATGTGTGGCAGGCTACGTGACAATCCGCAATGTGTGGCAGGCGACGTGGCAAGTGGCAATCCGCAATGTGTGGCAGGCTACGTGTCAATCCGCAATGTGTGGCAAGTGACAATCCGCAATGTGTGGTAGGTGACGTGGCAAGTGGCAATCCGCAATGTGTGGCAGGCGACGTGGCAAGTGACAATCAGCAATGTGTGGCAGGTGACGTGGCAAGTGACAATCCGCAATGTGTGGCAGACTACGTGGCAAGTGGCAATCCGCAATGTGTGGCAGGCGACGTGGCAAGTGACAATCCGCAATGTGTGGCAGGCGACGTGGCAAGTGACAATCCGCAATGTGTGGCAGGTGACGTGGCAAGTGACAATCCGCGATATGTGGCAGGCTACGTGGCAAGTGACAATCCGCAATGTGTGGCAGGCTATGTGGCAAGTGACAATCCGCAATGTGTGGCAGGTGACGTGGCAAGTGGCAATCCGCAATGTGTGCCCAGGGGCCCCATGAGTTGTCAGTCCGCCCCTGGCAGTGTGTAACCTCAGCTCTCCACCCCCTTTTTTCTTGACTCTCAGACAAGCTGCATAAATTCAGCACTTTGAAGGGATGTAGAGAATAGAAGACTGCAGATAGGCAGGTACGAGTTATGTAGAAGGATTTGTTTCATCTCTATGTATCACCTGAGGCCAATCACTTCACTGGGGTATATGTTAAGGTTTACAACCACTTTAAGCTTTGAATTTGCACATTGTTTCATAATGTCGGGTTCACTTTAAAAATATTTTGCTTAAATGCAGAAGTAGGAAGTGTATTTTGTGAAATGTGTACTATTTTTCAGTAATCTGGTCTGCTTAATGTTGAAGATATTCCAAGTTGTACGCACATTAAATCCTCCATCCCCCGTGTCAACAGCTAAGTCTAAAATTCAGGCTTCCAATCAGCCAATGTTCCTCCTCATCAATATTAAGCTTAATCTGTGTTGACTCATCAGCTTTCCAGTGTGACCGCACCAGAAAAGGGGATTTTTGTATTGCTCCAATATTACAAGAATGGCTTAAGACTGCAATATTTTCATGTCACCAGCTGGAAGTAATTAGTGGGCTGTATGGAGAATATCCCTGTTTCAATATACGTGAGACTTTGATCATGATTTTAATAAATTCATCTTGTTCCTTTGAAGTTGCTTAATGGAGTTTGTGTCCATTTTCTGTTGAGAAATATGAACAGAAGGATGTGTTTAGTCCACATCTAAAAGAGCGATTTATAAAGGGTCAAGTAGGTTGTTTCTAATTTGCTGCTTTTTCTAGCGTGTTCTCTTTATATCTACAATGCCTTGAAAAAGTATTCATACCCTTTGAAATTTTCCACATTTTGTCATGTTACCAAAAACCAAAAACATAAATGTATTTTATTGGAATTTTATGATAGACCAAAACAAAGTGGTACATAATTGTGAAGTGGAAACAAAATGATAAATGGTCTTCACATTTTTTTTACAAATAAATATCTGAAAGGTGTGGCGTGCATTTGTATTCAGCCCCCTTTACTCTGATACCCCTAACTAAAATCTAGTGGAACCAATTGCTCACCTAATTAGTAACTAATTAGTCCACCTGTGGGTAATTTAATCTCAGTATAAATATAGCTGTATTCACCGCTCCTAAACCGCTCCTACCCATTGAAATCAATGGGGCAGCGCAGCTATACTGCCGGTAAAGTGCCGATGCAGTGGTGCTTTGCGAGCGGTTTGAAACCCTTTTTCAGCCACTAGCGGGGGTAAAACAGCCCTGCTAGCGGCCGTATACCGCCGCTAAAACTACGGTAAAGCGCCGCTAAAAATAGCAGCGCTTTACCACCGACGCCTGTACCGCCCAATGTGTGAATGGGGCCTTAGGAAGTCTGGTGGTAAAGGCAAGTGAAGGGAAGTAGCTGCAGGACAGAGATAGGAATAAAAGTGGAGCTTCTTTCCCTTTTGGGTGGAGCTCCGCTTAAAAAACAAGTTGGCTTGAGGATTACAAACCATTTAGTGAGCTAGAAAATTCTAGAAGATATTAGACAAATTAAATGTCCTTGCAATTTACAGTGGAGTAAAAGAAGTATTTGATCCCCAAGCAAAACATGACTTAGTACTTACAGGAGATATCCTTGTTGGCAAGCACAGAAGTAGGACGTTTCTTGTAGTTGGTGACCAGGATAGCACACATATCAGGAGGGATTTTGGTCCACTCTTCTTTACAGATCTTCTCAAAATTCTTAAGGTTGCATATCTGTTGCTTGGACACTCTGATGCCGAGTACACACGACCGGACTTTTCAACGGACTTCGTTCAGCGGACTGAATCCAACGGAAAATTAGATCGTGTGTGTGCTCCGGTGGACTTTTTCTTCCCCAAAGTCTGGCGGACCTAGAAAAAAAACTTGCTTCAAATCTGTTTGCCGGACTCGGCTTTCTAGCAGACAATCCGTTTGTCTGTGTGCTAGTCCGACGGACTAAAACCGACGCTAGGGCAGCTATTGACTACTGGCTATGAACTTCCTTATTCTACGCCATCACGTTCAAATCTACTGGAATTTTGGAGTGATCGTGTGTGTGTGGCCAAGTCCGTTCATTTGAAAGTCCATCGAAAAGTCTGGTTGTGTGTATGCGGCATAAGTTTCAGCTCCCTCCATACATTTCCTATAGGATTAGGGTCTGGAGACTGGCTAGGCCACTTCATGACCTTAATGTGCTTCTTCTTAAACCACTCCAGTTGCCTTGGCGGTATGTTTTGGGTCATTATCATGCTGAAAGACCCATCCACGACTCATCTTCAGTGTTCTGGCTGAGGGGAGAAGGTTCTCATCCAAGATTTTACAATGTGTGGTCCCGTCCATTGGCCCACATGCTTGACTGTAGGGATGGTGTTCTTAGGGTCCGCATTTTTCTTCCTCCAAACACGGCGACTCCCCCTCCTCAAGAAGGCACATGTACAGCCATGCCAATGAACATCTAAATGATTGATAGAAGGATTGCGAGACAGTGCTGTGGTCAGATGAGAACAAAATTGAGCTCTTTGACATTAACTCGACTCGCTGTGTTTGGAGGAAGAAAAATGCTGACTATGGCCCGAAAAACAGTCAAGCACGGAGGTGGAAACATGATGCTTTAGAGCTGTTTCTCTGCTAAAGGTACAGGCCGACTTTGCCACATTGAAGGGCCAATGGACGGAGCCATGTATTGTAAAATCTTGGATGAGATCCTTCTTTCAGCATGACAGTGACCCAAACCATACTGCCAAGGCAACAAAGGAATGGCTCCAGAAGATGCACATTAGGGTCATGGAGTAGCCTAGTCAGTTTGCAGACCTTAATCCAATAGAAAATGTATGGAGGGAGCTGAAACTTCAGGTTGCCAAGAGGCAGCCAAGAAACCTTAAGGATTTAAAGAAGATCTTTAGCCACTTCAATACAGGGCATTTTCACCCCCTTCCTGCCTAGACCAATTTTCAGCTTTCAGCGCTGTAACATTTTAAATGACAATTGTGCAGTCATGCAACACTGTACCCATATGAAATTGTTTTTTTTTTTTATCCGTTACAAATAGAGCTTTCTTTTAGTGGTATTTGATCACCTCTGCTGTCTTTATTTTTTGCGCTATAAACAAAAAAAGAGCGTCAATTTTGAAAAAAAACTTATTTATTTTTTTCCAAAATGTAATAAAAAAAAAAAAAAAACACATTTCTTCCTCAGTTTAGGCTGATATATATTCTTCTACATATTTTTGGGAAAAAAAATCACAATAAGCGTATATTGGTTGGTTTGCACAAAAGTTATAACGCCTACAAAATAGGGGATAGATTTTTTTAATTTTATTTTTTTACTAGTAAAGGCGGTGATTTGAGATTTTTATCGGGACTATGATATTGTGGCGGACAAATTGGACACTTTTGACATTTTTGGGACCACTGATAATTATAAATGCACTGATTACTGTATACATGTCACTGGCAGGGAAGGGTTTAAAACTAGGGGGCGATCAAGTGGTTAAATGTGTTACCTAGGGAGTGATTCTAACTGAGGGCAGAGGGGACTGACTGGGGGAGGTGACCGATTGGTGTCCCTATATACAAGGAACAGCGCGAATCGGCTCCCGAGTGCGCGTCCCCTAAACGACCCAGGAAGCCCAGGACATCATATGATGGACACCGAGGATGAGAGAGCCACCTTGCCGTCATATTACTATACGCGGGATGGGAAATGGTTAAGGAAGAGTAGAGCAAAACCCCTCCTGAGATGTGTGCAAACCTGGTCACCAACTACAAGAAACGTCTTACATCTGGGCTTGCCAATAAGGGTTTCTCCACCAAGTACTAAGTAATGTTTTACTTGGGGATCAAATAATTATTTTACTTATTGAACTGCAACTTAATTTATAGCATTTGTTTTATGTGTTTTTTTCTGGATTTTTTGATAGTATTCTGTCTCATTTAAATACACCTATGATTAAAATGATAGACCTTTCATTTCTTTGTAAGTGGGCAAACTTACAAAATCTGCAGGGGATCAAATAATTTTTTTCCCCACTGTAACAATTATGTTTTATAGTACTTCTACAAAATGAATTCTTGTTTCACTTCATCAAAATATTAAGTTCCACTTTATTGAAACGCAAACCTAAGGCTAGTTGCAATATAAGAGGCATTCCCGTGCAAAAAAACTATCAATGGAAATTTTCTGCCATGATCCTGACTTTTATAATACTCATCTCTGCTGCTGCCAAAAACTTTATTTTTTCTTCTAAATCTTTTGTGCCTAATCTGCTCCCAGAGGCCATTCACATTCAGCATTTATAGTGAGACCCTAAAAGCCCCTGCAGGCAGAAGTCTGTGTTTTGCTTACCTAGCTGATGACGCAAGCCATAAAAATATAACTAGACTTTAGTCTAGGTTTTAGTAGTTAAATACTTTGGTTTCTTTCTTAAAACCTTACTTTATTTTCTGCCATCCTTTCAGTCCATTCCTTTTTAGCTTTTATATTTTTAAAAATGATCTTGCTGAGGTAAATATAAGATATTTTTAAGGAGGCTGTATTGATTTATAAAGGGGCTGTCATTGCAGTGTTCTTGTAATGTTTTTCCCGTCTTCAACAACTCCTTGTAAGGGAACCAGTGCGTCTTATGCCCTGTACACACGTTCGGACTTTCCAACGGAAAATGTACGATTGGATCTTGTTGTCAGAAATTCCGATCGTGTTTGGGCCCCATCTGACTTTTTCCATCGGAATTTCCGTCACACAAGGTGTGAGATCTGTATCTAAAATTTTCTGACAACAAAATCTAATCGTTTAAATTCCGACCGTGTGTAGACAATTCCGACACACAAAGTGCCACACCATGCTCAGAATAAATTACGAGATGAAAGCTATTGGTTACTGGCCTCTTTATAGTCCCGTCGTACGTGGTTTACGTAACCTCTTTCTGAACAATCGGATTTTCCGACAACTTTGTGCGACTGTGTATATGCAAGACAAATTTGGGCCAAAATCCGTCTGAAAAAATCTGACGTATTTTGTCGTTGGAATATCCGACCGTGTGTACAGGGCAATACTCTCCAAAAATAGTGTGATGACATAATGGCTTCATCTTTAGCAACTGCCTTTCCCTTAAAGTGGTTACCTGCTCGATACTTGTTTTCCTGTGGTCCCTCACCAGCGTTTTCTGCTCCTTCAAGTGTCCCTTTAGCAAGCTCAGGCGGCACCTATGCAGTTAGGCTCCTGGGCGGGGCTTTCCACATCCATTGACACACACAGCACAGCTTGCTCCCAGCCCCCTGCTCTCTCCTCACAGGATTTGACTGACAGCAGCCAGAGCCAATTGCATTTATTGCTTTCAGTGTGTCCAGTGAAAAGAGAAAGTGAGAGCAGTGCTACTGTAGATGGGCACAATGCTGGATACAGGGCTTAGGTAAGTGTTTAGGGAGGGGGAGGAAGGAACAGGTAGTGGGACATTTTTTACCTCAAAGCAGAGTTCCTTCGAAAAAAAAAATGAAAAAAGTCAGCAGCTACAAAAAGTGTAGCTCTGACTTTAAATAATCAGACACTCACCTGTCCCACAGTCCAGCAATGCGGGTGTACAAAGCCCTGCTCCTCTCCACCTCCTCTCTATGGTGCTGGCATTCTTAATGTGGGCGTCCGGCTGTGGCATCACAGCTGTTAGAATATTATTCCAAATTCATAATTCGGCACTTATAGGTGTTATAATATATTTATGGCAAGCTTGCAAAACATATTTGGTTTTATGATTAATCATAATAAATAGTATGTGTGAATGACCTTGATCAAGTGTTCAGTGAAACATATCCTCATCTAAAGCTGAGTTAGTAATAAGTTTCTGATGTAGCCAATTTGAGTATGACATATATGGTATCTTGGTACAGAATGCCATGAGAAGAGAAAAATAGACATGTGTCTATGTAGCTAAAGCAATGATACATTGTGGATTATATCTTGTTAAAATAAGTTTAGAGTAGTCTCAGTGATGTTAATACACATTAGTATATAGTTAATTAATGTAAAGTTGCTAATATGTGTACATATAATGTAAATGTATGGTTATGACATTATATGAACAGCACATGATGTCAAGTATGGAGTGTTACATGTGAGCTTGTCAATCAAGCTCCATATGACTCTCTGAGTTAGTATCTAATTTTGGATCGCACGTTGCGGAAGTTAGCAGAAATGAATGTGTGCCATACAAGGTTCTAAGTTTGTGAAGTTATGACGTTCACATGTAATATATAAACCAAAGTTTCAAGATTGAGGGGGGACACCCACTCTCTGACACACACACGTACAATCATACTCTCACAGACACACACACACCCTGACATATTCACACAGAGACTGATGACTTGGGACAGCTGAATTCTGCCAGAAGTCTAAGAACGTCATTTCCTGTTTCTTCTTGAAGGACACTCAAGACAGCAAGACAGCAACCATTGAAACACACATGCTTTCATAAGCTTATTACAGCTTTATAATTATTCTATTTCATATATTTTTACCTACACTGTACTGAACTATTATACTTTTTACATTGTATTTATGATGCCAACTGTGTGACAAATAAACTCACACTTTCTTTTAAGTCAGTTTGACTATCAATGCTATTGATTCGGAAACGCCTCTGAGATACAAGAATATAGATATTTTTTAATATTCTTCAGTAGCGAGCCAGACAGTGCCATCATTTCTCAGTTTTTACGGAAATCTCGATCCTTGCTGGGGGGGAGAGATTAGCGCAGTCTTGCGAATATTCAAGTCTCGAGAAAAAAGACGGTTCAGAACCTATCAACCAAGAGGCGTTTGTGTTGCATCAGATGTGGTCAACAGTCCAGTATCAGACGGTTGAAGACAAGAAATTCTTCTAAATACGGTGAGTAAAAATTATGGAATTTATTGATGAAATTGCTAGAGAAAGCAAACTAGAGTTTAAAGATGTGTCTTTTTACCCAAATGACAGTGACTTATGGGCATATATATATACAATGAATGTTTACAAGCCAATGTGCAGATAGAGAAAAATAAATTTACTGTTAAAAAGGAGCGTAAAAAGATATCGAACATTTTGAACCTAGTGAGAATATATAATAAGATGATTATTCATATTTTACCAGCCAAAAATGTGTGTACACTAAAGCAGACAGAAACTAACAATGTACAGAACACAGGAATACATGAAAATGTGTCCCAAGATTCTCTTAGTTGTCCAAACTGTGAGATTTTTTGTAATTACATAGAGAATCTTGAAGAACAATTAGAATCTAAAAAAATGAATTTGCTAGAGTTACAAAATGACAGTAGACAGGTTGCTGTAATAACTACAAATGACAAAAAGACTGTATCCAAGTCTAAGCTACCTTCTTATATTCCGGAAAATTCGGATATGGAGAATGTTGATGCTACTAATGAAGTAGAAATTAAACATAAAAACTTATTATGTAAAACTGCAAAACTAAAGTTGCAAATACATGACCAACTTATGAAAGTTTTAAAAGATTTTCCTATTTATGACATTGAGGCAACTGTATTTTCCAATTGGGATTTATTTGAAATGTTTGCGGATCGTTTTAATCTGTCAAATGATCAGCACAATTACATATTTCAGTTGTGGGTTCCTGTTAATTTTTCTAAATGAATTAATTCAACTGTTATTGATGACGAAGGTTAGGAAAAACAAAATGAGAGAATCTAGGGACACATTTTCATGTATTCCTGTGTTGTGTACATTGTTAGTTTCTGTCTGCTTTAGTGTACACACATTTTTGGCAGGTAAAATATTAATAATCATCTTATTAAATATTCTCACTAGGTTCAAAATGTTCAATATCTTTTTACGCTCCTTTTTAACAGTAAATTTTTTTTTCTCTATCTGCACATTGGCTTGTAAACATTCATTGTACATATATGCCCATAAGTTACTGTCATTTGGGTAAAAAGACACATCTTTAAACTCTAGTTTGCTTTCTCTAGCAATTTCATCAATAAATTCCATAACTTTTACTCACTGTATTTAGAAGAATTTCTTGTCTTCAACCGTCTGATACTGGACTGTTGACCACACTTGATGCAACACAAACGCCTCTTGGTTGATAGGTTCTGAACCGTCTTTTTTATCGAGACTTGAATATTCGCAAGACTGCGCTAATCTCTCCCCCCTCAGCAAGGATCGAGATTTCCGTAAAAAATGATGGCTCCTGGCTGGCTCGTCACTGAAGAATATTAAAAAATATCTATATTCTTGTATCTCAGAGGCGTTTCCGAATCAATAGCATTGATAGTCAAACTGACTTAAAAGAAAGTGTGAGTTTATTTGTCACACAGTTGGCATCATAAATACAATGTAAAAAGTATAATAGTTCAGTTCAGTGTAGGTAAAAATATATGAAATAGAATAATTATAAAGCTGTAATAAGCTTATGAAAGCATGTGTGTTTCAATGGTTGCTGTCTTGCTGTCTTGAGTGTCCTTCAAGAAGAAACAGGAAATGACGTTCTTAGACTTCTGGCAGAATTCAGCTGTCCTAAGTCATCAGTCTCTGTGTGAATATGTCAGGGTGTGTGTGTGTCTGTGAGAGTATGAGTGTACGTGTGTGTGTCAGAGAGTGAGTGTCCCCCCTCAATCTTGAAACTTTGGTTGATATATTACATGTGACGTCATAACCTCACAAACTTAGAACCTTGTATGGCACACATTCATTTCTGCTAACTTCCGCAATGTGCGATCCAAAAGTAGATACTAACTCAGAGAGTCATATGGAGCTTGATTGACAAGCTCACATGTACTTGACATCATGTGCTGTTCATATAATGTCATAACCATACATTTACATAATATGTACACATATTAGCAACTTTACATTAATTAACTATATACTAATATGTATTAACATGACTGAGACTACTCTAAACTTATATAATCCACAATGTATCATTGCTTTAGCTACATAGACACATGTCTATTTTTGTCTTCTCATGACATTCTGTACCAAGATACCATATATGTCATACTCAAATTGGCTACATCAGAAACTTATTACTAACTCAGCTTTAGATGAGGATATGTTTCACTGAACACTTGATCAAGGTCATTCACACATACTATTTATTATGATTAATCATAAAACCAAATATGTTTTGTAAGCTTGCCATAAATATATTATAACACCTATAAGTGCAGAAATATGAATTTGGAATAATATTCTAACAACAGCCAAGCACGCACTGCGCATGCAAGAGCCAAGCTGTGCACTGTGAATGGCCGGGTAATCTTCTGGGACATGTCCCAGAAGATTGCAGAGGGGGGTGGGGGGAGATGTGAACTTCCTTCCAGTACCGCTGAGCCCAGGGAGGAAGTGGAAGCTGGATGCCTCTAAAAAGAGGGTATCCATTCCCCCCCCAAAATGACATGCCAAATGTGGCATGTCAAGGGGTCACCATCACTTAAAGCAGAAGTTCAGTTTCTGGGTGGAACTTTAATGAAGGGAATATTAAAGAATTGTGCCATTTATTGTGAGAAAATGTACCTACATCCAAAATTTCTATATTTGGGATCTTTGTAGAGTCTTGTGTGGACTTTGATAGTACTACCATAAACACCAAACATTTTTTTATTACAAAATCATTGTTAAAAAAGACAAGTACACATTTACATATATTGTACATATACAATTCAACGGCACCAAAAAAGCTCTCTAATGATCGGATAAGTGTCACTTGTCACAACATGATACAGTCTGGTGTCTATGGTAGTACCATTAAAGTCCACACAAGCCTCCACAAAGATCTCAATTATATAAATACAGGGAATGTATTAAAGTAAAAAATGTTTTAGCTTTAGAACCACTTTAGGACTAATATGCCTTCAATTACTCAGATGCCCTTTAGGACTTGGATGCTATATTTGTAAAACTGGACATCCACTGGGACTCCCAGAGAGAGAGTTCAAGTATTGTGGCAGATGATCCAAAGGGTAAGTCATTCGTAATCCGAGGCAAGGATCAATGCAGACAGAATCCTGAAAGAGTAATTGATTATTCATGGAGGATTGAGGGCTGGCAGCATTGGTGGCTGGTGCTAACAATTTGGGGCCGCAGAGGATGCCGTGAAACTTACCTACAAATTGAGCCCTCCAGCAGTCATAGCTCCTCTGATACAAGGAGGCTCGATTGTTAACTTGGTCTTCTTTCCGGGTTCCAAATCTTCAGCCTCCTGATTGGCCAGTACGAGAAGCCGGAAACTGGAAGTGACGCGATGGTGAATATTGAATTGCTAAAATAAAAAGTGGGAGGGTTTGGGTCGCAGTGGTCTGCACCCCCAGGACAACCTAAATCAAGCCAATTAAAGCTCCAGGCTCTCATCACATGCATGTAAAAAAATTATGGACCTAATAGAAACCTGCACAGTGCACACACATAGAACGAATGATTTTTAAATAAATTATAATATGACTAACATTTTTGAACTTTAAGATGTTAAAATTTTTTAGTCATATTATCGTTTATTTAAAAAAAGAATGTTCTATGATTAGCTTGAGAACTTGGGGGGGGGGGGGGCTGCCACTGGTTGGCAGTGTTTACAGAGAGTCTGTTATCCAAAGCAACGGTCAGGGCAGGCAGTGTTCAGAAAGAGTAGTCCATATACAAGGGTCAATAAGACAGGGCAAGGCAACAGGGTCATGTGTCTGGAGCTAAGTAGCAAACACTATAATAAGCCCAGAGCTCTGGGGTCTGTTGCTCAAATAAAGCCCCAAAACACCACAGCTAATCAGGCATGAGTAGGCAGGGTGGCTTGAGCTGACCGCCATCTAGTGATCGACAAGCTGCCCGTGGAGGTGCGCTACTGCCAGCCAATCAGAGCAGGGCTTTGCCAGGCTAAAAATAGCCCGTAGCCCCTAGCTGTTAAGGAATAAGGCTTACTCTCCTAGAGGCTTCTGAGGATGAAGGTAGAGCGTGTCCATCTCTCCTTGCCCTCCTACAGCACGTCTGCAGTCTCTTTCTGTAGAATGGCATTCATTGAATATTAAAGTGTGAGGCCCTTTTGTGATTTAGGGGCCACACTTGAGGCCCCTTGTGTAAAGTGAGTTGACCACGACAGCTCTAAAAAACAAACAGAACATAAATTTCTCAGTTTTGTATGGGAAAGACGAATGCTAATCGGTTACTGCATTTTCATGGAACATACCTGACAGTTCTTCAAGCCAGGTAACGTTTGACTGCGATCCCACTTTTAAATGCAGCATTTATAGCTTATCACGACAGTAACACAATTATCCAGTTAACACGAGGCGTTATGTTAATATCCCATTACAAGCACACAGTATAATTAATTCTGCCTAGTTGGTGGTGCATGTTTTATTCATGAAAATATATTTGTCAAAGTGCCGGAATGGAAAGTCTTTCACAAGCTGCCCACAAAATGCGTGAGTGCGCTTGACAAACCATTAATATTTAATGCACTGTGAAGGAAGAGCAGGTGTGTGCAGAAGGTAATTCGTTACACATAGGAAAGAGATAGCAACATGGAAATGGCCCTGTCACTACAACCATACAAGGCTTAGCGATCTTAGTTATACAGGGAACAGGTCTCTGCTCTGGAACAAGTAGGCAACTAGTGAAGTCAAAGCTGCTTATCAGTAAGTTTGTTCTGGTACAATGACTTATAGTTGCTCATATGGCTCTGATCATGAACCCATTTATGTTAACGACAGCCCTAGACCTTTAAAAAATAGTAGCAATGGCAGCTGCCATATTATTATCCTAAGGGTTCGCAATTTATATAGCACCAACAGTTTACACAGTGCTTTACAATGTATAGGGGGGACAACACAATTACAGTACAGTTCAATACAGAAGGGACAGGAGGGCCCTGCTCATAGAGCTTACATTCTAAAGGGAGGGGGTGGTGGTAAAAAAGGTAATAGCTACAGAGAATGATTTGATGGGGGATGGCTCAGGGACAGTTGTTAGGTGGGTGTGGGATAGGCTTCCCTGAATAAATGAGTTTTCAGGGATCTCCTAAAGGTGGACAGGTTAGGGGCTGATCGGATATACCAGGGCAGGGAGTACCAGAGGATGGGAGAGGCTCTGGAGAAGTCATGAAGACGCGCATGAGAGGAGGTAACAAGGGAGCTAGAGAGCAGGAGGTCCTGGGAGGAGCGGAGGGGACAATTTGGGCGATATCTGCAGATGAGGTTGGTGATGTAGATGGGGGCGATGTTGTGAATGGCCTTTTATGTTATGGTTAGCATTGTAAATTTTACACGGTGGGGTAGGGGAAGCAAGTGAAGGGATTGGCAGAGAGGAGCAGCAGTCATGGATCGGTTAGTGAGCTGTGTTAGTCTAGCAGCAGAATTCATAATAGACTGAAGGGGGGGATAGCCTGCTTAAGGGTAGGCCATTACATTTACATTGTAAATAAGTAAAATAAAAAAACAAGTACTGTGATGCAGTGCAACAATGCATCACAGTGTGCATTCACAGCACATACCAGCACATGCCTTATGTATATCCATGCCCGATGAAGTGAATGAGCCCTAACAGGTCCCTTTGAAGCAGGGGTCTCCAAACTGTGGCCCTTTGCTAGCCTTTATCTGGCCCTTTATCCTCCCACTGACACCAACAAGGGAATACTATTGCTTCCATTGATACCAATGATGGGATACTATGCCTCCTACTAATAGAGGCACTACTCCGCCTTATTTATTTTGACTGATGTCGGGCCCCAGACATTTTCTGCCCCCCTGCTGGCCACAATCAGGCCCTCCTAAAATCTGAAGGACAAAAAAATGGCCCTTTGTTTTATAAGGTTTGGAGACCCCCTGCTTTAAAGTGGTTGTAAACTCTAACAAACCACTTTGACCTACAGGTAAGCCTAGACTAAGAAAGAAATATCTCCTAAACTTATACGGTTTAGGAGATATTTACAAAAAGACAGGCACCGCTGTCTACAGCGCATGCGCCATAGAAAGCAGCGCGCGGGCGCACTGAGCAGGCCGCAGATCACGGCGATATGCGCGGGAGTGACATCATTGTGGCTCCGGCGAATCACAGCGCCGGAGCAGCGAGACCCGGAAGTCACTCCGGGATACATGGCAGCGGCTAATATGAAGATGGAGGACCGCTTCGGGGGCTTCATTCTCAGGTAAGTTATTCATAATGAGCTAGTATACTATGCATACTAGCTCATTATGCCTTAGCCTTGCAGGTTGCATTTTTTTTTTTAATAGCCTTTACCTCTTTAAAGGATCAGTTTTCCAAAAGCAGATATTTCAGTGTTTGGTAAAGGCAGAAGAAATAAAAGACAGCTTCTTCTGACTCTCAGGGACTCTATTGGTGGGATCTCTGTGTTGAGTTTCCAGATCTGCACACCTGCTCTGCCCATATTGAGGGGCTTCCATGACCCCTATTATGGAGAATAATTATGGAAAGTTCCTCCGCTGGCGACAAAAACTGCAGCAAAACAGTTACTCAAACCAAGAGTTAAAACATCTGTCAGGATATTATTGTAGCCCTGGCTGGTGGCCACTTTAAGCCAGAGGAGCTGCGTAGCCCAAGCATTTTCTTGGCTGCACCACAGGACATCTCTACCAGGTAACTTACTATGGCTTTAGCACTTTCTTATTCACTCCAGCTGAATAATAATGCAGATAGTGAAGTTAGATCACCACTCACTTATGTGGATATGATGAACTGAAGCCAGAGCATAACCATGACAGCATTGTACCTTTACCTCTCTCAAATCATTTAAACCAACCTGAGTATTTCTCCTGTCCCGTTAATGTGGCACCTACGAAAAACATCAAAACCTTTAAAAACAAACCCAGAATATACTGTATATCTGCTATCCTTCCCCTTCAGTAGGCCAGCTCTATGGATATGTTGATTAAATGTGTATAAATAAGTAAGCCCTGCCCTCATGGAAATTACTATGCACCCTGATAGAGAGCCCACAGCACATGTACAGTGCCTTGAAAAAGTATTCATACCCCTTGACATTTTCCACATTTTGTCATGTTACAACCAAAAATGTAAATGTATTTTATTGGGATTTTATGTGATAGAACAAGACAAAGTGGCACATAATTGTGAAGTGGAAGTAAAATGATAATTGGGTTTAAAAGTCTTAAAAGTCTTGCCACAGCTTCTCAATTGGATTTAGGTCTGGACTTTAACTGGGCCATTCTAACACATGAATATGCTTTGATCTAAACCATTCCATTGTAGCTCTGGCTGTATGTTTAGGGCCGTTGTCCTGCTGGAAGGTGAACCTCCACCCCAGAGGTTTTCTTCTAAGATTGCCCTGTATTTGGTTCCATCCATCTTCCCATCAGCTTTCCCGTCCCTGCTGAAGAAAAGCATCACCACCACATGATGTTGTGTCCACCACAAATAGTGTTTTGCTCTTAGGCCAAAAAGTTCAATTTTGGTCTCATCTGACTAGAGCACCTTCTTACACATGTTTGCTGTATCCCCCACGCAGGCCAAGCGCTCCCACTAGCCGAACTAGGCAGCCACCTAGGGTGCACTGCTGCCTAGGGGCGCAGCTGACCCTTGCCTCACCTCTTCCTCCTCCTCCTTGCCCCCCAGGCTCCAGGCAAAGCCGCTGATAGGGGGAACCAGACAAAAAGTAGTTTGGTACGGCGAGCAGGTGGTAGCAATTTCAGAGCTGTCTGTGGCTTTCCCCCTCTCCCACCTGCTTTCAGGTGCTTGAGGAAGAGGGACAGACCAATGTAACAGGCAGCCAGTAGCGCTGCTCTTCTGAGTGGGAGGGCATGACTGCTAAGTTGCTCCACCTCCCACCACCTCCTTAGCCAATCAGGTTAACCAGCCCACCTCATTTGACCAGAAGATGTTAGTGGCCAGAGCAGGGCGGGATGGAGAGGGTCCGACATACCTGAGTATGAAGAAGGGGGTCTGATCAAACATGTCACAGGCTCACTCACTGGTAATACCGGCTGCAGAAGTGTAATCATCAGTGAGTTCTCCCGTTCTGTGTGTAGAATAGGCAGTGATAGGGTTGCCACCTTTTCTTCAAATCAAACCCGAACACTTTAGCAGTGCACAGCAATAATTTTTTTTTATAGTATAAACTATACATATATTTTGCTATTAAATAACATTTCTAATCATATGAAGTTAATAACAAGAGTCCCCTTTTACATCAGAGTCCACAGAGTTCCCCTTTTACATCTGAACTCGCAGAGTTCCCTTTCACTGTAAGCCCTTGTACACACGGTCGGAGATTCCGACGGAATGTGTCCGATCAGACCATATTGTCAGATAATCCGACTGTGTGTGGTCTCCATCGGACTGTTTCCATCAGAATATCCGACGGACCAAGTTTTCCAACTTGTCTATAAAATTTTCCGACAACATGCTCCAAACGGACATACTCCGGTCATGTGTAGCCTACTCCGACGGACAAAGTGCCACGCATGCTCAGATCTAATTCCTAGACCAAAGCTATTGGCTACTAGCCTGAACGCAGTCCCGTTGTAATGAAATAACGTCATCACGTTATGTACAATCGGATTTTTTGACAACTTTGTCCGACCGCGTGTATGCAACAGTTTCGGACAAAATCCGTCGGACAAAATCCAACGGATTTGGTTGTCAGAATGTCCGACCGTGTGTACAAGGGCTAAGGGGGGACTCTGCAGACTCTGATGTAAGGAAGAACTCTGGGGACTCTAATGGATGCTCTGGGAACCCTTATTTAAGGGGGGACACTGAGAACTCTGATGTACGAAGAGGACTCTGCTGTAAGGGGGAACACAGTGGCTTCTGGTGTGAAGCGGAACTATCATGTAAGGGGTGCTCTGAGAACCCTGATTTACCTTAGTGTACTCACTCAGAGGCAGGAGAGAGAAGGGGGGAGACTTCAGTCACAGACAGGGATGGATGGTGAGCTCACTCACCCCTTGGCATTCAGCACTTCTCATCCAGATGTATCTGAGGCTGATAGACTTCCAATTTCCGGCCCCGGTTAACCTTTTCTGAGGCACAGCACCGGGGATTAGAGTGTGGGCAGTCACACAGGGTTAGGGGTGGGAGAGAGATAGGTGCAGCTCAAGCCCTCTGTCGTCTGTGTGTTTTTGTGGGGGTGGATTGTTAGTGCTGGCTTTGGGCAGCGTGAAAGAGAGTGTGACAGACACTCTCAGCTTTGCCAACTGCAGCTAGCAACCCTGCTGTGAAGCCATAGTCCAGACTAAATAATGTGTCCGGGTTTCAGGCAGTCTGAAACCCGGACGCATGATTCCAAACCCGAACTGTCAGGGTGAATCCTGGACAGGTGGCAACCCTAGGCAGTGATCACACTGATGGAGGGGTGACTTCCCCCCAGTCTTCTCACACTGCATTTTATCTCTGTTTTTATTTACACTACACACAGGAGGGGTGAATGATGATCAGACTTCTGGAAGATGCTGCAACTTCAGCTGTTTCTATAGAGCTATTTATGCCAGAGTCCTGTGTCAGACATCCATGATTTGTTTGACCTTTTCCTTGTTATCTTTGAAGGAATTAGCTGGTCAGGCTAGGAGCTTCACAGACATGTTAACCATTTACCGTCCTCCTGTGCCTAAGAATTGACTGTTTGTAAAGCTTTTTTTTTTGGCAATTTGTTATATCTTGTAAACTCCTGTTTACACATAGTGCAGTAATCAATGTTTTTCCACACTGGTTACTGCTAGGACACACTTCTACAATGTCTGCAGTCTCTGAGCATCTCCTGTAGTATGTCTGCAGTCTCTGACCATCTCCTGTAATATATCTGCAGTCTATGACCATCTCCTATATCATGTCTGCAGTCTCTGACCATCTCCTGTAATATGTCTGCAGTCTATGACCATCTCCTATATCGTGTCTGCAGTCTCTAACCATCTCCTGTAGTATGTCTTCAGTCTATGACCATCTCCTATATCATGTCTGCGGTCTCTGACCATCTCCTGTAGTACATTGTGCAGTCTCTGACCATCTCCTGTAGTACGTTGTGCAGTCTCTGACCCTCTCCTGTATTATATCTGCAGTCTCTGACTATCTCCTGTAGTACGTTTTGCAGTCTCTGACCCTCTTCTGGGGTACGTTTTGCATTCTTTGACTCTCCTCTATGGTACGTTTTACAGTCTCTGACCCTCTTCTGTGGAAGTCTCTGCAAAGGTCACACTTGCAATCAAGATCTGTGATTAAAAAGTGTATTGTGCAATTATTTGACGATACTGCACAAAGCCATTCAGTTTTAGTTTTTTTTGGGGGGGAGGGGGTGGTTATGTGCGACCTAATCCCTGATGGAGCTTTTTGGGAGAAGGGTACACACAGCCCATTTCTAAATACAAATAAATAATGAAGTAAATGGGGAAAAATTTGGATAGTAATTTTGGAACCCAATAATTAAGAAAATTAGGGAATCACTAAATAGGCTTAATCAAACTGGAGGTTGGAGGAGGAGAAGGGGGAGGGAGTTCCCCCTTGGGACCCCTGTGCCATATATAGGTGAAATGTGAGGAATATCTGGGTACACATTGCAGTCCTTGGTGGGGAGAGGTTATGACATGATGTATGAAATGTGCTATATTGATATGATTATTGAAGATCGATTTTGTCACTTTATTTAGATGGCAGCAATTCAAGTCTGCTAGCTCCTGATGAAGAGGACCATGTCCATGAAACTTCTTATATAAATCACTGCAGTGGTTGGAAATGACTGTTTTATAATCGTTTTATTATAAGGTTACTATTGGATGGTGAATTTTAAAAGAAATTAAATAAAATGTTATAAATTTTATCAAAATGTGGTGCCTCAAAAGTCCCATATTTTGACTATAGACATAGTTTCAATATACCAAATTAGGGATGTGGCATATGCATTGAATTACTTTTGATCAACTCAATACTGAGATTAAACTACACACAGGTGCGCTGCATACAAATGCACGCCACACCATGCACATATATTTCTCTAAACATTTTGAAAATAATTTATCATTTTCCTTCCACTTCACAATTATGTGCCACTTTGTGCTGGTCTATCACATAAAATCCTAATAAACTACATTTACGTTTTTTGGTTGTAATATGACAGAATTTGGAAAATTTCAAGGGGTATAAATACTTTTTCAAGGCACTGTATGTGAAAGTGTAGTTTGCTATGGAATGTAGGCTTGATAGGTGGAATATATGCCAGCTGAGCCATGGCATGCCAAGAACAAATGAATTTGTTTTCTCAAATGTTTTTGATTCTTTTTATCGTTTTAAAATGCATGTAGGAATAAAACCGTGTCAAGTGTGTACTGCAGTCATTAAAGGAGAAGTATACATCAAGCTATTTTGGTTGTACTTCTCCTGTAGGTCACATGAATGCAGTTTGTTCTGCACTCCCGTGACCCGTTTTCAGCCGACAGTGGGCTAAAATGCGCTGTTGGTTGACATCACTCAGCCAGTCCAGGCTCAGAAAAGATCCACCCAGATGCCTGGACTGGCACCAGGCTCAGCCTCTCAGTGATCCACTGGGAGCCTGAGCCAGCTCCTCCTGTCTCCTTCACAGTCCAGAACTCCAGTGAGCGCTGGAAGGGCAGAGCAGAGAGCCGGACTGACAGTCACTGCTTAGAGCGGAGAGGGAGAACTGAGCGATCGACAGTGTTTTCTCACTGCAGAGCCGGCAAGAGACAGATGCTGATTCCTAAAAGGTCTCTTGGCGTTTGTGATAATGCTGGATGGATCCTTGTGGCTATTTTGCCAGTGATTTTGGTCCTACTTTTGGGTCAGTGTTGGCACTGTGTGATGGTCCTCTGCTTGACTCATAAAGGTTCCAGTCAGAGCCTTGTACAAAGAGTCATGCAACTTGGTGGTTTAGTTCAAGTCTTTATTAGTATTCATAGGAAAGTATATCCAAGGTGTTTCAGAGGATTACAGCTTCCCCTTCTTTAGATCTATCAATAATAATTTAACTTAAGGTGGCGTAATGGTTGCCTGGATCTTTTGGGTTGTGCACACTGGAACAAAGGCTCCGCACATCCTAAAATGTTTAACTAAACCACAAAAGTGGAAGAAACATCAAATCTTTGAAAAACTTTGCTGGAGCGATAGTGCACTTACCACAGTCTCTGTGATCGAATGTAAGAGACATTAGTTGGTAATGTTTTATGCGCTTCTTTCTTTTTCTTTCTTTTCTTTTTTTCTGTTAGGCTCATTGAGCTATTGTGTATTTTTTTTGTACAAGATTTAATAAAAATATCTTTAAAAACCCACCAAATGTTATGACTCTCTGTACAAGGTGCTCCTCACCCTGCACACATCGATATGTCGGTGCTTGGAATGGAGATTCCATTAGTAAATATCCATAGGTAAGCTAACTTCTTTTCCTATGGCAGTATAGTGTAGGGTTTTTTTTTTTTTGACACAGCATTTAATTTCTTAGCAAAAACATTCTTTTTATTTTTTATTTTTTTTATTCAAATTACATTTTGGCATGAGTGGATTGACTTTGGTGAAAATTACTGATTTTGCTGTCACCAACATGGAAATCAGCAAGTTCTCTAATTTTGCTCTCCACCTGAGATCCAACTGTTGGATCCAAGGTAGAGGTGTGGAATTCTTTATGAAAGGGCTTAAAATTTCAAGTCCTGAGCTACTAGCCAGGCCTTAAGAGTTACACGCCACCAGTTACCCCACCCAACCCCTACCCTGCCCCACCCCTAATTCTGCCCCATAAATACGCCTTTGTAAATGATCTCATAAAATGACACTGTTAAATGTTTTGTGCAGAATTAAGTTACATAAATAAATATCAACAACAACTTTAACAATATTAGCATAAAGCATATTAGTACCCATCAGTTCAGCCTCATCAGTGTCCATCAGTGCAGCTCCATCAGTGCCGACCAATCAGTGCTTCCTTATAAGTGCAGCCTCATCAGTGCAGCTTATCAGTGTCCATCATTGCAGCCTCATCAGTGACGATCAGTGCCACCTCATCAGTGGCCATCAGTGCTGCCTCATCAGTGCAGCCTCATCAGTAACCATCAATGCAGCCTATCAGTGCCCATAAGTTCAGCCTCATCAGTGCCCACCAATGCAGGAGTGATCACTGGAAGGAATTGGGAGAATTGCCGACCGCATGACACAGAGCGGGCATCAACCGCTGTGACACAGCTTGGATAGGAAACACCGACCACTGTCAGAAAAAGTCCCACCTACTGTGGGAGATCTCCGCTCTGTGTGATCCGGCCAGCAATCCTCCTGAGTTTCCTGGCTGATTACTTTTGATAGAAGTGGTGTGGCCTTTTTTTTACAGGGCATCAGAGTGGCCCAGGGAGCAGGGAGGCAATTGCCCACTGGGCTGCTCTAATGGCCGCACACCTCTTTTGCCAGAAGCGATCAGCCCAGAAACTATTGACCCAGTCCACCCCTGTTCCACACCGGCCCTCATCTAATTTCCATTCGCCAAATGCGAGCAAGTGAGTGGAAATTTTGAGGGCTGTGTGTTTTATTTATTGTGAGTGTGGTTGCACTCTACACACATTCTGTCAAAACTGGTAACACAGGGGGTTATTTATGAAAGGCAAATCAACTTTGCACTACAAGTGCACTGCAAGTGCAGTCGCTGTAAATCTGAGGGGTAGATCTGAAATTAGGGGAAGCTCTGCTGATTTTATTATCCAATCATGTGCAAACTAAAATGCAATTTTTTATACTCCTTGTATGTCCCCCTCGGATTTACAGTGACTAAAGTTCCAAGTGCACTTGTAGTGCAAAATGGATTAGCCTTTCGTAAATAACCCCCATAGTGTTGCTCCACATTTATTTGTGAGTTTAAGCTCATTGAGCTGCTTAGGCAACATTAGATTGAAAGAAAAGTGATCTGCTCTCAACTTGTTCATTTCAGAGGGTCGTGTGGGTTCTAGGTGAAAGTTGTTTGAATCTTGGGTGAAAACATTTATGAACAGATCCCTACTGTTCTTTTTGTAATTTTTTAAATAGTTATTTGTATACTGTTGCTTTACATATTTATTTTTAAATGTTTTACATTTTTTTCATCTATTGTATAATGTAATGTAGCACTGACCCCCGAAGGAGCTGCTGGTTTTATTGGGCTTACCGTTACCTTCTTGACCTCGTCTCTGTCTAGGGTTTCCCGTGGTAGATGGCCCAATGGAATGTAGAAACTGACACATTGAATCTTCTTTTTGGGTTATTTATTTGAAAATAGAAGCAGAGTCTCTCAATTTAGGGTAGAGGGTTAGGAGGAAAGTTCAGGTATTTTTGGACTGCAAGAATAGAAAGTCTCTCATAGAAGAAATGCAGAGAATAACCGTTTCACAGCTGGATTCTCACAACCCCCAGATAGACCTCCTCTCACTAAGCCCAGCAGCTGGTAGGGTGTTAAGTAAAGCAAAGTCTCTGCCACAGATTTGGATGTAGAATACTTATGAAAAGTCTCTGCCACAGACTTGGATGTAGAATACTTATGAAAATTCTCTGCCACAGACTTGAGCGTAACTGAGGGACGTAGACAAATTTAAAGAGCTATCATACGATACCAGTATCTCGCAGCCGGTCTGGCGATACCGTATGAGTGTAGATCCATGAAGTGTCCTTCAACTGAGCCTCCAAGCTCCTTCAGAGAAGCCAGCCTTATGCTCGACCTTCTCCTGAAGAGTCCTCCCCTGGATGCTCCTCCAGTTGCTGGGCCTCTCCTTAGATGAGACGGCACCGGACCACCCTTGAATCATTAGGCCCCGATATCCATTCAAGCCTGTCCCTGCAGTTTCTTTGCCTCGGGCTATCCAGCCCCGAGACTTGGAAGCGCATGGATCCGCCCCCCTGGCCAGGAGGGCCATGAGGGCTGGTCAGGAGGACCAGGACCAAACAGACAGAAGATATCTTCTGGCCTGGAACCCTGAAGAACATGATCTCAGTACCTTAAATACCACCACCCAGAATGCATAGCAGGATAAACACTCCCACTGGGCTGGTTCCCGAGAGAAAGAATGGCATCCAATACACAATATACAATACAGCTAAACTGCGTTCTCATACCTGCCGGCGGTGACAGTGACACCTGCAGCCAAGGAGAACTGTGCAATCCAGCTAGACTGGTACTGAAACCATAATTTAGCAGAATTAGCCCCAAAACCCAACTGTGGTTTCAGGAATATTACTTTTCAAAAACAAATATCGCATGTTCGTCAGGAGCCAGGTCTACAGTAAAATAATGAGGTGCTGTTTTTTGGCACAAGAATGTTTGGCACAAGATTGGGTTTAGGTTAGTTTAAAAAAGCTTTTGTAACCCTCAGCAGCCATTTAAAGACCATTGTACCCTTAGAAACCACCCACAACTACATTAAAGTGGTGTTGCCACCAAAAAATTAAAACTGCTTAAAATTCGTAAAAAAAATTAAAAAAAAATAATTGGCAAAAAAAAAAATGTTTACTCACCTCTAAATACCGGTTGCTAGGGGGTCCCTCGTAATCTGCCTTCCTCATTGCCCGGGCTGGTGACATCACTTCCCCTCGCGCCGCACATTCACCTGGGACCTGTCATGTGTCCCAGATGACTGTACGGCGTATCACGGCGCCCTGCGCCGCTCGCGCATGCGCAGTGGGTGCCCGGCTGTGAAGCCACAGCCGGGTGCCCACAGTATGCATGACGGCGCCGCGAGCGGAGCGGGGAGCGAGGGGGGGCTTCGTTCCCCCGCATCGCTGGACCCTGGGGCAGGTAAGTGTCCGATTATTAAAAGCCAGCAGCTGCAGTATTTGTAGCTGCTGACTTTTAATTTTTTTTTTTTAGGGGGTACCCCACTTTAATTTTGCCCTCACCATGTATTTAAATGCATTTTGGCAAAGGTTTTAAACAAAAGCAGCAGTTACAGATGTTGAGACAAACCATGTAATACTGCTGAGGGTGCTTACAATGGTTAGCTATAATTCATCTGTTTTTAAGGAAAGAATAATAAATGCACATATTTTTAAAGGGAAAAAAATGTGCATTTATTATTATTTTCCCACAGGTGCCTCCAAAAGATTGCACTGATGATTAGCCTTTAACCACTTGCTTACCTGGCACTTAAACCCCCCTCCTATCCAGACCAATTTTCAGCTTTCAGTGCTGATGCACTTTGAATGACAATTGCGCGGTTCTACAACACTGTACCCAAATGAAATTTTTATCATTTTTTCCCCCTAAATAGAGCTTTCTTTTGGTGGTATTTGATCACCTGTGTGATTTTTATTTTTTGTTACAAAAAGGTAAAAATCCTGAATTAAATACATTTTAAAACGGGTAATTTTTGTCCATCATTGATGTACACTGATGAGGCGGCAGTGATGGGCACCGATAGGTGGCAGTGATGGGCACTGATCGGTTACACTTATAGGCAGCACTTCTATGTGGCACTGTTTGGCACCACTGGTGGGCATTGATAGGTGGCACTTGTGGGCATTGATAGGTGGCACTTGTGGGCATTGATAGGTGGCAATTATGAGGCATAATTGCCTCTTCCGTTTTGGGACCGATGTCCCTTTAAGGTGAGCCGTGATCTGCTTTTTTTTTTCTCCTCCGCTGTGTGAGAAGAAAAAAAAAAGATCACAAGCTTTTGTTTTGATCATATGATCAGCTGTCATTGGCTGACAGCTGATCACATGGTAAGGGGCCGGGAAGGGCCCCTTACTCAGATCGGTGATCACCCGAGTCTCAGTGACTCGGTGATCACAGCACGCTCCCCGTGCATCCTGCAGGGAGCATGCACAAGGGAAGGCCGTCATATGACGACCTCCCAGGAATTCACATCTGTGCTGTGGCTGTCATTCGGTTAAACCCCATTTCCAGAAAAGTAATAAAAAAAATTGTTGCTGTAACTGCTGTAACTGCTTAAAAAGTGATAGCTGCAGCTGAGATTTAATTTGCTTGCCTCTTACTTAGACCCCTTTCACACTGCCAGTTTTTCAGGCGCTACAGCACTAAAAATAGCGCCTGAAAAAAGAGGCTCCATTTACTCCAGTGTGAAAGCCCTTGCTTTCACACTGGATTTGTGCGCTGTCAGGGTATCAGAAAAAGTCCTGCCAGCAGCTTCATTGGAGCGGTGAAGGAGCGGTAAACTCACCACTGCTCCCCATTGAAATCAATGGGGCAGCTCTGCGATTTTACCCCTTTTCAGCCACTAGTGGGGGTTAAAACAGCCAAATAGCGCCGCTAAAATGACGGTAAAGCGGCGCGGTGTGAAAGGGGTCTTAAAGGAGAAGTACAGCCAGAGCTTGTTTGGCTGTACTTCCTGTGGATCACAGGAGTTCAGATTGTTTTGGACTCCTGTGATCCCTTCTCAGCAGACAATAAAGTCGGGATCTGCCCACATGCCTGGTGCCTGGAACGGCACCGGCAAGCAGCTGAGATCCTGAGTCGGCTGCTCCTGTCCCCTCCACAGCCCAGTGCTCCAGTGAGTGTGTGTGTGGGGGGGGGGAGATGTTCAGGGAGCAGTGAGAACCAAGCCATCGCGGTGTTCGATCACTCGGTTCTCAGTATTAGAGCCGGCGGGGGACAGATGAAGCATCGGACTGATACTACATCCAGCTAGGTAAGTATGAATTTAAAAAAAAAATGGATTCACATACTTCTCTTTTAAAATCCATTTAAAGGTCCATTTTCATTTAACACTACCTTATCTAAAAGATGACAATGCTGCTGTGCGCTTTCACAGCAAAACATCAGTGTGCAATCAGCTGAATAGGTTCACGGTTTGCAATCACTACATGAGCAACCATCTGTGCACATATGTGAGCCCGCAATGCAAGTGTACCATAGTGAGTTGTACCTGTTCTTGTTCATTTGCTTTGATAAATGAGCCCCAGAGTGTTTACTACTAACCCTCTGGTGCTCTTTAATACCTAAAAGCCTTTCTTTTTTGCATGATTCTGAACACGCCGTCTACTTAAAATTGAAATATAGCTGTGGCACAGGCAGCACTCAGCGTTTTCTAAATTTGCCTAGGTTCTCATTACAGTAACAAGGAGGAAATCGGGTTTTCTGGGATAATTTCCAGCCATTGTTTCCATGGTGGAGTCCTCAGCTGGAAGCCCCGCGTGCGGCTCTCCTACTGTGCCCTATTGTTATGAATGATAGAATATGCAAGATTGCTTTGGGTCCTCGTGGCTTTTTAAATACAGAAGCTCTCGGAGGACACTTTGTACTTCGCAGATGTAATTGATGAACACAATAAAATCTATTTCTACTGTTTTGTTCTGCTTATGTAAAAAATTAAAAAGGGGCACTCCACATGAAAAATAAAATGTAACTTTTTTGAAGAAGAAGCTATCGAAAACAACTGGCTGCTTGAAATCCTTGTTTTCCTGTACACTGAGAGTTTTGTCCTCTCAGTGCCACCTGGTCATATGAGTGCTTTGGCCCAGAGAGGGTGACCACAAGGACTGAAATTATTTCTGTATTGCGTAGTCACTGCCCCACCTTTCACCTATGCTCAACCTAAGTGCATGTGGTCAAAATACCCTCTATTTACTGGGAGGCAATAATGAACATTTGATTTTAGAAATTATTATACAGTAGGTGTTTATTTGTAGCATGTTGTCTCTCTCTAATACATACCATAAGCAAAAGAAGCCCAAGATGAAAATGTCAAACTAAAGATAACAACATCCCATATAAAATATACATAGCAGAGAAAAGGGGCACAGACGAGGCTGTAAGGTACTTTTAACAGTATCAAATTAAGCAGATCTAACACATTCCATAATAGAAATGTACAAAATTCATTTTAGTTTAAACAAAACATGTATTAAAAACATACACCAAAGGACATATTAAAACATCCAAACATCTGATTAGTGTATTTATACTGACTGTCCAATAGTAATAAAAACATAAGTAATCTCCAAAATATCAAAATGAAGAAAGAAAAGGAGGGTTGAAATCTCAGCCAAAGGACGACCTCCTTTTCTTTCTTCATTTTGATATTTTGGAGATTACTTATGTTTTTATTACTATTGGACAGTCAGTACTGTGGTGAGACATTTTTTATGGTATCCTGGTTCATGTCGTCTTTCTTGTCCTTGTATTTACAATTGTGTTCTTCTGTTCATTTTTTTACCTATCCACATTATTTCTATGATTTTTTTCTCTTTGTAAACTGCACCTAATTTGATGTTTTTTTCTTATTAGCTTTGTAACTTCAGCATACAAACAAGCTGCACCACACAACTCCTGAGGAAGCTCTAATCTGAGTGAAACATGTTGAGAGTGGTAGCATCTTAACATACATATGTCTGTATAAATACACTAATCAGATGTTTGGATGTTTTAATATGTCCTTTGGTGTATGTTTTTAATACATTTTTTGTTTAAAATAAAATGAATTTTGTACATTTCTATTATGGAATGTGTTAGATGTGCTTAGTTTGATACCGTTAAAAGTCCCAGAGGCTGGTTACCTTACGGCCTCGTATATACCATAAGCAACCAGGCGTTCACACAGGAAGTGCAAGATGTGACTGGGCACACCCTAATCACCCTGTGCAGTGCAGATTTCCCCTACTTCCTGTCTCCCCCCTGCAGTGCTGCCAGATTCCCTCCTCTCAGGAGCAGGGAAGAGGTTGATAAATATTTCATTAACTGTCCCCTTCCTTTTCTTCAATAAACACCACGAGTGATCTGTACCGTTTGCTCCTGTCTTCATTCTTAACTGAATCATAGTAAACTATGTTTACTGCAGACTGCAGAGAAAAGGACTGGGGAATCTCTGTCCTCAGTTTCTTTCTCTGTCTCAAAAGTGAGACATTAGGAGTCTGTGTAGACTCCTGATATTTAACCAAAGCCTCATAACAGGGCTCCTAAAAAAACTGTAAAAAAGTAATAAAAAATAATATTGTAAAAAAAATATAAATAAAAACTACAGACACCGTCCAATGCCCTACTGACACCAATCTTTACTCTACTAACACCTTCCACTGCTCTGCTGATATACACTGATATATGTGTGTTTGTGTTCAGGGGTGCACACCCTAATACAATGGGCTGCACACCCATGCCAGGGTACCTATAGTTTGGGATAACTTCGTGATGGTCCAAATTTACTTAACAAACTGGATTCTAAGGAATTAACTGCTTATGAAGGTTAGATCCAGATCTTCAGATTCAAAGATAAGAATAGTACATCTCTTAGGCACAAAACAGTCCCTGATTGGTCCTGAATTAGAGTATGGGATGTAGGAAGAAAAGAGAACCAAACAGGCAATCAAGTTATGAATATAACTTTGTGTTCAAAAAATCCAATAATCATGTAAAATGTTTTGAGTGGTTCTAAGGTACCCCCTACATTAGGACTTGAAATTGTCAAAGTGAATCAAATCTGGACTAGGGATATAAAAGGTTCCTGATGACGCAATCAAACCTTGCGAAACGCGTAGAAGCTGCTGGGACTTTGTGACGTGAATGCTTTCCGCACGTAAGTGAGGCTTGGAGCGCACGCAGCACGAGAAATCAAAGGGGAACACACGCCGGCTAACCAGACCCCATTCACAGGGCTGGATAAGCTTGGTGCCGGCATACTGGCACCCTAAAATGTGAGTGCAATCATTTTTTTGCGTTCTTAAATAAAATAATTGGGAATTACTACACCATGATGGCTATTTATTTTCTATGAGGACTAGCCAAGCACTAGGCAGACTGACCTGTTGTGAGGAGTGATTATCCGTTTAATGAACCAAAGGCGAGCATTCACCTGTATCTGGTAAGTGGCCAATCTACAAGGTGATGGTGGCACACAAGGGCGAAGTTTTGTTGCATGAAACAGGAGTTTGGTGATCACTCAATGAGGCTATACAACTGGGACTATACATTTATGATTTTTTTTTTCCTTTTTTTCTTGTTGGATTGATATTATTGGATCATGCACTTTATTTATTGCTTTAGCCTTCTGTTTATAAATTGTGTTTTGGGTTTTCATAAAGAGGGATTTATCTTCACTAATATTTGTATTAGAAGGGCAAAGTTTTTTAAAACACATACATGTATATATATATATATTTTTTTTTTTTTTGGGCTTTTGAATACAATATAAATAATTTTTTTAGGTATTGATCATACAACATTTGGCACAATGGGTATGGTTTAAAGGTTTATTGCAATCAGTGCAAACTGGTTGGCTGGATTTAGATGGGGTGTTGAGGCATGGTATTTTATATTAGTGGTGAAGTATACATACTATATATAATTAATTTCCTTGTAAGGTTGGCGCAGTCCACTTATATGATATATAAAATCGTTTCATAACCCACCCACAAAGGGGTTATTTTGAGTGCAGCAAACTCAATTAGTATATTATATCTGTGCGCCGGTATCTCTTTTTAGATATATATAAAAGGAGTACATAAAAGTTATGGATTTAATTGAGTTTACAGGATGAGTTTATCCTGTACGCTCCTGCCAACTGAATCCATAACTTCATGATGATTTGATGCCCTGATGTAGGGGGTGACATTGCAGGGAACCTTTAGCATAGATTTTAACCTGGACTCATTTATTTACCACTCTCTTCCTCAGTTAGGTTGTGTTGGCCTGTGAACCTCACCTTACAGTCTCTCTGCAACATGTGGAAAGTTGTCCTTTGGATAAGTATTCTGTAAAACTGGGGTGGAATAGAATTGAAGAGCCAGCTGACTGAAGCAGTGATATTGCCAAATGCTTGCTATAGCTTTTAGGAACTCCCATTTTCAGGGTTTCCTCACAATGGTTTCTGGCTTTGACCCTGTCTTCCTAGATCTGTTCCCACTCTTGCTGTATTTTTTGTAATATAAACTGTAATAAATATCCAGCAGGGAGAGTGGGCAGTGGGCACTTTAAATGGTCGTGGCATGGAACTTTTATAAGTTTTACAATATTTTCTGTGTGCATTTTTCTAGGGGTGGGGTATATTTTACACCGCTCCAAGGCATGGATAACACATGAACAGTACATTTCAGAATCTTTTTACATGTGGTGACATCCATTACTATGGGACATGCACCAAAAATGCAGCAAGCGGGATTTTTTAAGAATGCAAATGCGCCCACAATAAAATACATAGCGAACGTGGAAATAAGCTCTAGGAGCAGTTGAAGGTTTAATATGTGCCTAAAGAAGTTTGAGTGGCTCATTGTGCTTCAAAGACATTTTTGCATTTGTTTTTTAATATACAGACAAAATTAAACTTGCTCTCCCTGGAGAAGAAGAGCTTAAAGTGGATGTAAATCCGATTCATGAAATATGAGCTGGGCATATATATCTGCAGTGTTTTTTAATCTCTCGCCAAAGCACTGAGTCCCATGGCTTTCTCCTGCTCCGTAGCTCTGTTAGCCTAATAACTTATGACAAGTTTTCCGACACAGGAGATAAAATGAGGCCTGAAATTTGTGTTGTGGGAGGTTGCTATAAATAGATTAGCAGACAGCTTGACTTGTCAGAGCAGAGCTTTGCACATTCTTTTCTTTCTTAGCCTATGTGTAGTAGGGGTGTGTGCCTTTCCTCCAATCAACTGTCTTGGCTGTATGCCAATAATCCACTCCCAGTGCTGAACAAGAAGAGAAAAATCTAGAACACGTTGTGCACTTAAAGCTGAAGACAGCAGATATACATTTAAAACCAATGTCGGGAGATTTGTTTCATCCCTGTTTATCATCTGAATCTGTTAAATTCACTGGGTATATGTGAGGGTTTACATCCACTATAAGAGTGATTATACAGTGCCTTGAAAAACTATTCATACCTCTTAAAATTTTCCACATTTTGTCATGTTGCAACCAAAAAGGTAAATATATTTTATTGGGATTTTATGTGATTGACCAACACAAAGTGGCAAATAATTGTGAAGTGGAAGGAAAATGATAAATACTTTTCAAAAATGTTTTTGCAAATAAATACACAGCAAACATGTGGAAGAACGTGCTCTGGTCAGATGGGACTAAAATTACATTTTTTGGCCTAAAAGCAAAACGATATGTAAGGCGAAAAACTAACACTGCACATCAGCCTGAACATACCATCCCCACCAATAAAAATGGTGAGGATGCTTTTATTCAGCAGGGACAGGAAAGCTGGTCAGAGTTGATGGAAAGATGGATGGAGCCAAATACAAGGCAATCAGAAGAAAACCCGTTATGCAGCGTACACGAAATTGGACATTCCGACAAGAAAATCCATGGGATTTTTTCAGATGGATGTCAGCTCAAACTTGTCTTGCATACACACGGTCACACAATGTTGTCAAGTTCAATAGCCAGTGCGGCTCTTCTGCTTGATTCCGAGCATGCATAGAACTTTGTGCTTCGGAATTATGTACAACGGATTTTGTTGTCGGAAAATTTGAGATTCAGATCTGAAATTTTGTGTTTCGGAAATTCCAATGTAAAATGTCCGATGGTGCCCACACGCGGTCAGAATTTCTGACAAAAAGCTCCCATCGAACAGTTTCCGTCGTAAAATCTGACCGTGTGCATAGAGCAATAGAGTCTGCAAAAGACTTGAGACTGGGGTGGAGGTTCACCTTCCAGCAGGACAACAACCCTAAACATATAGGCAGAGCTACAATGGAATGGTTTCGATCAAAGCATATTCATTTGTTAGAATAGCCCAGTCAAAGTCCAGACCTAAATCCAATTTCGAATTTTCAATTACATTGAAAATTGCTGTTCACAGACGGTCTCTATCCAATCTGATAGAGCTTGAGCTATTTTGCAAAGAGGAATGAGGAAAAATGTCACTCTCTAGATGTGCAAAGCTGGTAGAGACATCCCCAAAAAGACTTGCAGCTGTAATTGCAGTGAAAGGTGGTTCTACAAAGTATTCACTCAGGGGGGCTGAATACAAATGTATGCCGCACTGTTCACATATTTATTTTTAAAAAAAAATGTTAAAAACCATTTATTATTTTCCTCACACTTCACAATTATGTGCCACTTTGTGTTGGTCTAGCACATAAAATAACAATAAAATAAATTTTCAAGGGGTATGAATACTTTTACAAGGCATTGTAATTACAATATTCAAATCTTTCAATGACTTCAGTATTGGAAGAAAAAGGGTTCACCTTTCCTAACATGTTACACCCATATTCAGGGTGTAACATGTAACTAGTTACAAACGGACCGGCCCCTGCAACCCCCCCTCCCCCTGTGAATGCAAAGCTACAAGGTCCGGCAGCCTTTGCGGCTTTATCTGCAAAAAATGTGCATTTTTTTTTTTTTTTAAAGTGAAATTATCTTTTAATGTCGCTGAAGAAGACATATGGCCACAAAATTAAGTTGAATGAGAAACTATGAAAATGCGTCATGTACTGTTAAGGTGGTAAAGATGCAGAAATCCCTTACACGATTAGTCATGTCAGAGAGTGTAGATAAATTCATAAAATTATTAGATGTGTTCCTCAGGGATCATAATTTACAGGGATATGGAAATTGTATGGATGTATCTGTATATTTAAAAGAGTTGTAAAGGCAGAAGGTTTCCTTTTATCTTAATGCATTCTATGCACGAAGATAAAAAAACCTTCTGTGTGTAGCACCCTCCCCTACACCCCCCTAATTACCTACCTGAGCTCCTTCTCTCTACAGCGATTTCCACGAATGTCCGAGACACTCCTCCTGATTGGCTGAGACACAGCAGCAGTGCATTGGCTCCCGCGGCTGTCATTCAAAGTCAGTCAGCCAATCAGGGGAAAAAGGGGGCAGGGCCAGGTCGGGCTGTGTATCTGGATGGTTGCACGGAGCTCTGACTGAGCTTGTGTGCCCACATAGAAAGCTGCTGGCTGAGGGGGCACTCAACAGCAGGGAAGGGTCAGGAGTAGCAAAGAGGTAAGTATAACATGGTTGTTATTTTTTTTATTTAAACAAGACTTTACAATCACTTTAACCTTACCAACTATGTAAAAAGGAACCATATAAAAGACTGACCTAAAATAAATACAAACTGTGCAGGGAGGTGCTTCCGCACTTCAAATAAGCTGTACAGGGCTTCATGATTTCTAATGATGGCCCTGTATATACCCACCTTTCTCAAGAGGAAGCAGATTCTCTCAATATTTCGAAGTCGTTCCCTCTGTGGAGAAATAAGAAAGTGTATAAAATAAGAAAGTTCATAAAAAACAGACCTAGAGATATTTTACAAGAGCAGTTTTACTCCACCAATTCTGAGTTACTGCTAACAAGGCTTATTAAAGTAAAACTATTGTTTTGTTGTTTAAATACAATCCCTTTCAGGCCAGCAAGGTGCAGTGCAAGAATTTTGAGAAACAAGATTCCTATCTGCTTTTGTTTGCTAATACTGCGAAAGACCATGCACTTGCTGAAAGAACTAAGTGTAACGATCTGCCTCTAGTTACCATAAAGCCAGCCTAAGGCCAGCCATAGATAGAGCATATTTCTTTGGCTGCAGGAAAGAAAATCACTTTGTTTCCCCCATCAACATCCCTCTTGCACAGCCATTGCGTTCTTCTGGCGGGGGGGAGCCATTCGTTCCGGAAGAGCACAGTGATCAGGGCTAGCAGCTATAACAGTCGCAAGCAATAATTGCGTGTAAAATCCGACAGGCTGGTTGTACCAAAGTTGATCGATTGATCAACTTGGGTACTGTGCTGCTTGGCTATTTTTGGTGATTTTCATAGCTTAGATTTGTGAATAGTTAGCTTTTTGAGACCATGTACTGTTTTAAATGCTAAGCCTCCCCTATTGATTCGCTAACGAACCCGTTCAGTTAGTTTGTGAAGCTCCTTACAAAATATGATGTAGCAAGAAATGGGGGGGGGGGTGTGAGATGAAGACGGAGTTGTTCTGGAAGACTGAGAGAGGTAAGAGTTGTTTTGACACTTTGGAGGAAACAGATGTTTTGTCCTGGACTCTGAGCAAGAAGCAATGAGAAGATTTGAAGATTCCATCATAAAGAAGGATCCAAGTTAAGTAGCTGATTACTATACTTATGCTAATTCCATACATTGTATATGCTTATTTGTTGGGAAGGGTAGATAGTTTGCACTTTGACGGGTATTTTGTTATACTTTGCATGCTATGAATTGTGTATCCTGATGTTGTATGTACAGCTTTTTTGTTTAGTACAAGTATTATTACACTACAAAGTTTTAATAGCTTCCTTGGCTTATACCACAAAGTAACCTTAAAGTGGTGTTCCACAGGAAAATAAAAAATCATTAAAATTCCTAAAAAAATAAATAAAAATAAAAAACATTTGGAATTTTTTTTAACTCACCTCTAAATGCCTGTTGCTAGGGGGTCCCTCTTAGTCTGCCTCCTTCAGTGCCTGGGCTGGTGACATCACTTCCCCTTGGCACAGGAAGGGCTCAGCTGTGCCCACTCCCTCCTGTCAGTCATCTAGGACACTTGCTGCCCACTGGTGATGTAAGGGGGCATGCTGGAAAGTTTTGCCTACAACTGTGGTCATTAAACCTAACATCAGCCTGTTCTGCAAGGGTAAGCAAATTGGAGGTGGAACCCATTTTTTAAATAACATAGTGCCACAGCACCATGAATTTTGATGCATGTGAATATGCACCTCTCAGCACCTATCATGCGTTAGGATGTCATTAACAATTAGTAGCAATTCTGTGTATCTACTAAACGGCAGTATGTTTCTGTGGTGTCAGGAAAGCGATTTTGCATGCGTCCCAGACAAACATTAATGCGAACATAGGCTAAATGTCTCAGTTACATTGGTGGTCAGTGTAAATCTTCTCATTACATTGGTGGTTACTTTAAATGCTCATATTACATTACTGGTCAGTGTAAATCATCATTACATTGGTTGCATCATTACATTGGTTACAACTCCACTTTATATTGGTAATCGGTACAATAATCCAAACTTGCATTTGTGGTCAGCTTTGAATCCCCCCATACATTGGTGGTCCATGTAGAGACCCCCTTTAAATTGGTGAGGAGTGTAAATCTCCCCTTACATTGGTGGCCAGTGTAGAAATCCCCCTTTATTGGTTGTTGATGTAAAATCCCCCATTACATTGGTTGTCAGTGTAAATTTTTCATTACATTGGTGATCAGTGTACATTACTCTTTACATTGGTGGTAAGTGCAGAATTGCCCTTACACTGGTGGTTAGTGTAAATCCCCCTTTACATTGGTGGTCAGTGTAAATCCCCCCTAACATTGGGAGTCGGTGTAGAAGTGTCGTCTTACATGGCGGTCATTGTATATTCCCTCTTACACTGGTGGTTTGTGTAAATGCACCTATTGCATTGATGTCCGTGTAGAAATCCCTCTTTATATTGGTGAGTAGTGTAAAGTCCCCCATTACATGGTAATCAGTGCAAACCCCCCCCCTTATATTGGTGGTCAGTGTAAATTCCCCCTCACATTGGTGGTCATTGTAAATTCCCCATTACATTGGTGGTCAGTGTAGAATCCCTCACTATATACTTGCCAAAGATTTCCAGCTTTGCTCTACATAATTCAGAATTTGCCACAGTGTACTGCCTCGTAACTAATCCCACCCCCCACCACTGCCACTGATCCTATCAACCCCCCAGCATTGCCAATGATCACCCCCCCCCCAGCATTGCTACTGATCCCAGGAGTCCTAGGAACCCTAAGAGTTTTCTGTCTATTGATGGGCCCCCTCACCTCTCCAGTCCATGTTGTGCAGTCAGTTAGGAGATGATGTGCTACAAAATTTAGCAACAAATCAGTGAGCAGTAATGATATGCACTAACCTCTTGCAACCAATCATTGAGTGGTAAGGATATGCAGTGACCTCTAGCAACCAATCAGTGAGCAGTAATAATGTGCAGTAGCCACTATCAACCAATTAGTGAGTGGTAAGGATGTCCAGTAACCTCTTGCAACCAATCAGTGAGCAGTATTGATATACAGTAATCTCTAGCAACAAATCAACAAGCAGAAGTCATGTGCTGTAACCTCTATAAAAAAAATCAGTGAGCCATAATGTGTGTTGTAACCTCTAGCAGTCAGTCAGTGAGCGGTAATGATACACTGTAACCTCTGGAGACCAATCACAATCACTGCCTTATCTGATTCAGTAAACAGATTGAGTCTAGCTGCTATTTATTGTATGTTTTTAGAGCAGGTGAAGAGCGAAATTGCATGGTGGGGGGCCCAAGAAAATGTTTTCCCAGGGTCCAATCAATATAAAAGACGGCCCTGCACAGAGGACATAGTGAAATGTTTTGGAGCCATGCAGGACCCCTTCGTCAGGCATGTGACATTACAAGGCCATGAGATGTGACAAGGTAATGGAGATGTGATGGTCATGTGTCTGCAAACTGTTGACCATATAGTGTACGTGAAAGCAACATGTGGAATCAAACACTTTGTTTTTGATAGATTGGGGGAGGATTAGAACCTGTGTCATGTTTTTATTGCTGTGTGTGTCCCTGCCTGGTAAATCTGTCCTCTTTATTTGTGCTTGGCTTTAGAAATACCTAAGCTCATCATACAATACCAAAAATTTCAAATGAACATCGAAGTTATCAAAGTACATTTGATAACATGATGAATGTCATTCAAAAATTGTTTGCGTTTAACATTCAATTTGGGAATGAATGGAATTTCCTAAATGAAAATCACATTCACTGAAATTTGGTTGTTCAAGAAAATATTTCCACTCTTTTTTTTTAACTTTCTCATTGCTAGGGTTTGAAACGATTAGAAAATCAAATCATTCTTAAAGTGGGAGTAAACTCCCTTCTCTGACTTTTACCTATAGGTAATCCTACAGTGCCTTGAAAAAGTATTATTACCCCTTGAAATTTTCCACATTTTGTCACGTTACAACCAAAAATAATAAATGTATTTTATTGTTATTTTATGTGGCACATAATTGTGAAGTGGAAGGAAAATGATAAATGGTTGTCAATTGTTTTCACAAATAAATATCTGAAAAGTGTGGCATGCATTTGTACTCAGCACCCTAAAATCTAGTGGAACCAATTGATTTCATTCATTCATTCATTCATTTCAGAAGTCACCTAATTAGTAAATAGAGTCCACCTGTGTGTCATTTATTCTCAGTATAAATACAACTGTTTTGTGAACCCCCCAGAGCTTTGCTAAAGGACCTTAGTGAACAAACAGCATCATGAAGGTCAAGGAACACACCAGACAGGTCAGGGATAAAGTTGTGATGAAGGGGGCATGGTCTGGACATGGCTGGGTGAATATGTGCTACACCTGCGCTCCCAGTGTTACTCCAGCACTTGACCGTATATAATACCTATATACAGCGGTATGCCATCCGGAAAGAAGCGTAAATCAAAGACCATCGTGACCCACCCAAGACGGACACCTCCAGAGCGGAGATTCCTAATTTTTTCACAGGCACAATTAACCTTAGTTCCGGACCCAAGATGGCAACCACCAGAGGACGCATGGCAGAGACCTCCTCCTCACATGTGCCTCCAACTTCCCCAGCCTCCTCTATGGACTCGGACACTTTTTCTGAGGTTCCTTTGGCACTAGTTACAGGCAGAATAGTCTCTCCATTGGGTCCTAGCCACACGCCGGCCCAGGCAGAAAAGGCAGACCTTCAGACCCTACTGCAGGCCTTACCCACCAAAGTGGACATAGAGGCCCTTATTCTGCGGGTTGAGGACGCCCATTGCAGAGACATGCAAGATGCCCAGACTGAGGTTCAGACCCTAACAGACCAGCTCACAGGGGATGAGGTTCTGGTTTGCCTTTTGACCTCTAGGGGGCACAGGCGCCGCCGGAGGAGCACATGAACCCGCGGCGCTATGCAGGAGCTGATGTGAGTGCCTGGTGGGCGCGATGACCACTGGGCCCCCGCGATCGCTCGTGACAGAGCGAGAACCGGGAACTGTGTGTGTAAACACACAGATCCCGGTTCTCTCAGGTATGAACACCAATCTCTCTCCTTCCCTATTCAGTCCTACCCCCCCCCCCCCCCCACAGTTAGAACACACACTAGGGAACCCAGTTAACCCCTTGATCGCCCCCTAGTGTTAACTCCTTCCCTGTCAGTGACATTTATACGGTAATCAGTGCATTTTTATAGCACTGATCGCTGTATAATTGTTAATGGTCCCATAAATGTGTCAATAAAAATCACAGATCACCACCACTACTAGTAAAATAAAATAATAATAAAAATGCCATAAATCTATTCCCTATTTTGTAGACGCTATAACTTTTACGCAAACCAATCAATACACGCTTATTGCGATTTTTTTTACCAAAAATATGTAGAAGAATACATATTGGCCTAAACCGAGGAAAAAATTATTATTATTTTTTTTTAATTTGGGATATTTATTATAGAAAAAGGCAAAAGATATTGAATTTTTTTCAAAATTGTTGCTCTTCTTTTGTTTCTAGCACAAACAATGAAAACAGCAAAGGTGATCAAACCTAAAGAAAGCTCTATTTGTGGGTACAGTATCACACGACCGCGCAATTGTCAGTTAATGCGACAAAGTGCTGTATCGCAAACAATGACCTGGTCCTTGAGCAGCCAAATTTTCCAGGACTGCAGTGGTTAAAGAAAGCCATAAGAAGTTTCAGTTGCAGTTTGCAAGAAGCCATGTGGGGGACACAGCAAACATGTGAAAGAAGGTGCCCTGGTCAGATGAGACCAAAATAATTTTTTTTGGCCTAAAAACAAAGGGAAAGCTGGTCAGAGTTAATGGGAAGATGGATGAAGCCAAATACAGGGCAAACTTATGCCCTGTACACACAATAGGATTTTCCGACAACAAAATCCATGTTTTTTTTCTGATGTGTGTACGGGGCATTAGGAGAAAACCTGTTAGAGTCTGCAAAAGACTTGAGAATGGGACAGAGGTTCATCTTCCAGCAGGACAATGACTCTAAACATACAGCCAGAGCTACAATGGAATGGATTAGATCAAAGCATATTTATGTGTTAGAATGGCCCAGTCAGAGTCCAGACCTAAATCCAATTGAGAATCTGTGGCAAGACTTGAAAATTGCTGTTCACAGCCGCTCTGAATCCAATCTGACAGAGCTTGAGCTAGATGTGCAAAGCTGGTAGAGACATCCCCAAAAAGACTTGCAGCTGTAATTGCAGTGAAAGGTGGTTCTACAAAGTAGGGGGGCTGAATACAAATGCACACCACACTTTTCAGATATTTATTTGTAAAAATAATTGAAAACCATTATGTGCCACTTTTTGTTGTTCTATCACATACAATTCTAATAGAATACATTTATGTTTTTTTTTGTAACATGACAAAATGTGGAAAATGTCAAGGGTTATGAAAACGTTTTCAAGGCACTATACAATAAGGCTTACCGATAGGTACTGTAAATATCTCCTAAACTTGCACCGTTTAGGAGGTATTTACTGTATATGACATCATCTGTGCTCTGAGAGTCGTCTGCCATAAACGGTGGCTCCTGTGCACATGTGACGTAATCGCAGCTCCAGCCATTCACACAGCCAGAGCCTACGAACCCAGAAAGAACACTGGGTGAAGATGGGAGCACCTGCAGCGAGGACAGCACTGCGCTGGAAGGCTTCATTTTCAGGTAAGTTTCACATACTGTGCTAGTCAGTGGCAGGATGCACAAGCGCTGCCCTGTCTCTCCAGCTGCCCCTCTAGCACTAATAGATAGATTCATGCATTGCATTAATCTATCTCTGGCCACTGCTGCCACCCCTTATTCAGGCACCGGCCCCTTTTTGGGTGCAAGGCGCCTGAATTACAGTGGCAGTTTTTTTTAAGCACCTGATTAGAGCCATAGGCTCTAATAGGCGTCAAAAAAGGTGACCTGCGAGCGCCATGCTGGGAGCTTGCAGGTCACTCAGCTGTGTTAGAAAAGCGAATGACTATTCGCTTTCCTAACACTAAACCGCCTCTCCGCCAATCAGGTGCTCGGATCTGTTACCCATCACCTGAAATGACAGGCGCTGTGATTGGATGCCTATCAGGCATCCAATCATAGCAGAGGATGGGAAGAGATGACTGGAGAAGACATCGAGGAGCTGTCCCACTGCCACCGAGACAGGGTAAGTACAGACAGCAGTTAGGGGGCGGCATTTGATAGGGCACAGTGGGAGAATCTGATGGGGCACAGTGAGGCTGCATTTGATGGGGCACAGTGAGGCTGAATTTGATGGGGCACAGTGAGGCTGCATTTGATTGGCACAGTGAAGCTGCATTTGATGGCCACAGTAAGGCTGCATTTGATGGGCACAGTGGCTGAATTGGATGCTGCACAGTGGCTGCATTTGATGGGGCACAGTGGCTGCATAAGATGGACACAGTGACTGCATAAGATGTGCACAGTAGCTGTATTTGATGGGGCACAGTGGCAGCATTTGATGGGGCACAGTGGCAGCATTTGATACAGCACAGTGGCTAGGTTTCATGGGCACAGGGGCTGTGTTTGATGATACAATTGTGGAAATTTCTGGGCATTTTGATGGCACAGTGGCTGCGTTGTAGTGCACAGTGGCTGCGTTTGATGGGTACAGTGGCTGCGTTTGATGGGCATAGTGGCTGCGATTGATGGCATAGTGAGGCTGCAATTGACGGGGGTTTTTCAGAACTTTTCAGTTTGTTTGCGCCCCCCCCCCCAAAAGTTTTGAGCACCAGCTGCCACTGGTGCTAGTATACGATGCATACTAGCACATAATGACATTACCTTTCAGATTATGAAAAAAAAGCTAACAGCGGTTTGCTAAATCTTTAACACTGGCTTTGATATCGCGCTACTTCAGCTTTCAGATTTCTCAACAAAATACAGCATGGAGGCATAAATGGATGGGTGAGTTTGCTTTAAACATTAAACATGAACTAAATAGCATTTTAAATTTGTGATCCTCAGACACAGTTTAATTCCACTTTAAGAATGTACTGAACTCCATTTTTAACAGTCATACCACCTGTAGGACACTTTGCAATAACTTTAAAATATTTCACAACCTTATTAAATAAAGTTTAACCACTTCCCGACCACCTACCGTACATATACTGCGGAAAGGCGGCGCTATTAGCCACATGGGGAGCCAATCAATGGGCAAGGTGGACACGATTTCCGCTGGCCACTCACGATCGCTCCCTGCAGAGACAGAACGGCGGTCTGTATATATAACAAGCAGACTGCTGTGCTGTCAGGCATGGACACTCTTTTTTTCGATTGAAAAAGCCCATGGCATGCAAAACACACCCAAAAAACTTCCACCCGGTGCATAAAAAAAGTGCACACACATAAAGAGTGACACACTAAAAAGTGCAGACGGGTATCTGATGTCCTCCCTAGGAAGGACCATACCCTGATCCCCCGGGGTGTTAGGCTCCAGACAGGGACTGAGGTACCAGACTCATCTAGTGGTCATCCAGCCGAAGCCGGACGACCTCCTTTCCCCGGGAGGTCTGCCGAAACAGAACCTCCTAGGTACTAGGTACTATGGGGCTTCCCCGAGGGTAGGCCTCCCAATAGAGGGCAAACCAAGCCAGAAGGCCTATGTCCACCCTCCCACAAGACTTTCAGGATAGGTCCGAGGAACGACACCCTACTCATCAAAACGTGAAAGTGACAAACGTGACTCACACACACAAATAAAATAAATAAAAAGTGAGGAAAGGGATAGTGAAGAGGAGAGTGAAAGTGTGACCATTGTGCAATACAATGACCAGACCGTCCAGCCAGGAATCAAAAATTCCTCTGGTCCTAGCCAAAAGGCCAGGCCCTAGAGGCAGGTGTAAAAAAGCGTGTTGTATGGTGACGTGACCAAGGTGCCAAATATCAAAGTGCAAGCACAGTGAACATAAGGCACCCCTGGACTGCCACTCCAGGGGCACATCACCATGGGCTTTTCAACAGAAGCATCCCTGACCCCCAGCCCAGACCATGACAGCCCCCACCCCAGCTAGAAAGGCATGGAGATCGAGGAGCTTAGTGAGACCCTTTACCATCAGGTCACATCCTCGCTCCCATCACTCCTACCTAATTACATTCGGGAAGTACAGGCCGTTCCCCCGGTGGGAGAAAGGGGAACAAACGTTCCCTCCCGAAAAACTGACCGGAGCTAAAGCTGCCACAATCCAAGCAAGAAGGCCAGGGTCCCCTCCCCTGGCGCCGACCAGTGGTTCTCCATCCCCATCAGAAGGCTTCCCTTTTGGCTACGAACCACTCTGGGTCACCTTTACACCAGCAGGCTTTGCATAGCAACCGCCACCCCTGCTCCACCTCGCCGTAGAACAGGGACGGAAGCAAGCGCCACCTACTGGTAACTGATAAGAACAGATACTACACTTGATCTTAGCCAAAACACTCTGATCTAGTGTTCCTGCTAATTAAGGATGAGCTTAGGCCTGTACGCAACGCCACGTGGCAGCCAGGGAGCCAATGCTCCGCAGCGCTAATAACAGGTAGTGAGACATTTCCTGATCTGTGCAGCTGTGGATTGGGAAATGTCTCACTGCCTGTGATTAGGGCTGCAGAGTGTCAGCTTCCTGGCAGGTGCGGGCACGTGGAGTTGCGAACTGAGCTCATCCTTACTGCTAATCAGGAACAGGGATCCGAGTGTCCTTGCAGTGAGCCCATCCCCTTACACAGTTAGAAACACACTGAGGGAACACAGTTAACCCTTTGATTGCCCCTTATGTTAACCCCTTCCCTGTCAGTGTCATTTATACATTGTCAATGCATATTTATAGCACTGATCACTGTCATAATGTCACTGGTTCCCAAAAAAGTCTCAGCTAGGTGTCTGATCTGTCCACTGCAATGTCGCAGTCCTGTTATAAATCGCTGATCACCGCCATTACAAGTGAAAAATAAATACATTTTAAAAAATGACATTTGTGCAAACCAATCAGTACAAGCTTATTGGGATTTTTTTTTTTACCAGAAACATGTAGCAGAATACATATTGACCTAAATTGAGGAAGAAATGTGAATTTTTTATTTTTTTTAATTGGATATGTTCTATAGCAGAAAGTAAAAATATATATCTTTTAAATTGTCGTTCTTTTTTTGTTTATAGTCAAAAAACAAACAAAAAAAAACAAAACGCAGAGGTGATCAAATACCACCAAAAGAAATCTCTATTTGTGGGAGAAAAAGGATATCAATTTTATTTGGGTACAGCAGCGTACAACCGCGCAATTGTCAGTTAAGGCTACTCAGTGCCGTATCACAAAAAAATGGCCTGGTCATTAAGGGGGTAAAACCTTCTGGAGCTGAAGTGGGTATAATACAATATATCCTATAAAAACATTAGAAAAAAATTGACCAGTTTCATATATTACTTTCACTTCCTTAGAGGCCAGTGACTGCCTAATTGACTGACAAACATTATTTCTTGACTGCGTGGCGGGACCTTTTCTCCATTAAACAACAGTAACAAGTTCTGGATAATATATGTCAGTGCTGGGTAATTATTGAGATTCCTGTTCACGGTAATACATGATGGGGCTCAGTCGCAGATTGAGGTAAACAGAGATTTATTGTAGCAATTGGAAAGTTCCCATATCAGACCTCTAAATCTACACCAGGAAATAATGAGATCACAGTCTAGTGCAGCAAATACAAATTAAACTGAAAGAGTTATAATATACTCCCCAGCTAAAAGCAAAATGTCTTCATAGTTTAGGGGATGCTGTAAATGGAACCTGTAAAGCCAGAGCTACATGACCAATCGGATTGCGCAATCATGTGATTGTTTTTAACAGGTGATCAACAGCTAACAGTAGCCCCTTAACCACTTCAGCCCCGGAAGATTTGGCTGCTCAATGACCAGGCCATTTTTTGCGATACAGCACTGCGTCGTTTTAACTGACAATTGTGCGGTCGTGCGACACTGTACCCAAGCAAAATGTATGTCCTTTTTTTTTTTTTTCTTTTTTTCTGTGCTATAAACAAAAGAAGAGCGACAATTAAAAAAAAACACAATATCTTTTAGTTTTTCCTGTAATAAATATCCCACATTTTTTATCCCAAAAAATAATTTTTTCCACAGTTTTGGCCGATATGTATTTGTCTATATATTTTGGGTAAAAAAAAAATAACAATAAGCATATATTGATTGGTTTGCGCAAAAGTTATAGCATCTACAAAATAGAGGATAGATTTATGGCATTTTTATAATTTTATTTACTAATATTGGCGGCGATCAGAGATTTTTATCAGGACTGCGATATTGCGCTGGATAAATTGGACCCTTTTGACACATTTTTGGGACCATTGACAATTATACATCCATCAGTGCTATAAAAATGTACAGATTACTTTATAAATGTCACTGGCAGGGAAGGGGTTAACACTAGGGGAGATCAAGGGGTTAACTGTGTTCCCTATGTTCTAACTGTAGGGGGGGGTGGAACTGTCTAGAAGGAGAGAAAGATCGGTGTTCATACATAGTGTGAACACACGATCTGTCTCTACTCCCCTGGAAGAACCGGGATCTGTGGGTTTACACATGACCGTACCCATCCTCCTCTCTGGGATCCCCCTCCTATATAGCATGTTTTGTAGGGTTTTCTGTGAGGTGGCAACTGCTGCCTCCAACAGGGTAGTAGCATTGGGTGTTGGTGGATAAAGTCGCCAATGCAAAAAAATAAGCTGAGAGGCCATAAAGTAGGACCTCAAATCAGAAAGGGCCATTCCACCCATCCTAACTCGCAGCTTTAGGACTGCCAATGATACCCTGGGCGCCCTGGAGCCCCACAGAAAACCAACAATGATGGAGTCAAGTTGCTTAAAAAATTTTAGCGTTACAAAGACTGGCGAGTTCGAGAGAATGTACAGGAACTTAGGAAGAAAAATCATCTTAAAGAGATTTATCCGTCCCATCAATGTAATCAGCAAATTCTGCCACCTCTGCGCCTTCTCTCTAAAGTTTGCTGTTACCGGTGGCAGGCTTGTTTGCAGGAATTTAGATATGGGGAGTTGTACCTCCACCCCCAAGTACCTAAAAGACGTGGACAGAGGAATGGTGCAATCCGACGGGACTGCCACAGCTTCATCAATAGGGAAGAGGGAGTATTTATTCCAATTAATTTGAAATCCGGAGTAATCCCCAAACTCCGAAATCAATCGAAAACAAGCAGATCATCTGCATATAACAACACTCTCTCCTCAAATTCCCTAAGTCGCAGTCCCATCAGATCTCAAGTTGTCCTCAACCTAACCGCTAGAGGCTCTATAGCCAGGGCAAACAGGAGGGGTGAAAGTGGGCACCCCTGCCCTGGTGCCCCGAAATATAGGAAATGCATCTGAGACCATGCCATTAACCCTCAGTCTAACTAACTGATCTGTATACAGAATCCACACCCAAGAGATAAAGACAGGGCCAAATCCGTAAGACTCCAGAAGGTGGAACAGAAAAGGCCACTCAATAGAGTCGAATGCCTTTTTTGTATCCAAGGAAGCCACTATTCTAGCCAGAGTTGTCATGAGTGGTTTGGAGGATTACAAAGAGTATCCTAATGTTCATCTGAGCACATCTACCTTGGATAAAACCAGTTTGATGAGCATCCACTAATTTTAGGATGACTGATTGTAGCCTTCCTGGCAGTATTTTTGCCAGAATTTTTGTGTCAACATTCATCAGCGAGATCAGACGATAGGAATGACATTCTCGAGGGTCCTTTCCCCCTTTAGGGATCAGGACAACCAAAGCCTCCCTCATTGAGGGGGAAAGTCTACCGTCCGACCTGGCTGCATTGAATACTTTCAGAAGACGGGGGGCCAACACACCCCCAAAAGTGTTGTACCATTCCAAGGGGCGGCAATCTAAACCAGCAGATTTTCTAGGGGGAAAAGAGGCAACCGCCTTCTCCACCTCCTCCACCGTGATGCCTGTTTCCAAAGCATTACTGTCCTCCTCTGACAACTTAGTTGGTCTATATCTGCCATGTATGTTTCTAATTCATCCATCCCCATAGGAGCACAAGATATATACAGTTCCTTATAGTATTGAGCAAACACTTTCAAGATATCGGCTGAGTCACATACTTCCATATACTGATTTAATATAGACTGGTACATATTCTAGCCATGCCAAGTATGCCAGAAGCCTGCCATTCTTGTCGCCATATTCAAAAATACGCCTACGTTGCACAAGGTTAAGTTTGGTAGTACAGTCTGTAAGAACTGTCTTGTACTCCCTGGTTCTGGTCTGTAGAGTCAGTAACCTTTCCCTGTTGGGGTCCCTAACATATTCTGCCTCTGCCAGTGTCACTTCTGTTTCCTTAACCACTTCAGCCCCGGACTAATAAACAGCCTAAGGACCATAGGTCTTTTTACAATTTCGCACTGCACTGCTTTAACTGGTAATTGCGCGGTCATGCAATGTTGTACCCAAACGAAATTTGCGTCCTTTTCTTCCCACAAATAGAGCTTTCTTTTGATGGTATTTGATTGTCTCTGCGATTTTTATTTTTTGCGATATAAATGGAAAAAGACCGAAAATTTTGAGAAAAAATGATATTTTCTACTTTTTGTTATAAGAAAAATCGAATAAACTCAATTTTAGTCAAACATTTAGGGCAAAATTTATTCAGCCACATGTCTTTAGTAAAAAAAATGTCAATAAGCTTATATTTATTGGTTTGCGCAAAAGTTATAGCGTCTACAAACTAGAGTACATTTTCTGGAATTTACACAGCTTTTAATTTATGACTGCCTATCTCATTTCTTGAGGTGCTAAAATGGCAGGGCAGTACAACCCCCCCCCCCCCCAAATGACCCCATTTTGGAAAGTAGACACCCCAAGGAAGTTGTGGAGAGGCATGTTGAGCCCATTGAATTTTTATTTTTTTGTCCCAAGTGATTGGATAATGACAAAAAAAAAAAAAAAGTTTACAAAAAGTTGTCACTAAATGATATATTGCTCACACATGCCATAGTTATATGTGGAATTGCACCCCAAAATATATTCTGCTGCTTCTCCTGAGTATGGGGATATCACATATGTGGGACTTTTTGGGAGTCTAGCTGCGTACGGCACCCCGAAAACCAATCACTGCCTTCAGGATTTCTAAGGGTGCAAATTTTTGATTTCACTCCTCACTACCTATCACAGTTTCGAAGGCCATAAAATGCCAAAATAACACAAAACCCCCCCAAATGACCCCATTTTGGAAAGTAGACACCCCAAGGAAGTTGTGGAGAGGCATGTTGAGCCCATTGAATATTTTTTTTTTTTGTCCCAAGTGATTGAATAATGACACAAAAAAAAAAAAAAAAGTTTACAAAAAGTTGTCACTAAATGATATATTGCTCACACATGCCATAGTTATATGTGGAATTGCACCCCAAAATATATTCTGCCAAAATAACACAACCCCCCCCCCCCAAATGACCCCATTTTGGAAAGTAGACACCCCAAGCTATTTACTGAGAGGCATGTTGAGTCCATGAAATATTTTATATTTTGCCACAAGTTGCAGGAATTTTACAATTTTTTTTTTTTTTGCACAAAGTTGTCACTAAATGATATATTGCTCACACATGCTATGGGCATAAGTCAAATTACACCCTAAAATAAATTCTGCTGCTTCTCCCGAGTACGGGGATACCACATGTGGGGGACTTTTTAGGGAGCCTAGCCACGTGCGGGACCCCGAAAACCAAGCACTGCCTTCCGGATTAAATATAAAATGCTACCAAAAAAAACTGTTAGCGATCGCAGGGATCAGGCCTGACTCTGCGATCGCTGCAGTTATGTGTTTAGTGTTTTGTAAGTGACAGTGATCGATCGATACTGCACTTGGGTGGGCTGGGCAGAGGGGCAAAACGCAGGTGCTAGCAGGTATCTGGGCTGATCCCGCTAACAATGCGTTTTTTTGGAACCCTAAACTGCTGGGGATGCTAGTATAGATCTGATCAGATCAGATATTGATCTGTTCAGATTCTATACCACTACGGGAGGTTTATGCTTTGCGTGTGGGTGTTAGTGGTACTGGCACTAACCTAGTGCTGCCTGGGGCGACCCAGACCCTGACCCTAAAACCTAATTGATATCACCCGCCGGGTGATCAGGGGGCTAAACCTTTATTGGGTAATAAATGGTGGGTGCCCTGATGCTATAAAAAGCAAACTAACCAGAGTCACCCGTAACACTTATACGGTGATCACTGGTGAAAGGGTTAACTAGGGGCAATCAGGGGGTTCAAATTTTTATTAGGTAGTATATGGGGGTCCCTGGCGCTATATAAAAACCTGACGGGGAACCTAAATAACTAACTGGCTAACCAGCGTCACCAGTGACACTTATACTGTGATCGCTGGTGAAAGGGTTAACTAGGGGCAATCAGGGGGTTAAAACCATTATTGGGCAGTATATGGGGGTACCTAACGCTATAAAAACATGGCGGTGAACCTAAAAAAATAACTAGCTACCTAACGACACTAGTGACACTAATGCAGCGATCAGAAAAACGATCGCTTAGTGACACTGGCAAAATGGGGTGAAAGGGTTAACTAGGGGCAATCAGGGGGTTAAAACCATTATTGGGTAGTATATCGGGGTACCTAGCGCTATAAAAACCTGGCGGTGAACCTAAAAAAATAACTAGCTACCTAGCGGCACTAGTGACACTAATGCAGCGATCAGAAAAACGATCGCTTAGTGACACTGGCAAAAGGGGGTGAAAGGATTAACTAGGGGCTATCAGGGGGTTAAAACCATTATTGGGTAGTATATTGGGGTACCTAGCGCTATAAAAACCTGGCGGTGAACCTTAAAAAAAATAGCTACCTAGCGACACTAGCGACACTAATGCAGCGATCAGAAAAATTATCGCTTAGTGACACTGGCAAAAGGGGGTGAAAGGGTTAACTAGGGGCAATCAGGGGGTTAAAACCATTATTGGGTAGTATATCGGGGTACCTAGCGCTATAAAAACCTGGCGGTGAACCTAAAAAAATAACTAGCTACCTAGCGGCACTAGTGACACTAATGCAGCAATCAGAAAAACGATCGCTTAGTGACACTGGCAAAAGGGGGTGAAAGGGTTAACTAGGGGCAATCAGGGGGTTAAAACCATTATTGGGTAGTATATCGGGGTACCTAGCGCTATAAAAACCTGGCGGTGAACCTAAAAAAATAACTAGCTACCTAGCGACACTAATGCAGCGATCAGAAAAATGATTGCTTAGTGACACTGGCAAAAGGGGGTGAAAGGGTTAACTAGGGGCAATCAGGGGGTTAAAACCATTATTGGGTAGTATATCGGGGTACCTAGCGATAGAAAAATCTGGCGGTGAACCTAAAAAAAAACTAGCTACCTAGCGACACTAGCGACACTAATGCAGCGATCAGAAAAATGATCGCTTAGTGACACTGGCAAAAGGGGGTGAAAGGGTTAACTCTAGGGGCAATCAGGGGGTTAAACCTTTATTGGGGGGTGGTAGGGGGCTACCCTGGACCTAACACTAACTGCCCTGACAGTTTTTACTGTTACAACTGACACTGAATGCAGTGATCAGTAAATAAATGATCACTGCAATCAGTGACACTGTGACTGGGGGGGAGGGGGGGCGGGGGGCGATCGGGGGGGATCAGGGGGGTTTGTGTGCCTGTGTGTGTCTACATGTCAGTGTAGTGTTGGTGCACACTTACTTTGTCTTCTCCTCGTAGTCCGGTCAAAAAGACCGCCCCGAGGAGAATGACATCACTTCCTCCCTGCCTGTGTATACAATACACAGTGGGAGGAAGCTTCTCATTCGCCAGGAGCGATCGAGAGGGGGTGGCCAGAAACCAACAGCCATCCCCTCATCTCGGATCGCTCCTGAAGCGAACCTGACTGCCGTATCCAGCGGGAGGGGGTCCGATCGGACCCCCCACCCGCTGGAAGGCAAGCACGTACATGTACGTGCTTGTGCCTGCCGGTGCCATTGTAATGACGTACATTGGCAATACGGCGGTCCTTAAGTGGTTAAGCTGTACTGTGGAAGCTAGTTGTTTTTTAAACCCTTGAACTTTAGCTATAAACACCCCCCTTAACGTGGCCTTGAAGGCCTCCCATTGGAGGAGGAAAGAATTAGTATTACTATTTTCAGTCCAAAAGTGTTTGATAACCTCTGTACACTTAATCCTTATATACTCCTCCTGCAGCCAACTGGCCTCCATCCTCCAGACACGTAGGCCTGGTTTCGGCCCTAGCCCCAATTCCAGTAGCATAAGGGAGTGATCTGAAAGCGCTCTAGGCAGATAAGAAACCCCCTTGACCAATGCCATTCCGTCCCCCTCTGTCAGGATAGCGTCTATTCTGGAGAGTGTCTTATGCGTTTCCGAATAACAGGAGTACTCTTTTTTATCAGGATTAAGGCCAGACATCTCTAAAACCATGAGCAGACAACCAGCCCGCCAAGGGAGCCGCCTTGCCAGAGGCCATTCCCAGCCTATCCAACGCTGGGTCAGACACAGAGTTAAAGTCTCCCAGTATGAAAATCCTCCCCTCCGCCACCTCATGGGTATCCTGCAGCATATCATCTAAATGAGCCAGCAAGAAAAGAGGAGGCACATATAGGTTAACAATTGTTAGAAATATGTTCATCACTTGCACCACCAATATCACAAACCTCCCTCTCGTATTGGTCCGAATAGCATGTATCGTAATAGGCATACTCTTAGTGACCAGAGTAGACACCCCTCTGGCGTATGATGAATATGTGGCATGGTAGGCCCCAGCAATATGTGCCCTTTTTAGAGAGAGAACCCTGGAGCCCTGGAGATGCGTCTCCTGCAATAGTATTATATGCGGTTTATGTTTTTTTTATATAGTCAAAAATTAATGAGCGCTTAAATTTTGAGTTGAGGCCCCTAACATTCCAGGCCAAAATCTTAAGAGAAACCTCCATTACAGCAGCTTGTAAGGTGGGGAGTTATCCCACCCCCGCAAAATGAATCTGACAATAGGAACAGGCTCCAGAGCTCCCCACTCCCATATACAGAGGCCAGCTTCCCCCTCAATGAAGACATTCCCTCATACACATACCAAATGCGGACACTCCAAACCAAAAACAGACACGTGATTCTCAACAAAATGAACATCTCCCCTCCCTGCACCAAGCCCCAACATGCTAGGCACTTTGATCCCTCAACCTTTGGTAAATTAGGCAGTAGCTCATGCGACTTAACTTGTCACATAAGCCAGGTTGCTCACTAAAAGAGAACCACCCTTTTCACTAAATGTCCCAGCACAGTTCTTCTGGTAAAAAATACAACTGTAATTCAAAAAACCATTCAAAATTGTATCAAAGAGGCAAATCAGCAGAAGTACTTATCCCTCTTTCCTGAAGATAACCTCTACTGCCTGAAGCCGTCTGCAGGCTCAGGATATAGAGCTGGCAAACGTGAGCTACAGTTTCAGCAAGTTAAAAAAAACTCTAAATCTGGATTTCCTTTGAAGATGAGATAACAGTATATCTTTGGGGATGCAGGCTTAATACACAAAATGTTACAAAGGTTTCCCAACTTCTGCGCCTCCCCTGAGAGAACCATAATCGCATATGTAGCGGCCATAACCCTTGCAGGGCTTGACTTATTGGGCTTACCGGTTACCTCCGCTTGGCTTGTCCTTCCACGTCTAGGGGTTCCCAGGGTTCATACCCAAAAACTTGAATGCTGACACAAATAAAGTCCTTTTTGAAAGGTTTTATTTTGCAGGGGTAACATCCAATCACAGAGTCTCTCATGGGAACAGAGGGCACGGGTGAAGAACTCAGGCACCTTGAACTGCAGGTCTAGCGAAGTCTCTAATTCCACTCAGAGAGTAGCCACTCACAGCTGGGTACTTCAAGGCTGAACAGGTTTCTCGAACCAGACATCATGGCAGTCAGCACATTGGCTCAAAACTTGAAGCAATCCTATGAACGTGTACAAGTTGTAACTAAGGGTGAACAGGAACCTTTTTCCTCAGTACCTGGAACGTTCTCTGTCTCCTCAATGGTACTGGAAAAAACTTGAATTTGTCAATGTCCTTCCCAACTCAGTAACCAGGCACTTCTCAGGATGCCACTTGTCGGCCCTCCTCCGAAGAGTCCTCCCCCGGTCACTTCCACGAGCTGTGGTGCCTCTCCAAGCTGAGGGCACACCCGGACACCTTGAATCCTCCCTCAGTTACTGCGCCTCGGACCAGCAGGCACGAGACTCTGGAGCAGACGGATCCCTACCCCAGACCAGGCAGGTCTATTGAGGGCCTCTAACAGGAACATGTTGCGGGATGTCGAATACCCCGTGACCGGGACCCCTTACGGGCTACTCCGGTCCTAGAACCAGAACAGACCACACGGGCCTCACGAACTCCTCTCCCTCAACCACATGACCCACACCTCTTAAGTACCCCTTCGCCGGCCCCGACACTCCCACTGATTGGTTCTGAGAAGGCTGATACCTAAAACATCCAACCAGGCCTGGTTCTGGCCTGTCATGTGCACCTCACTGTTCACATGACCAGGCAGAACTTCTAACACAGCCCGGCCAGACTGATGTTAAAGTCAGCCTATGTAATTAACCCTCAGAACCCCTAGTGTTCTGAGGCAAAAGACTAAATTTACATGCGTATAACATTTTGTCCAGAAAAACCAAGTGCCAGAAAAAATGCCTTTTGTGGAACAGACAACTAAGGAGGAAAAAATAAATACAATTTGCAAACATGCAGCAACAGGAGAACATCCAAGTGTCATCTACCACCTTGCATCCTCACTGCTTCCCCACAGTTTCCTCATAGAGCTTTGTCAGGGTGGACAGGGAGAGTACCTTTTTCTCTGAGGGCCTCTAGTGTCAAGCCATTCCGAAGCTTCAGTGGGGTTAGTGAAGAAAAGTGCTTTCCCATTTTCCACAACATGGAGTTTAGCAGGATAGAGCATGCTGTACACCAGAGAGAGATCTCTCAGTCTCTTTTTTATGGGTTGAAAAGAAGCTCTCTGCTTCTGGGTGGTAGCAGAGAAATCCGGATATATCGATATGCGACTTCCATCGATCATTAAGTCAGGTCCTGTCCTAGCTCCTCTCAGTATGTTCTCCCTGTCACCTGCGCAGCAGTAGTTAGCGGCCGCACAGAGTCCTCTAAGTAGTAACTCGGCAGTCTGTAGCATTAGCCCTCTCCCTCAGCTTCAGCATGTCATGTTTCAGAAAAGAGAATTCCACCTTGAGCTCATCAAAGTGATCAATCAGCTTAGTCTGACTTCCCTGTATTGCAGCCATGATCTGTGTCAGGGATGGCTCATCCTGCCTCTCTATTTCTCTGTCCAGCCTGGCTCTAGAGTCTCTGAGCCTATCTAGGGAGCTCCCCCTTCTTAGCACCTCAGCTCTCTGTGGCTTGGGACTCACCCGGTCCGGTGGAGGAGACACCTGTTGCTGGATATTGTCAGCTCTCTGCAGCAGTGGCCATTCCTCTTCCTCATGCTGCTGATTGGCGCCATTTTGGGAGCTCCAGGCATATTTTGCCAGCTGTTCTCAGGTTATTTGGGCCAAGGGGGGCCGTATTTTACCATCCCGGAGGTCCCCAGGGGGTCCCAGCACACATCCCCAGCAAGTTAGTCCCTTTGTGGCGACAGCTTCCCCTCTACCTCTGACCACGATAGGTTCTCTGGCCGGCAGAACCATCACTTCTGGTTGGACTGCAAGCCGCAATCCCAACCCTATGCTGCTCTCTTGCTTCTGGATAGGCCCTCAGACAACCTAGAAGCCAGATGTGCCTGGGATAGGCCCAAACTCTGGCCTAGCAGCCCAGGCAGCACAACATACGTCCAGCCTGACAGCCATCCAGGACGCCGATCACCTGACTCCAACCAAATATATAGGTTCCAAGGGACCTAAGAAAACCCCTGGGCATTGGCTGAGACACCCCATATACTCCTAATCTTTCCTTGCATTGCCCTTGTCTTATCTAATGTCACCAGGTACCCGGCCACCCAGCGACAGAAGAGAGAAGTGCAGCAACTCCAAACCTAGAGTGAAATCAATTGATCCCTAACAATTGGCCAAGGCAACTATTGCAGGTAAATTTAGGAGCAACCCTGCCTAGACTTCAGGGTGCTACACAATTATTTTAGATCATTTTTTATACCTTCCTCCTGGACTATGGAACTTTTCTAAAGGACTGTACAGTGTATATATATATATATATATATATATATATATATATATATGTATATACACACACATTACCTGTCTGATCATTATTGTGCAGGTATCCATTGTTGTGCGCCGGTGTGTTTTCCTTTTATGAATAGCCCTCTCACCAGTCCCCGGGATGCTGCAGTGGCCTTCTGTTGTAGAAGAGGGGCCCCCTAGGCCTTTCCCGTAAAGCCTCGGGTGATCAGCGGTTGGAAGCAGAGAGTGGGTGGATGCTCCAGTCTCCATGCTTCAGCGGTACAAGTCCTGTGATGTGGGTAGTGTTGCGTCCTCACTCCCAGTCTCAGGTTCGGATCTCCACTGTCATGGTCTCCAGCTGACAGACGAATATCAAGAAAGAGGTGCTCTCTATCTCTCTAACTTCCTCAGTGCTAAGATAAAGAACTTTCCCAGGCAGTTTAATAAAAAAATAATTTCTCCACTCCACCTACTGCATATTGGGATCAGTAGTGTAGCCATTATAGTGTAGCTATTACAGTATATGGCTGCCGTCTCAATATACAACTCCCAGGATTCTCAGTGCTCTGCATAGGAGTCCATGGACTTGCTTGGCTTTAGCTCTCCCCCTGCTGGAGGATGGCACAGTTTAACAGTAAAGTGTTACTAAACACACAACAGTAAAATCAGTCTGTATATGCAGCATAGCATGCTTGTTATACTCACTGTGGAGCTTAAGGGGTTAATCCTCTGCATTGTGTAAAAAGGCACTGTCTATCTGGGGAAGGCCAGCTAACACAGGCAGAGTAGCTGACCTGCACATGCTCAGTTGTGTCTTTTATGCTGTAGAGAATATTTCCTTGTTGAGCTGAAATAGCCAAGTCACATGATACTGGCATCACAATATATGAACTATTTTCATATTACTAGGTTTAGTAACACTTTAATATCACAGTAAAGGCAGGGAGTCAAAAAGAGAGCAATGACTCAATTCCTCTATGTTGTTGTAGCCCAGCACCTGGCTACACTAAATTGAGCGCCTAAGTGTAGCTAATCATAGTTTTGCATTTGAAAGATAGAGGAAGAAAACAATATCACTACTCCCTATATGACCGATTTGGAACATCGTCCATGATGCCCATGATTGTGCACGGTATCGCAACTTGAAAAATTGCCCATGAAGTTTACCAAATAAAAAGGCCCCCCAGAGCAGGCAGTTGAGGAAATATAATTTTTACTCACACAACCAGAACCTATCATTCTAAACTGACTTTTTTTTGATAGGTACTAGCATGACACCCCCATGACTACAGATGGGTTGTATATATACCCCTATGCCAATACATTTACTGGGGCACCAAGGGTGCCAAAGAGACCCTTAATATTGTGAACCAATGCTTTAAGAAGGTAGCACTATTTTTTGAGAACCCTTTTAAAGCATTCCCGCCAAGGCAGAAGGATATTCAAGCTGGTATTGCTGGCCCTGCAATCATAGAGATATTAGTCATTTGCCTTGGGGTGGCTTCTATACTGTTTTTGTCCAAATAAAGCATAGTATATTTTTTCATGCCATTTCTTAATATTTTAATCCTACTTATAAATTATTGGACTAACCACTTACTCAGTAGGCACTTATACCCCCTTCCTATCCAGACCAATTTTCAGCTTTCAGTGCTCTCACATCTTGAATGACAATTACTCAGTCATGCAACACTGTACCCATATGAAATTTGTTTCATTTTTTTTCACACAAATACATTTTTCTTTTGGTGTTTTCTTTTAATCACCACTGGGTTTTTTATTTTTTGCCCTATAAATGAAAAAAATAACATTTTGCACATTTTGGGCAAAATTTTACTGCTACATATCTTTGATAAAAACAACCAAAACCAGTGTATATTATTTGGTCGTTATGAAAGAGTCTAAAAGCTATGACAACAATCACTGAAAATTGATCACACCTGATATACTGACGGCCATTCTCATTTGAGACACTAAGGCCGCGTACACACGTGGGGACTGTTCGCCCAACTTTGTCCGTCAAACAGTTTCGGCAAACAGTCCGCTCAAAATTAGCATGGACGGACATGGCCACACACGACGGACGAACAGTTTGCTGAAACCGTGCGCGATGACGTGAACGGCACGTACGACGGGACGAAAAATACGACGTCCTATACACTGCATTATAACTTTCGGCGTGAAAATCCTTTCTGAGCATGCGCGCAACTTTGTTTGACGAACAAGCCTACACACGAGCGGACTGTTCGCTGAAACAAGGTTTCAGCGGACAGTTTTTCGGAAATTCCGAAAAACCTTGTCCGTCAAACTGTCCGCTGAAACTGTCCGCTGAAAGCCCACACACGAGCGGACTGTCCGCCCAAACACTGTTCAGCGGACAAAGTTGGGCGAACAGTCCGCCCGTGTGTACGCGGCCTAACAAACAAGGAAAGTACAAATACCCCCCAAATGACCCTTTTTTGGAAATTAGACTTTCCAAAGTAAGAGGCATGGTAAGTATATTTGAAGTTGTAATATCTTCCCACAATCCTTTGCAAAATTGAGTTTTTTTTCTCCACAAGATTTTCATATTAACAGGTTATTTCTCACACACAGCATATGCATACTTGCAACTACACCCCAAAACACATTCTGCTACTCCTCCTGAGCAGTGTTGCAACTGCCCGTTAATTTACGGGCAGCCCATAAATTAAGGCCCATTTCCGGGCTGCCCGTTAAAGCCCGTTACGTGCAGCTGTGCCCATAAAAATTATGGCCGCGGACCAACCATGCAACTATTCATGTGGCGTTCCGAAGCCCTCTGAGCTTGGGAAAGCTTGTACACGCTCGGCCGGGCGGCGCATGCACATTAATGTAATGGCGCTGCCCAGCACCATTTTTAAATGGAAGGCTGTAGCACAGTGGTATTCGTTCTTGGCGCGGCAGTGCCACTGCCTCACGAGTTGCTGCTAGCCACCACAGCAGCCAAGGAGGAGCTTGAGAGGAGCTTGAGAGGAGCTGAGCTGAGGAGAGGGTGATGCAAAGATTACAGAGGACACGGGGTGAAGCTGTGAAGGGGCAGAGGAGGAAACTGATGTGCCTTGCCCTATGGAGAGGTAAAAGGGGCACAGGAGGAGGAGGACGCTGTCAAAGCCTGTGAACTGGAGGGGCACAGAAGGATACTGAAGGGGGACAGAGGAAGAACCTACCATGTCCGCAGCCCCTGTCCCGCACCTCCTCTACCATGTCCACAGCCCCTGTCCCCCACCTCCTATACCATGTCTGCAGCCCCTGTCCCCCACTTCCTGTACCATGTACGCAGCCCCTGTCCCCCATCTCCGGTACCATGTCCGCAGCCTCTGTACCATGCCCGCAGCCTCTGTCCTCCACCTCCTGTAACTTCTTTGTAGCATCTGACCATATCTTGTATCATGTCTGCAGTCTCTGAGGGGGGGGTTTGGAGAGCAGTCAAGAGTGGGAACACCGCCGGGATGGGGGTCACGAGAGAAATCAGACATGCGGACTGCGGAGAGGAGACTATAAGGATAAAACCAGAGCCTCCAAGCTGGAGCCATCTGACTGAGCTCTATCTGGTGCCCCTGAGCGGGGGTCAGTGACAGTGCTGTCAGGCAAGTCTGAGGGGGGTTGCTGATGTAAGGGGGGAGTGAATACAATAATGTAAGGGGGCACCGATACAAAGGTTCCCCCTTATATTAGTAACACCCCTTTACATAAGTGTATTCACGGTGCGGAAGGTGGTCTCTGCTGCCCTTACATTAGAGTTCCCCTTTAGATCATGGTCTGCAGCGTTCCCATTTACATAAGAGTTCCGTTTCACTGTAAGGGGGAATCGTGCAGACTCTGATGTAAGGGGAAACTCTGTGCTGGCTGGGTTACAGTAACCTTACTTTCATGTAAATGGAGAAAGTTGTTTTTTGACTTTTGTTTAACTTAAACACATTGCTAATAGCACTAGCTGTAGGTTTATAGTTTAAATATTGATAGTTGCACTGTTTAGAAGTGAAAACGGTCATTTTAGGTACTTTTTTTCAGTGCCAGTAAAAAATGTAGCTCTGCCAGTACATTTCAGGATTTTTGCCAGTAAAAAATTTGTGTCGTTTGTAAATTTTGCCATCCTGCCACTAAATTTCATTTCAGGGGGTTGGCAACACTGCTCCTGAGTATTGTGATACCACATGTGTGAGACTTTTACACAGCCAAGCCACATTCTGAGGGCCCAACATGCAGGGAGCACCATCATGTGTTCTAGGGACATAAATTACACATTTAATTTCTTGACTACCTATTACAATTCTGAAGGCCCTGGAGCACCAGAACAATAGAAATGCACAAAAAATGAAAAGTAGACACCCCCATGTATATTTTATGAGGCATAAGTGAGTGTGATGAGTCTTTTGAACATGTAATTCTTTTCCACAAGTTTTTTTTTACACAAAGTTGTCCATGTATAAAATATTTCTAACACATAGCATGTACATAGCAAACAATACTCCCCCAAAATACATTCTGCTACTCCTCCTGAGTATGGCGATACCACATGCGTGAGACTTTTCCACAGCCTGGCTACATACAGAGGCCCAACATACAGGGAGCACCATCTAGGGGCATACATTTCAAATGTAATTTGACTACCTATTACACTTTTGTGAGGCACTGTAGTTGCACTGATGGACACTGTATGTGGCATGGAAGTGGCACGGATGAGCACTGATGTGACATGGATGTGGCATGGCTGTGAACTGATGTGGCATGGATGAGCACTGATGTGGCATAGATGTGGCACGGATGAGCACTGATGTAGCATGGATGTGGCATGGCTGAGCACTGATGTGGCATAGATGTGGCAAGGATGAGCTCTGATGAGGCATGAATGAGGCATGGATGAGCATGAATGAGCCATGGATGGTAATGGATGAGCATGAATGAGCCATGAATGGGGATGGATGAGCATAAATGAGCCATGAATGGGGATGGATGAGCATGATTGAGCCATGGATGAGGCATGTATGAGTCATGGATGAGCATGGATGACCATGAATGAGCCATAGATGACCATGAATGAGCCAAGAATGAGGCATGGATGAGTATGAATGAGCCATGGATGGCCATGGATGAGCATGAATGAGCCATGGATGAGCATGAATGAGGCATGAATGAGCCATGGATGGGCCTGGATGAACATGAATGAGCCATGGATGAGCATGAATGAGGCATGAATGAGCCATGGATGGGCATGGATGAGCATGAATGAGCCATCGATGGGCACAGATCAGCACTGTGGGCACTTCAGATCCAGTCCACAAGCACTACTGCACCGACTCCCTCCTGTCCCCACACACTATACCAATTGGTGTGAGGAGAGGGGAGGAGCTGAACCGGACATGCCCCGGTTTGTTGATAACTGATCGCTCTGTCAATGGATGGAGCGATCACGTGGTAAAAGGGCACTGTCATTGGCCCTTTACCCCGGCCCGTGATGTGCTGGGTCCGGGTGCATGCCCCAGGAAGCGTGAGTTTGGCAGGACGTCATAGTACCCTCCCAGAACTAGCCGACTGCGCTGTAGCCATCATTCGGCTATGGCACGGTCGACAAGTGGTTTAAAAGAAATCCTAAATGAAAATGTTTTTGCTTTGAACTTTAGCCAAATATTTTTATTAGTTTTGGATAGAGCAGTGGTCATCAACCCTGCCCTCAGGGCCCACTAACAGGCCAGGCTTTATGTATTACCTTTGGAAGATGCAGACTAGAATACTGCAATCACTGAGCAGCAAATGATATCACCTGTGATGTATTTCACTTATCTTGCAAACCTGGCCTGTTAGTGGGTCCTGAGGACAGGAATGATGACCACTGGGATAGAGTATGAAAGAGTTTGAATGCCTGTCAAACTTTTAACTCTGTGTTGGAGATTTCCCTTACTTCCTTTCCTAGAGTCATGACCAGAGTCATGACCAGAAGTGAGGAGAAATGCCACCTTTGATAGCTGTAAAAAATAGTGAAGTCAATGGGAACATATACAGTATTATAGGTAGACATGTACAGAAAGGACGTTTTTGACAATTCCTTTATTAAAAAATAAAACAAATTCCTGCCCGCCGCAACGCCAGACCTGAAAAAAAAAATAAACTCTGATCTTGTCAAGGGCTCCCTGCTGACTGCTCCTCCATCCAACATTTTTAACTAGATAAGGGGAGGAGTCACCCAATGATGTCATTGAACCAGCATGCCACAGTCGGTGACAACAGTAGTGGTGGGGTCACCCGTTATTTCCTGATCTGCCGGGCTTAATGCTCGGATAAGGCTCTTGTATGGATTTTGGGGGGGACCCCACACCTTTTGTTTTTTCATTAAAATCTACACCAGACCCAAAGGTCATTGGTTGTTAAGGACGTGGCTTTCCGGCCTGCTGCTTAACAAGCAGCTATTTTCACACAATATTCGAATTGGTTGATCATTTTTCAACCGATCCAAATTCGAATTGCTCCAAAAGTTTGGAATTTGTTAGAAAACAAATAAACAAAATTAATTTTAATGAATTTCAACAAAATTTGTTACTATTTCATTCAGAGATTTGGATACATCCAAATCTCTGAATAACCAAAAATTTGTCAGAATTTGTATTCGTACGAAACGATTTGCACATCTAGTTACAGGATATTATAAACATTTGGTGTTCCTGAGTGTCTGAGGACCTCTGTATCCCATTCTGAGGAAAAAGGTGGGAGGATTTGCCAAGCATATGTCACAACCATTATTGCTGAGGGGAATTCAGCTTGCTTTGACCTTTCTGGTAATGCAGAGGTCATGGCTTTGAGGTGAGCGGCCAACCTAAGTAGCGGTGGGGAAATGGAGCAATTTTATTTGGATAATAGTTACATGGTGGTGATTGCACTATTTATTGATTGGACGTTATAGTTTGATTTTACACAATTTTGGAATGTGAACATGATTTTTGTTGTACACTGTATAATTTGACTATATTGGAATATTCTAATTTTTTGTAGTATAGTTTTATTTTAGTATATGGTAGATTTTGGTTTCGCTACACTGCCTTTTATTAATTTATGTCATTATTAAGTGTTGTGAATTCACTTAATTGGTGTTAGCTGGCAACATTAATTATTATTGTGGTTGTGCTAATTGATTTTGTATCACAATAATACTGTATATTTAAAGTGGTTGTAACCCTAAAAAATGTTTTAAATGCTCCTGTTCCTTTAAGGCACAAGATAAAGCACAGTGGTTTTGCCATGTCAACTGTCCCTTTTTATGCTGTACAATTATAAATAAATAACACAGTCGTGCTTGTTCAGATTGAGCCTCAGCAAAGCCAAGGAACGATATACAAATGTGTTGAAACAAGTAAGTACTAAGGCTTAATGTACACGGGACGCTGAAGCAACCTTCTCTGAATGAATTTTTCGACAGCTTTAAACCAGCGTTTAAAACCGCCTGTTTTGCCGTGCTTGCATGCCACATTTTGCCACGTTTGCGTCTAGGAGCGTTTATTTAAGATAACATCATAGGACCCTCCCAAAGCCTAAAAAACAGTATTAGTTCATTAATTCAGCCATTCTGTGAGACCAGAGTGAGTAGCAGCAGCTGAGAGAGCAGCAGTGTACTTGTATCTACCTCAATTTCGGTGCTTTTACTATGGATCCCATAATGAGTATATGTGAGGAAAAAATGCAAATTTTTGTAATATATTTAATTTTTAAATTGCAATCGATTAGTATTTTTTTGTTTACATTTTTTTATATGCTGTATATGTAATGCCATGTTTTTTATTTATTTTGTCTTTTTTATGCAAAATGTAATTGCAAATTCTTTCAAATATTTTAAATGAACCCTAACCCTAATTTGTTCTTCAAGGGGAAAACCCTAACCCTAATCATAACCCCCTAACCCTAATGGGAAATCCTAACCCTAGCCAGAAACACTAACCCTAACTTGTTCTTCAAGGGGAAAACCCTAACCCTAAACATAAGCCCCTAACCCTAATGAGAAACCCTAATGGGAAACCATAACATTTACCATAACCCTAAATTTGTTCTTCAAGGGGAAGGTTGAATAAAGACACCAGTCCATCCAGTTCAACCTGAGTGAGTGTCCACAATTGTCTCTATCCCTGTACATTGCACACTCACATCGGTCCCTACCCTCAAGGAGCCCACAATCCAAGGTCCCCATTCATATACTACAGCCAATTTTGGACAGAAGCCAATTAACCTACCTGCATGTCTTTGAAGTGTGGGAGGAAACTGGATTACCCAGAGGAAACCCACGCAGGCACAGGGAGAACATGCAAACTCCAGGCAGATAGTGTCGTTGTTAGGATTCAAACCAGTGACCCTTTTTACTGCTAGCTGAGAGTGCTAACCACTACACCACTGTGCTGCCCCCGGGTGAGGTCATCTGTTTGAAATCTAACAACATATAGGTCAAATTCCAATTATACTTTGGCTAACAGCAGTGCTAGTGGTGTGTTGGATTGGATCATGCTCATTGGGGTATATAAATGGTCTATGACGCATAACAAGCAATTCTATTTTTAGTGTTCTTTCATAATTTTCTATCATTTTTACGTTTTGTAATGTTAAAAATAGGGCACCTGTAAAACGCTTATAAACGAAAACTGCGTTTAGCAGCGTTTTGCGTCTGAAACGTCGGAAACTTTGGCGTCTGAACTAATTTTTGTGCTTTCAAAGAAAAGCCTATAAACGCACCTGCCTAAAAACAATAAACAAACCTGTCTACATGTACACATAAGATTGGATGAGTTCAGGGGCAACTGAAAAAGCATCCAACTGCCTCTGAACGTCCGTTTACCAGCAGCATACGTACATGAGGCTTTACACAAATATAAATGTGACAACATGGTAAGTGTCTCTGTAAAGTAAAAGTGACAGTGAGATCTTGAATGCTCAAATAAACTCTCGTAGTGAAAAAGTTCCAACATGATGACATCACCCGGGCCCCCGCCCCTTATGCCTATATAAGTCATTGCGCACCATGTTCACAACATTACTGCGGGAGAGAGCATTGTGTCAACATCGGAAGAACAGAAGAAGAAGGAAGAAGAAGAAGAAGACTAGGAACGAGAAAGCCGGACCACCGCTAGCAAAAGAGCGGCAAAAGAGCAGAAGATAGCAGAGGAGCCCAGCAGAAGAACCGGAGAGCGAGGAGAAGTCGGAAGAAGACCCCCGAAGTAAATTGCAGAGAGGAAGTCCATGTATGACCTCCCAGGAACACGCTCTCCACGTGCCCTCTGGGGAAAAAACTGTGATTGCTGTGTCCCTTGTACACAGCCAAACAGAGGTCATGGTAAATGGGCAGTCACAGCGGCCACTTACCACGCGATCGCCGTGTCCGATGACAGGTGATCTCAAATGTAAACATATGAGATCATCTCTCATTGATGGCTCTCCTTCCCTCACAGAGACCACATGTGAGGAAGGAGAGCGATCTGTTTTAGGAGTGAGTTATCTACAACCTTCAGTTTGTTACAGAGCCCAAACAGTGCCCATCAGTGTCACAGTACTATCAGTGTCACAGTGCACATCAGTGCCACCGTGTCATCAATGCCACAGTGCCATCAGTGTCACAGTGTCATCAGTGCCATAGTGCCACAGTGTCATCAGTGCCACAGCGTCATCAGTGCCATAGTGTCACAGTGCCATCAGCGCCACAGTGCCATCAGTGTCACAGTGTCATCAGTGCCATAGTGTCCCAGTGTCATCTGTGCCACAGTGTCATCAGTGCCATCAGTACTATCAGTGTCACTATGCCATCAGTGTCATCAGTGCCATAGTGTCACTGTGTCATCAGTGCCATCAGTGTCATAGTGTCATCAATGTCCATTAGAGCCATAGTATCACAGTGCCCATCAGTTTCACAATGCCATCAGTGTCACTGTGCCAGCAGTGTCACTGTGCCTAACCTTGCCTTAGTGCCATCATGCCTCAGTGTCATCATGCCTCAGTGTCATCAGTGTCATCAGTGCCATAGTGTCACTATGTCATCAGTGCCATAAGTGTCACAGTGCCATAAGTGCCATCAATGTCACATTTTCATCAGTGCCACATATCAGTACCATCAGTGTCACTGTGTAATCAGTGCCATCAATGTCACAGTGTCATCAGTGCCATCAGTGTCATCAGGGTCACAGTGCCATAAGTGCCATCAGTGTCATCAGTCCCATCAGTTTCCCAGTGTCTTTATCACTGTGCCATCAGTGTCACCGTGCCTAACCGTGCCTCAGTGTCATCAGTGTAACCGTGCTATAGTGTCACATAGTGCTGCATAACAGTGCTGCCAGTGCCATAAGTGCCATCAGTGTCACAGTGCCATAAGTGCCATCAGTGCCACATTTTCATCAGTGTGACACAGTGCCGCATATCAGTACCATCAGTATCACAGTGCCATCAGTGTCATCAGTGCCATAGTGTCACTGTGTCATCAGTGCCATCAGTGTCATCAGTGTCCATCAGTGCCATAGTGTCACAGTGCCCATCAGTTTAACAATGTCATCAGTCTCACTATGCCATCAGTGTCAACGTGCCTAACCGTGCCTCAGTGTCACCAGTGTCACTTTGCCGTAGTGTCACATAGTGCCGCATATCAGTGCTGCCAGTGCCATAAGTGCCATCAGTGTCACAGCGCCATAAGTGCCATCAGTGTCACATTTTCATCAGTGTCACACAGTGCTGCATATCAGTGCCATCCGTGTCATGGTGTCATCAGTGCCATTGGTATCACCGTGCCATCAGTGTCATCAGTGCCACAGTGCCATCAGTGCCATAGTGTCACTGTGTCATTAATGCCATCAGTGTCCATCAGGGCCATAGTGTCACAGTGCCCATCAGTTTCACAATGTCATCAGTGTCACTGTGCCATCAGTGTCACCGTTCCTCAGTGCCATCAGTGTCACAGTGATGGCATAAGTGCCATCAGTGCCATCAGTGTCACATTTTCATCAGTGTCACACAGTGCCGCATATCAGTGCCATAAGTGTCATCATTGTCACAGTGCCATAAGTGATGCAAGGTTAGTAGAAAGGAGTGACATTGTGAATAGGACAAGGTGGAGGTGGGTAGAAGTTCAAAGAGTAAGTGGGAAATTAATATTATTATTTTATTATTATTATACAGGATTTATATAGCGCTAACGGTTTGCGCAGCACTTAACAAAAATAAGGCAGACATTACAGTTACATTACAATTTGATACAAGAGGAATCAGAGGGCCCTGCTCGCAAGAGCTTACAATCTAGGAGGGAGGGTCAATTGGTACAAAAGGCAAGAGCTGTGGGGGATGAGCTGATGGAGAAAGTAAAACAGTGTATTAGTTAGAAGCAGGATAAGCTTCTTTAAAGAGAAGGGTTTTCAGGGATCGTCTAAAGATGGATAGAGTAGGGGCGGTCGGACAAATTGGGGTAGAGAGTTTCAAAGGATGGGAGAAGCTCTGGAGAAATCCTGAAGGTTAGCCTGGGAGGAGGTGACAAGAGAGCTAGAGAGCAGGGGGTCTTGGGAGGACTGAAGAGAGCAGCTTGGTTGGTATTTTGAGACTAGGCGAGTGATGTAGCTTGGGGCAGAGCTGTGGACGGCTTTGTAAATTATTGTTAGTACTTTGAATTTTATTTGTTAGGTGAGTGGAAGCCAGTGCAGGGATTGGCAGAGAGGGGTGGATGACACTGAACAGTTGGTAAGGTGGATGAGTCTTGCAGCTGCATTCATTATGGACTGAAGGGGGTATAGTGTATGTAAAGGTAGTCCAATGAGGAGTGAGTTGCAGTAGTTGAGGCGAGAGATGACCAGGGAGTGAATTAGAAGCTTGGTGGTCTCATTGGTTAAAAACACGCATACTCTAGAGATATTGCGGAGGCTAATGATGCGTATAAACGATCGGACTATTTTGTGAGTTTTAGGAGAGCAGTTTCTGTGGAGTGCTGTGGATGAAATCCAGACTGAAGGGGATCAAGAAGGTTATTCTCAATGAGATGGTTGCTCAGTCCATTGTAGACAAAACATTCAAGGAGTTTGGAGGCAAAAGGGAGTAAGGAGATGGGTCTTGGTGGGGTCCAGTGAGACCTTTTTTGTATGGGAGTGACTACTGCATGTTTCAGAGGAACCCCCTGAGAAAGATACGGCAAACCCTGAGTATCGAAACGCGTAGGGGAGGGGCCGGGATGGAGTGAGAGACAGTATACCTGCCTAGAGGAAATACAAGCCATACCCTTACTGTTTTCAGTATCTATTAAGCTCTTTGAAATACGGTGCGCTGACGCACCTTATACATGTTCATATGCGTGATTTGACTTAGTGTAAAAGGTAGTCACATGCTCCAAGGTGACCTCATTACCATAAGGGGTTTCTGGATTTCACCTATGCATGATTCAGAATCACAGCTGGATGTAGAAGCATGTTGTTAATTTGATCACTGGAGATCACGTAGTTTTGCATCTCACCACCATCAGTATTTTGTTTGTTTCTCATCACAGCCTAACACAGGCTGCTACAAAAGACTGTTTAATGTTTATCATATAGGGACAATCATATGGTGTATGATCTTGCACTTCTTTATTTATATATATATATACTTTTTGCAATTTTGTTGTCACATCGGTATGCATTAAGCACTTTCTGTTTTTATTCTATTTTAATTTATTGAGTGTGGTTTTTGCACTATTTGCACTTGTGCACTTTTTTTCCAGTTGTGGGTTTACATTTGTGTGCGCATTATTTGCTTGCCACAGATTGTACCTGCACATTATACCAGCTGTGTGTTTATTATTTATGCACTTTATTACTCACCTGTGCATCTATAATTATAGATCAAGGCATGGATTATTAGGTATAGGACCTATCTAGCGCAGCGAATGTTATTTTTATTTTTATTTTATTATGCATGTATGTATGAGGCATGTTTAACGTTTGCAGCTTGATAGGGGCAGATAGTTAGGAGGGAGCTTTTTAAGGCTCGCAGGATTTGTTTTTTTTGCATGTTTCAGAGGGTTGGGGAAGATGCCAGTAGAGAGGAAGAGGTTGAAGATATGAGGTAAAGAGTGTATGATAGAGTGAGGCCTCATACACACTATCAGTTTTTCTGCTGAGTTTTTCCTTCAGGTTTACCAAAACCATGTAGTACAAGGGCCTGCCTGATTGCACACAAATTGAAACTCCTAAGGTTTGACCTCATATTATATGGTTTTGGTAAATCTGAAGGAAAAACTCAGCAGAAAAATTGATAGTGTGCATGGGGCTTCAGAGGTATTTGAGAAGGAACAGCGTCCAGCGGGCAGGAGGTTAGAAAAAAGGTGGGTGGGCAATAGAAAAAAGTTTATTGACCCACTCTGTAGTAGTTGGGTTAAACAAGAGTTTTGATTGTACAGGAGGACAAAGAGTATAAAGTGAGAGAGATATCTGTAGAGTGGAGGAGATTTCAAGACGAATTGTTTCAACCTATTTTTGAAGTGATTATCAATCTCCTGTGCATTGAGTAAGTTATTGGGTGGAGGTAATGGTGGACGAAGTAGAACATTAAAGGTATAAAAGAACTGATGGGGACTGAATGAGAGGGTGTTAATGAGAGTGATAAAGTAAGTCTGTTCGGCAGCGTGGAGACAGGAATGGTATTTGGAGGGCAGATTTTTTTATTGGCTGAAATTTTGCTGTGACTTTGTCTTACGCCACAGACGCTCAAGAGCACGGCTCTGTTTTTTAAGGCTTTTGGTAATGTCTGTCTGCCAGGGTTGTAGCAGTCGGGGCCTGATTCTGTGCATAGGGAGGGGGGCCAAGGTATCCAGGGTGGGTGACAGTGAACTGTTGTAGATAGAAGTGGCAAGGTTGGGGCAGAACAAGGATGAGATTTTGGCATAGAGACAATCTGTAGCAGAAAAAAGAAGAGAAGGGTTAAGATGGCAAAGGTTTCTATGGGTAATTGTTTGGTAGTTGGAAGGCAAAGAGGAGGAAGACAAGGAGAGAGTGAAACTAATAAGGTGGTGATCAGAGATGGGAAAAGGAATGTTGGAGAGATTGTGTGGAGTGCATAGGTAGGAGAATATGAGGTCAAGGCAGTTGTCAGAGTGAGTAGAAGCGTTTTACCCATTGTTTCAGGTCAAAAGAGGAGGTTAGGTTCAGAAATTTAGAATTAGTGGGAGTGTTAAGATTAACAGGGATGTTGAAGTCACCAAGAATGATTGTTGGGATTTCAGAAGAGAGAAAGCAAGGTAGCCAGGCAGAGAAGTCATCAAGGAAGCTTGATACCGGTCCAGGAGGCCGATAGATCACAGAAATTCTCAATGAAACTGGAGAAAATAGATGAATACAGTGAGCTTCAAATGAGGAGAGGGACAGAGAGGGGGGTGGATGAAGAACCTGAAAAGTGCTTTGAGTGGATAGAAAGATTCTAACACCACCTCCTTTCCATCCACTAGTCCAGTGAGTCCACAGGAGGCCACCATGGGAGAGGGCAGCAGGAGAAGGAAAGTCAGATTCTTGAAGCCATGTCTCCATAATTGCAAGTAGGATGAAGGAGTTTGTAGGGGGTGCTGGGTATGTTGGCCAAAGGTAAATGATGGTGGTCCAGGATTTGGAGAAATATCTACAGACATTAGGAGAAGCAGAAGCGTGAGAGAGGTGATATGGGAGTGTGACTTAAGCGGGGGTGGGGGGGACACTTCTCAGTGTCCTGGAGGTTTTATTGGTATGTAGGTTCAAAATTAGCAGGAGCTGATGAGTGCAGTAATATGGTGAAGATAGGAGTGAGGGTGATATATATATATATATATATATATATATAAGATGTGGGGTGGAGAAGGGGTGAAGTAGAGAATGTTTAAAGTGGTGTTCCACAGAAAAAAAACAAAATTCATGAAAATTCCTAAAAAAACCTCACCTCTAAATGCCTGTTGCTAGGGGGTCCCTCGTAGTCTGCCTCCTTCAGTGCCTGGGCTAGTGTCATCACTTCCCCTCAGCGCAAGAAGGGCTCAGCTCTGCCCCCTCCCTCCTGTCAGTCATCTGGGACACGTGACAGGTCCCAGATGACTGCGCGGCCACAGCTGGGTGCCCACAGTTAGAATGCCGGCGCTGCCGAGCAGAGGGGGGAACGAGCGGGGCTTCGTTCCCCTGCATCGCTGGACCCTGGGACAGGTAAGTGTCCGATTATTAAAAGTCAGCAGCTGCAGTATTTGTAGCTGCTGACTTTTAATTTTTTTTTTTTCAGGGGAACTCCTCTTTAAGGAGGCAACTGTGAGAAGGAAAAGTAGGGAGTGCATACCTCCCAACATTTTGAGATAGGAATGAGGGACGTCTACTAGCAAAGGTATATAGGCATAGGACACGCCCCCTTAAAGCATTAACCCCCAAAAAATAATAAAAAATAAATAAAAGGTTAATTAAATCCACAAGGACTTTTTTTTACCACTACTATTCCTTTGTATTGGCTTTGAAAATGTACAAATGCAATTTAGAATTTGGATGAAAGGTTTAGCATTGGGAAACACTTTTTGAACGATAAATAGTGCATTTTATATACAACTATATAGATCAGACAAGAATGAGGGACAAATGAGGATAGAGGGACAGAAGGACATTGCTCCAAATCAGGGACAGTCCCTCAAAATCAGGGACAGTTGGGAGGTATGGGAGTGCATGATACAGAGTGGTGAGATTGAGAAGCAGACTGGATGAAAGATGTTCTATGGGGAATCAGGACACCTGTAGTCTGTTTAGTGTGTTGAAGTAGTCTGTTGTAGATTTTTGCTTTGTGCATTCGCTGAAGTGCTGAGCCTAAATGTAATACTTAATCCAATATGAATACTTTATCCAAAATGATAGTTGCCAATGCAACCCCTGCCTGGGCATCCCCTAGAGAAGGCCTAAATTTATACTGAGTTGGGTGGGTGTATTGTTGCCAATTAATCAGCCAGGATTGCATAGGAGAAACACATGGCTGACAGAATGAACTTCTCACACCAAAGGCAGACTACAAGATACAGCAAGAGAGCAGGGGATCATGTCTATAAAGATAAAACCAGCTCATAAATTAAGTATGGACAATAAGAAAACAAAAACAAACATCACAGTGGGGGTATGTTATAGGCCAGTGATGGCGACCCTTGGCACCCCAGATGTTTTGGAACTACATTTCCCATGATGCTCATCCACTCTGCAGTGTAATGGAGCATCATGGGAAATGTAGTTCCAAAACATCTGGGGTGCCAAGGTTCGCCATCACCGTTATAGGCAATGGGGAGCTCTGTATCGGATTCTGTTTTGGATACTGACTCTGATTTCAATTACGAGCCAGTGCTGAGCAGTGGGACACTGACAGAGGAGGAGGCAGTGGCATCCACCAGCACCGCAGTGCCATACACTAGTGGCGCAGTATGTAGGCAAAAAGGCCAAGTACTAGTGGGGTGTCACCTCAGCCCCAAAGGGTTAGAACCCATGCCAGCCTTCCCTATGCCCTTCAGATACCCCTGTGGCTACCTTCCAACTCAGGAGCAGCTAACATCCCCTGTTTCAATGCCCAGCCAGGAGGAGTTCTTTCATTTAGTTTTTACCGAGGACCTGTTATCAATTGTGGCAAATGTGCAACCTGTATGCTGTCATAAACTAGATGTGACCAGAACTGTGTGACTGCGACAGAGTGAACCAGACATAAATAGGAGAAGGTAAATTTATTAAAGTAAATGCATATAAATGTGAACACACCACCAATACAAACCGAGTGAACAAACCAAACAACCAAACAGTGATGATAAACAAACAAACCAGCATATGTAGCAAAAGGGAGTATCAGAATCGTAGTCAAGCCAGGCGAGGGTCATAAACAGGAGGTCAGCAGATGGGGGGGGGGGGGAAGGAGAAAGGGATCAGGTTGCAGGATAAGGTTCCAGGGATGCAAGAATAGATAGGATCAGGTACAACAGGTTCAGGAGGCACGATGCAGGAATCAAGGTTCGGGATCGGGATCGGGATCAGGTAACAAATAAACAGGCTGCAGGTCAGGGCACAAGGACAATACCAGGGCAAGGTGTGTGTGCACTTGCCGGGTATTTATACAATGACTGCTATTAGTCATGTGACGCCTGATTGCAGAAGGTAATACCTGCTCCACACTGCCAGGATCCCTCCGCTGGTGGACGCCAGTACTGCAGCCCAAAGATGACATAATTCCAGCAGGAAAAAGCTCTTCTGACAGCTCCAAACTGCCAGGAGACACCTGCTGGTGTATCTCAGTACTGAACGCCAAATGATCGATATTACCAGTGGAGGGAACCTTTCCTGACAGTACCCCCCCCCTTGAAGGAGTGACCTCCGGACGCTCCAACTAGTGGTTGCTGGGGAAAGTCCATTGTGTCAAGCTGTGCCATGAGCAAAGTCACATCAGGTTGGGCAATAAGTACGTTAAGCTGGATAGCAGGCACAGGAACCTCAAGCTGAGTAGCAGGCACATCAAGGTGGGCAGCAGGCACGGGCACATCAGGTTGGGAAGCAGGCACTTCAAGCTGGGCAGCAGGCACATCAAGCTGGGCAGCAGGCACGGGCACATCAAGCTGGGCAGTGGGCACATCAAGCTGGGCAGCGGGCACATCAAGCTGGGCAGCAAGGATGGGCACATCAAGCTGGGCAGCAGGCACGGGCACATCAAGCTGGGCAGCAGGCACGGGCACATCAAGCTGGGCAGCAGGCACAGGCAGATCAAGCTGGACAGTGGGCACATCAAGCTGGCCAGCGGGCACATCAAGCTGGGCAGTGGTCACATCAGGTTGGGAAGCAGGCACTTCAAGCTGGGCAGCAGGCTCATCAAGCTGGGCAGCAGGCACGGGCACATCAAGCTGGGAAGCAGGCACATCAAGCCTGGCAGCAGGCACTGGCACATCAAGCCAAGCAGCAGGCACATCAAGCTGGGCAACAGGCACGGGCACATCAGGTTGGGAAGCAGAAACTTCAAGCTGGGCAGAAGGCACATCAAGCTGGGCAGCAGGCACGGGTACATCAAGCTGGGCAGCGGGCACATCAAGCTGGGCAGTGGGCACGGGCACATCAGGTTGGGAAGCAGGCACTTCAAGCTGGGCAGCAGGCATGGGTACTTCAAGCTGGGCAGCAGGCACATCAAGCTGGGCAGAGGGCATGGGCACATCAGGTTGGGAAGCAGGCCCTTCAGGCCGGGAAATGGGCAGCGCACCTTCAGACCAGGAAACTGGTTCTTTGGGCTGGAATGCTGGCTCTCCGGGCTGGAACGTTGGCTCTGGCTCTCTGGGCTGGAACGCTGGCTCTGGCTCTCTGGGCTGGAACGCTGGCTCTGGCTCTCTGGGCTGGAACGCTGGCTCTGGCTCTCCGGGCTGGAACGCTGGCTCTGGCACTCCGGGCTGGAACGCTGGCTCTGGCACTCCGGGCTGGAACGCTGGCTCTGGCACTCCGGGCTGGAACGCTGGCTCTGGCACTCTGGGCTGGAACGCTGGCTCTGGCACTCCGGGCTGGAACGCTGGCTCTGGCACTCCGGGCTGGAAAGCTGGCTCTGGCACTCCGGGCTGGGACTCTGGCTCTGGCACTCCGGGCTGGGACTCTGGCTCTGGCACTCCGGGCTGGGACTCTGGCTCTGGCACTCCGGGCTGGGACTCTGCCACTCTGGGCTGGGACTTTGGCAATCCGGGCTGGGACTCTGGCACTCCGGGCTGGGACTCTGGCACTCCGGCTGGGACTCTGGCACCGGAACTTCAAGCTGGGACAGATTGGTGGGTGTGGAGGTAGGTTGGGTTAATGGTAGGATCGTTTTGGTTGGGAAAAACTTTTGTTTTTTCTTTGGTTTAGCCATTGAAGCTCTGTAGGTGACTGCCGGACTGTAGGTAAGGGGTGCAGCAGACTGGAAAGGAGGATTGGGATATGGCAGAGAAGAGGTAACAGTAGCTGGGGGAAGATCTTGTGGGTTTGTAGGCAGTTGAGTAGAGGCAGGTGGGTGGAATGCAGGATAAGTACAGGTAGCAGAGACTAGATATGAGTATTTGGTTGGGAGCAGCGTGTACTGGGCTGCAACTGAGGCTGACATGGCTGATGGGGAAACATACATTTGGGTAGGCTGATGTCTGATGGCAGAGATGGTTTGTTTGGCTGGAACTGATTGCACCATGTCAGACCATGCTGAAAGTATAGGTTGTATAAACTGTAGTTTTAAGTCTCCCTGTCTAACAAAAGACTGAGCAAACACAATGCACTCAGCAATCACCTGTGAGGAACAGGCTGAGTAGTGTTCACAAAAATCAGCAGGATCATCTTCAAAAAGCCATACTAATGCAGGCCATACACGGTCGAATTTCGAACGAATTTTCTTTTCAAAATCAGAAAATTTGTTTTTTTTGTGATCCGATGATGCCACCATTGATTTTCAAAATTCGGCCGACCAAGCCTTCAATTTCACCTCATGTTGCTACAGAAAATAATTTTCTTGGCTGGGAATCTTCTTTTCTCTCCGTAAATTTTCTTTTATCTCCGTACATTTTCTTACGTTTCTCGCACGTTTCTCCCATCATTGATTAGAAAATCGTTTGTTTTTCTAAAAATTTCCAACATGTCCGATTCCTCAAATTTTATTTCCGCACGAAAATCGGCTGTTGCTGCAGCCCACTAATGGTGCGAAATTCATACGAAAATTCTTAGATACGATTTTCGAAAGAAAATTCTTTCTAAATTCGAACCGTGTATGGCCGGCATAAGGATACAACCTGATTCATATTAAAAGGATGAGTGAAATCATCATGGCCGTCTGGGATGCAGGGCAGGGCCAGCTCAGTACAGATCTTGATCAAAGGCTGCACCTCCCCAAACAATATATAACAGTGATCGACCAGGGAGTGAGCCAAATGGATAGCCGCAAACAACTGGTCGCTAGACCACCCTTTCAAAGCCTGGTGGCAAAAATCACTACTTTCAGATGCCAGCACTGCAGAGAAAAATAAATAACCTCATCAGCATTCATGTTTGCAACCAAACTGAAGCAAAATGGTTCCTCTGTGCAGCCACTTCTGGTCAGGGATGGCCCTGGTATTCTGTCATAAACTAGATGTAACCAGAACTGTGTGACTGCAACAGAGTGAACCAGACAAATATGCTGTATGTGTATTAAATGGTGTTGCGCTCCAAAAAATAAAATAAAAATAAAAATAAATTTATAATTATAGATATATATCTTAATATATAATACACAAATAATTATGAAATAACTGCATGTGACTAATTAGACTAATAATTCCAAACAGTGAATAAGTGCCATCTAAATAGTATCTAATCACATACAATATGACGGTTGGATCATTTTAGACTAAAGTGCATTAAGTGACAGTAAACAGTAAAGTGCATCCAGTGTCCATAAAGATAGCCAAACTAAAATATTTGTGATAAGAATCCAAAGTTCTGATTCAATCCATAAAGTGCATCAAGTGAAGAGAAAGAATAAAAAATATACAGATAATGAAAATAAAGATAAATAAAAATTATGTATAAACAAATATTAGCAAAACAATAACTAATCAATTTCCAATAAAGTGCAAATCTCTAATAAAGTGCAATCAAATAATTAGTATCCAATAGCGGTGGCAATGTCTCTTTCTATAGCAAAAACATTACTGCCAGGATCCCTCTGCTGGTGGACGCCAGTACTGCGGCCCAAAGATGACATAATTCCAGCAGGGAAAAGCTCCTCTGACAGCTCCAAACTGCCAGGAGACACCTTTTGGTGGATCTCAGTACTGTACGACAAATAATCGACATTACCAGTGGAGGGAACCTTTCCTGACATATGCACAACAATTCATATTGAGTAACCTAACGTCCTATTATTCCTGTTCCTATGAATGGAGAGACCTAACAGTGGAGGAGTTCAAGATTTTTTTGGGCCTCACATTCAATCTGGGAATCACCAAAAAAATTGTTATGTTCATATTGGTCCATCCACCCCATTCACCACATGCTGATGTACTCAGCAGTAATGCACAGAACCAGATATTTGATAATAATGAGGTTCCTAAATTATACTGACAAATACCCAGTGCCCTCCCTGATATGTCCCAGCATATGATGAGCTTTATAAAATTTGGCTACTTCTAAATTATTTTTCAGAAAAATTTCCCCAGTTATTTACCCTAGACCAACATATACCCTGTTTCCCAAAAATAACACCTAGCGTGATTGATGGTGATGGATTCAATATAAGCCCTACCCCCCAAATAAACCCTAGTTAAGTCCTCGTAGGTCTTATTTTAAGGGTAAGGCTTATTTTAGGGGAAAACAGGGTAGGGCTTATTTGGGGGGTAGGGCTTATATTTCAGCCATTACCAACAATCATGCTAGGTCTTATTTTCAGGGAAACAGGGTATGCCTGGATGAATCGCTTGTCCACTTTACCGTTAGGCTGAGCTTCCAGCAATTCATCCCCAGAAAAAAGGCCCAATATGGGGTGAAAATTTATAAATATATAAATGCGACTGAGCCACGGGTACATCTATGCCTTCATGGTGTATGAAGGGAAGGACACCCAGCTGCATCCCCCTGATCGCCCAGACTACATATGATCAAGCAGGAAAGTCGTTTGTGACCTGATATATCCACTTCTGGAAAAGGGTTATCAACTTTATGTAGATAACTTCTATACCAATTTGCCCCTTTTCCGCAACCTTCACAGGAAGAAGACTCCAGCATGTGGCACTGTAAGAAAGAACAGGAAGGGCTTCCTTCAAAGGCTTGTTAATATGAAGCTAAGAAGAGGGGAGTCGGCAAGTTTGTGGAACAATGGAAATTCTGGTTGTGAAGTGGAGGGATAGAAGGGAGGTCTACATGCTCTCTTCAATCCACAATAACATCTATGTGAAAATCCCCAGAAGGAATGGCCCCATCCAAAAACCAACATGTGTCCGCAAATACAATTTGTTCATGGGAGGAGTCAACTTCAGTGATCTCGTGTCTTCGTACCCTACCTTGCCACAAGACAAACATACCATTGGCATAAAAAGTCGCAATTTATCTTTTTAGTTTTCTTTATAGACCATATACAATTCTTATATAATATACCGCAACTCCACCGAAAGACCCGAATCCTTCCTCGGCTACCAGGAGGAAATCATAACTGCCCTTATATTTTCCGATGACCAGCCAGAAAATATTCGATCAGATGTTAAGCAGACTCTCCGAACCCCATTTTCCAGAAAAAATCCCTTTCAGACAAACAGGCCAAAAATGTAAAACAAAATTTAGGGTGTGCTCCAGAGGAGGAGTTAGAAGAGACACCTCTTATTATTGTCCCTAGTGTCCTTCACAACCAGGCCTCTGGCTAGGTGACTGTTTCTGCCATTTCCATACTTCTCTACATTATTAGTGAAGTATGGTACACTTAGTCCTCAATTCTTGCTATTTACCTTCATTCCACTATGCCACTGCATGCTCCTGAACTGGCTCTGGCCTGTTATTTGACCAAGCCTTTGCCTGCCATCTAAACTGTACATACCTACGCCTGCTCCAGAACTGACCATGGCCTTTTATTTGACCATGCTTCTGCCTACCACATCTGTACATACTTCTGCCTGCTCTGGAACTGACCCTGGACTGTTTGACTATGTTTATTGTCTGCCTTTTGGTCTGATCTTTTACCCTGCTGCTGGAGTAGTGGGATTCATAACACAGAGGTCTCACATATGTGAAAGGCTCCAGAATTATTTTTCTGGATGAAGAAAACTAATATTTTGGATTTCTCATTCCCAGATTAGGGTCTGGAGCCCGGAGGCTTCAAAGAAATTTGGAGGGGAGAAGCCTCATGAACTGACCACAACTCTGCCTGCTACCTGTACTATGGACCATGTTCCTGCCTACTACCAGGAACAATATTTTGTCAGTGCTGACAATATCTCTGCCTGCATTGACCCTGGACTGTATATGGACATTATCCCTGCCTGTACTGACTATGGACAGTATTTCTGCCTGCTGCCTGGACTATTCTGTTTGCTGTTGCTGACAAAGTCCCTGCCTGCTGCCTGGACCAGTGCTCTCTATGTTGGGGTGTTTGCTTTGCAAAATTGGGTCATTTTGTGGGCGTTTCCATTACATCCTGGTGCTCCAGGGCCTTTAACCTAGAAGGTGCTACTTCAATGTTAGGCCTCTGTATGTGGCCAGGCTGTGTAAAAGTCTCACATGTGGTATCGCCATACCCAGGAGGATTAGCAAAATGTATTTTGGGCTGCAATTTTTGCTATGTACATGCTTTGTGTTAGAAATATCTTATAAATGGATAACTTTGTATAAAAACAAATGCATTAAATTTTTTTAAAATTTTCCAAAAACTTGAGGAAAAAAATGACATCTTCAAAAGACTCATTATGCATTATAGAATATACGTTGGGGTGTATTCTTTCCGAAATGGGGTCATTTTGTGGGCGCTTCGTTTGTCCTGGTGCTCCAGGGCCTTCAAAAGTGCAAAAGGTAGTCGAGAAATTAGATGTGTAATTTATGCTCCCAGAACACCTGAAGGTGCTCTCTTAGATGTTGGGCCTCTTTATGTGGACAGGCTGTGTAAAAGTCTCACACATGTGGTATTGCCATACTCAGGAGGAGTAGCAGAATGTATTTTGGGGGAGTATTTTTTGCTATGTACATGCTATGTGTTAGAAATATTTTATACATGGACAACTTTGTGTAAAAAAAAAACTTGTGGAAAAGACTTACATGTTCAAAAGACTCATCACACTCACTTATGCCTCATAAAATATACATGGGGGTGTTTACTTTTCAAAACGGGGTCATTTTTTGTGCATTTCTATTGTTCTGGTGCTCCAGGGCCTTCAGAATTGTAATAGGTAGTCAAGAAATTAAATGTGTCATTTATGTCCCTAGAACACATGATGGTGCTCCCTGCATGTTGGGCCCTCAGTATGTGGCTTGGCTGTGTAAAAGTCTCACACATGTGGTATCACAATACTCAGGAGCAGTGTTGCCAACCCCCTGAAATGAAATTTAGTGTCAGGATGCCAAAATGTACATCCTATGTGTTGGAAATATCTTATAAATGGACAACTTTGTGTAAAAAAAATGCATTTTCATTTTTTCCACATTTTCCAAAAACTTGTGAAAAAAATGACATGTTCAAAAGACTCATTATGCCTCATAGAATATATACGTTCAAGTGTTTGCTTTCCAAAATGGGGTCATTTTGTGGGTGTTTTCATTGGCTTGCTGCTCCAAGGCCTTCAAAATTGTAATAGGTAGTCAACAAGTTAGATGTGTAATTTATGCTCCTTGAACACCTGACGGTGCTCCCTGCACTTGGGCCTCTCTATGTGGCTAGGCTGTAAAAAGTGTCTCACACATGTGGTATCACCATACTCAGGAGGAGTAGCAAAATGTATTTTGGGGTGTAGTTGCAAGCATGCATATGCTGTGTGAGAGAAATTACCTGTTAATATTATAATTAAAAAAAAATCAAAAAAAAATCTTTATTTTGAAAAGAATTGTGGGAAAAAATTACAACTTCTAAAAACTCACCATGCCTCCTATTAAATAGCTTGGAATGTCTACTTTGCAAGAAGGGGTAATTTGGGGGGTATTTGTACTTTCCTGGCTTGTTAGTGTCTGAAGAAATGAGATAGGCCGTCAGTACCTCAGGTGTGATCAATTTCCAATGATTAGCACCATAGCTTGTAGACTCTAACTTTCATACAGACCAAATAATATACACGTATTTGGGTTATTTTTACCAAAGCAATGTAGCAGTATACATTTTGGCCAAAATTTATGAAGAAAAAATACTAATTTGCTAAATTTTATAACAGAAACAAACAAAAATGCTTTCTTTTTCAAAATGTTCGGTCTTTTTTCATTTATAGCACGAAAAATAAAAAAAACCCAGTGGTGATAAAATACCACTAAAAGAAAGGTCTATTTGTAGGAAAAAAGGGCAAAAATTTCAAATGGGTACAGTGTTGCATGACAGGGTATAAGTACTCAGTAGGCAAGTGGTAAACAGACTAAAAGGGAGAAAATTGAAGTTTACTATTAGGGTTTACTTTAAGTACATTTTGATGAAGCTTTGTAGATGAGGATCTTTTCTGAACAACTAACCCACTTTCCTATGCATCAGCTACTTACTATGGATCATGGATGCAATTAAAATGTTAATTCTGGCCCTTGACCATCCGGTGACCCATATATTCTACCAGCAACATTGAAACAAATCATTAGCGTACCAGAATATTCTTGCAAATGACAGGGGCCACTTACCGCGTGTGCAGGATTACACTGGTCAATGGGGCTTTTGAAGTCAGTTCTTAATTCATCAAAGGCAATTATCTGAAAAATATGATTAGATGAGAGGAGGGTCTCAGCAAGGAACAGAGAATATAAATGCATTTTCAAAGTTAGTCTAATGGACTTTGGTTATTTGAAACCATCAAAGGTTCTGTTTAATGATTTCATTCTCTTTTTTCTAAAGTGGTCCTTTTAGTAACTTTACATGTCTATGTGAATACATTCCTGACATGTCACAACTAGTGATGAGTTGAACTGTCCTGGGTTCAGATGTTGAATGCTTAAACTACTGAAATCAATGAGAGCCAAATCTGTCAAATTAAAAATGCCTATTTTCTGGGCTAATGGGCAAGGAGGTGTAAAATATAGCATGCAGCTGGGCACTGCCCTTGGGAACAGGACCTTAATCTGGGCATGCAGCCTGGCTGACCAGGAAAGGGGGGGAAACAAGCCTGCACTCCCTCCTGGCTAGGGATGAGCTTCGTGTTCGAGACGAACGTACGTTCGACTCGAACATTGGCTGTTCGGCCGTTCGGCGAATTCCGAACGTTTGGGCCGTTCGCGTCAAAATTCGAGTGACGCGCGCGCGGACCACAATGCACTGTGGTGGCGCAGTGCATTGCTGCCCCATGATTGGCCAAGCATGCACTGTGACCCCGCATGCTTGGCCAATCGCAGCGCCGGCAGCGAGGAGAGCCATGATTGGCCACAGGCATCCTGCCTGTGGCCAATCATAGCTCAGGCTGTGTAGTGCACGCCCCACACTATATAAGGCCGCCTTTGAGGCGGCCTCCTGTAGTGTGTTACTTAGCATCTGAAGCAGTGGGTGTTCTGTGTACCTTCAACACAGTACACACCAATCGTTTTTGGCTGATTTCCTATCTTGCTGCTGTGTAGTGGTTGTTGTCTGTGCCCTGACTGCAGTATACACCACTATATTCACCTCACCTATATAGCTAGTGATCTAGCTTTAACCACTTAACTGCCCATTGCCGATTAACGGCTTTAGGGCGGTTGTTTAACTCTGAGAGGCCGTTAATTAACGGCCTCCCAGAATTCTGCTCTCACGTGCCCCGAGGTGCGCGCACTCGAGAGCATCCGTGACCGCCGGGTCCACAGGACCCGGCGCATCACGGTAAACGGCCGCTCATAGCGGCCGTTTACCACGTGATTGCTCCGTCAAATGACGGAGTGATCACTTGGAAACAAACCGGCGTCATGTTATGACGCCGGTTCCTCCCTCCCCTCTCTGTACCGATCGGTACAGCGGAGGGGAAAGAGATCGGTGTCAGCAGCGATGTGGGCTGCATCTGCAGTGCCCACATCGCTGCTCACCGAATTTAACCCCTCAATTCCCTGCCAATACTCTGCAATACCAGTGCATACTCTGCAGTACCCTGCCATTACTCTGCAGTACCCCACCATTACTCTGCAGTACCCCGCCATTACTCTGCAGTACCCTGCCATTACTCTGCAGTACCCTGCCATTACTCTGCAGTAACCCCCATTACTCTGCAGTAACCCCCATTACTCTGCAGTACCCCCCAATACTCTGCAGTACCCGCCATTACTCTGCAGTACCCCCAATACTCTGCAGTACCCTGCCATTACTCTGTAGTACCCCCCAATACTCTGCAGTACCCTGCTATTACTCTGTAGTACCCCGCCAATACTCTGTAATACCCTGCCATAAATTGCCATACCCAGCCATACTCAGAGATACCCAGCCATACTCGGTGATACCCTGAAATACCCAGCCATAGACGCCCCCCACCCCTCACCGCCCTCCGGTGCTTCTACCAACTCGCCAGTACGATCAAAGCCAGAATCTTTTTTTTATTTTTTATTTCAGGCTTCCCAGCCTAGAGGTGAGATGTGGGGTCATATTGACCCCCCAGATTTCACTGTAAAGAGGACCTGTCACCCCATATTCCTATTACAAGGGATGTTTACATTTCTTGTAATAGGAATAAAAGTGATCAAAAATATATTTTTGGGGAAAAAAATGTCAAACTAAAATAAATAAAGTAAAATGAACAATAAAAAAATAAAATAAAAATTAAAGCGCCCATGTCCCCATGTGCTCGCATGTGCCACACATGTGAGGTATCGCCGAGAATGTTAGAGCGAGAGCAATAATTCTAGTCCTAGACCTCCTCTGCAACTCAAAACATGTAACCAGTAAAAAAAAATTTAAAGCGTCGCCTATGGGGATTTTTTAAGTAGCGACGTTTGGCGCCATTCCACGGGCATGTGCAATTTTGAAGAGTGACATGTTTGATATCTATTTACTCAGCATAACTTCATCTTTCACTTTATGCAAACATTGGGCTAACAAGTGGTTAATAATAGAGCTTGCAGTCAGTAGTGTTAGGAGATAGTGCGTGCTGTCTGCGTGCTCTGTACCCAGTACATACCGCTATAATATAGGGCAGGCCCCTACTTTCAAACATCCAACTTACAAACATCTCCTACTTGCAAACGCAAGGAGACAGCAGCAAGTGAGATGAAAAAAGATGGACGACAAAACAAATTATACAGGGGTTATAACCCTTCCCTATGTTATCCAAAAAGCTTAAAAATAGTTTTTTTGACTGGAGCTACACTTTAAAAATGTACCGGTTGAAAATGACAAACAGATTCAACTTAACACAACAAACCTACACAGTCCCTGTCTTGTTTACACCGCCTGTATACTGCTGTTCTGAGTATATAGGGCCTGGGGGCCACATGCATTTCCTTTTTTTAATATGGGTACGGGGTTCCCCTTAATATGCGTACAAGACCCAAAGGGGCTGGTAATGGGCAGGGAGGGCTACCCATGCCATGTTTCTCAATGATTTTCAACCATATTGCAGGAACCAGATATAACATTAAAACCGCAAGCAGTTTTAAATGGTGTTATTTCCGTTTAATGTCATTTTGTGCAGGGACTGTTCTAAACACGGGAAACACGTGGCACTTCACAGGCATACTACAGACACCCCCCAGGCACCATATTTAAAGGAATATTTCACTTTTTTTTTTTCACTTTAATCGTCATTAAAATCAGTGCTCCCGCCAAAACGGCAGTTTTTAAAACTTTTTTTTGCAGTGACCCATGTCCCCTGAGGCAGGAGGCAGGTCCCCAAACCCTTTTTAGGACACTATCTTGCATATTAGCCGTTAAAATTAGCACTTTCCATTTCGAACGTTCGAGTCCCATAGACTTCAATGGGGTTCTAACGTTCGTACCGAACGCGGGGGTCGTTCGCAAGTTCTGGTGCGAACCAAACCGGGGGGTGTTCGGCTCATCCCTACTCCTGGCTGGTGATTGTAGTGTTCTGTGGGCAGGAGGCTTATTGGAATATGGAAGGCCCCCTTAATAATAAGGGGACTTCCAGATACTGCCCACCCCATCATGTAATGAGTATGGGGTACATAGTAACCCATACTCATTCACAGAAAAAAAGATGTAAGCTAGAAATAAAGACACCCAAGCATTTGACACGTCTGTTATTAAAAATATAAAAATTCCCCAAAATGTCCCTTGTAAATTTATCACCAGTCATGAATCCCGACAGTACATACAGCTGAATGGCAGCTCCTCGAGCTGTTATCAGACATATAACAGAAGGTGTGGGGATATTGGTGACATCATTGTCCCCAAATTTTTACTTCAGGCCTCATGCACGCCGATCATTTGCCAAGCTCTCCTGAATGCCTTTCTCTTGGCTGGAGAAAAATAGCATCAACAACACACCTAAAGCAACATTTTTTAGACATGTCAAGCACTTGGGTGTTAATTAATCTCATTGGGCAGAAAAATGATTCATTCAGGCCATTGAAATAAATGAATGCTCTAGTGCTAAGCGTACCTAGTGTTAGGGCCGGTTCACACTGCGGGCGATGCGAGGCGACACGACTTGCCTCGCCGCGATCTGACAAGTCGCCCCCGTTCTGTACAATGGAACCGCTCCGACTCAGAAAAAAAGTTCCTGTACTACTTTTGGGTGACCTCGGGGCGACTTGCATTGACTTCTATACAGAAGTTATTTGCAAGTCGCCGCTGAGGTCGCGGCAGGTCGCGGCGAGGCAAGTCGGTGTCGCCTCGCATCGCCCGCAGTGTGAACCGGCCCTTACCCTGTGTTTAGACACGTTTGCATGTGTTTAGGCGCTTCAAGCCCTTTTTCTGCCAAAATGCTGCTGCTCCTAAATGTCCTTGCAATGTTTTTATTTCTGCCTCTAAAGGCCCCTGCGCCTAAATGCCTGAAAATGGCTATGTGTACATGGACACATAGCCTAAAGCCTAGTACACATGGGCCAAATGTCGGAGCGACATCGGCCAGTTCAATAAGAACCGACCGACATTTGGCCTGTGTGAGAAGAGGACGTGCCCTGGGCGCACTTCAGCTACCCGAATTACTGGAGTGATATTACCGTCACTCCTGCCATTCAGAACAGACCACAGTGCAGGGTGGCGAATAAGTGCTGAAGGGAGGATTATGCCCTCTCCTCCTAGCTGCATGACTCTCCTCTCCCTCCCTCCTCCAGCAGTTTTAGCTGCTGTGGTACAGGACACCCCAGCTGGATTTACTTGATAACACTGATTAGTATCACTGCTGCTCCCTGTCCAGTGCCAGAGCACAGGAAATGGTATGGGACTGGAGCAGGATGGAATTGAGGAAGAGGTTAAGATTGCCATAAAAACCAATGCAGGTGGATGATGGGGTTAACTTTCACTGTCACACTGACCTCACCTTGCATTGGTGATCAGTGGTAGTAAATAGTAACCCCCCATCCCCCGCCTTGCATTGGTCCTCATGGCGGTATATGTTAACCCCCCCCCCTCTCCATCTAGCATTAGTCTCCATGGCAGTGAATATATAACCCCCCCCGCCCCCACGTTGCATTGGTCCCCGTGGCAGTGAATATTACCCCACCCCACCTTGCAATGGTCCTCATGGCAGTGAATATTAATTCCTCCATCCCCCCACCTTGCAATAGTCCTCATGGAAGTGAGATTTTAATCCACCATCCCCCTTTTGCATTTTTTGTAATTTCAGAGAAAGTTAATCCCCTCTCCCCACATTGGTGGTCATGGGAGAGGATACATTTCAATGCCACTGACCACCAATGTAAGGAACGGCATTAATAATGCTGACACCTGTTCCCGGGGTTTGTTATGGTGTTCCCTGACACCAATGCCGGGGTTGTTATTGCATCCACTGACACTTGTGCTGGGGATTTCTATTGTGTGCATTTACATCTGTTCTGGTGGTTACTATTGTGCGAACTGACACCAGTGCTGGGAGTTATTGAAATGCAATGACACCTGTGCTGGGGCTTACTATTGTGTGCAGTGATAACCTGGAGGTTATTGCGGTATATACTGACACTAGTGCTGGGGGTTATTAATGTGTCCACTGACATCTGTGCTGGGGGTTATTAATGTGTCCACTGACATCTGTGCTGGGGGTTATTAATGTGTCCACTGACATCTGTGCTGGGGGTTATTAATGTGTCCACTGACATCTGTGCTGGGGGTTATTAATGCATACACTGACCCCACTGGCTTCAGTGCATATGCACACCGATCCACTGACAGCAATGCAGAGTGTTATTATTGTGTATAATGACTCAAATGCTTGGGGTTAGTCTTGTGTTGGTGGAAGGGGTGCAATCTGGCATCTTTGCCCTGGGCACTGGTTGGCCCATCACTGGGTGGGACCTCGGTAATAAGACGTCAACACACCAGACAAGGGTCCCACTCTGTAGCTACTGGCAGGGGGGAGGCTTCTCTACACAGACTGCAGCTGCTTATAAAAAAAAAAAAATGAAATCGTAAAACATTGAGCACCTTTTATTTTGATGCACCTGGAATGTACGTATCTGCTTTTAACTGAAAGTTCAATTGGGCTTTAAATTGCAGATTCCCTATTTACTTCAAAGAAGGCAACCAAAAGATGGCAGAGATGAAGCCATCCGTTCTTGTCAGTTTATCTTGTATCGCTGGCATGATACATATCACCCTCAGCTATTCCTTACTTATTCAACCATTGATAAAACAGTTTTCTTACTACTTAGAAAAAAAATCAGAAATGCCTGAGAGCATCAAGCTACTCCAGCTCCAAATTCCCCGTTATTTTCTTGCTCTATTTCCTCATTGATTGTCAACAAATCTGGCTTCATGCTGCCAACATTCACATGTTAAAAGGTAGCCTGCAATCAAATGCAAACTGTGAATATTTAACTCCTTCATGTCCAAGGGATGCAAACCTATGCCACCTATGCCACAATGAGGTGCATTTTTGCACCAAGGTAGCCATCTGCACCCCCCACCATTATTTGTATCCATGAAAATATTTTAAAAAAGCGAATAAATTAATTTGTGTATTCTTTAAATTAAAGTATACAGTTCGTATAAATACCTGAATCCATCTTGCTATTTGCCACCCTCAATTCCCCACACAGCAGCATTCAGACTGGGAGGGAGAAGACTAGTCATAGCAGCCAATTATGGTCTGCTGCTGTGCTAGGGTTGCCACCTGTCCGGGATTCACCTGGACAGTTCGGGTTTCAGACTGCCTCAAACCCGGACACATTATTCTGACCGGGCTATGACTTCCCAGCAGGGGAAGAAGAGTTACACTCTTTTCACACTGCCAAAAGTTAGCACTAACCTAACAATTACCCCCCCCCCCCCCCCAACACACTCACACACAGGTGGGAGAGTACAGAGGGCTCGATTTGCTCCTCTTCCTCCCGTCCCACCTCTCTGCATCTGACCACACTTCAATCTCTGGCGCTTCTCAGAAAAGGAAAGAAGGGGCCAGAAAAGAAAATTCCAGCAGCCTCAGATACATCTGATTGAGAGGTGCTGACTTCCAAGGGGCGAGTGAGCTCACCATCCATCCCTGTCTGTGACTGAGATTTCCCCTCTTCTCTCTCCTGCCTCTGAGTAGGAATGAGCTGGGTGTTCGACTCGAACATCGGCCGTTCGTCTGTTCGGCAAATTCAGAACTTTGTGGACCGTTCGCACCAAATTCATGTGGCACGAACGCCCCACAATGCACTACGCCATTGCAGTGCATTGCTGGCTCATGATTGGCCAAGCATGCACTGTGATCCAGCATGCTTGGCCAATCACAGCGTCGGCAGTGAGGAGAGCCATAATTGGCCACAGGCAGGATGCCTGTGGCCAATTATAGCTATGGGGGTTTAGTATATGCCCCACACTATATAAGGCCGCCAGTGTGGTGGCCTTGTGTAGTGTGTTCCGGCATACAGGGAAAGAGCAAGATAGGCAGGGACAGTGTTCTTTTCTCAGGCATTTGCAGGAGTTAAAGTGGGTGTTGTGTGCGACCAGCACAGTATACACCTGAAGATACCCTTTATTGCTGGTGTTGTCTGTTGCATATCTTGCATATTAGCGTTTAGAATTAGCACTTTTGATTTCGAACGTTTGAGTCCCATAGACTTTAATAGGGTTCTAAAGTTCGTACGAATTTTTGGTCCGTTCGAAGGTTCTGGTGCGAACCGATCGGGGGGGGTTGGTGTTCGGCTCATCCCTACCTCTGAGTGAGCACACTAAGGTAAATCAGTGTTCTCAGAGCACCCCTTACATCAGAGTTTCCCTTTACACAACAGGCCACAGTGTTCTCCCTTACATCATAGTCTTCTCCATACATCAGAGTTCTCAGTGTTCCCCCTTAAATCAGGGTTCCCAGAGCATCCCTTATGTTAGAGTCTCCAGAGTTCTCCCTTACATCAGAGTCTGCAGAGTCCCCCCCTTACATTGAAAGGGAACTCTGCGAGTTCAGATACAAAAGGGGGACTCTGTAGATTCAGTTGTAAAGGGGGAACTCTGTAGATTCTGATGTAAAAGGGGAATTCTGTGGATTCATATGTAAAGGGGGACTCTTGTTATTAACTTCATATAATTAAAATTTTTACTTAATAGCAAAATATATGTATAGTTTATACTATATAAAAAAAATGATGTGCACCCCTAAAGTGTAATTCTAAATGGTCAAAAGGATAATTGATTTTAGTTAGGCAAATAAAAGAAAAAAATGTATACAAATGTTTGTTACCAGGTTGCATATTGAACCTTCATCTGCATGTGCGCAGCGGCAGTGCTGCATCGAAAATCGCCAAAAAATCGCAAGGTCTCATTTCCGGGCACTGCGGTCGCCAAAAGGTCTTACCACACCTGGTGTGAACAGGACTGCTGTTAGAACGGGGCCCCATACAGCCAACCTGACAGTACGATTGGTACGATCAGGTGTTCATTCAGGAAAAGAAGGGCTGGTAAATGTGACATATTTACCAGACCCTTCCCCCACTCTCCATCCTGAATGATCTTATTGTGTGCTTGTAGCTGCCAGTATGAAGGAGATGAAGGAAGCTGGTGGCACTGCAAGGGTAGAGGGGGCCCATGGGGGGGGCCTGGGCAGCAGGGGGAAACTTCTAGTGAACAGGAAGGGTGATTGGTGCTGCGGGGCAGACATAACTAGAACTGAGGAGGGAGGAAGGGAGAGGAGAAGAATCCAGCTTTCAGCTGCTGCAGAGAGAGCCATAGAGGGCGACTGGTTACAGTAGTTGCCCCCATCGCCATGCTGATCACCCTCCCTGCCCACATCTGATTCACCTCACCCCCCCCCCCCCCCGCTGGCCCAGGCCCCATGCAGGACTGGTGGTATCCCTCTATCCACAGCCCTTGGTGATTGTAAAGACAGAAGGTTTTTTTTTACCTTCATGCATTCTATGCAGCTCCCCCCTCCATACTACCTGAGCCTGATCTTAATCGAACAATGTACACAAGAGCCAAGACGCTTTTACTCCTCTTTGGCTCAGAGACAGCAGTGGAAGCCATTGATATGTTTGTTACTTTAGAGGGAAAAAAACTGAACATTTACTATCACTTTAACCTACAACTTTCATTAACATAATACTTAGCGATCCTGCCATGAAAGCCCTTGTTCAGGCACCTCCTGTTACGAGATGACAATTGTCTCCTAACTGTCCACAAAAAAGGGATTGAAAAAGGATCAAAACAGAAATTTGTTTAATTTCTTTTTTATTTTAAAAGTAGATTATGATACACGGTGCTCCAGCAAAATGCCATCCAGTTATGGATAAGTTCTACTTTAAATGCACAATTTGCATGTGTCACCGTAGTGCATCTTTGTGTGGCTGAGCAATGATGAGAATTGAGAAATAATTGGAAATAGCTGTAAATTTCATCTTGCTGTTCTGCCATGTGAAAATATGTTAATATGCATTGACAGGGCAAATTTAATAACGTGTTACTATAAAACAGCAGGGATTCCCTGAGGCGTCACATAGTTACTGAAATATTCAGACTTTGGAATACAAATATTTTTTTGCAGAGAAGCAATAACAAATATGTGACTTCTCCCAAACAAGACAGACTACTGGAACCCTGGAGAGTTTTGTTAACATTCTGAGTTCTCACGCTGATGTAACTTCCTCCTACTGTATAGAGTAGGCTGCTAGGTAAAGTATTTAATTCTAGAACCATGGTGGAAGGAAGGACAGGGCATGCAGCCTGAATATTTATGGAACTCCAGCCAATCCCTGAGGAGATGTGTCAAGTAGGTGGTGATAGAGCCCCTGGTGCACAATCTGAGATGAGGCTTTTAGGAAGACACTGAGGTCCCAGCTAGGCTTAGCTCAGGACCCATTCACAAGTTAAAGTCCAGGGACCAATTTGGGTCTGGAGAAGCTCACTGGAAAGAGCCAGGAGGAAGTTGGTTGGAAAGAGAAAGAGATCAGGAGGCAACCTATGATCCTGTGGCTCTGTGAGTAAATTCCCCCAGCGCTGGTAGTAACTGTGTGAAGCTTTTAACTCTGGAAGGAGTACAAGTCACCATCAGCATAGAGATCCTGAGTGACATTCCTTGTTTCGTACAGTGCAGCCAAAACTGAGGATGCCTATCCAAGTGCATTTTCCCAATAAAACCCTAAAGAAACCCCTAGACTCTACTTTGAAGCCAGTAGAAGAGTGTGGGAAATACTTTGTGCCTGGCTGTGTGTGCTGACCAAATTACCAAAATTCACCAGCAGCTCTTTAGAAGGTGTGCTACATGTAAGGGTTCTCATCCAGATATTTTCCCCCCAATTTACACAGCTGTTACCAGTAGCAACTGGGAGTAAAACAAAAAGTTGGAAGGCTGTAGTGTATCCAACTATTCTGGGCAGGAAAGACATTGCTGCAGCACAGTTGCTAAGGAGTTTTCATTTGCGTTCTTTTTTTATGTTGTTTGGGTCAGGAAAAGGGGACGTTCAGTGGAACTTCCAGCTCTCAAAAAATCCTCAGGAAGACGTTCCTGGACATCGCTTGCTAAGCATAGACTTTCAAAATTGCGTTGTAGCTTAGGCTAATATCGTTGTTGAATCAAAACTAGAAAAAAAAAACGGTTTTACCAGGAAGCTGTCCACTGTAATATAATGAGCAATCATAGATCGCTCACCACATCAGGCATTGTTACCATAACCAAAACATATAGTGCAAGAAAAAAACTTGGTATAGAGCACCAGGAATGTAAGGGGTTACTATTAGTAACAGATGGATCATACTAAAGTGTAATCTAAAAATAGAATGTATTAGTATCAACAAGATAAAAGGCAAAATGTAGTGTTAATAGCCGAAATTGATGCTGCAGCTTCACAATGACAACGACTTCCACATCTATACTACAATGAGTACGCTGGGTGTGGATACCAAACAAACACTGACAAAAAAAAATGGAAACATAGACATGGGGAAAAGAAATGTCCGCACACCATGTAGCAATGCACAGACAAGATGTCAAGCAAGATAATCGCCTATGTATTTGTGTACATGTGGAAATTCCCAGTAAAAAATTGCATTATTCTGTGTATAGCCCCAGGAGGCACAAGCCAGCTGGTGGTGCTAGAGTGCACAGGTATGGCATAAATTAGCTGGAGATCATCAAATATTGGTAAGAAGGAAGGTGCAGGATTGATGAAGGGCAGTAAGTCCTTCAAATCTAGGGGGCTGGTTGATGCATAATTGTGTAAAAGCCCACATGGTGATGACACAGTTGCTGATAAACCTGGGGACAAGCAGTCTTGCAATAGTCAACATCCAAGTAATCAAAGGTCGATTGCTATGTGCTGTATGTTTAAGCTGAATGTGCAATTCTACTGGCAGACGGATCTCCCAGGGCCATGATTATGGTGTTGAGCCTGAGTGAGCTGGAGCACCATCTACACTATGAGTTTTTACTGTCATTGCTGAGGTGATCACATTAAAAAGTATCCCAGCTGATCAATGAAAGGTGTATTTCAAGTAGGTATAAGCACATAAAGCCTGTCAGGAAGGGCACGCCAATGGTCAAGATGGCTGCCGCAGAAGTTCCCCTGTATTGCATGTCCCACTAAGAAAGGCTGCATGGGCCCACTTGCGTGCACTGATGCACACAAGCATGCATTCTAATGTATAAGGGAATGCCAGCGAGTGTGCCCGTGCACCCACAAGTGCACGCCCGTGCACCCTGTGACAGTTCTTGGCTCTAAACAGACTATTTAAACTGACTCATCCCCCAGGATCAGTGCTGTCTGGTCTACAGCGCTCCCTGTGATTCCTGATATTTGTTGTTCCTGACTATTCCTGCTATCTGCCCGCATTCCACCTCGGGTTGTCTTTGACTACACTCCTGCCTGCTTTTCTGCTACCTTGCTGGGAGCCTGTTGCCGAATCTGCCTACACCTGACTCTGCTCCTGTATCCACGTCTGTTCTGGACTTGTTTACCAGTGTCTCCAGTTAGCATGCCTGCACCTGCCTGAGCTCCAGTTCATTCTGATATCATTCCTGCTAGCTGCTGTGTCCACTTCCAGCCTGTGGCTTCCACGTACCAGCCTACTCCAGTCTTCAGTCTGACAGTTGTTCCTGGTTCCATCCCGACTCTACTCTACCACCAGTTCCGGTCCAGCTCCACTGCTAGTAACTCTGCCAGGCGCTCGTGCGACCCTGCACATCTGCACCTTCTGTTTACTCTACCAGGGGCCTTGAGTCAAAGGTGTAAGAGAGGCCTCCCTCTGCATATCAGACTCTACCACCAGGTACGTGACAAAGTCTCAATAGTGCAAGCTCTTTGTGCTGTAGGCACATGCAGATCAGCAAAGTGAACGTCTAGTCACGAGTGACTATATGGATGAATGTGGGGGGGTACTTTACCATTCCCATGTACAAACAAGCATACACACAAATTCCTCTGCTTACTGGTCCCCGGATTGCAGATAGTGATATCACCAAGTAACTGCTCACTGAGAAGTAGGCGGGACCGCCATGTCCATCATTCATACAGCGAGGCACTTCTTGTCTCCTTTGCTCAGCTGACTATCCTGATAACAGCGGGGCTTGCATGGGTGGAGTCACGTGACACTTATGACTTCAATGCATTTCGCTAGAAGAAGTAGCGTAGCTTTGTCTGGACGGTGAAGGGTCGGCAACAATCTCTCCCAATATCAGTAATTTCTTCGTGATGATGCCACCCATCCATAGAACTTTTAAAGGGACACAAATTATGCTGTCCATTGTTTAGTAATAATGGTCTCCATTAGCCTTTAGGGGTTAGATAAACAAATATATAGGCTCTCTGTTAATTATTTATTCCGTTCTAAACCACTCATAGGAGGGGGGAAGGGGGGTGGTATGACTTCAATTAATAGTAAGTAAAACCAGGGCAACAAAACGTTTTCACATATAGAGACAGATAGACCATAGAAGCAGGTTACCGTATATACTCGAGTATAAGCCGAGATTTTCAGCCCCTTTTTTTAGGCTGAAAGTGCCCCCCTCGGCTTATACTCGAGTCACCGCCGTCTGTCTACCCGATCAGCGTGTCGTGCAGACAGAAGGCGGCCATTCCACTATTCAAAAGCCGTGCCTCCCTGTCTGTGATAGGCGGAACACTCAATTTCCCAGCAGTCAGTGGTCTGCCTATCACGGACATCCGCTCATCCTCATACTACGGACGAGGATGAGAGGATGTCCGTGATAGGCGGAACACAGACTGCTGGGAAATTGAGTGTTCCGCCTATCACAGACGGAGGCGCGGCTTTTGAACAGTGGAATGGCCGCCGTCCAGGGCCGCTGATAAGCCAGTAAGACTGGCCCTGTTGTACCGGGCCCGGCCACCAGGGGGGGCCCAGGCAATATAAACAGAGATGAAAGAATGCATAGTAACCAATTAAAAAAAAATAAAAATAATGTAGCCCTCCTCTTCTTCAGCCCGCTCACCTTTAACTGTAAGCAATGCTGGAGTGGGGCTGAATGGGGGAGAGCCAGGAGGGAGACACAAGGACGTATGACTACAGCAATACAAGTTCTGCAGGAAACAGGATCGTCTGGAGCAGTGGCGGAACTACCGCCATAGCGGCACATGCAGCCGCTATGGGGCCCGCAGCTGAGAGGGGCCCGTGGGAAGGATGAGGAATGCATACTGTGGAGGGGGGCATCACCTCCCGCATGTTCCCCCAGCCAGCGGAAGCGAGGAGAGGAAGAGGCAAGCTGTCTGTACGAGCAGAGAGCTGTAATAGCTTTCATTTGAATGTCCCGTGTTCCCGGGGCTCACCGTCACATAGCCCCACCTCTTGGCCCGGCGTCTTTGATAGACAGAACACCGGTCCAATGCGGGACATGTGACATCATCAAAGGCTGCAGGCCAAGAGGTGGGGCTATGTGACGGTGAGCCCCGGGAACACAGGGCATTCAAATGAAAGCTATTACAGCTCTCTGCTCGTACAGACAGCTTGCCTCTTCCTCTCCTCGCTTCCCCTGGCTGGGGGACCGTGCGGACGGTGCTCGCCCCCCCCCCCCCACTCTGAGTCAGCCCCACACTTGCCCGCAGCCATTTGAGGGCTCCATACTGGACTGCACTCCACATCCTCCCCGGTAGTTCTGCCACTGGCTCGCCTCTTCCTCTGCACAGGTGAGGCTGCAATTGTGACTGCACATTCATTCAGCATTTCTCTAGTTGTTCTAATTCTAACATTAGTCATTGGTTACATAAAGGAAAATTACAAATGCTGATCTTTTAATTCGTGTTATATGGTAATTTTTTGAATTTGAATTGGCAAAGGAAACTAATGTTTGAAAAAAAATTTATGTCTAAAGAACATGTAATGTACAGTGCATTTTTGCATGTAGGAATTATCTTTACTACATATTTGATTTTTTTTTTTTTTTTTTTTTTTACAGCTATAAAGTTAACAGTATTAGTGTTTGCATTTTTAACCACTTTCAGACCGGACCAATTTGCTGGTCAAAGACCAGACCACTTTTTGCGATTCGGCACTGCGTCGCTTTAACTGACAATTGCGCGGTCGTGCGACGTGGCTCCCAAACAAAATTGACGTCCTTTTTTTCCCACAAATAGAGCTTTCTTTTGGTGGTATTTGATCACCCCTGTGGTTTTTATTTTTTGCGCTATAAACAAAAATAGAGCGACAATTTTGAAAAAAACGCATTATTTTTTACTTTTTGTTATAATAAATATCCCCCAAAAATATATAAAAAAACATATATTTTTTTCCCTCAATTTAGGCCGATACGTATTCTTGTACATATTTTTGGTAAAAAAAAAATCGCAATAAGCGATTATTGATTAGTTTGCGCAAAAGTTATAGCGTTTACAAAATAGGGATAGTTTTATAGCATTTTTATTAATTTTTTATTATTTTTTTTTTTACTAGTAATGGCGGCGATCTGCGATTTTTATTGTGACTGCGACATTGTCGGGGACCCATCGGACATTTTTGGGACCATTGTCATTTATCCAGTAATCACTGCTATATAAATGCAGTGATTCCTGTGTAAATGACACTGGCAGTAAAAAGGGTTAACCAGTGGGTGGCAGTGTAGGGGTTAAGTGTTCCTAGGGGTGTGTTACTAACTGTGGGGGGGTTGGGCTTTCATTTAGTGTACACTGATCTCTGCTCCAATCACATGGAGCAGAGATCAGCGTCACTAGTTGCTAGGCAGAATGGGAAAATGTTGTTTATACAGCATTTCCTCCATTCGGCCGCTCCGTGAGACGATCGCGGGGATGCCCGCGGCGATCGAGTCCGCGGGTCCCGCGACCGGACTCACGGGGGTCCCGACCAGCGCGGTCAGCACGTCCTGAGTAAAGTCATTCAGGAGGGATCCAGGCCAGGTGTCGGTGAGTGGAAATCACAGTGGAAAGCTCTGGAAGAGACATGCCAGGAGTTGGATGTAGAGCCAGAGCCCCCCCACTGTGAGGCAGCCCCACACTTGCCAGCAGCCATTTGAGGGCTCCAGTATGCATTCCTCATCCTCCCCGGTAGTTCCGCCACTGGCTCGCCTCTCCCTCTGCACAGGTGAGGCTGCATTGTGCTTGGGTCACGCTGCATTGGGCACAGGTGAGGCTGTATTGGGCATGGGTCACGATGCATTGGGCATAGGGGAGGCTGCATTGGGCACAGGTGAGGCTGTATTGGGCACAAGCAGGCCACGCTGCATTGGGCACAGGTGAGACCACATTGGGCACAGGGGAGGGTGCTTTGGGCACAGGCCACACTGCATTGGGCATAGGTAAGGCTGTATTGGGCACTGGACAGGCTGCATTGGGCACAAGTGGGCACAGGTGAGGCAGTATTGGGCATGGGCAGGCCACGCTGCATTGGGAACAGGCAGGCCACATTGGGTACAGGTGAGGATTATTGAAGCGCTAACACCAGCTGTTTGGAGTATCTTTATCTGTTGATTGTTAAACGTTCTGGAATATGTATATTGCTATTGTGGTGTAGGATCTGGGCCTGTTGTCCCTCCATCCCTTTTCTTTGCTTCCTTCCTTCTTTCCTCCTTCATCTCAGACTCGAACCACACCCCCTTTGAGCCACGCATTTTAAACCACGCCCACTATTTAATTTAAGCCCCGCCATTTTTTTGTGGGGGGGGGCTGTTTGAGGGGGGGGGGCCCCATACAACATTTTGCTATGGGGCCCTGTGATTTCTAGTTACGCCCCTGGTCTGGAGCACAGTTACATGTAACTGGCCGGTTGCAGTGTCTTCCAGATATCTATGTGATCAGCCAGTGTACAGGTTTTCGATCAGCCTCCCCTCCCTCTTGTCTTGCTGGTTACTTTTTTTTTTTTTTATCTGCCTAACCTGAACTGCACATTGCCTGATCACACTGATAAGATTTCTGGAACACTCTGCAGCAGTTTTTAACCATTTCAGCTTATAATCAACTATTTAGCCAGAGCTCTGTGTGTGCTGCACAGATTGTTTGATATTTTAACTCTTTTTTGGAGAAGGATTTACCTCTGAATCAGGCTAGAAGCTTCACAACCCCATTAACTGGTTACTGTCCTCAGTAATCCTGACCAGTTCACTGTTTGTAAGAAAATTTGTATTTTGGAAATTGGATGTGAAGCTGTTTTCTGTCACTTGGTTGTACTTTCAAAGGAAAATCACTGACTTGATCTTGCAGAGGTGGTTTAAATAGAGTGGATCAGCCCTGTGATACTATATATTTGTACACTGGGTTCAGCCATAAACGGAGTCTCTGACCATCTCCTGAATCAATCATGTCTGCGATCCCTAACCATCTCCTGTACCATGTCTGCAGTCTCTGACCATCTCCTGTACCATGTCTGCAGTCTCTGACCATCTCCTGTACCATGTCTGCAATCCCTAACCATCTCCTGTACCATGTCTGCAATCCCTAACCATCTCCTGTACCATGTCTGCAATCCCTAACCATCTCCTGTACCATGTCTGCAGTCTCTGACCATCTCCTGTACTATGTCTGCAGTCTCTGACCATCTCCTGTACCATGTCTGCAGTCTCTGACCATCTCCTGTGGAATGTCTGCAGTCTCTGACCATCTCCTGTGGAATGTCTGCAGTCTCTGACCATCTCCTGTACTATATCTGCAGTCTCTGACCATCTGTGGGGAGGGGCGAGGGGAGGGACCAGGGTGGAGCTGAAGGGGGCCCCGTCAGGTAGGCTGTACGGGGCCCTATGATTTCTATCAGCGGCCCTGCCGCCGTCTGTCACAGAAGAGAAGAGGTGCGGCGATCCTGGCATGGCCGCCGTATGTGCAGAAGGACACAGGTAGGCTGGACACACAGGGCGGCTGGACACACAGGGCGGCTGGACACACAGGGATGGACGGACACACAGGGATGGACGGACACACAGGGATGGACGGACACACAGGGATGGACAGGCATGTCTCACCCTCGGCTTATACACGAGTCAATAAGTTTTCCCATTTTTTTGTGGTAAATTGGGGGCCTCGGCTTATATTCGGATCGACCTATACTCGAGTATATACGGTAATAACCCATTTCTAGTCCAAGTACAGCTCAAAGGTGCCAGTTTCAGAAGCGGGAATAGAGTTTTATTAACTCTCTAGGAAGACCTGTAGATTTAACGTGCTTAGACCCACTGACACAATGTACTTTAACCCATATATCCACCATTTTTCTAGTATATGGCTAAAGTCACCCCTCCTGGGAGGTAATTTGAGGACATACATCTCCTTAACCTTCATACTCTCAGTACACCCTCCATGATATGAGGAGAAATGTTTTGCTAGGGGTTTCTCTGGGTCTTTTTCATTAAACTCCCTTAGATGTTCACCTATTCTAACTTTTAGGGGTCTTTCGGTTTTCGCTATATAGTTTTTCGGGCAGGGGCAAGTAATCATGTATATCACTCTCATTGTAGAACAGTTGATTAGATCTCTAATTTCGTAACTGTTTTGTCCTATTGCATCCTGAAAAGTATTAGTCCTGTCCACCAAGGGGAGACCTGACTTGAGATTTGACTGTCCTTTGCTTTTGTTACTGGTCTCTGTGGAGGGAAGTCTTTCTCTACTCTGACCTCCTATCTTCAGTTTGGCCTCGCGGATTTGTCCATAGGAATATCCACATTCACGTAATTTACTGCACATATCAGCTTCCTCTTTCCTAAATTCGCTTGTTTTAGTACAGTTTCTTTTTAGCCTTAAAAACTGGCCCACAGGAATCCTAATCTTTAACCAAGGTGGATGATGGCTATCTGCTCTTAGGAATCCATAGGTCAAGGAAAGAAATCTATGTACGGTCAAAGGTATAGGTCAGGTGTGTTGCTGTTAAGTTGATCAACAAATTTAGGTAGGTCTTCTATGTCACCTCTCCATACCACCAATATGTCGTTGATGTACCTTAACTATGTAGTCGGAGAATAGGAGCCAAGTTGGCTGGCAGGGGACCCGAGAAGAGGAGGGTCAGGGCTGCTCTGTGCAATAACATTGCACAGCACAGGTGAGTATAAGATGTTTAAACATTTTAAACACTAAATACTGTATCTAGATTACTTTGCCATGAGGGCAGATCTGTACTAACATTGATTCAATTACCACAGGCCTAGGATTAGTCCCTCATTGAGAGAGCTCCCAAGTGACCCAGCCCATATCCAGGTTTGTTACTCATTGCTGCAGCTCATCTTATGGGGAGAGCTACAGTCCATGCTGCTGGTGACACAGTATATGCTAAAGTTTAAAATCACTACGAGTAACTCTGGATCTGTTTGCGATCTATTTGCACTTCCATTATTATGCTTTATGTTGGTGGACTATAACTTGCCGATCCATTCTGCTAATTTCCACAGAGGTGTGAGCCTAATTCTTGTGTGCTCATTAAGGCTGGGTTCACACTGCTGCGGCTACGAGAACCGAATGTGATTCGCACCGCACTGCAGTGCAAATCACATCCGATCTCTGCGTGATGCGAGTTCAGCCATACAGATAGTATGGCTGAATTCGCATCGCACCCGGCCCAAACTCGCACAGGACCCTTTTTTGGTCCGCAGCAGAATCGGATCGCATGCGATCCGATTCCTGTCCGAGTTTGCAGATCGCACTGCGATATGCGAACTGATCTGGGGGTGTCATTAACGTTTCACTGACACTCCCAGCAGTTCGCATAGGGCAGTGTGAACTGCCGCCGGGAGGTATGCGATGCAGGAACCCGCCGCGGATTCGCACCATTCCCGCATCGCTGCAGTGTGAACCCAGCCTTAAGCTTATAGAAACACATACTTGTGGTGTCAATAAGAAAAAGAAAAAGGGTTTGGGACTTTATCTGAGACCAAAGACAGTGCCTCCACCCCCGATATAAAGAATAAATGGGAGCAGGGTTTGGGACTTTGTATGAAACACGCAGCCATGTCATTGGGTCTCCTTGGCTGCATGTTTCACACAAAGTCACAAACCCTGCTCCCATTTAATACTTGTGGTGTCAGTGAGGTTGAGGCCTCAAACAGGGCTGGAACCAGAGCAGAGGACCCAAATCAACCAGCAGCTCCTGCAGGGGTAGCTCTATAGGAGGAAGCAATATTAATTGTAAAAAAATCTTTTAACAATGTAGTAATGAATATCGAACTGCATTTATTTATGTAGTTTATATCTGCTTGGAGTTTAGCTTTAAAGAGAACTAGTCATCAATGAACATATAGTAATGTTAGATTTAATATTCATGTCAACAAAACCACAACATATACAATACCAGTACATCTCCTTACTTTTAAAGGACAATGATGTCCCTTGGTTCTCACTGAATTGCCTGTTATGGCAGCAACATGCCCACCTGCTCCATATACAAATGACAGGTGCACTTTAAAGGAACTGAAAAGGAATCCTGAATTGGAATGACAAAACTGCTTATTTTCACGATTCCTTTTTTTTTTTTCCTCTGGCTTAAAATAGCAAGCTGAGCAATAACACTGCAAATTGTTCGAGGTCTTCACAACTTCATCTCCTCCAGCAGACGAAAATATAAATGTTCAGGATGGCATTTTGGCCTCATTAAAAACGTTCCTGTGTTTTTACCCAGGACCTCTAATGCAATTCAGTGCTTGGAGCAATTCTATATTCAGATTGGGCTCATCTGAATAATGTGTTATTGTTGTGCATTATCACCTGGGAGTGGAGAATTGTCTGCAGCCCTAATTGCTATAGCAATATTTTATGTCCTATCAGGGCTTATAGAGGTAAAGTGCAGACGGTGGAGAGGTTTTAAATCCCACAAAGACTCATCAGAAAAGGGATTTTATTTGTTTTGCAAGGATAAAAGAAAGAAAATAAGGGTCAATCCTTCCAAACTGATTTGAGTTTTTAGTGGATGCTGAAGAGTTAAATCACCTGGCATTTACTAATATCAATAATTTCTAGAATATTATAGATGGGAAAGTAAGGCCCCTTTCAAACAGGCGCCTCTGTTGGATGGACTCCGTTTGCTCAGTGAGGGATCGTTCCGCTGATCCCCGCTGAGCAGGGGGATGACAGGTCTGTCTCCGCTAACCATACAGAGTGGTGACGGACAAAGTCCTGTGCTCGCCTATGGGGAGATCAGGTGAAAACAAAACGCCTGTCTGTTTCATCTGATCCCATCCATTACGGTCCGCCAGACGGATGGAAAATAGGACTACCATCTGTCTGGATTTGGCAGACAGGATCAGAGCGGATGGCGGGTGGATGTCAGCGGACGTGTTATCGCTGATATCCGCCGCTCCATAGGGGTGAACGGAGGGTCCGATTAGGTCCGCCTGAAAAATTTACAGGTGGACCTGACTGGACAGCCTGTGTGAAAAGGGGCCTTATGGTAAAATAGACATAAAAACTATAAAACACAAAAGTACAGCGCTTAATATATTTCACAAATGTAATAAATCTGTGTTTAAAAGTGAAAACAATAGGGGTTATTTACTAAAGGAAACGCCACTTTGCACTGCAAGTGCACTTGAAAGTGCACTTGGAAATAAAGTAGCTGTAGATCTGAGGGAGACATGCAAGGAAAATAAAAGACAACATTTTAGCTTGCACATGATTGGATGATAAAATTAGCAGAGCTTCCCCTCATTTCAGATCTACCCCTTAGATTTAGAGTGTCTGCACTTCCAAGTGCACTTGCAGTGCAAAATGGATTTGCCTTTTGTAAATAACCCCCAGTGTGTTCTTTTCTTGTGAACCTAGCGCTGTTAAAGTGTGTATTGTGTGCCTCCAGCACAGTATACACCTGAAGCTATCCTTTATTGCTGGTGTTCTGTAATACAGTCATCTGCAGCAGTTAAAGTGGATGTTGTGTGCCTCCAGAACACTATACACCTGAAGCTAGCCTTTATTACTGGTGTTCTGTAATAAAGGCATCTGCAGCAGTTAAAGTGGGTGTTGTGTGCCTCCAGCACAATTAACACCTGAAGATACCCTTTATTACTGGTTTTCTGTAATACAGGTATCTGCAGCAGTTAAAGTGGGTGTTGTGTGCCTCCAGCACAGTATACACCTGATGATACCCCGTATTGCTGGTGCTCGGTAATACAGGCATCTGCAACATTTACAGTGGGTGTTGTGTGCCTCCTGCACAGTATACACCTGAAGCTACCCCTTTTTGGTGGTGTTGCTCTGTTTCTGTAAAATAGGGAGGCAGCTGCAGTAATTACAGTTGGTGTACTGTATCATCTGCTCAGTGTGCACCTAAAGCTACCCCATTGCTGGTTTTCTCATCTCCCTGCAGGCCATTACTATGTCTGGAAGACCAAAAAAGAGAGGCAGACAGTCATGAGCCAATAAAAGAGGGGGGCAGGCTCTGTGTCTAGAGACAACAGTGCTGGTGGAAGCGGTGCATCGTCATCAGCACATGACCATGGGACACGCTTGTAATTATTTTCAGCAGCTGGACATGTTGAGCCACATCATGCTGAAGACTTGGTAGAGTGGATGACTAAGCCCTACTCATCCTCTCTCACCCAGGCTCAGGGTACTAGCAAAGAAGCTGCCAACGTGTCCTCTTCCCTCGTCTCAATGTCATCAGTCACTCCTTCCCTAGACCCAACATGTCCTCCTGAGGAGTCCCCCGAACTGTTTGAGCACAGTGTTGGGTACATGCTCCAGGAGGATGCCCAGCGTTTTGAAGGCTCTGATGATGATACTCAGCTAGAGGAAGGCAGTAGCGTGAACGCAGAGAGAGGGGATGCTCAAGAAGGACAGCAATCTGGCAGTCATGTTCCACCAGCTGCAGCATACTGCTAGGTTTGCTCCAGTGACGAAGAGGGAGGGGATGATGAGGTCACTGACTCCACGTGGGTGCCTGATAGGAGAGAGGAGGAGGAGGAGGCACATCTCCAATGAGTCAGGATGCCCTCCGGGGGCCAGCTTAGGGGCAGCACACTGACTGAATCACACCGCAGAGCTCCGCCTATGCAGAGCGCTGCCTCTGCACGTTATTCCAAAAGTTCTTTGATGTAGGCCTTTTTTGAGACATGTGCATCAGATCGCACCGCTGCTATCTGAAACATATGTCTCAAGCATATCTCGGGTGGCCAAAACATCAGACGCTTGGGCACCACATGCTTGACCAGACATATGTTGACCTGCCATGCATCTCGTTGGCAAGCGTACCTTAAAGACCCACACTAAAGAACAATGCGGACCTCTCCTTGCTCATCATCAGCTGGGATCTCCAACCCCACTAGACCTTCAGTCCTCTCTGAAACCTGCACTGAGAGGAATGAAGGTGTAGAATTAGGTGTGTAACAGCCAAGTACTTGCGGGCCTCCTGCTAGCAGTACACCAACGTCCAATTGTACCAGGCAAATTTCCCTGTCCCAGTTGCTGGACCGTCGAAAAAAGTTCACTCCCAGCCATCCACATGCCCAGCGGTTGGATGCTAGCTTGGCTAAATTGCTAGCACTTCAGCTGCTGCCTTTTCAGTTGGTAGACTCGGCCCGCTTCCATAAGTTTGTGCACTGTGCGGTTCCTCAGTGGCAGGTCCCCAAACGCCACTTTTTCTCACGGAAGGAAATTCCGGCTCTCTACCGGCATGTGGAAGGCAATGCCCATGCCTCGCTGGACAAGGCAGTCAGCGGTAAGATGCATATTACCGCTGACTCATGGTCCAGCAGGCATGGACAGGGATGTTACCTATCTTTCACGGCCCATTGGGTCACTCTTCTGGCAGCTGGGAAGGATGCAGGACAAGGTGCAGTAGTGTTGGAGGTCGTTCCGCCACCACGCCTTCAAAATGCCAAGAGGTGGTTGACGCCACGCCAGCTTAAGCCAGGAATGGTGGTTTGCGACAATGGCACCAACCTCCTCTCCACCCTCCCACAGGGACAACTGACCCATGTGCCCTGTGTGGCTCACATCCTTGCTGATCATTTAATGCCAGTGCTTTGCTGGCTGAACACCTAAAGGAGTTGAACCCGCCCAAGAACCGCCTTATGGAACTCAACGTTGGCCATGCTGCAGTGGCTGAACACGAAGCAGAGGGCCATCAATGAGTACCGGTGTGACTACGGCACTAGGACAGGGCCAGGGGAGCTCGGTTTTTTTCACCACGCCAGTGGGGCATGATCAGGGATGCATGCACTGTCTTGTCACCTTTGAGGAGGCCATGAGGATGGTGAGCAGTGACAGTGCATGTATCAGTGACACCGTACCTCTTGTCCACCTGTTGGAGCATACGCTGCATGGAATAATGGGCTGGGGGGAACTGGAGGCAGAACAGAGGCAGGAAGGGGAGGACTTCCTTGCCTCTCAAGGCCCCTTTGTCCAGACAGTGTTCCTGCTGTCCCACCCATCACACAGGAAGAGGACGAGGAGGAGGAGGCTTGTGTCAGCATGGAGGTGGAGCCTGGCACTCAGCATCAGCAGTCTTTTAGGGATGATTTACAGTCCCAAGAAACCCGTGGACTTGTACGTGGCTGGAAGGAGGTGGCTGCGGATCATGTTGTCCTTAGTGACCCAGAGGACTTCGGACCAAATGCCTCAGCTAACCTATGCTGCATGGCCTCCCTGATCCTGCAAAGCCTGCAGAAGGATCCTTGTATTCTTCGGATCAAGGAGAGGGACCATTACTGGCTGGCCACTCTCCTTGATCCACGGTACAAGGGTAAGGTTGCAGACATCTCTGGGAGGCCTTGCAGAAAGGTCTGTGCAATGCGTTCCCAGAGACTAGGAGGTTACAAACTCCTGGTCCTGGACAACGTGTTGCTGAGGCTTTGGTCAGTCACAGAAGGAGCGGTGGAGAAGGTGGCTGTCTGACCAATGCGTTCAGACAATTTTTTAGTCCGCAGCCCCAAGGTATGATCGGTTCCAACAACCATCGCCAGCGTCTGATTTACATGGTGCAGGAATACCTAGGGGCAAGGTCAGACTTGGACACCTTTCCCACCGAAAATCCTCTGGCTTACTGGGTCTTGAGGATGAATCACTGGCCAGAACTTTCACAGTATGCAAGTGAGCTACTGGCCTGTCCTGCATCCAGCGTTCTTTCGGAACGCACCTACAGAGCTGCTGGAGGCTTTGTAACCAATCACAGGGTGCGCCTGTCCACCGACTCGGTTGATTGACTGACCATCATAAAGATGAATCAGTCTTGGATCACCACCAGCTACCAAGCACCTGAAGCTGATGTAACCAAATATTTTTTTTTAAATGTCACATCCCTTCAAAACGCTGAGTGACTGTCCTGTTATGTTGACTGACTATCCTCCTTCCTCCTCAATGATCCTGCTGATAGCTTGGAAGAACATTTTTGGTTCTGGGTGACGCCACAAGTGCCTAAGGCCCAATTTTTCAGCCCCTGTTTATCAGGGCCATGTAATTACAATTTTTGATGCAATGCTTTGCAGCAGGGCTCATTCCTGCACTCCAACTAGAGTATCTGGGAGAGGTTGCAGTGCTGTGGCACCAGCACCAGTGCTTAAGGCCCAATTTTTCAGCCCCTGTTTAACAGGGGCATGTAATTACAATTTTTGATGCAATGCTTTGCAGCAGGGCTCATTCCTGCACTCCAACTAGAGTATCTGGGAGAGGTTGCAGTGTCGTAGCACCAGCCCTAGAGCCTAAGGCCCAATTTTTCAGCCCCTGTTTAGCAGGGGCATGTAATTACAATTCTTGATATAATATTTCACAGCAGGGCCCGTTCCTGCGCCCACCGAGAGTAACTGTGAGGACTTATTGTGTTGTGGCACCAGCACCACCACAACCACCAAAGGCCCAATCTTTCTACCACTGTTCAACAATGGCATGTAATTACAATTCTTGATATAATCGTTCATAGCAGGGCGCGTCAGGCCCACCAAGAGTCACTGAGGGCTTACAGTGTTGTGGCAACACCAACACCTTAGGCCCACATTTCTGCAGAGCATATAGGGCAGACCCCTACTTTCAAACATCTAACTTACAAACGGAAGGAGACAACAGGAAGTGAGATGAAAAAAGGCGGACGGCCAAAAAAATTATACAGGGGTGATAACCCTTCCCTATGTTTTCCAAAAAGCTTAAAAATAGATTTTTTGACTGGAGCTACACTTTAAAAATGTACCAGTTCAAAATTACAAACAGATTCTACTTAACACAACAAACCTACACAGTCCCTGCCTTGTTTGCACCGCCTGTACACTGCTGTTCTGAGTATATAGGGCATGGGGGTCCCACACCTTTCCTTTTTTTTATTTGGGTACGGGGTACCCCTTTATATCCGTACAAGACCTAAAGGGGCTGGTAATTGGCAGGGGGGGCTACCCATGCCATTTTTTTCTCAATGATTTTCATCCGTATTGCCGGAACCAGATATTACATTAAAACTGCAAGCAGTTTTAAATGATTTTTTTTTCATTAAATGTCATTTTGTGCAGGGACTGTTCTAAACACAGGAAACACGTGCCACTTCACAGGCATACTATAGATACCCCCCAGGCACGATATTTAAAGGAATACTTCACTTTTTTTTTCACTTTAATCGTCATTAAAATCAGTGCTCACGAAAAAATAGAAGTTTTTTTTTTTTTTAATTGGCATTGACCCAAGTCCCCTGGGGCAGGAGCTGGGTCCCCAAACCCTTTTTCGGACAATATCTTGCATATTAGCCATTAAAATTAGCACTTTTTATTTCGAACGTTCGAGTCCCATAGACTTCAATGGGGTTCTAAAGTTCATACGAATTTTCGGTCCGTTCAAAAGTTCTGGTGCGAACCAAACCGGGGGGTGTTCGGCTCATCCCTACTTAGCAATAAGGATCCTGAAGAGGTAGCAACATTGAGCACACCTTCATCTCTTATTCCAACTTGGAAGAGGAATTTTAGTCACATTGCTATGATACACTGCACATTAGGCAACAAGCGTTGGTACTCATTTTGTCATCAACATTGCTCATTGGGCAGCAACAGAACAGTTCCTACTATTATGCCAGGCTAATTAAGCTAACCATCCACTAGTAGAATTTTATTTGAAATTTTATACTTTAGGAATGTTTGTTGGATTTTCTGAATGTGGGGTTTGTTTTCAGAAACAGTGTGTTTCTAGAAACAGGATGGAAAGACCGGCTCTAAACAATGCCTCAACAATTTCTTCTTATTCTGCTGCATAAATTGTCCTGTTTTTGGAGCCTCCAGTCCCTCAATGAATATATTCAGTGCTGAGGTCTGAGAAACTTTATTCGTAATGGGCCTTCCTGAAGGAGCACTGAAAGCCAATGACCCAACAGTATTAAAAGTGGGTCAGTCATTGCAGGCAGCATGATTCAAGACAAATAAAGCCTTTATTGTCGTAGAATACTGAGCTGTTTGGCTCAATGCAACCTTATGCATCTGAAGTTAGGGATCATTTTAGCAACAGTGTAATCAGGGCCCTCATACAGAACTGGGGCCCTCATGTCTCATGAATGACCCTCTGCTTGTACCATTTAGCCTCCTGTGGTAAACTTCTAGCACATTTTACTTTTCCGACCTTAATTCAGCTATATGATGAAGCAAATGATAGAAAATCTCTTCAGTGGGGACACAGACAGCATTGACAGTTCTAGCCTTCCCCTACTGAAAAAGAACAATTTTATTTCTGGCATTGACACTGTGATATTCCTTGAATTTATGTGTGGTGAAACCATTATCAAAGGGACAGTAAATGAGGAAAAATCTCTATAACTAATCTTTTCCCCTTCTGTACAAAACTAGAAAAAAAAATCTGCTGTGCATGCACTAAGTGTTTATTTTATTAATAATTTGCATAATTATTCACCCAATAACAGTGCATGTACATACGTTCTGTGTGAATGGAGCAAACAAATGAATGTAAATAGCTTATGCCAGGGGTGTCCAAACTTTTTTCAAAGAGGGCCGGATTTGATGAAGTGAACATGCGTGAGGGCCGACCATATTGCTTGACATTCTTTGAACTGTTAAAATTCGGTGTTAAAAAGTGTGTTCGTTCGAGCTCTAATACACTGCCCAACAAGAATTCTTGCCTTTGTGGCTGTGTGTGGGAAGAGATGATCTTGGGCATATTATTTGGATATACCGTATTAATTGGCGTATGACACGCACCTTCACTTTAAGAGGGAAGTTTCAGGAAAAAATAAATAATTTTAAATAAAGAACTGTGAAGCAAAATAATGGTCTGTGCTCATCAATGCAGCCTAATCAGTGCCCATCTGCAGACCCACCATTGCCATGAATGTAGCCTCACCATTGCCAGGAACGCAGCACCATAGCCAGGAACGCACTAACCATAGCCAGGAAAGCACTCACCACAGCCAGGAATGCCCCCACCATTGCCAGGAATGCACTCACCGTAGCTAGGAATGCCCCCCACCATGGCCAGGAATGCACTCACCATAGCTAGGAATGCCCCCACCATAGCAAGGAATGCACCACCATAGCCAGGAATGCCCCCACCATTGCCAGGAATGCACCTTCATAGCCAGGAATGCACAACCATAGCCAGGAATGCCTCACCATAGCCAGGAATGCCTCACCATTGCCAGGAACGCAGCACCATTGCCAGAAACGCAGCACCATTGCCAGGAACGCAGCACCATTGTCAGGAATGCACTGACGAGCGCCAAAGGAGAATCTCCTGTTTACACGGCGGCCTCTTTAATAGAAAGTCACGCCTCCTTTGATGGACAGAACAATCGTCCAGTGGCAGCACCGGAGATGGGACTTCCTATTACAGAGGCCGCCCATAAACAGGAAATTCTCCTGTGTACGGCGCTCAGTCCCGCCTCCTCCCTGTCCCTTCCGAAGCATATACATCTTTTGTGGCCCCAGCGCTGGGAGATCATCAGGGGCCACAAAAGATATGTATGTCCAAATAGACAGGTGGGCCGTTCAAAACTGGGCCGCGGGCCAGACTTTGGACATGCCTGGCTTATGCCCTCTGCTGTTCGAATGTTAATTATTGAGTAGAAAAGAGAACATTACTGCATTTTGCCGATAGGAGGAGCTAAGTATTGTAGGAATAATGATGCTCCATCTGGTGGCCAAATGTGGTATTTTCTTTTTATAATCAATTATTATTGGAACAACACAGGATATAGTCTATTTATATTCATTTATTGCTTTTATTTGCCCCATTCTCATAGAATGAATGTAAATGCACTTTCACCGGCCGATGGCTATGCAAATAAACCCCCATAACAGGGATTCCCTTGAGGTTCCCAGGCAGTGATTAAGTTCAGGGTAATAAGATGTTTACAGTTTCCGGGTGTAATATATAATGTTTTTGCATTTGTATATAACATTTTTTCAAATCTTATCACTTTGTTCTTCAGGTGTGAAATTCAGTTGTGTGAGGCTCGTAAGTGTTCAAAAATGCTGTCCCAGTTTTAATATATGTAACAATAAACATATTTAGGGCATTATTTCTCTCTGTAGCCATGAGGTAATGGGTTGTTTATGAACATTGCCATGCAAATCAGTCCTTTTTTGCCCCTGTGGCCAGCTATGTGTAGCCGAGAGCGGACTACAGCTATCTGACACTGCACACTAAGGCCGCGTACACACGCGGGGACTGTTCGCCCAACTTTGTCCGTCAAACAGTTTCGGCAAACAGTCCGCTCAAAATTAGCATGGACGGACATGGCCACACACGACGAACGAACAGTTTGCTGAAACCGTGCGCGATGACGTGAACGGCACGTACGACGGGACGAAAAATACGACGTCCTATACACTGCATTATAACTTTCGGCGTGTAAATCCTTTCTGAGCATGCGCGGAACTTAGTTTGACGAACAAGCCTACACACGGGCAGACTGTTCGCTCAAACAAGGTTTCAGCGGACAGTTTTACGGAATTTCCGAAAAACCTTGTTCGTCAAACTGTCCGCTGAAAGCCCACACACGAGCGGACTGTCCGCCCAAACACTGTTCAGCGGACAAAGTTGGGCGAACAGTCCGCGCGTGTGTACGCGGCCTTATCCTCCATTTCTTCAGACTGCCTCTGTATCCCTCTAGTGCTGGACTCAGATTACTTCCATCACATTTGTAAGCCTAGAAAAGAGCATTGTGGGAACTTAGTCCACTGAGCCGCCATTGTTGATTAATTATCCATGAACTACACCTCCCAGCAAGCCATCCTCTCTAGGGGAGAATTATGGGAGAGGCTTTAAAAGGGATCTACCGATCAAGTCTCTTGCTTCCCAGAATCCATTGAGTGAGTACCGGTCCACCGCTTCGTTCAGTCTCTATGGTTTCAGCCCAGGTAGGACGAACTCTGCTGCGCTACAACAGGAATACCCCAACAGTATCTAACAGCAGAGGTGTCAGGCAGTCCAATGAAACAGCAGACTGAACAGCCATTTCATTCTGCTTGCAAGAAGGACAGGCTTATATTGCTTATTGGATAACCATTGTGGTCATCAGTATTGGCAAGCAGGCATGTGCCCAAAGTCCAGTTGTCCCTTTGAAAATTGTATACAGACATCTTAGACTCGGATTACCAAGAGGATTTGTCATTAGTCAAACCAAGAGTCTTTGTATTGAATATTGATCACTTTGCCATACCTAGGAATTCTTTTCTTCTCTGAGCTCCAACTGCCGGTGAAGGAATTGTATTCAAAACACTGTCACTTGATTGCTCTTAAAGGGGACACGTTACTGGTACTTATATGACTAGATCTCTGATTAGGACAAAAGGTATTATAGGCCAGCCCAGGTTCTTCCTTTAGTGGTAGTAATACTGACAACAACTAATGACCCTTTACAGAATCTGTTTGCTTATTGTCTGTTACTATGAATACAATTGCCATTTATTTGTGATTGCTATTTTCATTTAACTGCTCTGAGAGTTATCACAATTAAGTCTTGGCTGTTCTTCCAGGATTTGACTGATGTAACACTCTTAGCCCCTTTACACACGGTCGGAGATTTCGACAACCAAATCCGTCTGATTTTCTCAGTCGGATTTTGTGCGAAACTATTGCATACACACGGTCGGACTAAGTTGTCGAAAAATCCGATCTTTCAGAACGTCATGACGTAAGTTCATTACGATGGGACTACATTCAGGCTAGTAGCCAATAGCTTTGATGTAGGAATTTGATCTGAGCATGCGTGGCACTTTGTCCGATCAAAATTCTCTACACATGATCGGAGCATGTCCGAGCGAACCAGTTGGTCGGAAAATATTTCCAACAAGTTGGAAAATTGGGTCCGACGGATATTCAGACGGAAACATTCCGATGCATACCACACACAGTCGGATTATCCACAAACCGGTCCGATAGGACACATTCCGTCGAAATCTCCGACCGTGTGTACAAGGGCTTATAAATCTCTTCTTCTGATTAAGTAAATCTAAAGCCCCATACACATCAGATTTTCTGCTGATTTTTTACCTTCAAATTTACCAAAACCATGTAGTGCAAGGGCCTGCCTGATTGCATACAAATTGAAACTCCTAAGGTTTGACCTCATATTATATGGTTTTGGTAAATCTGAAGGAAAAAATCAGCAGAAAATCTGATAGTGTGTATGGGGCTTAAGATGCCTGAAATCAATTTGAACTGTGTCTATGTGTTATTTAAAGGCATCGTCATGTCTGAACCTAGGGTGTCAGGAGGGCTGGAAGGTTCACAGGGTCAAGGCTGCATAGAAGAACATACAATATCAAGCAGCCCTCACAGGGGTAGTGCTACATTTGGGGGCTCGTCCAGGATGTTCTTTGCTGCAGGCATCCCAGCCAGGAATCATTGCGGGAGCAAGAGATGGATACAGCTGCTGCAGTCACCTGGGAAAAGCCCAAGGAGCTTGGATGAAACAAAGCACTGTTTTGGATATTCCAGGGAGTGAGTGCACCGAGAAAAAGATCCGAAAGTGGGTGAGAGCCTTAATGCCAGAGCAGAGGATTTACATTCTGGATGTGAAGATAGTTTACTCTGGACTAGGTTTGGGTGTTGATGGAATGGCAGGAAGAAGTGGTGCCCTTAACAGAAGTGGTGATTGCTCTAGTGATCTCGCTGTGATCGGAGGACTAGGCCACGGAGAGGCAACCTCCACCCCAAGCCAGTGCGGGGAACACAGGACCAGTTGGTGAAGACTCCTGTGGAGCTAGTGCTCCCCCTGCTTCATTCTATATGGACATGAGCCAGCTAGTTGGGAGCCTAGTGAAAAATGGCTAAACCAACGCCAACCAAGGATATAGGAAGCTCTGTTTTTTCTCAGGGCAACTGCTAACTCCTGCTGGAGAGGAGAAGTTTAAAACATAGATGAGACAGATCATTTAGGCAGTAAGAGAATGGATTGTTTCTGAGGCTGTGAAGAGGCAGCGGCTTAGTGAAAGCCATAGAGGTCCAGCAGCTGAAGTTATTCGTAATTTGCGGGTGGGAAAGAAAGATTGTGTAGCTATGGACTACATAGAAGCTCTGTATTCTGTATTTGGAAGAGTAGAGAAGACCTCAGATCTTTTGTACAAGTTCAATCACACCCACCAGCAAAGAGGGGAGAGACTTTCAGAGTACATTTCTTGGGTAGACAGGATGTTACACCAAACTATTCTTAAAAGGGGCATTGATTAAAAGAATGCTGACCATACACGTCTGAATCAGGTCTTACAAGGGGCCCGTCCAAACCATCCAATTGTTTTGAAGATACTGCTGAAGGGAGCATGGGCAGTTCCTACTTACCCAGAATTGATGAGGGTAGTGAGGGAAGAGGTATTTTATCAAGTGGGGGAAAGGAGAGAGAGAGCATCTGCCCGAGTTCATTGCAAACCTAGTTTTTCGGATGAGGACAGTGAGACAGAGACTGATCAACAGGGGCCTGTTAGACCCGACAACAAAAAGTCAGTTGGCAATCCAGAGCCAGTGGAGTTAATGACTCAAACCGTTCAAGCTCAAATGTACCAGGCCCTGATGAGAATGATGGAGACTGAAGGAAAGATGCAAGAGCAAAGGTTTAACCCAGGAGGGTCAAGGTTGCTTCAGACCAAGGAAAAGCGATGTTTTAGATGTGGATAGGTTGGGCATTTCAGGGCTAAGTGTCCTAAAGAGGAAGTCAGTCCAGAATTGCTGGCTGAAGTGTTGAAAAGAATTAGAGAAGATAGTCTTCTCAAAGAAGGAGGGAAACTTCCAGGGACCTCAGTGAAGGAACCAATTGAAGGTCCCAAGGCAAGATCGAAAGGAATCAAAGCAAAAACAGACAAAAACTCCCACTTGTCCCTCTACTCCTTTGCCTGCACCTAAAAGTGAGTTACTAAGGCTAGGATAGAAAGACAAAAGGTCAATGCACCCGCTTCTATCTGGGCCGACAAAGGAATTTTACCACCATGAAGGAAGGTAGCTAGGACTCAGACTATAGAGCCACAAGCAAGGAATTTTACGAAGAATTTGGTAGGGCCCCTCTCAATAGTTTCACTTCAAATAGAGGGAATCTATCCTAAAGCACTGTTAGATACTGGAGCATAAGTGACTCTATTGCACAGGGATTTCTACCACAAATATTTGAAGCATATTCCATTGTGTAAGCTGAAAGAGCTGGAAATACTATTGGTACACAAAAGTTCTCTTACGAATGATACATACCTATCAAGATAACATTTTATCCCTCGTTGGCTGGAAAGCCGGAGACGTTTGACACATTAGCAATTGTCTGCTCTCGGCCCCCCAGAGCAGGACAGAACTCCTTGCTGATAGGGACAAACACATGTTGTGTGAAGATTGCTCACCCCATTGGCTGCAAAGGGCTCCACTGTGGAGGAGATTCACCGCCAGCTGAGGCAGGTTTTCCAGCATGTAGTTCAGGAACAAAGGGCAGCTACTAAAGGAGTGGGAGGATTGTGGCGACTGGACACCCATGAGAGAGTGTTGCAGCCAGGGGAGAGAGTGTGTATGAAGGCCACGCCACGCTGTCTTGGGACCAGCCGAGTCCCTTTGTGGTGCTGGAAGCTGACCCATTGGGTGAGGAGGCAGAGATAGAATTGGTTCCAGAAATTGTGCCCACAAAGATGTTGTCGAGGAACTGGGGGAGAATCCCAGTTAGTGTTAGTGGGGGCGTGTCCGGATGTGAAACAGGGAGGACGTGCCGCTGCAGAGTTCCGTTCATCCTTATCCATAATCCTCTGCCATCCTCCCTGTCCGGCGACCCGGAGAGCCAGTAAAGTGTCCCTAACTCACCCAGCACATCGGCGGCATTAGAGGATCCGAGTATTGCGGGGATAGATGCCACAGAACGGGAGTACCCGGTTGTGGCCTACTAAGCCTGGCACGGCCGGCCACCATCTTGGGCCTGTGAAGCCTCCGGACGGCCGATCTGCAGTGCTGCGATCGCGGATCGGGGGCAGAGGAGTGCGGGCAGCATCAGTGGAGGGGCTGCTGAGCAGATTGCCAGCGAGAGAGTCTGGATGCCGCCATCCGTGGCCGGCCGCATACCGCCACGAATCGCCGCCATTTTGAGGCCTGTGGAGCCATCCTAACTTGCCAGGAGGGGAGGTGAGTGCTAACTTTGGGGCCAGACACCAGTGCCATCGGGCAATAACTGGGATAGGTGAAGAGGCGGCCAGCTCAGAGTCCTGGTTATCATCCTTAGTAACTGTGCTTATCTGCTGTGAACTCTTAAAGGGAACACCCTATTGCATTGCATTCTACCCTGCACATTATCGGTCTGCTTGCTCATGCCCTCAAAAGGTAAATCTGCAACTAAGAAGGTCCCAACTCAGCCTGCGCCTTGCCCCAGTGACATTCTGAATCAATTTAAGGCACTGTCGGCGGATATGGTGCAGGCGGAGCCGCCATTCCCAGTGACTCCGCCAGCAAATGATACCACTGTTATCCTGGCAGCAATTAAACAGAGCAGAACCTCATTGTTGGTCCGAATCGATCATCTAGCGGAGGAATGCAATTTCATTAGAGCAGACTTAGACAAATTCAGGGGCAGACTCTCTGAAACTGAATCACGAATCTCTACCACGGAAGACATCACTGCTTGCCATGATGACGCCATCCATACCCTGCAGCGTACTGTGCAAACGTTAGCGGCTAAATCTGACGATGCAGAAAATCGTCTTCGGAGGAATAATGTCAGGGTTCTGGGTCTCCCGGAGGGGACGGAGGGGGATCGTCCTGCGGAATTTGCGGAGGCCTTCTTTAAGACTCTTCTCAAATTGACTGAGGTACCTCCGACGTACATGGTGGAGAGGGCCCACAGAGTACCAACGGGTTGGGGTGCCTCCGGGGCCCCACCGAGGCCCTTTCTCGTGAGGTTCCTCAACTATAGGGACCGTGACCGCATCCTCCGGGAGGCTCGGAAGCACTCAACTCTGCCCTTTGAGAATACGGTGGTGCACCTCTATCCTGACTTCTCGGCTGATTTACAGAAACGGCGCAAAACCTTCACAGACATCAGAAGATGGCTCCAGGAACGGGATCTAAAATACTTCATGCTCTATCCTAGTCGCCTACGGGTCCAGCATGAAGGTTTTTTGATTCTCCGGCGGAGGCTGATTCTTGGCTGCTGTCTCTGAGATGATTGTCTGGGCCTACATGTCCAGTTGCAGCCTCGGCGGCTGCTAGGAGTTCCTTTTTCTGGTCACTTTCATCAGGTTTGTTGCTCCTGTTCTGGTTTGTGTCCCCCCAAGATCTCACCTACGTATTTAAAATGAAGCTTCCTTGGTTTACCCTGTCTGGGGTGGGGGGGGGGGGATGAATTGGGACAAGGCTGTACTTCTCCTGCATCCATGGGTTTTACGGAGACTCTTGGCCACATCTCAGAGGGACTCCTGTTCTACCATGTGCTCATTCATTGTTCTGGAACACTCGCAAATTCTGGGGCTGAGTGGGGACACACCTTTGTGATGCCTACTTGAGTGAGTATCGGGTCGCAGACAGGCATCGGGGAGCTCTACAGACATGGACACTATGTTTATGCAAGTTAGACTTTTGAACTTTTTGTTTCGAGGTTTATTTTTGCCTTTTTTGGAACACTGGTCCATCTGACCTGTATTACAGTCATGCCCTTCAGGACTTTTTTTGACCAAGGTTTGGGAAAAAGTTGCGTGTGCCTGTTGTGGGGGATAGGGAGGTGTTGGAGGCTGATATATCTGAAAAAGAAATTGAAGCGGCTATAAGGGCTTTCCCCCCTCACAAATCTCCCGGGCCTGATGGTTTCAGTATTGAACGGTATAGACTGCATCTGGAAGACTTAGTTCCTAGGCTTAAAACCCTGTTCTCCTATTGTCTCAAGCACCAATGCCTCCTGAATTCCTTAGCTGAAGCACAGGTAATTCTCCTACCGAAGCCAGGCAAGGACGTTTTGTCCTGCTCATCCTATAGACCCATAGTGTTGTTGAATCAGGATCTAAAAATGTTAACAAAGGTTCTGGCGACCAGACTCTCCCAGGTCATTACCACTTTAGTTGACATAGATCAAACGGGGTTCATACCGCAAAAGTCTACTGACACTATTCTTCGCAGGCTGTTTGCTCAACTACAGATTGAACATGACAAGATGGGTACGAGAGTGGTGGTGTCTCTGGACATGGCCAAGGCCTTTGATTCTGTGGACTGGCAATATATGTTGGCAGTTCTGCGACACATGGGCTTTGGCGAAGTCTTCATGACCTGGATCTCCTTATTATATAGTAAACCTCAAGCGGCCATATAGATAGGCACCTCAATTTCCCCTCAGTTTCCAGTGGGTAGGGGTACGTGCCAAGGGTTCCCGCTGTCCCCATCCTTATTTGCGCTCGCGCTAGAGCCTCTGGCTAGAGCGTTGCGGAGGTCACCCGAAGTGGGGGCGTTGGAGGTGGGGGGCATTCGGGAATGCATTGCACTTTACGCGGACGACATCCTCCTTTTTTTGAATGATGCAGGGCCATCCTTGGAGGCGGTGTTCGGAGTGCTTGACAAATTTGCCACGTTCTCTGGACTCCGAGTGAACTGGGAGAAGTCCATGGTGATGGCTATTGACTCAGACGCCAGGGCTCTGGCAACCAACAGGGTGCCCATAGCTTGGGTGGAGGAGTTTAAGTATTTGTGTATATGTATATCGCCCCGAGTTGGTGACTTTATGTCTCTTAATCTTCTGCCATTACTGACCAGGGTCAAAGTGCAATTGGAGGCATGGAAACATCTGCCGTTGTCCCTGATTGGTAGGGTTAACCTGCTTAAAATGAAAATCCTGCCGGTCATTCTGTACCTTCTACGGAACACGCCGATAGTCTTTTTAGCTCCTTTTTATGGGCCGCTGGATATCCTAGAATAAGTCTACATACTCTGCAGGAGCCTTGAGGTCAGGGGGGATTGGCGCTTCCTGACCTGTTCAAATATTTTATAGCTGGACAGATGGTAATTGCTAGGCGCTGGTTGACGAAGGATGCTGAGGACTCGGCGACAGTATTGGAGGCAGCCCGTCTAGGCTTATATGAGAGTTTATCCTATTTAGTGTATAGGGGTCCACAAACTGCCTCCCCCTGACTACCTCAATGCGAACAACAGTACGGGCGTGGGACAAGGCACAGGCTTTGATGAAAACAGAGGCGGGAGCTGGTCACAAGACACCCCACTCTGGTTTAATCCCACACTGTCCCCTTTTGGTGCAATTCCGGATCCAGTAATTTGGGCCAGAGTTGGCATCAAACAATTGAAGCATATAGTGAGGGGGACAAGGCTATACACATTTGACCAACTGAAAGAAAAATATAACCTTTCTAACTGGTATTTCTTTCGTTACCTCCAGTTGAGACACGCCTTCCTTACTCAGTTTGGTTCTAATGCTTTGCTGTTGGGCGTGTCTCCCCTGGAGAGAATGTTGGGAAAGGAGGATCTGACAAAACCCCTCTCTGCAGTTCATAAAGAACTATTTGTGGAAAGGCAGAAAATGCTTCAGAAGTGTAGAGACACATGGAGTGCTATGGTTACGGATTTTGGGGGGGAGGATTGGGATGATATGTGGGAATAGTCATTTAAGACGCTGGTGTCCGTTAGAGATAGACTAATTCAATTCAAACTCCTACATAGGGTGTACTATACCCCGGCAAGGATAGCTGGTATATATGGCACGGGTTCGGCAGTATGCTGGCGCTGCACGGACAATCATGCTGACTTTGACCATGTGTTCTGGCAGTGTCGGCAGATACAGGAATTCTGGAGAGGGGTGACACACACACTATACAGACGGTGCTTTCAGTGCCAATTCCTGTTACGGTAGCGACATGCTTGCTCGGGCTGGTGGAGGAGTTGGCGCCCCGGAGAGCACAAAGAACCATGATTTCTCTTTCCTTGTTCTATGCCCGTAAGGCTATCCTGTTGTGTTGGAAGAGACCTGAACCGCCCACGGTGTCATACTGGAAAAGTATAATTAACAAAACACTACCCCTATATAAAGCTACCTACCTAAGTAGGGGATGTCCCACAAAATTTGACAAAGTGTGGCAATGTTGGTTAGAGGCTAAGGATACGGTGAATTGATCCATTGTACTGAGGCTGGGTTTTGATATAAAGCTTGCTTTGTCGGGCGGGGGAGTGTGATGAGTATGGTATATCTCTGTATACGGGTTGGATGATACTGTCCTTGAGGTTTGGGAAATGTAATTTTGATGCAGTTGGGACTATAGTATGAGTTGTGCTATTGGTTGGAAGGCTGCACAGGGGGAAGAGGGGGGGGGGGGGGGGGGGGCATGGAGGTTTTTTTTTTGGTACATATGTGTTGTACTGTATATGTTGATAAACTGTTAAAGTGGTTCTGCACCTAAAAAAAAAAATATTAAAAGCCAGCAGCTACTAATATTGCTGACTGCTGACTTTTAATAAAAATCACACTTACCTGTCCCAGGGTCCAGCGATGTCGGCGGCAGATGACGAGCGATCGCTCGTCTCGCTGCTGCCCCCGCCGCCATCCTCTGTCAGGGAATCGGGAAGTGAAACATTGCAGCTTCACTGCCCGGTTCCCTACTGCGCATGCGCGAGTCGCGATGCGCGTCTCTTCTGGTCCCCCGCTGTGTCCTGGGAACTGTGTGTTTCCCAGAACACAACGGGGGGGCGGGGTGTCTGCGGGGGTCTGCGGCGGTCTGCCCGGAAGTGGGTGCAGATCCAGGTAACTGCACCCCCCTCACAGAAGCAAGGTTTCTTTGTCAACAAGTGACAACACTCTTCTCCCGGCAGCTATCTGCACTGAACCCTCCATGTTCCCTTTCAGTGAGAGCAGAGGATTGGGCAGGGGATGTCCACAGCCACGCTAGCCCAGCAGCAACACCTCGTGAAGCCTGTGTCCTCCCTGCAGTCTGAACTCTCCTATGGAACATGGCCGGATCTAGGGGGTGCTGGGGTGGGCTAGGCAACCCCAGATTTCAGTTGCTCCCCCCAGGCAATTCCACCTCTCTCATGGATGCTGTGCCCAGGCAGGGTTGCACATCGTTGATATCAGCAGAAGCAAGAACTACAGAAGCTATCACTCACAGCCAGCAAACTCCTCCACTGCCCCCCTTCTCCCCCATCTGCACCAACCCTTTCTCCCCAGTCTGTCTCCCCCATTTGTTCCCCCTTCTCCCCAAGCTGTCTCCCCCATTTGTTCCCCCTTTCCCCCAATCTGTCTCCCCCATTGCCCCCCCTTTCCCCCATCTGTCTTCCCCCTCCTCCCCATCTGTCTTTCCCCTTTCTGCCCCATCTGCCCCCTTCTACCCCATACCCTCCCTTTCTCCCCCATCTGTCCCCCCTTCTCCTCCCACTCTTACCTGATCTCTGCACTCTACAGGCAGTGCACACCCGAACTCTACACTCTATAGGCAGCACACACCTACTCTCTGCACCTTATAGGATCTATGCTCTCTATGCACAGCGCACACCTGAACTCTGCTCTCTATGTACAGTGCAAACCTGCTCTCTGCACTCTATAGGCAGCACATACCTGCTCTCTGCACTCGCGCAGCACACATTTGAACTCTGTACTTTATACGCAGGGTACACCAGAACACTGCACTCTATATGCAGTGTACACCTGAACGCTGCACTCGCATTTGTGTTTAAGCTTTGGGGTGCACACCCCAATGCAACAGGCTGTGCAAACCTATGGTTCGAAACATTACCAGTCAACCTGTCAGCCTGAAGCCTCACATGGTGATAGGATGGGTGAATGTGGCTACTCATGTGGCGTCGAATGATTTCATTCAGGGGGCCATGAAAGAGAATCCCATGCTCAGTGTCTTGCTTTGCTTTGATGCAGGTTGCACTAAAAGTGCAGATCATCGAATCCGACTGAGTGAAGACAAGCCTTTTTGAGAACGGTCTTGGCGGATACCCTTGAGTGCTCTCGAAGATCTTCGGGAGCATTTGGCTGAACTAAAGAACTAAAGAAGTCTGGGGTCATTAGAGAATCTAGGAGCCCTTATGCATCTCCCATTGTGGTGGTGCACAAGAAAAATGGGCCCATTCGGATGTGCATTGATTATAGAATGCTGAATCAAAGAACCATTGCCAATCAATATATGAAATAAAACAGGAAGTTGGGACTTTAAATGAGGTGGTTGACTCGTGTAGAATGTAATCAAATTTTATTGTTAGAATGCAAAGTATATAAATACATAACAATGTTATAATTCATGTAAAAGGATCAATGTATATGTCGACACCTCGGTGCATGTGTGCAACAATAATACCGTTGTATTTACAGTTATATACACGGTCGGCACATAACAAAAGTGAATTGGTAAAAAAAATAGCAAGGTTGATTCACGTAGCAATTGGCAGCCTTAGTAATGAATAAAAAAAAGGAAATATGACATGTCCAAATGTGTAACCTGGTGGGGCACATAACTATATCCTTAAGGCCCAGCGCGTTTCTGTGTATAAACACTTCTTCAAGGGTGGATAATGTAAGGTATCTGTAAAAACATGTGAAATAAAGGTTGGTCCTGATGTTGAGGTAGATGCAGTAGGACAGACCATGATTGTTGGTCCTAAGTACTTACGTGCCAACAGATAATGACAGCATAAGCATAACGTGGGCCACAAGATACCACACCTCATATAGAAGATGCTTTTCAGTGTTTGTCTGGAGAAAAGTGGTTCAGCTTGTTGCATTTGAAGAGTGGGTATATCAGGGAAGTAATTTGTATCAAACTTACCATCTCCCTGCGCAAAGACGCACACAAATTTTCCATAGATCGGCGCTCCGGCGCACGCACATTCGCAGCCCTACTGAGAGGCGTGCGCGAGTGCGCACAAGCACACGCATAACGTGAATTCCCTGACCAGCCTATAAAAGGATCCTTAGCACACAGACAAGTTGCTGGTTTGTCTCAGCTCACCTGTGTTCCTCTGCTTCCTGTTCCTGTTTGGCACTTCCTGTTGTGACCCGGATTGCCTGAAGACTATGCTGATTCTCTCCTGACCTGACCCCTGGCTTGTTTAACGGACTTTCTGCTCTTAGCCTTGCTGCACACTGGACTGTTACCTGTGTTTGACCCTCGGCCTGCCTCTGGATTATACTCTGTCTGCTGCACTTAGCCTTGCTGGCTCTCGGACTGATACCTGTGTTTGGCCCTCGGCCTGCCTCTAGATTATACTCTGTCTGCTGCACTTAGCCTTGCGGGCTCTCGGACTGATACCTGTGTTTGACCCTCGGCCTGCCTCCGGATTATCCTCTGCACTCAGCCTTGCTGGCTCCAGGACTGATTACTTGTGTTTGACCCTCGGCCTGTTTCTACACCTTCTTTACCTGTTTTACAGACCTGCTGGCTACTTACCTTCTGGTCCAGTCCATCCTGCACAAGCCCTCTTCCAGACCTTCACACAAGTCAGGTATCCCGCTGGAGGCTTGTGCCTCTTGGTGCAACCCACTCCCTGTATCACCTTCAGGGGTGGTGTGCGCTGGGTCGCAACAGCCACCGCTCTCTGCATCTTGGCCTTGGTGAGTACCTCTTTGCTGATAGGGTATTATAACATACCCATGCATCCTGAAGACCAAGAGAAGATGGCTTTCATCAGCCCATTGGGATTCTTTGAGTTTGATGCATGCCACAGGGAATGGCAGGAGCCCCAGCCACCTTTCAGAGGTTGATAGAGAGCACAGTAGGAAACATGAATTTGATAGAGGTACTCATGTATTTGGTGACATCATTGTCATTGGTAAGACGTTAGAGGATAACAAAGCTGACTTGATAAGGTCTTCCAGAGACTCCATGCGGAGGGACTGAAGCTGTCATTGGAGAAGTGTTAGTTCTTTAAGACTTCAGCTACCTACGTGGGGAATGTGATCTCAGCTGAAGAAGTGGCCACGAACCCATGAAAGTTGGAAGCTGTCACCTCTTGGCCTCAGCCGAGGACCATTACAGAGCTGAGGTCATTCCTGGGGTTCTGTTTCTACTACTGAAGATTTGTGAAAAACTTTACACAGATTGCGAGACTCCTCAAAGAACTATTGCAGATTGAAATAAGCGAAGGCACAAAGAAGCTGGATTCAGGGGAGCTCAAGAAGCCAGGACCCGGAGAACCCCGTGAGTCTGTCCAGGACCAATGGACCTCAAGGTGTGAGAAGGCATTTTGATGCTTAAAGGAGAGCCTTACTGAAGCTACAGTTTTGGCCTATGCTGACCCTTTTAAGCCTTGGGTGCTTCACGACAATGCCAGTCAAGATGGGCTGGGAGTTCTGTATCAGGAATCAGGAGGGAAGTTTGCCCGGTAGCCTATGTGAGTCGGAGTCTCACTCATTCGGAGAACAATTATCCTGTGCACAAGTTATAGTTCTTGGCTCTCAAGTGGGCAGTAGTTGACAAACTGTGGGACTACCTATATGGAGCTATGTTCGTGGTCAAAACAGACTACAATCCTTTGACCTACCTGTTATCAACTGCTAAATTGGAAATTGTGCATCAGTGGTTGTCTGTCCTGTCCTAAGTTCTAATTCAGCTTGAAGTATAGGCCAGGGGTGGGGAACTGGGATGCGGATGCTCTATCCTGAAGACCTTATGCTTCAGATGCTGGTGTAAAGAGATGGGTTCATTTAACCCCTGAAGGAGTTTGTGCAGTGTGCTGAGGGCTAGAGCATCACCAGAGTGCCCCCCGGTGTTGCTGTAATTTGACTCAGGTGCGCAGTCAAGAAATGCCCAAGCTGACAAAGGAAGACTTGAGAAGGGATCAGAGTGAAGATTTGCTATGTAACCTCAACACTAAGAAGGCACTGATAGCTCGGGTCTCCCAGGCACTGCTAAGTTCTATCAAAGACTCCAAAGTCATTAATAGAGAATGATACCGAATGCAGTTGGAAGACAGCGTTATCTACAGGAAAGGTCTGCCTGAGGATCAAGAAAGTGTTCGTCAATTGTTTCTTCCTTAAATGCACTGACTTGTAGTGTTGACAGCCCTTCATGATGACCATGGGCATTTAAGGCCAGACAGAACTTTTAAGCTAGTTAGAGACCGCTTTTACTGGCCATCCATGAGAGCCGAAGTTGAAAGCTATTATTGTTTCTGTATCTGGTGCTTTCATAGAAACACTTTGCCTGGTAGGGCTGCCCCAATGGGCCAGCTGCAAAGCTGTAACTAGTGTGCATTGCTTTTTTGTGTCTAGAACCCAACTTGGGTGGGTGGAGCAATGTCCTGGTTGTGACAAATCATTTCACCCGCTATGCCCAAGCTTTCCTGACCAAAGATCAAAAAGCCAATATAGTAGCCAAAACTGATGGAGACATTTTTCATTCATTACGGTCTGACTCAACGCTTACATTCAGATCAAGGCCAAGACTTTGAAAGCATACTGGTCAAAAAACTGTGTGAATTGCTGAATGTTCAAAAGTCCAGAACAACCCCATATCACCCACAGGGAGATCCTCAACCAGAGCACTTTAATCATACCCTGTTGAACATGTTGGGAACACTACCTCTGGAAAAGAAACAACATTGGGGTAACTACATTGCTGCAGTTGTTCACGCCTACAACAGCACAGTGAATGACTATCAGATACTCCCCTTACAGCTTGAGTAACCTGTAAGGGGAGTATCCATTTAAAATATGCTTATTGGGATTTTTTTTACCAAAAACATGTACCAGAATACATATTGGCCTAAATTGATTGAATTTAATTTTTTATTAGATATGTTTTATAGCAGAAAATAAAAAATTGTTTTTCAAAATTGGCGGCCTTTTTTTGTTTATAGCGCAAAAAAAACCCACAGAGGTGATGAAATACCACCAAAAGAAAGCTCTATGTGTGCAGAAAAAAGGACATACATTATATTTGTGTACAGCAACACAATATCTTGCAATTGTCAGTTAAAGTAACGCAGTGCCGTATCCAAAAAAAAATGGCCTGGTCATAAAGAGGAGAAAAACCTTCCAGGGCTGAAGTGGTTGAAGAGAACTAAATCCTCCTATCCTTTTATAGATAAGGAAGCTGCCATCTTAGCCTCTGTTTTCCATTGTTGCACACGAGATCAGTTATGAACCCAGCTATTTGATGGCTTAACAGTTCAGTTGAGAGCACAAGCAACTGTGGCACTTATTATTCATGGCATGTCTTCAATGTAACTGTTTTGAGAAAAGTTCCGCTTTAAAAAAAAAAATTTAATAATGTATACAGAGATGTATTCATTTGAGTTATTTATTTTTGTCTAGTTCATCTTTAAAGTAAGAAATAAACCTGTTATTTTTTTAAATTTGTGATGGAAGTGAGACATGCAGATACCTTCTGTATTAAGTCAAAATTGTAAAATGCTAGATAATCTGCATAATCACAAATTTACCCAATTAATTTTGATTGGCCCGATCCTCACACCATAAAAGCATTGCAGCAGAATTTCTTCCATTATGTGAATAGTTAATGTACAGAGACCTGCCTGCATTTATTAGGAGTGTGGGGCGAAGCTGCACACACTGTGCACCTCATAACAGTATAATTCCATCTGATTGCAATAAGCGTGCTATTTGTTTACATCTGTGACAGCAAGAGGCTGAGCAAATGAAATGTATAAATCTCAAGGGCATGCAAACAGTGTTATCGCCAACTGTGTCTCTGCTTTACCATCGCATGCGGAATCGCAGCTACTCGAAAGACAAATAGCATCTGATTATTTTATTATTTATACCTTCAACTTGTTATTGTGTGATTTTGGTGATTTAAAAGGTATAACATTGTAAAACATTTCTTTTAGCTGCAAGTATACAGTCTACCCAGATATTGCCTGCAATTTCCATTTTAGCAAGTTTTTACCCCAACATGCCACGTTCCTGGCATCCTAATATCATGGATTTACTGATTTCTAAATCCAGTGAGGGGAATAAATAGTATTTTTGTAGTACTGAGGTCTAGTCGTTTTTTTACTTTAATATAGGAACAACAAAAGTACCATTATATGCCATAAGGTGAACTAGGAAAAAGTGGTTAGAAAATTATTTTCGTTCCCTCATTTGGGCACTACTTTTTAAATGCATTTTTGCATAGACAACACCCCTATGGACTTTATGTTAAAAGTTCTCCACAAAATATCCTTTTTTTTTGTCACGCTCCCTTAATATATGTAATTGTGAACCCAAAAAACTAAAATCTTATGGTGCTGGTTTTGCTTGAAACTTTACTTCTTTTCATTTTAATAACACAACATATCTCTTAAACAGACATTTACACATGTGCGTAACATTTGAGACAGGTATTGGTGCATTTGTATACTCAAGCGTGAACGTAGACCATAAAATATGGCAACGTTTTAGAAAATATGCTTCAACTTCACAGATTGGCACCAAGCAAAATTAAACATACACACTGTAAAGATATCAAAACTGAGATGTGTTATTAATAAAAAATTTCAGTAGGCACTGTGCAATCAAAGAAAGTTAGAAAAGCAGCACACTTTGCCACAAGTTGGCTGAAATTACTCAAAATGCAACATTCTTGTTTTGTTGTCAACCCCTGTGAAAAAAAGACAACCTATATGGTAAATATTGCTGAATAAGGATGAGCCGAACACCACCCAGTTAGATTCGCACCAGGACCTTCTAACGGACCGAAAATTCGTACGAAATTTAGAACCCCATTAAAGTCTATGGGACTCGAACCTTCGAAATCAAAAGTGCTAATTTTAAAGGCTAATATGCAAGTTATTGTCCTAAAAAGGGTTTGGGGACCCCGCTCCTGCCTCAGGGGACATGGATCAATGCAAAAATGTTTTAAAAAAACGCCCATTTTTTTGGTAGCACTGATTTTAATGATGTTTAAAGTTAAAAAGTGAAAGTGTATTACTTAAAATTTCATACCTGGGGGTGTGTATAGTATGCCTGTAAAGGGGCGCATGTTTTCCGTGCTTAGAACTGTCCCTGTAAAAAGGCGACATTTGTGCAGGAAAAAAAGTCATTTAAAAACAAGCATTTAATGAATTGTCAGCTCCCCGTAATACAGAGAACAATCATTGAAAGTCATTGATAAAAAAAAAAAGTGGCACGTGTTTCCCATGTTTAGAACAGTCCCTGCAGAAAATGACATTTACCGAAAAAAAAGTAATTTAAAACTGCTTTAAATGTAATATCTGGATGAAAATAAGTGAGAAAAATGGCATGGGTAGCCCCCTCCCATTACCAGCCCCTTTGGGTCTTGTACGGATATTAAGGGGAACCCCGTACCCAAATTAAAAAAAGGAAAGGCGTGGGGCCCCCAGGCCCTATATACTCAGAGCAGCAGTATACAGGCGGTGCAAACAAGACAGGGATTGTGTAGGTTTGTTGTGTTAAGTAGAATCTGTTTGTAATTTTGAAGTGGTACATTTTTAAAGTGTAGCTCCAGTCAAAAAATATATTTTTAAGCTTTTTGGAAAACATAGGGAAGGGTTATCACCCCTGTATATTTTTTTGGCTGTCCGTCTTTTTTCATCTTACTTCCTGTTGTCTCCTTCCGTTTGCAAGTAGGAGACGTTTGTAAGTTTGTAAGTTGGATGTTTGAATGTAGAGGCCTGCCCTATATGCTCTGCAGAAATTTGGCCCTAAGGTGTTGGTGTTGCCACAAGTTAACACTGTAAGCCCTCAAAGTGACTCTTGGTGTGCACTGGAGCGCCCTGCTGTGAACTATTATATCAAGAATTGTAATTACATGCCATTGTTGAACCTAAAGCGGAGGTCCACCCTAAAGTGGACCTTCCGCTCATTGGAATCCTCCCCCCCTCCGGCTCCACAATTGGCACCTTTCAGGGGGGAGGGGGGTGCAGGTACCTGTACAGTACAGGTATCTACACCCACTTCCGGGATAGCTCTCTGTGGAAAGGGGTGTAGATTTACGCCCCTTTCCGAAAGTCCCCCGCTGCCTGCTGGGAAACACACAGATCCCAGAGGCAGCGGGTCCATCCTTATTGTGCAGCGCGACTCGCGCATGCGCAGTAGGGAACCGGGAAATTAAGCCGAAAGGCTCCACTTCCTGATTCCCATACCCAAGATGGCGGCGGCAGCACCCGAGAGACGATCGAGAGATCGGCTTCGGGTGCCGACATCGCGGGCGCGCTGGTCCTTATTTTAAAAGTCAGCAGCTGCTGTATTTGTAGCTGCTGGCTTTTAAAAAAAAAAACGGCGGAACTCCCGGCGGACTCCCACTTTAATTATATAAGAGATGAACCATAAAGGAAAGCATCAAACTTTCCAAAATCATTGCTGCCGACATCCCAAAACGTGTAAATAGAAAGATCCCCTAACAAGGAGATCACAGTACCCCCCAGTACATCGGGACTTTTAAGGCAGACCAAAATATGAGTAAAAAATATATTACAAATTTATTCACAAAAATAATACACAAAATTGTTTTACAGGACAGTATAAACATCCATACATATATCAATGTGTGGAATCATACATGTAGATACATACATGTAGATATATAGACTGCACAACATCAAAGGTTTCATATATGATTTTATAATGTGAACTCCAAAACGCCTGACGTTTCAGGAAAACATTCCCTTCTTCAGATGCATATTTAAGGAGAACAAATAACTGTAATCATTTATTTGTAAATGAACAAAGCTACTGAGAATAAATGTCATATCAAGAGGAGTAAATAGTTGTGTGTGAGTATATATATGTATATTTAGCCAGTGCTGTTCAACTGCCTAGGCACCACACATGGAGATAGTCTGTTCCTCCAGCAGCACAATATAAGACCTTTGTGTGGGTTTGATGCGGGCCACAACTATTTTTTTGACAGGTTTCAGGGCCTCTCTCCATTGGGTATGGGTTGTAGGAGGCCCACTGGAAGGTGTCGTGGAGTCTTACTGTGAGCACACACGGAACAGGCAGCTACGAAGGCAGTAACATCAGTCCGTAGACTAGGCCACCAGAATTGTTGGGAAATGGCCCAAATGAGTTGATTCTTCCCAGGATGGCTAGCTGTCTTGGGAGAATGGTAAGTCTGGAGCACGGCAGTACGGAGACTCTCTGGGACAAAGCAGCGGTCACAAGGTTTCTCAGGAGGAGCATGGACCTGAGCAGCAAGAATTTTGTCACTCAACGGAGAAGTAAGACTGGTGCAAACCGTAGCCAAGATACGATCAGGAGGAATCACAAGAACAGGCACAGTGGTACCTTCAAGGGGATGTCTCCGTTCTTTCAGTGCTAAAATGATCGCCAAAAGCTCTCTGTCACCAATCTCATAATTGCACTCAGCAGGTGACATTTTCTTGGAAAAGTAGCCACACGGATGCATAGCGCACTCAGAGTTAGGATGTTGAGACAGAAGGGCGCCAACTCCAGTCTCAGAAGCATCAACTTCTAGGCTAAAAGGCAATGTAGGATCAGGATGTGCCAACACAGGAGCAGAAACAAAGGCAGCCTTGAGAGTCTCAAAGGCCTTAATGGACTCCGTAGACCAACTCTGTGGGTTACCGTCCTTTCTGGTCATATCAGTCAGGGGCTTGACCAGAGACGAGAATTTATGAATAAACTTCTGATAGTAGTTGGCAAAGCCCTGGAAACACTGCAGAGGACATAAACCCACGGGTCAAGGCCACTGTAGGACTGCCGAAGTTTCTCTGGGTCCATCAAAAAGCCAGCAGTGGAAATGACAGGAATGTAAACAGGAATGTAAACTGTTCACAATGGAACTCACACTTTTCCAGTTTACAATAGAGATTGTTCTCTCTTAGTTTCTGAAGCACACGACAGACATCTGTGTGGTGGCTCTCCAGGAACTTGAAAAATATGAGGATATCATCGAGATAAACCACCCCACATAACTGCAACAAATCACGAAGGACATCGTAAATTCCTGGAAAACTGCCAGGGGCGTTACAAAGGCCAAAAGGCATTACCAGATACTCATAATGGCCTGTTCTGGTATTAAACGCAGTTTTCCACTTATCGTCCTCCTTAATCCGCACAAGATTGTATGCCCCTCTAAAGTCAAGCTTCGTGAAAACCGTTGCTCCCTTGAGGCGGTCAAATAACTCTCTAATCAATGGAATCGGGTAGGCATTCTTAATCGTGACATGATTGAGACCCCTATAATCTATACAAGGTCTCAGTTCTCTGCTCTTCTTCTTCACAAAGAAGAAACCAGCACCAGCAGGAGACAAGGATTTGCGGATGAAACCTTGAGAAAGTGCGTCTGCAACATACTCGTCCAAGACCGACAAAGGGTAAACCCGGCCATGAGGAGGTATGGCACCAGGTTGAAGGTCAATTGCGCAATCATAAGACCGGTGTGGAGGCAAACTACCGGCTTGAACTTTGTCAAAGACATCGATGAAATCGTGGTACTCCTCCGGCAGGGAGGAGAGTGAAGAGGTGCACAGGACCTTGGATACCTTCAGGAAGCATGTCTCATTGCATTGTGGTGACCAGGAGAGAACCTCAGCACGGAGCCAATCAAAAGAGGGGTTGTGCCTCTGTAACCAAGGATAACCAAAACCAGCGGAAAACTGGGCGAGGAAATAACTTGGAATTGGATTATCTCATGGTGATGAGCCCCTACGGCCATGGAAAACTGAACCATCTCATGAGTGACATGGGCAGGCTGTAAAGGTCTCCCGTCAAGAGCCTCAATGGCAAGTGGAGTGTCAAGCAGCTGCAGCGGAATTGAGTGCTGTGAAACAAATGCAGCATCAATGAACAGACCTGCAGCCCCGGTCGAGTTGATTAGAGCCTGTATCTCGATGGACGAATCAGCCCAAGAAAGGATGACCGAAACCGGGGGCTTATCCTTCTGGATAACTGGGGACGAAACAACGCCACCTAAGGTCTGTCCATGACAGGATCTCAAGGTTCGGGCGTTCCCTGGACGGGTAGGACAAGACTTCAAAAAGTGACCTGCCTGGCCACAATAAAAGCACAATCTCCTCCTCCTCCTAAAGGCTCTTTCATCCGCAGAGAGACACGTGAACCCCAAGTGCATGGGTTCATCTTCACTGGCCGACACTGTACCAGGAGGCATGGGAGGTGAGGGAGGCATGGGTGGGACTGCAAAGCTCGGAGGCAAAAGTACAGGAGGCTTCCGCAAGCGCTCCTTCAAAGAAGATCTTTCTCTGAGTCTGGAGTCAATGAGGATAGCAAAGGAGATCAAGCTCTCCAGCTCAGTGGGTATATCTCGGACTGCTATCTCATCCTTGATGGAATCTGAGAGACCATGAGAAAAAGCAGCTATGAGGGCCTCATTGTTCCAAGCAACCTCTGCTGCAGGGGTACAGAATTCAATGGCGTAGTCGGCAACAGTTCTCGCACTCTGTTTGATGGACATGAGGCACTTGGCAGCAGAAGCGGAGCGTGCGGGAACGTCAAATACCCTTTTAAAGGAGACCACAATGTCAGGGTAACTCAAGAGGTTTTTGCATCTACCATAGAGGGTTAGCCCAGGCCAAGGCTCTCTCAGAAAGCAAAGATATCACGAAACCTACTTTGCTTCTGTCCGTGGGAAACACCTGGGTCAGCATCTCGAAGTATATCTCAACCTGATTGACAAACCCTCTGCATTGAACTGGATTGCCCCCAAATTGCTGGGGAAGCGGAGCGGAACCAGACATACCTCTTATAGAGGTAATACTCGAGGCAGGTGCCTGCACAGAGACTGGCGCAGCAGCCATGCAGTGATCTTGCTCATCCAATCTGGAAAAAATATTACCAACAAGTGAATTGACTGTATCTTCTGAATTCATGGCCTTTGTCAGAAACCATGAACTAGACCGAGACAAAAGTACAATTAAATCACACTTGTTTATTAATAAAAAGGTAAATAGAATAAGCATAGTCAAAGCATAGCCAGAGTCCAGTAACCGGATCGAGTAGTCAGCTAGTCCAGAGTTCAATAACCAGATCGGGTAATCGGCCAGGCCAGAAGTCAGGGATCCAAGTGGAGCAACAGCAAGCAGGATCAGGAGCCAGAAGGGATGTCAGCAAGCCAGTCTTTAAACAGAACCGCAGGAGATGGTTTCTTGTGATGTGACCAAGGCAAAGGCAGAGATGAAGTGAGCTGGACAGCTTTAAGTAGGCAGGTCAGACAAGCAGGATCAGGAGGAGGATGTGGAGAGAGATGAGAGCTGGCAATTAGCCGACAGCTGAGCAGTCAGCCCAGAGAAGGATGGGCTAAGCCAGCCCTGACAAGAACAACACCAGCAATTGGGGGTAGCTTCAGGTATATACTGTGCAGGAGGCACAATATACCAACTGTAACTGCTGCAGATGCCTGTGGTATAGGAACAGAACAACACCAGCAATTGGGGGTAGCTTCAGGTGTATACTGTGCAGGAGGCACAATACACCAACTCTAACTGCTCTAGGTTCAATCACAAGAAAAGAAGATACTGTCCCTGCCTATCCTTCTCTCTCTCTGAACGCCTATAATTGGCCACAGGCATCCTGCCTGTGGCCAATTATGGCTCTCCTCACTGCCGACGCTCTGATTGGCCAAACATGTGGGTCACAGTGCATGCTTGGCCAATCATCAGCCAGCAATGCACTGCAATGGCACAGTGCATTGTGGGCCACGAGCGCCACACAAATATGGCGCAAACGGCCCACAAAGTTCTGGCTTCGCCGAATGGGCGAACCGTCAGTGTTCGAGTTGAACATGCGTTCGACTCGAACACCCAGCTCATTCCTATTGCTGAAGACTTAAAGTGGATGTAAACCCAATGTCATCCTTTCTAAACTACTGCCATGGGGTTATCTATAAGGCTATACATGCCTCCTGCATGTATCTTTATTTGTCAAATGTCTCCCCTCTGTCTGTTATGAGACCCGAAAAACTGCATATTCTGTGGGTGGATCTGTTGTTTGGAGCTCGGTGGGTGGAGTTGTGATGTCAGCAGACTCCCCGCCCACCTATACACTCCCCTTGTCAATATGCATATTCTCCTGTGTATTTCTTACACTGAACTTCTGCTATGATCACCAACATCCTTTGAAAAGACAGCAAAGTAACCACATGACTTCAGCATGCCAAATCATGCTGAGGTGGGGAACATCCAATTCTGGCAGAGCAGCAGAAGAAAGGAGTGTGAGGGAATTAAAAAATAATGCATGTCTCTTAGGCTAGTGCACGAGATATGTAAATCACCTGTCACTCACAGCAAGGGGGAGGATTTGACAAAGTTTTTCTCTGTTTGTCAAGATTTAAATCACTGAATAATAAAATAGGATTGCTCAGAGATGGAATAACTCTTTGTGGCAAGACTGGGCTCAAATGATAGGAAATCTTACACTCTACATTATGACACCGGGTTTACATAGACTTTAAAGCAATCACTGCCACATCGGTATCAGGGCTCTTGATGACTACAGTTTGATGCTTCTGTTCATGTTTTGCATGAAAAAACACCCTGGTGTCACATTCCTCATAATCACATGTCAGATCTTCAACTTCACTAAGAGTTTGTAAAGCCTCCATTACAGTCACACAGTGACACAGATCTCCACGTGCTGTGTACAATCTTAAGTCTTTACCCACAGTTGTCTTGCCACACAACATAGTGCCTCTTTGTTCCATCTGATGGAAACTTTTTCTGTTGTGTTGGTGTCTTCTGATCCCATCCATACATTTTTACCTGTTGTGTACCTCTACCATCTCTATGTGACCATTTTAGAAAGTCTATCCGTGTACAGTTGTGCTTCAGATTTGTACAGTTGTGCTTCAGATCAAGCTTGACTATGCACTGCAGTTTTGTCTTGGCTATCTCTCGGAAGGTACTTGATATGGACTGAATGGCTTGAATGACTGCCATGCCATTGAAGAGAATAGCTCCATCAGCCGAAACTTTGTCAACTAAACAGTCTCCACATTTGGTTTCCAATAGATCCAGAAGAGCTGACTTGTTTGTTTTAAGTGAACCATCAGCACTAGCTAAAGGATATGAGACAGTTCCCAAAGAGTAGGACAGAATTTCCCGCAAGTCTATGTTTCTACTTTTACCTATGAAGAGTAGTTTGGAGAATAGCTTCTTGTCGGCATGCAGAATCATTTCCGTGACTGCTGCAGAATTCTTTTTTGCCTTTGCTTGGTCACTAAAGGTCTTCAATTTTTGTGTTTTAATGGGAGAAAATATGTCAACTGATAGTGATAACAGTCTTTGGTTCATAAACTCTTTGACAGCATTTTCCCCCTTTTCGGAAGCTGCGAGCAAATCTCTCATGGTTTCTTCAGCTGCGACTGTCCCAGAGCTAATACATACAATGCCATCTTGGTGTGTGTCAAAAGGATTCAGCATGAAATCTAGGGTGGAATTTATTTTGGTCACAGCCTTTTCATTAGCATAAATTTGTGTGCTGTCAAGGTCTTTTTGCTTCCTTGTATGAGGACATTTACCTGCCATTGCCTCACATTGTCTTGCTATGGCAGCCCATCCAGTGATATACAGCTCGATTCTGTGTTAACTCTGTCCAACCACCCTTTGTCTTGGAAACTCTATTGCATGTTTGCTCAATGCCTGGTCACAAGCAATCAAGGCAATCCATGGACACTTCTACGTTGGACAGTCCATTGGCCTTTAACACTGAGCTCTCTATGGCCAGGAGGATGTGTGAGGGACAAATTGATCATTTCCAGCCAGTATGCAGGTAACGACGTAGCATAATTTACACAATCATATGCAAAAGATCATGGTATCATCAAGAGCACTGTTGACAGGTGAATCCAGTCTGATTCTCATGTTGCTCTCATAAACAGGAGTATCTGTACCATGTCAATATATGAACTCCAAAAGACAAACATTGGGTTTTCTGCACTTTTTCTTTTCACAAAGTCTACATATTTGGAACACATTTTGTCAAATTTATCATTTTCACACAAAGCATCCATTGTTCTTTCCTGGAATGCACATTTGATCTCATTTATGACATTCATCTCTCTCCTGAGTCTGGTGGCAAAGAGTTTAAGAAGGGGAGAAGTCGTATGCGTTGCAGACTCAACTAACACTATATTGCCCAGTTCTAGCTGATCAGCAATTTCAACACTTTGCTTCAGGATTGTTTTTACTGTTGACACCTCTGTCGATGAAGCCTCAATGACTAAAAGATAATACAGCGCTGACTTTTGCAGAATGCAATCACCTTGAAGCAATGTATGGAAACTGTTCCAGCTTGGGATTGTACATCATTCAGCATCTATGGCCTTTACAAAAACATATGCCAGTTCAGTTTGTGCAGCAGGCATGGTGTTCAATTTGTATGTGTCCACATGTATCTGCAACTGACCACCTCCATGACAGAATCTCACCCCTGCCTTGCCCTGACCTGGCCATGTCTGTTTACAACAGTCCACTTTCATCCACACTGGATTCTCTTGCTCCTCTCACTACACGTAGTATCAGGCCGACCATTACAACCTTGGCAGACTGAGGACATCAGAAATCTTAAGAGACATAGCCGCCCACAGGAGCAATTGTGGATTAAAACCAAATCCCAGCATGCATTCACCCTATATAAATCTGCCTTCTTAAAATACAATTCCTCCCTCCATGCTGCCAACAAGCCTACTTTGTCACGCTCATCAATACTCTGTCTTCTAGTCCTCATTGTCTCTTCTATACTTTTAACTCTCCACTTTCTCTACCACCATCTGCAGCATTTGATACTGTTGACTATTCTGGCTAAAATTAGAATTTTTGCTTAGAATAAAGTTCACGATTCTCATGGCACAATATCATATTTCATATTATACAAAAATTGGGCTAATTGTACTGTTTCGTTTTTTAATTCATTAATTTTGTAGAAAAAATACTTATTTTTACTTGTAGACAAGTGTCAGAAAAAGGTTTAGTCTTTAAGTGGTTGAACTGACCTCATTTAAAAAGACCAAGTTCATTCCTTTGATCTAAGAACAAAATGTTATAACATTTATATAGTTCATATAGTTCATATATAGTTTATATAGTTCAACCCCCCCCCCCCCCCCCCCCCACGATCTATAAACAGCATTTTCTCAATTCAGTGCTGAGCCGTTCTCTGCTCACTGCTGACAGGTGTCAAAAAAAGACAGGCAGCCTGCCAAGTTTATCACAACATTCCTCAGGCAGAGATAAAGAGAAACATTGAAAAATGTAGTCCTTTTAGATCAAAGTGATGAACTTCATCTGTATATAAGGTCAGTTTAACCACTTAAAGAGGAAGTAAAGCCAAATGAATAACTTACCTGAGATGGAAGCGACCCTCGTTGTCCTCTTCCGACGCCGCCATATAGTGTCTACTGACTGCCGCATATCGCGGCTCTGGTGCTGTGATTGGCCGGAGCCGCGATGACATCACTGCAGCATGTGGGAACCGCCAATAACGGCATGATCGCTGTTAGCAGCGGCCTGCTCAGTGCGCCTGCGTGTCGTAGATAGTGGTACCTTTCTTTTGCAAATATCTCCTAAACCATGTAGGCTTAGGAGATATTTCTTGTAACTACAGCTAAGCCTTAATCTAGGCTTACTTGTAGGTAAAAGTGGTCTGTAAGGGTTTACAACCACTTTAACCACTTGCCGACCACCGCACGACGATGTACGTCGACAGAATGGCACGGGCAGGCATATGGGCGTACATGTACATCCCTGCCTTCCCACGGGTGGGAGGCCCGATCGCCCCCCCCCCCCCCCGGTGCCAGCGGCGGTCGGTATCCGTTCAGGAGCGATCCGGGATGAGGGGGCGGCCATTTGTTCATGGCCACTCCCTCGCGATCGCTCCTGACGAATGGAAGTGAAGCGTGACATCACTTCCTCTCCTGTAATGTAAACACAGGCAGAGGAAGTGATGTAATCTCTCCTCCGTGTCGGTATTTTTTTTGTTCCGGCACCGAGGAGAGAGGATCGGTGAGTTGCACCAACACTACACAATACAGTAGAACATGCCAGGCACACTCTCACCCCCCCTTCACCCCCCGATCACCCCCCCAATCACCCCTGCACCCCCAGTCACAGTGACACCAATTGCATTTTATTTATTTTTTTGCATTGGTGTCATTTGTGACTGTAATAACTGTTAGGGCAGTTAGGGTTAGCCCCCTTTAGTTCTAAGGTACCCCCTAACCCCCCCAATAAATGTTTACCCCGTGATCACCCCCCGTCGCCAGTGTCACTAAGGCTGGGTTCACATTGCAGCGGTTTATGAGAACGGATGTGATTCGCACCGCACTGCAGTGCAAATCACATCCGATCTCTGTGCGATTCGAGTTCAGCCATACAGATAGTATGGCTGAATTCGCGTCGCACCCACCGCACCCGCCGCAGACTCGCACGGGACCCTTTTTTTGGTCCGCAGCAGAATCGGATCGCATGGGTGTTCACACCATGCGATCCGATTCCTGTCCGAGTTTTTTTTTTTTTTTTTTTGCATTGGTGTCATTTGTGACTGTAATAACTGTTAGGGCAGTTAGGGTTAGCCCCCTTTAGTTCTAAGGTACCCCCCCTAACCCCCCCAATAAAGGTTTAACCCCGTGATCACCCCCAGTCGCCAGTGTCACTAAGGCTGGGTTCACATTGCAGCGGTTTATGAGAACGGATGTGATTCGCACCGCACTGCAGTGCAAATCACATCAGATCTCTGTGTGATTAGAGTTCAGCCATACAGATAGTATGGCTGAATTCGCGTCGCACCCGCCGCAAACTCGCACGGGACCCTTTTTTGGTCCACAGAAGAATCGGATCGCATGGGTGTTCACACCATGCAATCCGATTCCTGTCCGAGTTTGTAGATCGCACTGCGATATGCGAACTGATCTGGGGGTGTCATTAACATTTCACTGACACTCCCAGCAGTTCGCATAGGGCAGTGTGATGCGGGAACCCGCCGCAGATTTGTGGCGTTCCCGCATCGCTCCAGTGTGAACCCAGCCTAATAAGCGATCGTTTTTCTGATCACTGTATTAGTGTCACAGGTGACGCTAGTTAGGCAGGTAGGTATTTAGGTTCGCTGCAGCTTTTTATAGCGCCAGGGACCCCCATATACTACCGCATAAAGCCCCCTGATTGCCCCCTAGTTAACCCTTTCACCAGTGATCACCATATAACTGTTACAGGTGACGCTGGTTGGTTAGTTATTTTTTTATAGTTTCAGGGCACCCGCCATTATTACCTAATAAAGGTTTAACCCCCTAATCACCCGGCGGGTGATATAAGTTTGAGGGTCAGATAAGGTCTGCGTCGCCCCAGGCAGCGTCAGGTTAGTACCAGTACCGCTAACACCCACGCGCAAAGCATACACCTCCCTTAGTAATATAGTATCTGATCAGATCTATATTAGCGTCGCCAGCAGTTTAGGTTTCCCAAAACGCATTGTTAGCGGGATCAGCCCAGATACCTGCTAGCACCTGCGTTTAGCCCCTCCGCCAAGCCCAGACCAGCCCACCCAAGTGCAGTATCGATCGATCACTGTCACTTACAAAACACAACGCACATAACTGCAGCGTTCGCAGAGTCAGGCCTGATCCCTGCGATCGCTAACAGTTTTTTTTGTAGCGTTTTGATACAGTCGCTGACAGCCTAGGTGCTTTTTTACCTGTGAGTCTCACTAGTGTACCCCTAAATTTAGGGGTGTCTACTTTCCAAAATGGGGTCATTTGGGGGGGGGGGGTTTGTGCCATCTTGGCATTTTATGGCCTTCAAAACTGTAATAGGTAGTGAGGAGTGAAGTCAAAAATTTACGCCCTTAGAAAGCCTGAAGGCGGTGCTTGGATTTCAGGGCCCTGTACACGGCTAGGCTCCCAAAAAGTCCCACATATGTGGTATCCCCGTACTCAGGAGAAGCAGCAAAATTTATTTTGGGGTGTCATTTCACATATGCCCATGGCATGCGTGAGCAATATATCATTTAGTGACAACTTTGTGAAAAAAAAAATAAAAATAAAAAGTTTGTAATATTCCCACAACTTGCGGCAAAATATAAAATATTCCATGGACTCAACATGCCTCTCAGCAAATAGCTTGGGGTGTCTACTTTCTAAAATGGGGTCATTTGTGGGGGTTTTGTGCCATCTTGGCATTTTATGGCCTTCAAAACTGTAACAGGTAGTGAGGAGTGAACTCAAAAATTTACGCCCTTAGAAAGCCTGAAGGCGGTTCTTGGCTTTCGGGGCCCCGTACGCAGCTAGGCTCCCAAAAAATCTCACACATGTTGTATCCCCGTACTCAGGAGAAGCAGCAGAATTTATTTTGGGGTGTCATTTCACATATGCCCATAGCATGTGTGAGCAATATATCATTTAGTGACAACTTTGTGAAAAACAACAAAAAAAAAATAAAAGTTTGTAATATTCCCGTAACTTGTGGCAAAATGCAACATGCCTCTCAGCAAATAGCTTGGGGTGTCTACTTTTTAAAATGAGGTCATTTTTGGGTGTTTTGTGCCATCTTGGCATTTTATGGCCTTCAAAACTGTGATAGGTAGTGAGGAGTGAAATTACAAATGTACGCCCTTAGAAATCCTGAAGGCGGTGCTTGGTTTTCGGGGCCCTGTACGCGGCTAGGCTTCCAAAAAGTCGACCACATGTGGTATCCCCGTACTCAGGAGAAGCAGCAGAATGTATTTTGGGGTACAATTCCACATATAACCATGGCATGTGTGAGCAATATATCATTTAGTGACAACTTTGTGTAAAAAAAAAAAAAAAAAATATTCAATGGGCTCAACTTGCCTCTTATCAATTTCCTTAGGGTGTCTACTTTCCAAAATGGGGTCATTTGGGGGGGTTTTGTACTGCCCTGCCATTTTAGCACCTCAAGAAATGAGATAGGCAGTCATAAACTAAAAGCTGCGTAAATTCCAGAAAACGTACCTTAGTTTGTAGATGTGACAACTTTTGCGCAAACCAATAAATATACAGTCGGTCTTTTTACGTTTATATCGCAAAAAATAAAAATCGCAGAGTCAGTCAAATACCTTTAAAAGAAAGCTCTATTTGTGGGAAAAAAAAGGACGCAAATTTTGTTTGGGTACAACATTGCATGACCGCGCAATTACCAGTTAAAGCAGCGCAGTGCCAAATTGTAAAAAGACCTCTGGTCATTGACCAGCAAAATGGTCCGGTCTGAAAGTGGTTAAAGACTAAACTTTTTTCTGACACTTGTTGCTTACATGTTAAAATCATTTTTTTTGCTAGAAAATTACTTAGAACCCCCAAACAGAACAGTAAAGTTAGCTAAATTTTTTTGTGTGAAAGATGATGTTACGCCGAGAATCGTGATCTTTATTCTAAGCAAAAAAAATTGTCCCATTTTTGCCAGAATCATGTAGCTCTAATATATATTGTAAGGGATCTTCCCGGGGTAGGGTGTGTTTGGACACAGTTCACAGCAGACTTGGACTTTATAAAGCAGACCTTGGCGTTTATTCGTGGTACAAACAGTCCAACAAACAAAATATACAGCAACACCGTGCTTCTTGTGTATAACAGGAACAAAATAATAACAAAAAACAAACAACCTAGCCCGGCTGGGCGCTTACTAAACAGGTTCTTCTCACCTATCTGACACTTATAAACACAGCGTCTTTCGCCTGGATATCGCAGGGTGGATTTTAGCTCCAGCAGTGGCTGTGCTTGCAGCTTCCTCAAACACACAGACTGTTCGTTTCCCTGGCTGAGAGCGAACACCTGCAGGCCCGCAGAGCCTTTACCTTCCCAGGCTAATTAGGATCAAAGCTCACCTGATCCAAAACCCAGAACTGGAACAAGGGATGGGGGGTGTGGAATGACAGGTCCCTCTACCAAACCTACCTGCCATTCCATATAAACCCAGGCCCGGCAAGATTAAATAACAACTCAGCAGCATATTGCTGCTGAGAAACTGATCCATCCTGGACTTACCATCTCACACTGTGTAGCAACCTAGGTGAGATGTACACCCCCTCAACCACTTCTCCAGTGACATGTCTACAATATATATATATATATATATATATATATATATATATATATATACAAATAATCACTGCGCGATTCGTTATGTCACCAGGCCGACTCTTCAGCTCACTGGGTGCTCGTGTCATTGCAGCCTTGTCAGTGTCCTTTGCAGCCTTGTCAGTGTAGCCTTGTCATTTGCAGCTTTGTCATTTGCAGCCTTGTCATTGCAGTCTTGAAGTTTCAAAATGCCGCCGGCAAAATACAGAGTCCTGTGTTCCTCTGGCGGTGGCATGTGCTGAAGTGGAGGGATTCTTACTATTTTGCCACCAAGCTGACCTTTGGCAATAAAAGCAGCCTGTGGCTGTTTTCACCCAGTCCCTCGCTTGGATCCTATCACACCAGGCCCAGTGTCACAGGGTTATCTATTATCTCGATTACTTTCTGCTCATTGAACGGCCAGACATACCCCCGGTATTCTAGACAAGAGTGGTCTTCAACAATCTCAATGTGTCTATAGCCGAACTCTAAGTGGAAGGCCCAGCACATTCCATCACCTTCTTAGGCATTGCCCTGGACACACAGGCTACGCAAGCTAGCCTGCCTTCTGACTAGGGTTGTCCCGATACCGATACTAGTATTGGTATTGGGACCGATACCGAGAATTTGTGTGAGTACTTGTACTTGCATAAATGCTCCCAATGCCTAATCAGATACCTGCAACCATAAGTCGGCAGGCAGAGAGGGCGGAGCGGAGATCGATCTGGCAGCAGTAGGACTATGGGTAAGCTGGCCGGGGGCAGGGATCGGAAATGGTGACTGGAGCCGTCACATTCGGTACAGGAAGTGATGGCTCCGTGTCTCAAAAGATTATACATGTATCAGTACACCATGTGGTAAGGTGGATACAGCATTAAAGATAAAAACGCCCTGGGTTTGAACTTGAGTATAGGAAAGAAATTTGGGCTATGGACTTTTTAGGCACCATACATTAATTTGATCGGTTAAAAATATAAATTTTTATTTACAAAAAATACAAATAACACAAAATAACTACAATTTTTTTTTTTTACAAAAATAGATCAGAAAGCTATCCCTGTAATGTTCCCGCTGTTTTGAGTACTAAAGTGAAAGAAACCACCAATAAACATTCTGAACAATGTAATAATGAAGAAACCAAAATGGCGGAACATCAAGAGGGATTATAGAATGATGTTATGCTTGATATGTTTTGCGTGTCCACACGCTTCTTTCAGAACTTTTATTTCTGATCAGCTAATAAATTGAGAAAAAAATAGACACACTGTAATAAATTACAATAACATAAATAATATATTCAGTAATAAAGAAATTAAGCTAAAGGATAATTCAGCACAGCCTGGTATACAGACCCACAACACCAGTGCAAAAACAAGGCAGTGAAATTGAGACACCATGTAATATAGTACAATAGGTAATAAGGGGACCAGGAGGATGTGTCAATTAATAAATAAAACTTACTAAAAAAGTAGGAGAGGTATAACTATGCCAACTCCACAAGAGTAAAAGGAGGAAAGAAATTCCCATTACGTAAGGGCGCCAGGATGTTAACAAGAATACTCTTACGGCAGTAGCCGCCCACAAACATATCCACTAATCCATTGGTAGATGGCACACAGGTAGTCTAAAAATAACAGGTAGGAATGAATAAAATGATTACTCAAAAATAATATTCAAAAAGACAACACAAACAGGGGCCATTGGACATCCATGGATTACTCACCAGTATATTATAGGTGAAATAAGCATGGGTATTAGCCAAAATAAAGCTAAGGTTGAAAAAACAGGTGCGCACATTAACAAGGGATGGCTGAAATGGAGCTTCCTAGCAAGGAGATAGCTGCCATATAAACCCGGAATCTGAAGTAATAATAATGAAATAAAACAAATCGTAGACATGGAGTCAATGTAACAGAAAAGGAGAGGGGGAAAGGGATATATATATATATATATATATATATATATATATATATATATATATATATATATATATATATATATATATATATAAAACTAAAAATTAACTTGGTGAAACCAGCAATGATATCAATAAAGTGCAAAAAAAATAGCAAACATGACACATAACAATTCCTGTAACAAATTGTATGCATTATTAACCACTTGCCGACCGCCGCACGACGATATACGTCGGCAGAATGGCACGGGCAGGCATAAGGGCGTATATATAAGTCCCTGCCTTCCCGTGGGTGGGGGGCCCGATCGGGCCCCCCCCCCGGTGCCTGCGGCGGTCGGCATTCGTTCGGGAGCGATCCCGGACGAGGGGACGGCCATTCATTCATGGCCACCCCCTCGCGATCGCTCCCGACGAATGAAAATCCTCCGTGACATCACTTCCTCTCCTGTAATGTAAACACAGGAGAGGAAGTGATGTATTCTCTCCTCCGTGTCGGTATTTTTCGTTCCGGCACCAAGGAGAGAGCATCGGTGAGTTGCACCAACACACCACACATACAGTAGAACATGCCAGGCACACTCACACCCCCCCTTTACCCCCCGATTACCCCCCCAATTACCCCTGCCCCCCCAGTCACAGTGACACCAATTGCATTTATTTTTATTTTTTTTGCATTGGTGTCATTTGTGACTGTAATAACTGTTAGGGCAGTTAGGGTTAGCCCCCTTTAGTTCTAATGTACCCCCCTAACCCCCCCAATAAAGGTTTAACCCCATGATCACCCCCGTCGCCAGTGTCACTAAGGCTGGGTTCACATTGCAGCGGTTTATGAGAACGGATGTGATTCGCACCGCACTGCAGTGCAAATCACATCCGATCTCTGTGCGATTCGAGTTCAGCCATACAGATAGTATGGCTGAATTCGCATCGCACCCGCCGCACCCGCCGCAAATTCCCACGAGACCCTTTTTTTGGTCCGCAGCAGAATCGGATCGCATGGGTGTTCACACCATGCGATCCGAGTTTGCAGATTGCACTGCGATATGCGAACTGATCTGGGGGTGTCATTAACATTTCACTGACACTCCCAGCAGTTCGCATAGGGCAGTGTGAACTGCCGCCGGGAGGCATGCGATGCGGGAACCCGCCGCGGATTCGTGGCGTTCCCGCATCGCTCCAGTGTGAACCCAGCCTAATAAGTGGTAATTTTTCTGATCGCTGTATTAGTGTCACAGGTGACGCTAGTTAGGCAGGTAGGTATTTAGGTTCGCCGCAACTTTTTATAGCGCCAGGGACCCCCATATACTACCGCATAAAGCCCCCTGATTGCCCCCTAGTTAACCCTTTCACCAGTGATCACCATATAACTGTTACAGGTGACGCTGGTTGGTTAGTTATTTTTTTATAGTTTCAGGGCACCCGCCATTTATTGCCTAATAAAGGTTTAACCCCTTGATCACCCGGCGGGTGTCATTTGTGACTGTAATAACTGTTAGGGCAGTTAGGGTTAGCCCCCTTTAGTTCTAAGGTACCCCCCTAACCCCCCCAATAAAGGTTTAACCCCGTGATCACCCCCCGTCGCCAGTGTCACTAAGGCTGGGTTCACATTGCAGCGGTTTGAGAACGGATGTGATTCGCACCGCACTGCAGTGCAAATCACATCCGATCTCTGTGCGATTCGAGTTCAGCCATACAGATAGTATGGCTGAATTCGTGTCGCACCCGCCGCAAACTCGCACGGGACCCTTTTTTTGGTCCGCAGCAGAATCGGATCGCATGGGTGTTCACACCATGCGATCCGAGTTTGCAGATCGCACTGCGATATGCGAACTGATCTGGGGGTGTCATTAACATTTCACTGACACTCCCAGCAGTTCGCATAGGGCAGTGTGAACTGCCGCCGGGAGGCATGCGATGCGGGAACCCGCCGCGGATTTGTGGCATTCCTGCATCGCTCCAGTGTGAACCCAGCCTAATAAGCGATCATTTTTCTGATCGCTGTATTAGTGTCACAGGTGACGCTAGTTAGGCAGGTAGGTATTTAGGTTCGCCGCAGCTTTTTATAGCGCCAGGGACCCCCATATACTACCGCATAAAGCCCCCTGATTGCCCCCTAGTTAACCCTTTCACCAGTGATCACCATATAACGGTTACAGGTGACGCTGGTTGGTTAGTTATTTTTTTATAGTTTCAGGGCACCCGCCATTTATTACCTAGTCTCACTAGTGTACCCCTAAATTTAGGGGTGTCTACTTTCCAAAATGGGGTCATTTGGGGGGGGTTTGTGCCATCTTGGCATTTTATGGCCTTCAAAACTGTAACGCCCTTAGAAAGCCTGAAGGCGGTGCTTGGTTTTCGGGGCCCCGTATGCGGCTAGGCTCCCAAAAAGTCCCACATATGTGGTATCCCCGTACTCAGGAGAAGCAGCAGAATTTATTTTGGGGTGTCATTTCACATATGCCCATGGCATGCGTGAGCAATATATCATTTAGTGACAACTTTGTGAAAAAAAAAATAAAAAAAAAGTTTGTAATTTTCCCGCAACTTGGGGCAAAATATAAAATATTCCATAGACTCAACATGCCTCTCAGCAAATAGCTTGGGGTGTCTACTTTCTAAAATGGGGTCATTTGTGGGGGTTTTGTGCCATCTTGGCATTTTATGGCCTTCAAAACTGTAATAGGTAGTGAGGAGTGAAGTCAAATATTTACGCCCTTAGAAAACCTGAAGGCGGTTCTTGGCTTTCGGGGCCCCGTACGCGGCTAGGCTCCCAAAAAATCCCACACATGTGGTATCCCCGTACTCGGAAGAAGCAGCAGAATTTATTTTGGGGTGTCATTTCACATATGCCCATGGCATGTGTGAGCAATATATCATTTAGTGACAACTTTGTGAAAAAAAAAAAAAAAAAATTAAAGTTTGTAATTTTCCCGCAACTTGTGGCAAAATATAAAATATTCCATGGACTCAACATGCCTCTCAGCAAATAGCTTGGGGTGTCTACTTTCTAAAATGGGGTCATTTGTGGGGGTTTTGTGCCATCTTGGCATTTTATGGCCTTCAAAACTGTAATAGGTAGTGAGGAGTGAAGTCAAATATTTACGCCCTTAGAAAACCTGAAGGCGGTTCTTGGCTTTCGGGGCCCCGTACGCGGCTAGGCTCCCAAAAAATCCCACACGTGTGGTATCCCCGTACTCAGGAGAAGCAGCAGAATTTATTTTGGGGTGTCATTTCACATATGCCCATAGCATGTGTGAGCAATATATCATTTAGTGACAACTTTGTGTAAAAAAAAAATAATAATTTTTTTTTTGTCATTATTCAATCGCTTGAGGCAAAAAAATTTAATATTCAATGGGCTCAACATGCCACTTATCAATTTCCTTAGGGGGTCTACTTTCCAAAATGGGGTCATTTGGGGGGGTTTTGTACTGCCCTGCCATTTTAGCACCTCAAGAAATGAAATAGGCAGTCGTAAACTAAAAGCTGCGTAAATTCCAGAAAACGTACCTTAGTTTGTAGATGTGACAACTTTTGCGCAAACCAATAAATATACAGTTATTGACTTTTTTTTTACCAAAGACATGTGGCTGAATACATTTTGGCCTAAATGTATGACTAAAATTGAGTTTATTGGATTTTTCTAATAACAAAAAGTAGAAAATATAATTTTTTTTCAAAATTTGCGGTCTTTTTCCATTTATATCGCAAAAAATAAAAATCACAGAGGCAATCAAATACCATCAAAAGAAAGCTCTATTTGTGGGAAGAAAAGGACGCAAATTTTGTTTGGGTACAACATTGCATGACCGCGCAATTACCAGTTAAAGCAGCGCAGTGCCAAATTGTAAAAAGACCTCTGGTCATTTACCAGCAAAATGGTCCGGTCTGAAAGTGGTTAATTTATCCCAAAAAAAAAAAAAGGGAAGGGCCAATGCACTTTGTAGATAATAATGTATAACTAACAAAAGATCGTAGCAAAAAGGACCTCAGGGTCTTTTATAAAAAGGGTCTGTATGACTGAGCCTCATTGATGCCAGGGGAAAAGGTGGCACCAAGACGCTCAATCCAAAACGTCTCTCTTCTCAAAATCTGTTTATCCCAATCACCCCCACGGGGGTCAGATGGGACCACCACGAGGGCAATAAAGGATATCACAGTATCAAATTTGTGATATAGATCTAAATGTCTACTCACAGATGTATTCATTTTCCCACCTGAAGAGTAATAAACATGATCTTTTATACGGGCCCTGAACTGTCTAATAGTTTTGCCCACGTAGAAGGCCAAGCATTTACACGTCCTTAGATAAACAACACCCCGAGTTTTACAGTCTGCATAGAAATTGGGGGTAAAAACTTTCTCCGTTGCTTGCCTCTCTGGATCCAAGGGCAGAACGCACATCTGCCACATCTATGGATCCCACGTGGAAGGCGGGTCCCAGAAGTGGCTGAAAAATGACTGGATGTGAGCTGATCACGTAAAGAAATTGATCTACGGAAAGTAATATTAGGAGAAGTGTTCACATATTTCGTTAAGATGGGGTCTTCACAAAGAATAGGCCAATGGGACGCCAAAATATTGCGCAGTTCAGTATGATGGTTAGAAAATCTAGTTATAAGCCTAAAAGTAGAGTTTTGTTTGGTAGGTTTTTGCTTGTAAAGTAAACAATGACGTGGTTGTCGTAAGACCTTATTATAGGCTCTACGTAAGATGGACTTGCTATATCCTCTAGCCTTAAACGATCACGTAGGAGGTTTGCCTGAATCTTGAATTCCTCTGTGTGGGTACAATTACGGCGTAGTCTAACATACTGTGCTATTGTATACTATGTAATAGACCCTCCGGGTGTGCACTAGCTGCGTGTAAATGTGTGTTGCCTGCAGTTTCTTTGCGAAACAAGGTAGAAACTAGGCAACCTGCTTGATCTTTAAAAATCGTAAGATCAAGGAATGTAATCTGAGATGTATGACTAGATACTGTGAGTTTGAGATTAAATGCATTTTCATTAAGAATTTCTATAAAAGAGTTCAATCTGTCCAGAGTGTCAGTCCAAATAATGAATATGTCATCGATGTATTGCAGCCAGCATGATGCATGGCTGGTATACATTGACAAGGCATCACTGGAAAAAATATACCGTTCCCACCCCCGGTACAGGTTTGTGTAGGCCGGTGCACAACACGTGCCCACAGCCACTCCCTGCACCTGGAGGTAGTGGCACTCTTGAAACACAAACACATTGCGCGTTAGTATAAATCTAAGAAGTTCCAAAGTGAATTTGCAAAATTCCCAGCGGTAATGGTCCTGTTCTCTCAAGAAGGTATGTACAATCCAATGCCCTGCTTGTGAGGGATACTGGAGTATAGTGCCTCAACATCCAAGGCCACGAGCAGGGCATCGGGAGGCACGACCATTCCTTCAATGTGTTTGAGTAAATCAAGAGCATCTCTCGTGTATGACGGTAACACCAATGCATGTGGCATTGAAATCGAATCCACAAAACGGCTGGCATTTTCAGTTAAAGAACCAATGCCCGATACTATGGGCCTACCCAGAAGGACAGTGGGATGTTTGTGTATTTTGGGTAAGGCATAGAATGTAGCCATTCTCTGATTTTTCACATTCAAAAAATCATAGGTATCTTTGTCAATAAGGCCTTTCTGATAAGCAGACCCAATCGTTACTAAGTATTCATTTTTGAAACACTGAATCTGTGTGACCGTGATCTATTTGTACCATGCTTTATTGTACAGTATTCGATGTTCCATAGCAGTATAAGAATTGTTAGTCATGAGTACAATATTTCCCCCCTTGTCAGTCGCCTTTATAACAAGATCCGTATGATTACGTAAGCGTCAAATGGTTTGTAATTGTGAAGGGGTTAGGTTTCTAGGCTTCGGGTTGAATGTCTTACGTTTAATATCCTCAATTGTGCTCTTAAGAAAAGCCCATATATTGGGGTTGGACATGAGGTCCGGAAACCTTTGCGATTTTGGTTTTAATTTTCGAGGAGGAATTTCAGTGTGACCATCAAATGGTGTATTTTGGTGGAACGCATCATCCGTCAACTCGTTCTCATCTAATAATAATATTAAATCCCGGAGGGCCCGAAAGTCTTCCATAGTGTAATTTCTCACTAATTCAGAGATCTGTTTGTCCTGTATCGACCGGAGGCGGTCTCCATCAAAAAGAAATTTATAAGTTAAATTACGTGAAAATAAATAGAGGTCTTTAATGACCTCATTTTTATCAATATCCATAGAGGGACAAAAACTAAAACCTAAACGCAGTACATCCAACTCTTGTGTAGTGAATGTATAAGGAGTCAAGTTGATAACGTCCAAACTCAAATCTATGTTGGAAGAGGAGTGGTGAAGGGTATCTGAAAATTTGGATTAGGATTAAGAGATTGTGAAATGTGTGCATCAAGTGTACTTTGTCATGTAAACATTTGAAGCTGTGTAGCCGGGGGAAGAGGAGTGAGTGCATGATTTGAAAGTGGTGTCAATGACCCCCCCTCTGAAGGAAGAGAGTGGGAGGCAGTGGCACCATTAGCAGTAGTAGTGGACATCACTGTGGAATTTTTCATTTGTATTTGCAGATTCAATCATGAGATAGCCTGTAGAGGACACGCGAAACATGTCGAGCATAACATCATTATATAATCCCTCTTGATGTTCCGCCATTTTGGTTTCTTCAATATTACATTGTTCAGAATGTTTATTGGTGTTTTTTTTCACTTTAGTACTGTCTCAAAACAGCGGGAACATTATAGGGATGGCTTTCTGATCTATTTCTGTAAAAAAAAAAAAATTGTAGTTATTTTGTGTTATTTGTATTTTTTGTAAATACAAATTTATATTTTTAACCCATCAAACGCATGTATGGTGCCTAAAAAGTCCATAGCCCAAATTTCTCTCCTATACTCAGGCTCCATGTCTCAGTCGGAGGGTAAACATGACGATGCCCATCTTGGTACACCCTGCACTCGGCTGTAGTAAGCCAGTGGACATCTTGTTACACCTAGCCCATATAGTTTGGGCTGGGTGTAACAAGATGCCCGCTGCTGGCTTACTGCAGCCAAGTGCAAGGTGTACCAAGATGGGCGTCACAGCATATTTACTAGATGTTAAAGACATGAATGATGAGAGGCAAAGAAGGATTTTGCAATGCTATATTCTATAGAGCATTGCAAAATCCTTCCTTGCCTCTCATTATTTATGTAATTTATTATGCAATTGCCAATCAGTGCTGCATTTTAGTGTCCATCAGTGCCTGCCCACAAGTTCCGCCTATCAGTGCCATCTATCGGTGCCCATAAGTGCCGCCTATCAGTGCCATCTATCAGTGCCCATAAGTGCCGCCTATAAGTGCCATCTATCAGTTCCCGTAAGTGCCGCCTATCAGTGCCATCTATCAGTGCCCATAATTACTGCCTATCAGTGCCATCTATCAGTGCCCATAAGTGCCGCCTATCAGTGCCCTATCTATCAGTCCACCTGACAGTGCCCATCAGTCAGTGCCAGCCACCAGTTTCAGCCATCACTGCCAGCCACCTGTCAGTGCAACCTATCAGTGCCCAAAAGTGCCAGCCATCAGTGCCACCTATCAGTGCCCATAAGTGCTGCCCATCAGTGCCCAAAAGTGCTGCCTATCAGTGCCATCTATCAGTGCCCATCAGTCAGTACCATCTATCAGTGCCCATCAGTCAGTGCCAGCCATTGGTGCCACCTATCAGTGCCCATAAGTGCTGCCTATCAGTGCCATCTATCAGTGCCCATCAGTCAGTGCCATCTATCAGTTCCAGCCATCAGTCAGTGTCACCTATCAGTGCCCATCAGTCAAACTGTCCCATGACATAAAAAAAAAAAAGTATCGGTAATCGGTATCGGTGAGTACTTGAAAAAAAGTATCGGTACTTGTACTCAGTGTTAAAAAAGTAGTATCGTGACAACCCTACTTCTGATAAACTAGCCCGTGTTAGGTCGGGCATTCACTATTTTACCCAGTCACAGGGGTGTACTAAAAGACAGCTGCAGTCCTTGATAGGGATGCTCAATTTTATGATAAGGATTATTCCACAGGGGTGGTCGTTCATCTCACGGCTCTTGGTCTTTCTCGCCTGCGTACAGGACCCCTACCAAATCCTCAGACTAGACCCAGCAGCCATAGAGGACTTAGCTATATGGGATGAGTTCCTCACTAACTGGAACGGAATATCCATGTTTAATCCCTCAGTATCAGTACAAACGCCACAAGTAGTCACAGACGCTGCAGCCTCCACAGGCCTTGCTGCTATTTTTGGCCACCACTGGTTCGCCGGTCCCTGGCCCCCACAAATCTGCTTGATGCCTAGTTTCGCTTGATCCTCGTCTTTGTTTGAATTATACCCCATTGTGGCAGCAGACCAAGTCTGGGGCCACACGTGGACAGTACTCTTCACAACAGACAACCAGGCTACAACCAACATCATTAATAAGGGTAGATCCAAGTCGCTCCCTGACACCTTTTTCCTGTGCAGGTTGGTGCAATTATCACTACACCACCAATTTAACATTTACTGTGAGCAAATCCCTGGCACCTGCAATGCCACAGCAGATGCACTGTCTCACTTCTATTTTGTCTCATTCTTCCAGCAGGAATCTGGAGCTGACCCATCATTCACTTCTATCCAACCTTGGTCTAAACAATGGATTGAAGCCACATCTTGCCAATACAACCTGGCTCAACCACTCGCTGTCTAGCAACACACTTAAGGCTTATCACACGGCCTGGAACACCTACTGCAGGTTCCTAGCTGCTTGTCCTGGAACCACAACAGACAACATCACTCACGTCCTAGCCTTCATATTTTATTGCCATACACAGCTGGTTCTTGCTCATAACACTATCAGGCTGTACCTTGCCGGTATTCAGCATTTCCTATCTTTACAGAATCCTGGAGAGCCATCTCTGTACACAGCCCATACAGTAAAAGCCCTGCTGCACGGAATTCAGAAGCAGCAGCCCGCTACCAATGGCAAACGCTTACCCATCACAAGCGCTATCTTTAGGGGCATGTCCAAAATCCTCACACGTTCCCCCTTTGGACTCTTACCAAGCCTGGTCATCCAGGCGGCCATCTACCTGGCTTTCTACTGCTTCCTACAACCTAGTGAGTTCACCTCTGGTAGTACCAGTAGTCAGGTACTGTACAGACACCTGCTGAGTCGCTTCCCAATCCATTATGTCCTTCATCACTCGGAGCAGATATCAACTTCTTCAGGACCAGCAATGCCTGGTGCCCAGTAACGGGCTGGAGACTGACTGGCTGGGTAGGTGAGAGAGCAGGCGGTCAATGATTGTTACTGGGCACCAGGCATTGCTGGTCCTGACAAAGTTGATATCTGCTCCGAGTCCGGTTTGTTGCCTTTTCCGGTCTCACCCTGAGTGACAGCCAGTTTATCAAACATGTTAAGGTCCTACTAGTCAACTTAGGCCTAGACCCTGGGCGGTATTCTGGACATTGCTTCTGGATCGGCGCAGCCTCAGCCGCATATCAGGACGGAGTACCAGACCATGTGATCAAGAAGCTAGGTCGATGGAAGTCCACCTGTTTCGCCAGATATATTCCGAACCATCAATTGGAGATGGCTCTAGCCTTCTCCAAGCTTGCTCAATGACCTTAGAACCAATAAAGATATACTCCCTACCTGCTTATTTGTGGCCCCTTTTCTTGGCTTACCTACCAGATGACCAAAAGCCACACCTCAGGTCTATTTATGTTGTTAGTCTTGTCGCGTGTTTACGTGACCCACATCTGTCTCGGTCTTAGGGCCACGACCATAAATTAGACGGCCAGTATGGTGGCCTGAATTTATAAGAGGAGCCAGGTGGGTATTTAACCACTTGCCGACCAGCGCACGACGATGTACGTCGACAGAATGACACGGGCAGGCAAATGGGCGTACATGTACGTCCCTTTAAATTTGCCACCCTGCCATCGGGAGCGTGCCGCCGGCGGTGCGCTCCCGCGCTGGTCGGGACCCCCGTGAGTCCGGTCGCGGGACCTGCGGACTCGATCGCCGCGGGCATCCCCGTGATCGTCTCACGGAGCGGCCAAATGAAGAAATGCCGTTGTAAACAGCATTTCTTCATTCTGCCTAGCAACTAGTGACGCTGATCTCTGCTCCATGTGATTGGAGCAGAGATCAGTGTTCACTAAATGAAAGCCCAACCCCCCCACAGTTAGTAACACACCCCTAGGAACACTTAAACCCTACACTGCCACCCACTGGTTAACCCCTTCACTGCCAGTGTCATTTACACAGGAATCACTGCATTTGTATAGCAGTGATTACTGTATAAATGACAATGGTCCCAAAAATGTGTCAAAAATGTCCGATGGGTCCCCCACAATGTCGCAGTCACAATAAAAATCGCTGATCGCCGCCATTACTAGTAAAAAAAAAAAAAAAAAAAATTATTAATAAAAATACTATAAAACTATCCCTATTTTGTAAACGCTATAACTTTTGCGCAAACCAATCAATAATCGCTTATTGCGATTTTTTTACCAAAAATATGTAGAAGAATACGTATCGGCCTAAACTGAGGGAAAAAAATGTTTTTTTTATATATTTTTGGGGGATATTTATTATAACAAAAAGTAAAAAATAATGCGTTTTTTTCAAAATTGTCGCTCTATTTTTGTTTATAGCGCAAAAAATAAAAACCGCAGGGGTGATCAAATACCACTAAAAGAAAGCTCTATTTGTGGGAAAAAAAGGACATCAATTTTGTTTGGGAGCCACGTCGCACGACCGCGCAATTGTTAGTTAAAGCGACACAGTGCCGAATCACAAAAAGTGGTCTGGTCTTTGACCAACAAATTGGTCCGGTCTGAAAGTGGTTAAGCTGACCACTCGCCCTTGCTCTGTCGGTTCCAGTGCGCGGCACCCTCCCTCCCATTCCCCTTTTTTACAGCATTTCTCAGCACTTTCTCCTCCACGATCTTCCATTACTTAGCTTGGGTATGACCCCTTTTCTTGGCTTACCTACCAAATGACCAAAAGCCACACCTCAGGTCTATTTATGTTGTAAGTCTTGTCACGTGTTTATGTGATCTCGGTCTTAGGGCCACGACTATATATATATTACACACACACACACACACACACGTACATCTCATAAAATTAGAAAATCAAAAAGTTAATTTATTTCAGTAATTCAATTCAAAAAGTGAAACTCATATTTTATATAGATGCATTGCACACAGTGATATACAGTATGTCAAGCATTTCTTTCTGATGATTATGGCTTACAGCTAGTGAAAACCCAAAATTAAGTATCTCAGAAAATTTGATTATTACATAAGACTAGTAAAGAAAAAGGACAGACAAATACTGAAAGGTATGTCCATGTACAGTATAGTATGCACTCTATACTTGGTCAGGGCACCTTTCGCATGAATTACTGCATCAATGCCGTGTGGCATGGACACGATTAGCCTGTGGCACTGCTGAGGTATTATGGAAGCCCAGGTTGATTTGATAGCAGCCTTCAGCTCGTCTGCATTGTTGGGTCTGGTGTCTCATCTTCCTCTTGACAATACCCCACAGATTCTCTATATAGTTTAGCTCAGGCAAGTTTTCTGGCCAATCAAGCACAGTGGTACCATGATCATTCACCACTGACTGTGGAACATTTTACATTTCATTTGGAAATCAAGGTCTCAAGCCCCATACATCAGTTTTTCTGCTGAGTTTTTCCTTCAGATTTACCAAAACCATATAATATGAGGTCAAACCTTAGGAGTTTCAATTTGTATGCAATCAGGCAGTCCCTTGCACTACATGGTTTTGGTAAACCTGAAGGAAAAACTGATCAGAAACACTGATGGTGTGTATGGGGCTTCAGAGTCTGGAGGAAGAGTGAAGAGACACAGAATTTGCATGAGGTCCAGTGTGAAGTTTCGTGATGATTTGGGGAGCCATGTCATCTGCTGGTGTTGGTCCACTGTGTTTTATCAAGTCCAAAGTCATCGCAGCCCTCTACCAGGAAATTCTAGAGCACTTCATGCTTCCCTCTGCTTACCAGCTTTATTGAGATGCTGATTTCATTTTCCAACAAGACTTCGCACCTGCCTACACTGCCAAAAATACCAATACCTGGTTTAAGGATCATGATATCACTGTGCTTGATGGGGCAGCAAACTTGCCTGACCTAAACTCCATAGAGAATCTGTGGGGTATTGTCAAGAGGAAGATGAGACACCAGACACCGAATTCGCTGTGCTCTGTGACCAATGTGTCCTTCGGACACAGCTGATCACAGATCGCAGTAAAGGGCCAATCATCAGTTCTGCCTCATCAGTTCCCATCAGTGCAGCCTCATCAGTGCACAACCGTGAAGAAGAAAAATTACTTATTTGCTAAATTTTATAACAGAAACTAAGAAAAACTGTATTTTTTCATTTGTTTAGCAAAAAATAAAAAACCCAATGGTGATTAAATACCACCAAAAGAAAGCTCTATCTGTCTAAAAAAAATAGACAAAAGTCTCATTTGGGTACAGTGTTGCATGGCCACGCAATTGTCATTCAAAGTGCGACAGCTGAAAGCTGCGAATTGGCCTAGATGGGAAGGGGGTGAAAGTGCCCAGTATTGAAGTGGTTAAACCATCATAGTTTTTCATGAATGTACAGGCCAACTCTGCTTGTTTGGGCACAGCATTGGTATATACCCTTACATATACTGTATACTTTTTCCAATGCTAATATATGCAACCCAGGAGCAAGGTCATTTTAATTATGTGCCAGAAGGAGGATGATTCTGTAGCAAGTTATTATTATACAGGATTTATATAGCGTCAACAGTTTGTGCAGTGCTTTACATATGAACTGTAATCCCACCTAGAGGCACTCTCAAACCCTATCCGACATGGATCAATAGTTTGCAACACAATAATGAGCCATTTGAGGTTTGGCAGCCTGCATTCAACTATTAAAATGTTTCTACTGTAGGTCTTTTTGTCATTGATATCCGTAGATGGCATTTTCTGTCATAATACTTTACGCTGACCTACAGCGCATTTCCCCAGGATAAAAATGCAGGGATCCTGTGATCTTACTATACAGTTATTTTTTTGCTATATGAATTTTAAATTGGAGGTAGACTATATTTCTGTGTTTCTTTATTATATTACTATATTTGTTTTACTTTGGGCTGTTGCTATATGCAAAAACCTTTATGTGGCTATTGCATAGATGTCTCAGTTTTAGGCAGTGTTATACACATGGCTTAATAAATATATATAATATAATAAAGATATTGTTGCAGGTTATACAATGCAACACAATGTTCACTGCTTTGTAAAACTGGTGTTATGTTTGTAAAAAAGTTTGTTATGCAATAATTGCATTCATTCTTAATAATTTACTACCTGCCTTCTGTTCTGCTTTTTTAGCTGTGGTATGCTCTACTCATAATAAATGTAGGGCTAAGCAATGAATTTGTCTGTGCACTTTAATTAAAGTGTATACTTGCCGTTCGTGTTCATTAAAGTACAATTAGCTTCAGCACAAGCTTGTTTTTTTCATTGACACGACAGGAGCATAGCTTATGGTTTAGCACTAGCATGTGTTAATGGATACCAGGTTTCAAGGTTTCAGATTTTCTACACCTATAGACTTCCAAAATGTAAATCTGGCCAGTGTGTGCCTCTCTTAAAATTATTCTAAAATCCAATCTAAATCAAAAGGCACAAACTACTTCTCAGTGCTTACTTTTCAGCCCCTCCGTGTCTATTACTAATATATACAGTATCTCACAAAAGTGAGTACACCCCTCACATTTTTGTAAATATTTTATTATATCTTTTCATGTGATAACACGTAACAACATCATTGCCACAATGTAAAATAGTGAGTGTACAGCTTGTATAACAGTGTCAATTTGCTGTCCCCTCAAAACAACTCAACACACAGCCATTAATGTCTAAACCGCTGGCAACAAAAGTGAGTACACCCCTAAGTGAAAATGTCAAAATTGAGCCCAGTTAGCCATTTTCCCTTCTCTGTGTCATGTGACTCATTAGTGTTACAAGGTCTCAGGTGTGAATGGGGAGCAGGTGTGTTAAATTTGGTGTTATCGCTCTCACTCTCTTATACTGGTCACTGGAAGTTCAAGATGGCACCTCATGGCAAAGAACTCTCTGAGGATCTGAAAAAAAGAATTGTTGCTCTACATAAAGATGGCCTAGCCTATAAGAATATTGCCAAGACCCTGAAACTGAGCTGCAGCACAGTGGCCAAGACCATACAGTGGTTGAACAGGACAGGTTCCACTCAGAACAGGCCCGGCCATGGTCAAAAAAAGAAGTTGAGTGCAGATGCTCAGCGTCATAGTGGGAGTAGAGCAAGTAGAGAATGGCTCTGCACTTGCATGAATGAATCATGTAAATGCTGTATAGAGATAGTGAGGGGGGCTTAAATTGAGATCGTGATTTTTTAACGATTAATTGTACAGCTCTAGGCCACGGCCTCGCCTCTCCCAGGCCTTCAACCAGATTCAGATCCCTTAACCTCCCACGGTGCCTCCTAGCTCCCATTCCCCCCAACCTCCTAATGTAGCTTACAGTGTCCTCAGACCCCCTGAGAGTCCTCAGCCTCCATAGTGTTCCCCAACTTCCCACAGTAATGTCCAGCTTGTCCCCAGCCTGATGTAGAGCCTCCAGCCCCCCATAGTGCCCCTGACCTCTGACAGTGTTCTACAGTTAACCCTAAACTCCAACTATGCTCCACACCACCCTCCAGAAACCTCATCCCCCTACAGTCACCAAGCTTGCTGAGTCCCATAACTTACTCCACAATCCAATTATCTCTACAGAGTGATAATGACACCCTGCCTCATCCAGAGACTTCCAGCAGTTCAATGAATGCTTTGCATTGCCATTCTTTTATTGTGTGAGTATACATTTTATTCTTTGCTGTTGGGGTATGTGAGGTTTTGGAAGAATTTACCAGGCCCTGGTCCCAAAAATGTTGAGAACCACTGCTCTAGACATATGTGACTTTTTTGTATTTTTCCCATTACCCCAACTCTGTACATCTGGCAGCTTCAATAAACATGTTCATTTTCCACTTGTTTGGTCTTTAACCAACTGTCGGAATTCACAATCTAAACCAAACATCTCAGATGTGTAGCTCTAAATAATGTGGACTGACCTCTGGAAATGTGGTGGTGCAATTTTCCCTGACAAGTACGGCTTTACAGATTATGGAATTGTCTCGTTTCATTATTTAACCAAGAAAAGAATTAATGGCAACAAGAAAGTTCACCAAAGCCAAGAACTGTCTGCATGGAGAGGCTCCCTGATATAATCCAATTAGTCACAAATGATTATTCCTTGAAAGAGATGATTGGCTGAGTGTAAAAAACATTGTCATAGCTATTTATTTGTGAAATTTATTTATGTCGCCATGTTGTGAAGTATTACACAAATTGCTGATAAAAGGTGAGCTTGCTTAGTGGGAACATTGATATTTCTGACAATAAAAGAGCAAGAACAGTCAATGAGATGACATGTTATATAGATATAACAAAGGAGAGGTGACACTGTGTTGCCCTCAAACACTGTTCACATCATCCTCTGAAATCATATTTTATATTACACCATATAAGGGGAGACACTAGAAAGATGAAATAAAGATAACTCCTTTACTTAAAGCTTAACTCCATCATTATCTTCAATGTTGACAAGTTGTACAGGCTTCCCTCCTGTACTTAAAGCGGGATTCCACCCTAAAGTGGAACCTCCGCTGATCGGAACCCCCCAAAGACAGGTATTTTCACCCACTTCCGGGCATAGACTCCCACGGGAGTCTACGCCATTTCCTGCCCTGCCGCGCTGTCTGCTGGGACACACACGGGTCCCAGTGACAGCGCGGAGATTTCCGATTGTGCGGCGCGGCTCGCGCATGCGCAGTAGGGAACCGGGAAGTGAAGCCGATTCGCTTTACTTCCTGATTCCCTCTCCTCGAATGGCGGCGGCAGCAGCCGAGGCCCGAGCGGTCGATCGGCCTCGGCTGCCGGCTTCGCTGGAACCCGGGACAGGTGAGTGTCCATTTATTAAAAGTCAGCAGCTGTAGTATTTATAGCTGCTGGCTTTTAATATTTTTTTTTGAGCGGAATCCCTCTTTAAGTTGCTTAGTCTGATCTCATTGCACACTGTGAGCTTCTCACAGTATACATTAGAAGCTGCAGCAACTCAAATCCCACCATATTCCCTGACTGGAGGATATCAAGTATCAGTATATTGTCCTTTCCTCCCAAGTCTTATGCCCCTTACACACAATCCAAAAATCGGATGACAGATCGTCTGAATTTTTTTGCTTGTTAGTCGCAAGTAGAAATTGAATAGGTTACAAAAGTTGCGAAAATTCTCGTACAACAGAATAAAAATTCAGAACTGATGCAATATGTTGTAGTGTATTTGTATTTTATTTTCAGACAAGAACTGTACTGATAAAATTAAAATCATACGATCTGGTATCGTACAAGAAAACTTTGCGTGTTTTCCCGATCAGATAATAATTGGAGGAACTGTTGTGATCGGCTATTGAAAGCTGTAAAAACTGTTCTAATGATCACATTATTGTACGATCGCTTTGAAAGCGGTATTTTTCATACAATTTTCAGATCATGCTTATGGGCCAACAGGCCATATATTATGTGATTTTGTTTCCTGCAATCTGAAGAAAATTATTGGATTCCCCCATCAACACAGCCAGTGCTGATGGGTGAATCCCATTGTCTAAGCCATTGTGTTCTCCCAGCATGGGGTTGCAGGGATCCATCACTGCCAGGAGAACACAATGATTATTGCTAGTCACTGACAATAATCGTATTCTAGAAATCCTATATGCTAGTTCAATGGATTGACTTTGGTACAATCAGCCTGCCCATAGATGGTTTGAATTTTGGCCGGGTTTAGCAGGAACCATCTACAGTATATCCAAATTTACTGTTCCATGGCCCACCGCTCTCATTAATTAGATTTCAGTTCTTTCAGGCATGGAAGCTCAGCTTCAAAAGTGGGTGTAACCTAGGGCAGTGTGCATGCAAATACATTCTGTCTAGTAGTTCCCACTCTTCCTGACCAATATCCTCCCATCAAGACATGTTGATATTTGCATAACTGCTCCCAAGATTCAGCCCATTGCTTGTATCAGGACTGAGGGTACTTGAGAAGGGTACTAAGGAGGGATGCTATCATGGTTTCAGAAAGCTATGTACAGCACCCTGCTGGTCCCTCCTACCAGCCATAATCTGCCTGCATTGCACAGGGACCCAGTAACAATGCTATTGAGTCTACAAAATGTATGTTTTATTTAAATATTTCATTATAATATTGATGGGGGGAGCCAGTGAAGACAAAATACAAGCACATTAAAGAGATTCTGTCCCTTTGCCAATTTAGATTCCTATGTTGCAGCCAGCACTGAAATCCCCAGTGTTGGCTGTTGTCGTATGCTAGGGGGCACAGTAACATAAATTACCCTATCATGTGACAGTGCTCAGACCTAGTGATTGGCCACAGCAAGGAGTTGAGGAGGAGGGCTGGCAAGGTGAAGATCAATGGACTGGTGGAGACTCCTTTGCAAAGCCACCAGGGGTGCTGCCCCCCTTAATCCATGTGCTCAGCCTCTAATCTACATGCGGGGGCAGTACGCATGGATTTCAATGTTTTTTTTTTGGTTTTCTTTGAAGCACATGATTAGAACACTGCGTCCTGTGCCCACCCAGTTGTGAGACAATAGTGAATTAATATTTGCTTTTGTCTTCCAGATTCTCCTCCTGGCCAATCAGGATGTGGGTCATAAACCCTGATTGGCTGAGAGGAGAAGTGACCATATTGGCCGGTACCGGTGTACGGGGAGATCCGGGAGACAGCTGTCCTTATCGGAACAATCTCTCTGCTCTGCATCACCACCAACACACAAGCCAGAGCCGACCATGTGAGTACCACCCAGTGGGGGAGGGTCAGGTGGTTCGTTTGCCCCCCCAGCTGGAGCACCAGTTGCCACTGGAAGCCAATATTATTCAGTCCACTCTCTCAAAGTCTTTTACACAAAGATTTTTTTTTTAAGTTTTATAAAGGAGTGAGTAATGCTTAGATTCCCTCTCTGTAACTCTATACCTACAGCATAATAACGCGGGTCATAACATGCATTATTGTGTTGCGGTGCCATTTATTTTGAATAGTACCCCAACACCCTAAGGCAATAGTAGGGTGTTGTATTCGAAAAATAATTTCAGGTCCAATTTTTATCACTTTAGGGTGTGTTGGCAACCCATTCCTTTCAATCGGCTGCCTTAACACAATGCACTCTAATATGCAATATAATGTGCTTTCTTGATCATACATCACGGGACACAGGAGCTTCATTACATAGTGGGTTATATAGGCACCTCTGGTGATTGGACACTGGTTGACCCTAATTAAGGAGAATTCCTCCCCTATATAACCCCTCCCATTTGGGAGGCAACTCAGTTTTTTCGCCAGTGTCTATGGTGATGGTCACGTAAAACTTTAGCTCTATGCAGGTCCCTGCGAGGACCGAAGGGCTACAACAAACCGGATCCATACCTCGGGCCGATATTTGACTCCCAAGATGGTATGGTACCCGGGCCTCGTCAGCCGAAGAAGCGAGGTTTTGCCTGTAAGTCCTCTCCATTGGAAGACTGGGCTCTGGGAAAACCAGACTTGGTGTACTGTTTATACAGAGCGCACAAAAGTTTCTGGCAGAGCTTTCTACATGGCCCAGGTGGGAGGTTCTTCCGAGAAGGAGCCCCAGATATACCTGAAGGTTGGCTAACAATACCCGCCGTGATGGGTGAAGGCTGGAATTTGTCTGGTTCAGCAATTCCTGCGGCGGGGACAGGTAAGGGAAGTTATCCTGTATATTTAATATATGAATGGATTTCTTCATTGTGAGTAGTTGTATGTCTTACCTGGTTTCCACCACTAGAGGGAGTAAGAGCAGCCTGATGCATACTTACATGCCTTTCAATACACACGCTCAGTGAAAGCCTGTTTCTCCAGCTAACTCACGTCTCCATTGCAGTCCCTGCCACAAATAAGGTAAACAGGGGTCCCACGCAGTTCGGGGGTCCCACGCAGCTCCGTTTTGGGTTCTCCTCCCCCCCCCTGGATTCCGCGGTCCTCGTGCACGCGCGCGGGCGCGTGCACGCGCGCCGGGCGCGCTCCCAGCCTAATGGAGGAGAGGGGGGGTGTGGTTGCGAGCCGTGCACGTCAGTATGCACGGCGCTGTACTGCGCAGGCGCCAGGCGGCAGTTTTTAAAAGCCCAGAGCGTCAGGGGGCTGTAATTGGAGACACAGGAGCTGTGGGCAGTAAGCATCCGTGGGGATTGGATCCAGGCAAACCTTAAGACACCTACTCAGCATCAGGTTGTGCAATTTAAGCATATATATATTACTGTGAGACTTTAAGCGCAACAGTGATCGCACTTGTACTAGTACCTCTGCTTTGTAGCCTAGTACTATGTCTCCTCGTAAGAGGGTCTCAGGGGGAGGTAATAAGGGCACTGGTAAATCACCGCCTAGGTCCAGGGGTTTGAAAAGAGTGCCTGTAAGTTACCATCCCCCCCTGCAAGACTGGAGCCAGCCTCTCAAGACGAGTCAGTGCACCTGTCAGGTTTGCAGCCTCTCCTAATGTGTCAGCCCCGGTTTATGTCACTGAGATACTCCCTTAGGGCTACATTGGAGCGTTTTGAAGAGAAAATAATGAATTTTATTACTGCTTCCCTGAAATATAGCATGAAAAGGGGTAGATCCCCTCCCTCTGCTGAAATTCCTCTCTCAGATAAATCTTCTGAAAATGAGGAGAGATCCCTATCTTAGGATGGGGATCATGAGCAGTCGGATGAGTCAGAGGAAGAGGAGATAGTTCCCTCCTCCCAGGCACTCAGAAAACAGGTGCGGTATTATACTGAATTGGTGCGTACCACATTCAGAATGCCTGCTGCTGAAGTCGCTACATCCTCTGTTTCTTCCCTGGGAGTCAGGAAAGCCCCACAGACTGCCTATTCCTTTCCAATCCATCCCTTAATGGATGAATTGTTGTATAAGGATTGGGGACATCCCAATAAACTGTTTGCTCCTCCTAAAAAGGTTTTCTTTGCATTATCCTCTGGAGGAAAGTTTCACCAAGAAGTGGGGGGTCCCATCTGTTGATGCGGTTGTTTCTTGTGTGAATGAAACCTGACTTGTCCTTGGATATTGCGCAGGTATTTAAAGGATCCAACTGATAAAAAGCTGGAAACCTTATTAAAAGTCTCCTTTTCCATGACTGGCGCTGTGGTGCAACCTACAGTCGCAGCCGTGGGGTTGTGTCGGTTCCTCAAGGAACAGGTTAAGCAGATGCTTGGGATCCTTCCCAGTGAGGAAGTAGAAAATTATGCAGAACTGCCTCATATTCTGTGCTTTATGATTGATGCGATTTTGGATTCTGTCCAACAAGCATCACGTTTGTCCCTCTTGTTGGTACACATGCGAAGGGCCCTATGGCTAAAGAATTGGGCAGCTGAGCTGTCATGCAAGAAGCATTTGATTGGGTTCCCGTTTAAAGGGGAATGTTTTGTTTGGAGAAGAATTGGATAAATTCGTCCAAAATATCAGGGAGTAAAATCTACTCTCCTTCCAATCAAAAAGAGCCAACGTCCGTCATTCAGGCGTGCTCTCTCTCCCGAAGCATCAAGCTCTAAGCAGTGGCAATGGCCTTCTCAGCCCTCCTCTACTAGAAGGGCTCAAGGCAGAGCCCAGGGGCAGGAAAAGACTTGGGGACGAAAGCCTGCCAAGCAAAGCCCAAGAACTTCCTTGTGAAGGGGCGCCCCGCTCGGCAGAGTGGGGGGAAGGCTCCCGCAGTTTGCAGGAGTCTGGCGGAAAGAGATCCAGGACAAGTGGGTGATCTCTTCAGTATCTCTGGGCTATAAGCTAGAGTTTCAGGAGATTCCACCTTCTCGTTTCCTAAGGTCAAGTAAAGCAAAAACCGCTATTTCTGGCCTTAGATCAGTTACTATCCCAGGGTGTGATAGTAGAGGTGAACCCGAAAGATCAGGGTTCGGGGTTTTTACTCAAATCTCTTCACCGTTCCAAAACCAAATGGAAGTGTCAGACCTATCCTGGATCTGAAAGATCTGAACCGGTTTTTACACATCCGGTCCTTCCGAATGCAGTCAATCCGCACTGTGGTCTCCTCCCTGCAAGGGGGAGAATTCATGGCATCAATAGATATCAAGGATGCATATCTCCATGTGCCAATTTTTCCCGCACACCAAAAATTTCTAAGGTTCGTGGTAGACCGGCGCCATTTTCAATTTGTGGCCTTGCCGTTCGGGCTTGCTACAGCCCCTCGAGTCTTCTCAAAGATTCTGGACCCTCTCTTAGCAAACTTAAGAGCTCAGGGTATAGCCGTCATGGCTTATCTAGACGACTTGCTTCTCATGGAGAAAAATGCAGCGTTCCTAAGTTGCAGCGTCACCAAAACGCTAGAACATCTAGAACGCCTAGGTTGGATCATAAACCTAGAAAAGTCGTCCCTACAACCGACTACCAGGTTGGAATACCTGGGTATGATCATCGACACCGCTCAGGGCAGGGTGTTTCTCCCAAGGCTAAAGCCTTGGCCATTGGGGATCTGCTACGCCTGATTCTGGGCAGAAGATCTTCCCCCATTCGGTTGTGCATGAGACTGTTAGGGAAGATGGTCGCCTCCTTCGAGGCCATCCCATTCGCCCAGTTCCACTCAAGGCCTCTGCAAGGATGCATCCTTGCGGCTGGGAACAGGAAGCCCCAATCTCTGGATCTTCCTATGCATCTATCCCCAGGGACACGCAAGAGTCTTGTCTGGTGGTTACAAACCAAGAATTTGCTGAAGGGCAAAACTTTTCTTCCTCTCTCATGGAAGATTATCACAACAGATGCCAGCCTGACAGGCTGGGGAGCTGTATTGGAGGAAACATGCTCGCAGGGGAAATGGTCTGCGACCGAGAATTTACTGCCCATAAACATCTTGGAGATCCGGGCAGTTTACACGGCACTCATAGAGTGGTCTTACAGACTGCGAGGTTTCCCGGTTCGGGTTCAGTCCGACAATGCCACAGCAGTGGCTTATATCAATCACCAGGGCGGTACCAGAAGTCTGGTGGCCCAAAAAGAGGTGAATCGCATACTTGTCTAGGCAGAAAAGCATGTTCCGTGTCTTTCTGCAGTCTTCATCCCAGGAGTGGAGAATTGACAGGCGGATTTCCTCAGCCGCCGGCAGTTGTGCCCAGGAGAATGGGCTCTGCACCCCGACGTGTTTCAGAACATATGTCACAAGTGGGGTACTCCATACGTAGATCTGTTTGCATCCAGGTTCAACAGGAAACTGGACAAGTTTGTATCTAGGACAAGAGATGCACTTGCTCAGGGGTCAGATGCTCTGACAGTTCCCTGGGATCAGTACAATCTGATCTATGCCTTCCCTCCGAGCCCGCTTCTGTCGCGGTTCCTGGGAAGAGTCAAGAGGGAGACAAAGTCGGTCCTAGAAAATATATCATTAACAGAATCTTGGCCTTTCTCCAGTCAGGCCTAGAAATGAATTTGGCCATAAGCACTATCAAAGTGCAGATTTTGGCCCTGTCAGTATTTTTTCAAAAGCCGCTTGCATCACATTCCCTAGTACGGGCTTTATCCAGGGGGCTATGCGGACAAATCCGTCAGTTAAACCTCCGGTATGCCCATGGGATCTGAATTTGGTTCTCTCGGCCTTACAGGGGCAACCAGTTGAACCTTTGCATCTGGCTTCTTTAGTTCTCCTGACTAAAAAGCTGGTCTTCTTAGTAGCCATATCTATGGCTAGAAGAGTATCAGAGTTGGCAGCTCTTTCCAGTAAGGAGCCGTATTTAATTATCCATAAGGATCGGGTGGTCATGCGTCCCAACGGGTCCTTTCTACCTAAGGTGGTTTCGGGTTTCCATTTGAATCAGGATGTAATCCTACCATCCTTTTTTCCGGACCCTCAGTCCACAGAGGAAGAATCTTTACACACTTTGGATGTGGTTAGAGCAATCAGTGTTTATCTTCAAGCAACTTCTCAGATAAGGAAAACTGATTGTTTATTTATTCTGCCGGAAGGCCATAGAAAGGGCCAGGCAGCGTCAAAGTCCACTCTCTCAAGGTGGATCAGGCAAGTTATTTCTCAGGCCTATGGCTTAAAGGGGAAGATTCCTCCTTTTCGGGTGAAAGCGCACTCTACTAGGGCTGTTAGTGCTTCTTGGGCAGTGCATCACCAGGCCTCCCTGGCTCGGATCTGTAAGGCTGCGACTTGGTCATCAGTCCACACATTCACCAGATTCTATCAGGTGGATGTCAGAGGGCAAGAGGATATCGCCTTCGGGCGCAGTGTACTGCAGGTGCAGTTTAGGTCCTCCGGTCCCTGGTGGTCTATATTTATGATCTGTGTCTCCCTCCCCTCAATCTGAGCATTGCTATGGGACATCCCACTATGTAATGAAGCTCCTGTGTCCCGTGATGTATGATCAAGAAAATAGGATTTTTATATACAGCTTACCTGTAAAATCCTTTTCTTGAGAGTACATCACGGAACACAGGGCTCCCGCCCCTCTTGGGTTTTACGTGGTTCCTTATTGCTTTGCTACAAAACTGAGTTGCCTCCCAAATGGGAGGGGTTATATAGGGGAGGAATTCTCCTTAATTAGGGTCAACCAGTGTCCAATCACCAGAGGTGCCTATATAACCCACTATGTAATGAAGCTCCTGTGTCCCGTGATGTACTCTCAAGAAAAGGATTTTACAGGTAAGCTGTATATAAAAATCCTATTTTATTGCACAGGTGGGCCGTTCGTGATATTTAATAATTACTCAGCTGCTTTAATTTGTGTCTCTTATATCAGCCTGGAGTTCAGCTTTGACTTATATGTGTGTATATTTGTGTGTCTGTGTGTCTGTGTGTATTTGTGTGTATGCGTGTGTATTATGTTCTTGGAATCAGCCAGCTGTCTGTTCTTCTCTTGGATCTAGGCTTGTTCTGCCTTGGGTCACATTACAGTGGAGATATAATTCTGTCTAGTCTCATCTCAGCTTCTGCCTTTCATTGTTTAATTCTCGCATAGCACAGGCTGCCTTGTTACGTTGTTGTTCTATACAACAGTATGCAATCCTTCGCTGCATGCAAAAATTAAAATCTTGGCTAAAGTCCAAATGCTTATTTCCGACAGAACATTTTTATAATTTCAGATGAATATGTCTGTTCCTGTTATCCTAAAAGATATCCAAGGTTTTTGTATATGGTATGTATGCTTTTTTTGGAGTATTAATCTTATGGTTGCCCTGCAGTCTAAGATAATGTTAGAACCTTGACAGTAGTAGATCATCCTTCAGGTAAATAGAGAATGCAACCTTCACAGGTGTACACCAACCTGTAGCTAGTCAGATTTACTAGAACCTTCACTGGGTCACGAAAAGTGACAGATTACTTAGGAGAGCATTAGCATACTATACTGTATCTATAGAGCCTTCTCACAATAGGGTAGGGCTACAGAGCACCTCCCCCTATAATTCTCCCTAGATTGGGGGTTGTTCTGAAGTTCTCAGAGACAGCTGAGAACTATGTAAGATTCTTACACATTAACTGTATTTTTCTGACACTCATTTGAAATTCTGACCACTTTTGTAATTTATACTCCTCTACCAGACCCCATAGTCCCCATAGTCAAGAGGGTGACACCTCTGTTAGGAGAAACAGTGGTGTCAACCTCACTCCCAGCTAACTGGACAAAGATTTAGTTGCAACTGACAAATCATAAACTCAACACATTTCTTCATCAGGACTTCCTCGGGAAGCATGCACTGCTTCTTGAGGGATTTCTGCTGATGAAACATGTTGAGGCAATGTGATGTCAGTTGCTTGGGAATCTGGAAGATCTCATTATATGTTCTTTTGTAAGTGCATTTCTTTTATTATACTAAAGGTAGTTTTAACATATGGAGGCTATTTCTGCTTGATTTTAATGCTGAGCAGTGGGCTGAGGGGATAAAATAAACTTTTGCTGCTTTGCGAGGGTTAGGGTGTTTTATTTCTGCTGAAGCAAATATTTTATAATAATACAATAAAAAGTTATCTCCCTGCTCAAGTCAAAATCCCCAAGTACAGATCTCCATCCCCAGTACATATCTCCCCCCTAGTATAGAGCTTCCCCCAGGCAGAACCCATCCCCCCAGTACAAATCCCCCCCCCAATAGAGTCCCCAATGCAGATCCTACCCCCAGTTCAAACTCCCCCAAGTACAGGTCTCCTTAATAATCGCCCCCCCCCCCCCATAAAACACACTAACCATTTAAGCCTGGCATTTAAGAGAGTAAAGAGTAGGACAAACAGAGTAAATCTACCTAGCAGGGACACAAATAGCAATACAGTTATGACATCAACTCAACATATACAGTGGTGTGAAAAAGTGTTTGCCCCCTTCCTCATTTCCTGTTCCTTTGCATGTTTGTCACACTTAAGTGTTTCGGAACATCAAACCAATTTAAACAATAGTCAAGGACAACACAAGTAAACACAAAATGCAATTTGTAAATGAAGGTGTTTATTATTAAAGGTGAAAAAAAATCCAAACCATCATGGCCCTGTGTGAAAAAGTGATTGCCCCCCTTGTTAAAACATACTATAACTGTGGTTGTCCAGTTCAATTTCTCTAGCCACACCCAGGCCTGATTATTGCCACACCTGTTCACAATCAAGGCATCACTTAAATAGGAGCTGCTTGACACAGTAAGGTCCACCAGAAGATCCTTAAAAGCTACACATCATGCCGAGACCCAAAGAAATTCAGGAACAATTGAGAAAGAAAGTAATTGAGATCTATCAGTCTGGAAAGGGTTATAAAGCCATTTCCAAAGCTTTGGGAATCCAGCGAACCACAGTGAGAGCCATTATCCACAAATGGCGAAGACATGGAACAGTGGTGAACCTTCCCAGGAGTGGCCGGCCGCCCAAAATTACCCCAAGAGCGCAGCCACGACTCATCCAAGAGGTCACAAAAGACCCCACAACAACGTCCAAGGAACTGCAGGCCTCACTTGCCTCAGTTAAGGTCAGCGTTCATGCCTCCACCATCAGGAAAAGACTGGGCAAAAATGGCCTGCATGGCAGAGTTCCAAGGAGAAAACCACTGCTGAGCAAAAAGAACATCAAAGCTTGTCTCAATTTCTCCACAACACATCTTGATGATCCCCAAGACTTTTGGGACAACATTCTGTGGACCGATGAGACAAAAGTGGAACTCTTTGGAAGGTGTGTGTCCAAGTATATCTGGCGTAGAAGGAACACTGCATTTCATAAAAAGAACATTATACCAACAGTAAAATATGGTGGTGGTAGTGTGATGGTCTGGGGCTGTTTTGCTGCTTCAGGACCTGGAAGACTTGCCGTGATAAAAGGAACTATGAATTCTGCTGTCTACCAAGAGATCCTGAAGGAGAATGTCCGACCATCTGTTCGTGTACTCAAGCTGAAACGAACTTGGGTTCTGCAGCAGGACAATGATCCTAAACACACCAGCAAGTCCACCACCGAATGGCTGAAGAAAAACAAAATGAAGACTTTGGAGTGGCCTAGCCAAAGTCCTGACCTGAATCCTATTGAGATGTTGTGGTATGACCTTAAAAAGGCCGTTCATGCTCGAAAACCCTCTAATGTAACTGAATTAGGACAATTCTGCAAAGATGAGTGGGCCAAAATTCCTCCAGGACGCTGTAAAAGCCTCATTGCACGTTATCGCAAACGCTTGGTTGCAGTTGTTGCTGCTAAGGGTGGCCCAACCAGTTATTAGGTTTAGGGGGCAATCACTTTTTCACACAGGGCCATGATGGTTTGGATTTTTTTTCACCTTTAATAATAAACACCTTCATTTACAAATTGCATTTTGTGTTTACTTGTGTTGTCCTTGACTATTGTTTAAATTGGTTTGATGTTCCGAAACACTTAAGTGTGACAAACATCCAAAGGAACAGGAAATGAGGAAGGGGGCAAACACTTTTTCACACCACTGTATCTAAAACTTAAAAGTAAAAAAGTTGCCTTTAGGTACATTTTAAACAAGCATACAATATGATATGTATCCATACACTGTGTTGTTTATTGTAAGTTATAAAAAATAGTACACATTTATCATGGTTTAAAAGGGCACTCAAAACCAAGTGTATTTGGGGTTTACCCAAGGAGGAATTGTACATGTTTCATGGGTCAATAAACAGGAGTAGAACATAGCCATTTTGTCCAGTGGGATATGGCAATGCTAATTCACTGCTGTTTATGCTACAATGCACCCCCTGCACCCATGTAATTTCACAATGTTTTAAACTGACATGACATGACAGCAATATACAGTGATATTAAATTATCCAACAGCATCAAGACTTCTGAGAAATGTTCCTTTCCCTTATAAAGTTCCTTTCAATAATTCATTGATAGTGGTCTCCCCTGCCACACCATTACCGAGGTGGTGAGAGAGAACCGCAGTGCTTGGCATGAGCTGCTAGAAGGGCTGCAATTAAATTTCCATGACTTTATACCTATTACATGACACATTAAACAGCAATCTGTCTAAATACTAAACCGCCCTTAAGGAATCCATATAATTTTAACTCTGGCAACAGAACAGAACAGAACAGAATTTCGGCCAATTTCAGTTTTTATCAGTCATAAAAGCATCTGCATTAAAATCTTCCATAACACCTGTTTTATACCTGGATCTTGTGTTCCATATTCTGTCCTACTGTTTGTTTATGGCTATATTACAATAAAATGTATACAAACCATTAAAAAAAATATATTTATTTGCTTAACAGTGTAGAAATAAGAATTTTTGTATGGTTTATTAAACATATTGCAAACAAAACTGTCTACAGTATAGGGTTACATTGTGCGAATGTGAAGAGCCCCCTGATAATTATTTCTGGAATGTTAAAGCCTCTAGGCAAACAGATAAATTAAATACACAGGTGAAATACATACTGTATATGGGAGCTGTTTTATCTGTGGTGCACGCCCCCCTAGGGGACTGCTTCGATTTACCTGCTCATCTGCATTGCCATGACCTTGCGAACCTTACAACCCACCCGACATGACAAGGGTAGGTCAGATCTGCCCAACCTTTTGCTTCTTAACCTACCACCACTTACCCATACCTTGTATCCCCCTTAAATAAACACACTACACCATAGGTGGGGTAAATGGCCAAGAAGGCCTTTTATTAACATAACAACTTTATTCAACATCAACAATTTCAAACAATTACCGTCCCCATGTATACCCCAACTACACTTTACCTGCCCTCTATATCCTGTAATATATATTTTTGAGGTCCTTGACGGTACCAAACTATTCTCTCTTCTAATTGTGTGTCCGAGGCACCACCTAGCCGAGCTGCCATCCCAGCCGCTACTTATGCCGGCTCGGAGCCTAAACCCAGCTGACCTCAGTCACCCCAGGGTCCTTATAATACCCGGTCACTATCCAGTGACCCGTTCCCACTCGAGGACACCATACCGTAGATAGTTCCCCACCGCTTATCCGAAACACCAACTGCTACCACCGCCAAGGACCCCAAAATGCCCCATGACTAACACCTGCTCAACCTAACATCTGATGAAGGGCGGGAGGGTTGGATGCTCTCTCACAGCTACCTCCTTCTGTGACGACCCCTCCCATTCCATCACTTTATAAGAACTAATAATAAGCCCACCTCTGCACCAAAATTGGCCCAATAACCTTGACCTCCTGCCAAACCCTTGACCACACCTAATTAACCCCTTCTTGTTGGCTGGCCTTACCACCTTATCATGTTCCCCCTACGCTGACTCTGTTCCTTCCCAGCTCCGGGCTTTCTCTCTGGGTTCAGACATCATTGCAATACCTTCAAGTAATAAGGCAGCACTCAATATATTCTATTAACATTTACTGGAATACTTCAGTTAAGGTGTGGTTATACAAAGAGGTAATGGTTCAAATGAGTTTGGGATAGCAGCTCAAACTCAGTCAAATGACCACTTAAGAAATGTCATTTGAGACAGAAGGCAACAACAGAATATTATATACACCTATGTACAGTAGAATACCACTTGGACATATCCTGAAAGGATAAACGAGTTAAGCAGCAATACTGACAGTACTTCTAGAAAGAGAAACCCAGGCCAGCCTGTTTAACCTCTGATCCTAATGAGAGATGCAGCTAAACATGGATGGTGTAAGAGCCCTTTAAGTAGCAATGACAAAATGTCCACGTTGCAGATCTGATGGTCTTCACCGGCAGTCAGAGCTCATTAATTGTATCCAATAGGGTGTAGTAACAGAGTGGTAGTATATCTTGTGATCACTGTAGCTAAAGAGAATTATGCACAGTGTTTAAATGAAGGTGCAGTGAAGTGTTCCCAAGGTAAAGCTGTCTGTGCACAGTGTCCGAATGAGACAAAGGAAAAGGATTGCAAAGATAGGCAAAGACCCTCTCACCAACGACCAGGCCAATTCAATGCCTTCCAGCTAGCGACTCCCGAATTGGAGTTCTGGCCGCAGATCCACTTGTGATGATCCCCCGTTACGGAGCCCGAAGTGTGGATAGCTGCACTGTAGAGACGGTGACGCTGATCAGAAATCTGATAAACAGCAGGCAGCGATGGATCCCTTCTAGGTCAGGTAGGAATGCTGTGGACCACGAGGTAGGCCGCAACCTCACTCTCTGTGCGTTGAGAGGTCCTTCACACACGAGGCCCCGAAGGAAGAGACCATGAGACGGGTCTCTGGTTTATTTTATAGTTCTTCCCAGCAATCTCCCTGGTGGTAGCAAAGATTCCTGGGATATGTAGTCTGGATGCATAGTCATGCAGGGGAACAGCCGGCTGTTGGAACTACCAATCCCACAATGCCTTTGGTTGGGCTCACAAATATGATGTCCATTTGATAACGCTGGGCATTAGAGGGATAATATGGTACACAGATATGGCAGGGGATAGCTGTTCATTGCAATTATAGTCCATATTGTTATATATGACAATTGGATTTATATTTCTGTACATCTAGTTATAAGATTTAAACAGCTATTCCACCTAACATAGTCCTATCTGGCAGAGCATTAGACCCGAGTTTTCTGCATTGCCGTTCTGTGTGTGCATGTCACAGATAGAGCAGCCTATTCATGTCAGTGGGCTACCCTGCCGGCCAGAAATACTGGAAGAGAAGTCCTCGACCTGTTTTTTTTAAATCGTGCTGCACCATACCACATGGTACTGTGGCACCATGTGATTTGGCAGGTGCAAAATGTGTCATGGGTGCCGATGCATGGAAGTAAGTGGAGCACGTTTCACTGTGGGTTAGGAACGTGTGTCCAGCTGCAGACATGGGAACCTAGCCCTACAGGTCTTGTCTCCCCCCTCAGCCTGTGACTGGCCAGTAAAAAGAGAAGCAGCACACTGATGAGCTTATCGTTCTGTCACCCTGCTGTCTCCTCCTATCAGCATGTTCCTTGTTAGCACACAGGCACTGCAACACCACTGACTAGCTCCTTGTGCTGCTACTCCCTTGCCCAGCCTGAGCTGTGCTACTGTACAAGGAATTGCTAGAGGATAACGTTAAAGTTAAATTGAAGCACTTGCAATGCTTGCACTGAAAAAAATGTATTTAATGATTTAATAAAGAGCTGCGTTTGTGTCTTTTATATTTATTTATTTTTTTACATTTTTTATGTATTTTACAAAGCTGCATTTGTGTCTTTGTCTGGTGTTTAGTGTTAAATGCACTGGGGCTGTGCTCCCCAGTGCATCCAAAGTCTATCATGGTTCCTGGAGCCGAAAGTGACAGAAACTTGCTTCCAGCAACATGAACTTGTTTTCTTTATAATGGTGTATAATAAGCAACACAGTAATTTACTAGATAGCTTAGTTCGGCAGGGATGATAGTCTATCACATTTTGAAATCTTGCATCTTCTATAAGTGAAGCATCCCTCAGGCAGAATATGACAGTCAGGCAACTTGACTGTTTTTGAAAATACATCTTTGGTGGCAGGCAGATGCCCACTGGCTGCTTGGGTAAACATCTATCAGACAAGATAGAAAAGATGTTCCGATCATTACCTGCTTTCCTCAGGATGACCAGTGCCAGCATTGTCTGCCGAAGTCGCACAAATTTCCCCTTGTTCAATCATAGACATAAACTCGCCAAGCCAGTAGAGCCAACCCTAAATGTTTAAGGCTGTCATAGACTAGCCTGACATCAAGCTGGTCTGGGGTCAGATTATTATTGCAGTAAACTGCAGTCACCTGTGACATCACTGGACAAGCCAAAAGAACCCTGGCAGTGCCCCCCCCCCCCCCCACCCAAATAGGCAGCCACCGGATGCCTCACTGGGCCATCTTTCTTCGATATCTGGCATGGAATTTCCAAAGGAGTTTAGGGGCATGGATGTTGATCTTCAGTTCCCAGGAGCTCTCTTCGAGTGGATACCCCTTCCACTTGATCGTTTATTGGATTTGCCTGTCTTGCTTTCTGCAATGAAATACTGACTCCACCTCATATTCAGTTTCTTCTCCAACAGTTACTGGTGACGGAGGCGGTTCCACTCTCCCTGGGAATGGCCGACTTAAGGAGAGAGACATGAAAAACTAGGTGAATCCTATAAGAATCAGGCAAGGATAATTCGAATGCCACTGGTTTACCTCATGTTTGACTGGAAACGGCCCAATGTATCTCGGCCCCAGCTTCTTCAATGTGCATGGCAATTTCAGTCATGATGGATATCAGCAGCTGAAATATAAATCCCAGCAAACAGTCCGCTTATGTTAGGTAGTGAAAAGTGTCAATGTTGGTCTTCCCAGCAATGGAATCAAGCGACCACGCAATTCAATTCAACCTGGAACAATTACTTGTCTGGAGTGAATTAAAGAGAATTAAATACTCTTACCAGAGGAGTTGGACACATCTGTCATATGACAGTGGGTCAAATGCGCTTGAAATCCTAGGTGGTATCAATCAGGTGTTATGCGTTGTTGGCAGGTCCCCGTTAGTCACCGCACTGTCGCCGGATTCCACGGTTCACTGGGAATCCTGATATGAGTGGCTGGATCATTCGTCTCCAGGATCAACAAGGTCCAATTATTCACATTGGGGTGCCATCCAAAATATGGTAGATCATATAAAAAAAGGGGTTCAAAAAGAAGGGCGGCTCCAAATGGTGCAGGTCAGACGGTAACCAATAGGTTTATTTAAAAAGTCATAAAAACCATGACATAAAAGCAATAAGTGATCACAAATTAAAATCGAACATAAGAAAAGCAATGTGGGGTACAAAATGCAAGCCCGACGCGTTTTCGACAGCAAAAGGTCTTCAACAGGGGCACTGTCCTTATCTTCTATTTTCAGGAACATTTTTATAAGATTGTATCCTTATGGTATCAGACCCCAGTAGACCTTAACCATATGTATATTGCCACCTCTAACATCTACTGGTGATGCCAGGAAGCTGAGGGCTCCTATCTTCATATTTGGTGGGTCTGTCGCCTGATTTCACAATTCTGGCAGAACATATTTCTTTCCTATAACTCCATGTACATTTTCAATATCCAGCCTACCCCTGATTCATCTCTAAAATTAAAAAGGGCATCCTACAGCATTGTTTACTAGCGGCCATTTCTTGGCATTGGAGGTCCACCTCCATGGACAACCTCGTGGAATGGGCTCAGATTTGAAATTAAATTATTGCAATAGAAACTCTGGTCACAGAAGAGGCCATGGATGTGGTGGCGGGTCTTTAGTGATTCTTCCACTTTTCGAGCCCTAGTGGCAAAATAATTAGTTCTTTCCCTTTGCTGCTTCTTCAAGCATTTTTCAGATTCCCCCTACCCCCTTTTAGTCACCCACTTCTTCCCTCCTACAAATTCCCCTGTACTGGAATACTTTTAATATTTTTTTCTTCCCTAAAGGTCAGATTTCCATCTATTGGTTTTCTAGCACCCTGCTTGTTGCAGGGTTAATGTATATTTTTTAGATTGTTTAAATCCAAGATACTTTGTATTAGTAAATGTTTATTGTTAGGGTATTGCAATCATATGCATTTTTGTATGTAAGCAATTTTCTAAAAAAAAATAAAAAATTCAAGAGGAACTGCAGTCTGCTCATATAATTTGTAATAAAACATCTTTGTATTCTGAGGCTTCCCTCCAACCATTTTGTATACTGACGGGATATACTTGCCAAATATGCTGCAGAAATCTCCCTCCACTGAGTCTGGCTGCATCCATTTTAACTGTGTGCAGCTGAAGCTGCTGCCTGTTCACTTCCTGGATTTACACAGACACACAGAGGCACACCTCTAGCTCTGCAGCTTTCATTGGCCCTCTTATGACTCATCCTCCCTCCCTTCTTGGCAAACTCTCACAAGTGTGAGAGAGAGAGCAGTGCATGATGTCATAAGCCTAGGTTTTTTACCAGACAAAAAAACAGGAAGTGGGCTGTATAAGGTATTTACTGGCAGAAAAAAAATGTTTTACTATCCAAAGTTAAAACGAAAAGGGCAGAGACTTTAATAGATGGAAAGATGAAAAAATAACTGCAGTTCCGCTTTAACAATAATTTTTGGATTATATTCTGCTGAAAGACCTGTGAGTGCCTCAACCTACGCTTGTTGATCTATTAATGTTTTCTTAATTGCAGTGCACTCAGGAGGAACTCCGTTATTGCGTGCAAGTGACTACAATTGGAAAATTCAAATATCTATATATAATTGGTAAAGCCGAAGTTTAGTCAAATAGCACCAGGGATTCTACTTACCAGTAATGAAAGTGTTCTCTGAGCTGGTGGCTTCTGTGTTCAGTAGGAATGCTCAGTTCTCTGCCCCAGATACCCCCTCAGCCACGTGGTCAGGGGTCAGGCTTGAAAACCAGTATCTATAACAGTAAAGAGGCTCCCACTAACCAGCAACTAAACCAGCAGGTCACCCCTAGAAGATGACAAGGTGCAGGATCTAAGCACTAACTGGTATCTAGTAGAGCTCCTGATGGTGGTGATGTGTTTTGCTGTTTGATTTAGCACCAGGTCTTCGTCCTCAGGAGGTGAGTCAGCCAGGGCCCAGTAGCAGATAGAACAGATAGGGATCAAGCAGACACCCCCCCCCCCCCCCCAAGAAAATATAAAAGCTATATTTTGCTACAAAATACAATCAAATCTTTAGCAGACACAAATACAACATAACTCACAGAATTCCTGCTAAAGCAAAAAGATAAAACTAAGTTAATAAATAATAATGAAAAAATATACAGGCTGGGCAATTGGAGCTTCGGCATCAGAGAGACAGCGGGAGAGAAACAAGGCTCTGTTTACACTACTGCGAGTTGTTGTGCGACTTGACACACATGACAAGTCAAAATCCATGTATTTCAATGGTCCCCATTCTAATTGGTGCGACTCAAGTCGCAGCGACTCCAAAAAAGGTTTTTGCACTACTTTGTTTCGACTTGTCGCATGGTTCTCATCAGTCGCATAACATCGCATCAAAAATTGCACTGCAAAGTTGCACTATAAATTGTGCGACTTTGGGGTGCGCAATAGTGGAAACCTAGCCTTCTAGTAGTTTAGAGGCAGCTGAGTTTACAAGAATTTATTTTAAAGAAAAATTGCATTCGGGACTGTAGTTTATCGCCATTTCAAACCCCAAACATGTGTAGCTGTGGTAAACTGCATTTATGAGCATTGGTGTTTATAAGTGTTTTTAAGGCTGGGTTCACACCGCTGCGGCAGCGAGAACCGGATGTAATTCGCACCGCACTGCAGTGCAAATCACATCCGATCTCTGTGCGATGCGAGTTCAGCCATACAGATAGTATAGCTGAATTCGCATCGCACCCACCGCAAACTCGCACGGACCCTTTTTTTGGTCCGTAGCAGAATCGGATCGCATGGGTGTTCACACCATGCGATACGATTCCTGTCCGAGTTTTCAGATCGCACTGCAATATGTGAACTGATCTGGGGGTGTCATTAACATTTCACTGACACTCCCAGCAGTCCGCATAGGGCAGTGTGAACTGCCGGCGGGAGGCATGCGATGCGGGAAAACGCCGCGGATTTGCGGCGTTCCCACATCGCTCCAGTGTAAACCCAGCCTAAAGGGGAAACTATTTCTGATCATTTTTGAACATATGAAAGGGGAAACAATTTATGATCATTTTTGAACATATAAAAATGTTGAATTGTAAGCATGATTAAAGGGGAAAACATTTCTGATAATTTTTGAACAAATAAAAATGTTGAAAAAAAACATAATTTCTCCACATGCGATTGCCTGCATCAATGGATGAGACTAGTAGCGATGAACTCTGGTCCTCTCACAAAATTTTCTAGGAGAGACCAGCATTCAGATGCTGGATGAAGAGTTCTGCAATTGTTGTGTAGTGCTCTGATGTTTAGGGCCGGTTCACACTGCAGGCGAGGGGAGGCGACACCGACTTGCCTCGCCGCGACCTGCCGCGACCTCAGCGGCAACTTGCAGATGACTTCTGTATAGAAGTCAATGCAAGTCGCCCCGAGGTCGCCCAGAAGTAGTACAGGAACCTTTTTTCTGAGTCGGAGCGACTCGAGTCGCTCCTCTCAGAACGGTTCCATTGTACAGAACGGGGGCGACTTGCGAGAGCGCGGCGAGGCGAGTCTTGTCGCCTCGCATCGCCCGCAGTGTGAACCGGCTCCAAGGCAGGTTTGCTAGTAAATTTACCTGCCAGATTTTTTCAGATTTAAAACAAGAATTCAACATATCAAATAGTACCTTTTATAAGTACTTACAACTTAGGCCCGCGATCCAAACCCAGTTCAGGTCACAAATAATCGAATGGACTCAGCTTTCCATTTTGACCAGTATAATTAATTCAGATGTATCTAAAGGCCTAATCTCTAAAATATATACTAGTTTGGAAGCTAGAACAATAAGCAGAATAGGACTTTCTAAGAGTAGAGCTAAATGGGAAAGAGACATAGGGGCAATAACAACAGAGGATTGGGGAGAAATCCTGCAAAGAGGAAGGGTTGGTCTCAATCTCTCCCTCACAGAAGCTATCACACCTATTTCTGCTCCATAGGGTATACTACACTCCAGCAAAAATGTTTAGTTTTGGATGGAAACAAGATGATCATTGCCCTAGATGCGGAGCATCAGGGGATTTTATCCACATGCTTTGGAGATGCCCAAAGCTATTTAAGTATTGGATTGAAGTAGTAGACAGTATAAATAAAATCTTTAACGCTACCCTGGAACCAACGGCTTAGATCTGCTTACTGGGAAGTGTGGAGAGGGGCAGAGCCCCGATAGAAACTCTGGAGACAGTTTTGAGATGCCTTTTCCAGGCAAGAAAAATGATTACACAGAAATGGCAGGCACATACCCCCCCCCCCCCCCCGCTGCTGCAGAGTTGGGTTGATACAGTCAATTTAGTAGTGGGAAATGAGAGAATGATGTATACTCGACAGGGTAATTATGGGAAATTTATTAGAATGTGGAAGTCCTGGCTAGATGAGAGGGGGTATCCCCCTTAAAGGGGGATTGGGACATATTTATATTTTTCCCTGTTTTTCTTTCTTTTTTCTTTTCTTCTTTTTTTTTTTTTCTCTTTTTCTCCCTTCTTTTGTAATTTTTTTTTCTTTTTTTGTATAATTAGTGGATATAAGTACACTTATATGGTGCAGGGATGGGGGGAAGTTAGGAAGAGGGGGGGAAGTTAGGAAGAGGGTGGGAGGGTTTGGGTAGCTGAGGAAATAGTATTGTTATCTGATATAATTTAGAATATTGTAACATTTATGTTGTGAAGAAAGTATTTTTCATAATTGCTATTTTTTATACTGTAATTTCTGTTATTGCTATGTTCTTGGTGTTAAATTATTATATAAATGAATAAAAAAATGATTAAGTAAAAAAAAAATTTACCTGCCAAATTATAGTAGCCTTGGTCAATTGCTAGGAGGTCAGTTCTAGAATTGCTGCACTTCTCTCTTTTGTCGCTAGATGGCCGGGTATCTGGTGGCATTACATAAGACAAGGGCTTTGAAAGGACAGATTAGGAATAGATGGGGTGTCTCAGCCAATGGGCAGGAATTTTCTTGGGTTCCTTGGCCTGCTGGAAGAGCCTATTTATTTGGGTGAGGTCAGGTGATCAGGATTCTGTGCCACCTGGACAGCTGTCTGGGTGGACATGTATTATGCTGCCCCAGGCTGCTAGGCCAGAGCCTGAGGCCTATCTTGGGGACATCTGGCTGCTAGGCTGTCTGAGGGCCTATCCAGAAGCAAGAGAGAGCAGAGTAGGGTTGGGATTGTGGCTTACAGTCCAATCAGAAGGGGCAGTTCTGCCAGCTGGAGAACCTGTCGTGGTCGGAGGTAGAGGGAAACCACTAAGGGACCATCCACCTTGTTACCAGGGACCACTGTAAGTAGCTGAAGCAAGTACCTGAGTAGTATTCTCACCAACTGGGGGCAGTGAAGAATTGGGAAACTTCAGCAGAGGTCAAGCCAGGGACCCAGCCAGCGGAAGGGTGACAATTGCAGAGCATTATTGTGTGTCATGCCAGGGTGGGGTGAGGCTTGAAGAGTGTATGTGAGTGCCAAGTTAGGGAACTAGCAGGGACGCGGGGGTGACGCTTGAGGAAATCACTTAGTGAGAAGATTGGAAGAGCTCAGAAGATCCAGTGGCAGTGGATCAGCAGGTCTACGTGATAGACTGGGAGCTCAGTTGAGTAAAGATCTACAATACGAGATTGTGGAAGAAATTAAAGAGTTCATTACAACTTTGTTAGAAACTGTTCAAACTGTTCAAGAAGGATGTCAGCAATCCCTAACTCTGGAGGTCACCATTAGGCTTGGAAAGGCCTGGGACTTGGCTACAGTTGTACATCACTAATCCCCCTCCCTGTGTGGGGCCTCCCTGTGTGCTCAGGCCCCTTTCATGAGGACTGGTGGTCCCCCCCTATCAGCAGCCCTGATGACAGGCACTTGACAACAGTACCGACTAGGCCTGCCCTTTCTTTCCCCATGCTCCATTGAAAGCACTCGTACTATAGGTTCCCACAATGCCAAGCATTCCAAGATTGGAGAACAGGCGGATGAATGAAAGGTTAGCCTGCTCCAATCACAGGACGCTTTGCATTGTGGGAACCTGTAGTATGGATGATATAAATGGAGTTGGGTCACAAGGGCAAGCAAAGTCAGTACTTCTGACAAGAGCCCGTGACAGGCGTGGCCACTATTATTAACCCTCGCAGCACCCGGAAGATCCCCACTGTGGAGGTATCACAAGGGCAAAAGACTAGGGATTTCTACTGTAAACAGCAGCCAACAGCACATGGTCATTGCTGGTAAGTAGCATCACTGGAGCTGTTTAAAAATATATATTTTCACTAAACTTGAGCTTTAGTGTACAGTGAGGTGTCTATTTTAACGGGCTGGAGATCTGCTTTATTATTCATATGATACTCTCTCAGCTCTCAGTTCGAATATTTTGTGCTGTTCTAGGTATGATGTTCTATCTATGCCATACATTTACACCCGCTGAGTCGTTTAATAATTGTCTTCTCTATTACAGCCTAGTGATGTGCAGTACTGAGCTCTGTACAGAATGTCTTCATCATATTGTGCGAGAACTGGCATAAAACTTTCTTACCTAGAGACAAATTCATTTTCCTGGCCCAGATCTCACATACTGTCTCTCTGCAATTAGCTGGCTTGCGGGGTCTGTAATATGCTGTCTCAGGAGCATTTGGGAACAAAGGACCTTGTTGCTTACAATGCAGTTCTTGGTAAAGGGTCTGTCAATCAGTAGAGAGGCAAGACGATTAGTTGGGTGAATGGACAGCTAGGCACGGATAAAATCACACTTCTCATGGATGGACAGACAGCTCAAGGGATTAGTGGGGGCCTGCCAGTCTCCCTGTACACATATTGTAATATGAGGGCCCAGATTAACCACTTTCAGACCGGACCAATTTGCTGGTCAAAGACCAGACCACTTTTTGCGATTCGGCACTGCGTCGCTTTAACTGACAATTGCGCGGTCGTGCGACGTGACTCCCAAACAAAATTGACGTCCTTTTTTTCCCACAAATAGAGCTTTCTTTTGGTGGTATTTGATCACCCCTGCGGTTTTTATTTTTTGCGCTATAAACAAAAATAGAGCGACAATTTTGAAAAAAACGCATTATTTTTTACTTTTTGTTATAATAAATATCCCCCAAAAATATATAAAAAAACATTTTTTTCCCTCAATTTAGGCCGATACGTATTCTTCTACATATTTTTGGTAAAAAAAAATCGCAATAAGCGATTATTGATTGGTTTGCGCAAAAGTTATAGCGTTTACAAAATAGGGATAGTTTTATAGCATTTTTATTAATAATTTTTTATTATTTTTTTTCTACTAGTAATGGCGGCGATCTGCGATTTTTATTGTGACTGCGACATTGTCGGGGACCCATCGGACATTTTTGACACATTTTTGGGACCATTGTCATTTATACAGTAATCACTGCTATATAAATGCAGTGATTCCTGTGTAAATGACACTGGCAGTGAAAGGGTTAACCAGTGGGTGGCAGTGTAGGGGTTGAGTGTTCCTAGGGATGTGTTACTAACTGTGGGGGGGTTGGGCTTTCATTTAGTGTACACTGATCTCTGCTCCAATCACATGGAGCAGAGATCAGCGTCACTAGTTGCTAGGCAGAATGGAAAAATGTTGTTTATACAGCATTTCCTCCATTCGGCCGCTCCGTGAGACGATCGCGGGGATGTCCGCGGCGATCGAGTCCGCGGGTCCCGCTCCCGACCAGCGCGGGAGCGCGTCGCCGGCGGCGCGCTCCCGATGGCAGGGCGGCATCGAATATTGGACGTACATGTACGCCAATATGCCTGCCCGTGCCATTCTGTCGACGTACATCGTCGTGCGCTGGTCGGGAAGTGGTTAAAGGAGTTTCCTATATACATTAGCATTTAAAATACTTTGTTAGCTGTTCAATCCAGAGTGGCAAATTTTTACAGACCAATCCTAACAATTGCCACTGTTTAAAGTCTATGTAAACCCTATGGGCTCATTCACACTGCCCCTCAACGGTTGAGCCATGAAAATCCCACGGTTGAGCCGTGCGTTTTCTGCATGCACTACTTTTTGAAATGCATGGCTACCGCATTGCATGGTACTTTTGTACCATGCAATCCAGTTTGGGCAAATGCACTATGTTTGCGACCTGCATGTGGGGTGTCGTTAACTTTTCACTCATCCCCCACAGAAGATCGCAAGGGTAGTGTGATTGCCATGCTCTGCACGAAGCCACACAGGAACGAGTGCATTCTAGCGTGAATGGGCCCTTAAACCAATTTCTGACAGTGAATGCAGTTTTCATTCAGGAAAGTTCATTCACTCCAAAATTGAATGTCAAAAAGCAAAAAAATGTTTGCTGATGAGAATTTTCTCTAGAAATGCTTGTAGTAAAGTTCACTCGAAAACCTATGTGTGCATGGACAACCTTAGTCCTCTTTTTCGCTGAAGCCATGGTCACATGGTCATCCAGCGTTGGGTTCTTTTTCGCTCTGTTTATGTCCTGCTGGGCTCCTTCTACCAGGTGTCCATGTCACTGTCTGAGTGATGTGGACTATTCCCTTTGGCTGGCCAGCAGAGGGGTTCTCTTAGGATCCAGAAGAGTTCTGACATTGAATCAAGAGGCGTGAAGGAAACTATGTGGTAAGGGATATTGTGCGACACTGGTGTAGTGGTCTGCGCAGAAGGTAATGTTGTCAGTGAGGTACCCAAATGGGGGACTCAAGTCATTATAACTAACTTCACCAAGTGTAGCACCCTCTACCAATAGGTAGGTGCCAGTATTGGATTTTACTAGTGAAACTGTCAGCACAGGTAAATTTAGGCAGGCCTATGCTGCAAGCTGGGCCTGTCTGTTTTGATCTTGGGCTGGGAGTGGTTAGAGTAGTAGTGGGTGTGGCCACTTGTGCTCTAGTTTTGAGGAGCCTCCCCTGCTTTCAGGGAGCATGTTCTGGAAGAAGGGCTGGGTCTAGAACTGGAGTGGCAGGCAGCTCACATGGTAGCACTGACCAATCCCCAACTGGTATTTGCAGGGGGCGGGCCTCCTATATAGGCTAAGGTAACATGCCACTGGGAGCTAGTGCAAAACGTCAGAAATTTTCCTTGTTCGCTGTGTTTGTTGAGCTGTGATGTGATTCTTCAATAAAGAAAAGTGGTTTTCTCAAGTGTGCGGCAGTCCAGAGCTTGTTTTTCGTCTGATGCTACTGGGAGAAGTTGTCGGCCGGGTGAAGTGGAGAATGGAAAAAGAGTGATAGGATTTCCAGATCCAATAAGATACCAGGAAGCCTCACATTTGGCTAGAGTGACGGAGTGGTGTGGGCTTAAAAATAAGAAGCCCTGGATACAGATAGAACAGGCATCGACAGATATTCCATTGGAAGGTCTAGTATGCATACCAGAAGCTGAGGTGCCAGCAGAAGTGAGGAAACATTCAACAATAGACGCGACTTTGCGGACGATTAAAAAGATTTTTTTTTAAACGCCTATCTCGACAAATCCTAGTCCATTGCTCCAGGTTCTGGGTACACCGGCATTTGAGCCGGGAATGACGGACCCAAGGTTTAGAGCAATAAGACGTAGAGGCTTCAGCAGGATCATCCACTTTTCAGTGGATAATCGTCTAATGTCAAAAAAAAGATTGAAAGAGAAATAGCACCTGAATTTGATTTTTTTTAGAATGATGCAGCTAGAAGACTTTATTAGATCTAAATTAAATACATATGCAGAAGTGAGAGCATTGACTGCGTTTGAGGAGACATGTTTGAAGGAAGAGTCAATGAGACACTCGTTGTCTTATTTTTACACTATATTGACAGGAGTAGAGATGACTCAGGAACTCACCTTCCTTCAAGGGAGAGAGATGTAGAGACGTCATTCCCCCAAGAACAGAAGGGCAGGATTTTGCTATTTAATCAAAAGGCATCAGTAGCAAGTAGATATCAGAAGGGGGGTTAAAAAATTCTCACCAGATGGTATAGAACACCAAGTGTACTACATCGGATTTATCCCCAAGTGTCGGATGTTTGTTAGAGATGTGACAAAGCAGAAGGTACAATTCTACATATTTTTTGGGAATGTACAAGAATTAAGCCCCATACACACTATCAGATTTTATGCTGAGTTTTTCCTTCAGATTTACCAAAACCATATAATATGAGGTCAAACCTTAGGAGTTTCAATACGTATGCAATCAGGCAGGCCCTCGGACTACAAGGTTTTGGTAAATCTGAAGACAAATCAGCAGAAAATCTGATAGTGTGTATGGGGCTTTAGAGAGTTTTGGGAAATGGTAGCTGAAAATATTAAAACAATAACAGGAATTGCCCTTGAAGATAGACCGGCAACTTTTTTTGCTGCTTGATATCCCTATATCAGTGGAAAAATTTAAAAACTCGCTATGCTATGCATACTAGCTCATTATGCCTTTGCCTTGCAGGTTGCATTTTTTTTTAAGTGCCTTTACTTCCTCTTTAAGATGTATTAAGAAGACACTGTGTGATTGTAATGAAAAAATAAAGAATTTATAAAAAAAAAATGGAGAATGTAGTACTAGACAGCAGAGGGGGGGGGGGGGAGGCGGAGTGCGCCGATCACAGGAGAAGGCCCAGAGAGAACTGTGAGGGAACTTCGGCCTTACATGGTCGTGGGCGATGTCCTCATCATTACACGGTCATTGATGAGGAACTCCTGAAGCAGAGGGGCAGGTGAAGCTGTTGGAACGTACGGTCCGGTTAAGTTCTCCATCAAGGACTTGGAGCAGAGAAAGGTCGGTGAGTGTACCACAGTGGAGGGCTGGATGTGCCAGGAAGTCTGTGAGGGAACTTCATTTCTACACGGTCATTAGTAAAATCCTTAGCATTACACGGTCAATGATGAGGGGTCCTGGATCAGTGGAGAGACTGTGGGGAGTTGTGTCAAATCGATGTGGCCTGAGGGCACAGGATTTGCAAGCAGGGCTAGCTGGGAACAGTAGTTCCCCGCTCAGCAAACTACTAGGCCTCTGGGGAGAGGTACTGCAGGCCTTAGGCCTAGTAGCAGCGCGCAACCAGAGCCTGCATGAGGAACTATTCAGAGTGGGTCCTTTTTGCTTAAAGCAGATGTGACATTACACTAATAACTACAGTATAAGTCTGTGCAGGAGGAAGAAAGGATTTCTGGGAACATCACCCTTACACGGTCAAGAGTGATGTCCTCATCCTTACACGGTCATGGGTGAGGAAGTTCTGGAAGCAATAGTCTACAGGAGTTACGCAGAGGAGGAGCAATAGTCTGCATGGTGATGCAGGGAAAAGACTGTAACTGTTAAACATGTAAATCATTCCTTCAGGCTCAAACTATGTGCTAATCTATATACGAATCCACAAATACGATGGCAAAGTGAACTATTCTATGGGCATCCCATATACCCTCTTTCCCCAACCAAGTTGGGGAAAGAGGGTATATGCATTCTATGCATGAAGGTAAAAAACCTTCTGTGTGCTGTTCCCCCCCACAGCCCCACTTATACTTACCTGAACTCCCTCTCGATCCAGCAAAGGGCGCAAGAGCCTCAGCTGTCCCGGAACTCCCTCTTTCCTGATTGGTTTAGACAGCAGTGGGAGCAATTGGCTTCCGCTTCTGTCAATCAAAGCCAGTGAGCCAATAAGGAGAGAGTGGGGGACGGGGCAGAGATAGGTAGAATTCTAATTGTTGCTACAATTATATGTCAGCAGTTGGCGATTTAATTGCTAGAAACACTGCCAATTTGTTTCTAATGTAGCACCCTTTTCCTAAACAGGGCTGCTAGTAAATTTATTTGTGCTAGGTGGTAACTAGCCTGGCTAATTTTTAGTATTTGATCCACTGGTTTCTTTCCTAAGCTTGAGTTTAATTTGTATTCTCTCTCTTCAGTCAATAGGTGGCACTGTTGCCTTTGGCATTTGGAGGATCGATTACAGTGAATTCAGGTTATGAGTAAATATGTTGTCTTAGCCAATTAGCAGGACTTTCCTTTGGCTGCTCTCCATGCTGGGATAAGCTATTTATTTGGAAGAAGACAGGTGATTGGGGTTCTTTCCACCCGGGCTATGGCCTGGGTGGGTTTGTGTGGAGCAGCAGCAGAGGTCTAGGTCTGAAGCCTGAGGCCTAGCCACGTGTAAAGGAGGTGGAGGAGAACGTAGTTAGCAGAGAGACGACCACTCCTGTTGCCCGAGGCAAGTGTAGAAGGGATGGAGTTCTGAAGGAGTACCAGAGCATATGCTTCACCTGCCGGGGATGGTAAAGTAAGTGGGAAAGCTTCAGTAGAGACTCATCCAGGAATACAGCGGGTAGCTGTGAGTAAAGCTTGAAGGAGTACATCGGGTAGCTTTAAGTAAAGCGTGAATATAAGTACAGCAGGTAGCTGTGAGTCAAGCCTAAGGGATCCAGCTGGAAGCTGTGTACAGCGGGTGGCTGTGAGTTGAGTTTGAGGGATCCAGCAGGTAGCTAAGAGTCCAAGAAGTCCAGTGGGATACTGAGCTTGAAGAATAAAGAGGGTAGCTGTGAGTGAAGCTTGAGAAGTCCAGCAGGTAGCTGACAACTAAGCTTGAGGCTCTACAGTGGGATACTGTGCGTGAAGTTGTATAGGAGACAGCAGTTGCTACAAGATACAGATGGCTGCATTCAGCTTAAAGGCCCTTTTCTGTATTGCTGTCTGCCTAGTTCTATTTTTGTTTGCAGAGTCTGCCAAATTGCTATTGCATTTGCCTAAGGGTTTCCTGTGCCCTAACCCTGTCTCCCCTGTTCCTGTTAAGAGAAATAAAACCTCTGTTGTTCATTTTTAAAAGCGACTGGTGCTCATCTTTCCATCTTTCACTACACCCACCATGCCTAGTAACCTGCACCTTGAGGAGGAATGTCAGCTCTCCCTGACTATGGGGGTCACCATCAGGCCCTTAGAGGTTGGGGAGACCGCTAAACAAAGAAGCAAAAAATTCGGACTTGAAGTGCACCTGAACCAGTGAACAGAAATGCACCGAACCCCGGTTTGAAAACTGCAGCCACACATAAGTGAACCTGACCTAAAGAAACTGGACAGCAATGCACTGCAGCCAATTTAGGCCTTTTTTTAGACAGGTGGCAGTCTCTACTGCCCCTCTAAAAAGCAATTTGCATAGGGAATCCTGCCACCTCTTGGATATATGTTTTTTTTCCAGCCAAAGCTGAATTTTGCATTAAAATTACATAATTGCGACACAGTCCCATTGACTTTCACGGGCAAACTAAACTTGACAGGTGATGTTATTTTTTAGGTGCACAGTAAAGCCATGGCTCAACTCTCTGCTTTTACTGCCCCCTTGCCAGCTTGAAAACAAGCCCCTAGTATGTTACTTCAGCTAGTGTATTTTACCACACATTACCGCAACACACAGAACTGAATAGACTCCACCCTGAAATAATCCATAATTATACATCAATATTTTATTACAGCTATAATTACCAATAAAGGAGAAGCGGTCTCACACTGTGCTCCAATTATGTCTCCTGGAAGATACGCAGAACTTTTCTCCGACAGTTAGGAAATCTTTCAGAAGCTAAAAAGACCATCAAGTTCCATAGACAAATGTCATATGTATCCCGCGGCTGTCATACCTAGAGGCAAATTGACTATCTTCCTTTAACTGCTTCATGGCTGGAGGATGGCAGATAATCAAACAGCTGAATAAGGGAGTGCAATGATGGTGGAAGTAATTCCAACCAAGATCAATAAGCCTAGGGCAATGCAAAGAGCAGCGTTGTACCTTCTTGTCTAGAGGAGATCTGTACTGAGACATATAAGTAAGCTGTCCTTGCTGACTTCCCTCTAAAAATGCGAAGTACCTTAACTCTTTTATTGTGATCTCTTTACATGGAACAAGCACATGAATCAGGAATGCCGACTTGCCACATCATTGTTTTGTGTTGGTGACTTAGAATGATTAAGCCCAGGTTCACACTGCTGCGGGACTGAAATTGTCTGCCGGTTACTGAATTATTTTTTGTTCTTTTTACTTTTATTATTAAACAAGTGTGATTTTACTGTAAAAAAAAGAACAAACGTAGTCAAAACATAGCCAAAGTTCAGTAACCAGAACGGATAGTCAGCCAAGCCAGAAGACAGGGATCAATGCAGTGGAACAGTAAGCAGGATCTGGAGCCAGAAGGGATGTCAGCAAAGCCAGTCTTGAACAGGATCGCAGGAGATAGTTTCTGTTATGTGACCAAGGCGAAGGCAGAGAACCTCTGGACTGGACGGCTTAAGTAGGCAGGACTGACATGCAGGATGTCAGCAACAGCTGAGTAACTGTGGAGAGAGATGGGAGCTGACAATTAGCCAACAGTTGAGCAGCCAGCTCAGAGAAGGAAGGGCTGCCAGTCCCAACAGTCTACTTGTTACAACAACCCTTGGCTTGTCCTGACTATTCCTTGTTGCCGTGCACTGCTCTTTCCTCTCCATCCACCAGAGCCTTCCGTGAGCATGAGCTGGGAGACCATGGGGGCCACGACCTGGAGTCAGGTGCAGCGAAGTCCATCCTCACCATCAGAGGCTCTGGTGAAAACCTGCTGGCTCTTAGACTCCACACCCTGGGGAATCTTATGCTCTAGCTCCCTGTTTGATTCATGTCGGTGCTCAGGTGGAGCTGCTTTCCTGAACCATCCGCATCACTCAGCCGAAGGGTCCACAAGCTTAGCAGTGCGCTCCTGATCCCAGAAGTATGCATCTGTCACCTGGCCTCAGGTGACCTGACACCACCAACTCTCAGCTGCTGATTGGCATTAACTACAGGGTTTAGATTGAAGAATTCCTGGCTGTTGGATTAATCTAGTGAAGTCTGTTTGCTCGCATCTCCGTTGTTCTAGTGAAATCAAATGCTTCTTTAGCAGTTGGAAAAGATTTGAGTGCATCGTCGACGTAGAAGTTTCATTCAACAAATTGGCGAACGTCAGATCTATATTCTTCTATATTGCCACTGCAGGGGGAGGACTGTTACCGAAGACATGTACCTTCATTCGATAATCTATAACTTCCTTGTTGATGTCATTGTCTTTGTGCCATAGAAACCTGAGGTAGTTTCTGTTGTCTTCTCTGACAATGAAGCAGCAAAATATTTGTTGAATGTCTACCGAATTGAATGCCTGCTACGGGCCCCTGTCTGAAGCCAATCAAGACTCCTATTAGATTCCTTAGTTGGGCTCCGTAAGGAGCATGTTATTAAGTGAAACATCTTCATGCTGAGCACTGGAATCAAAGACTACTCTGATTTGGTCTGGTTTGCTGGGGTGATACACACCAAAGGATGGAAGGTACCAGCATTCTTCTCCCTCCTTTAGTGGGGGTGCTGGCTCTGCATTGTCTCTGTCAAATATATTTTTCATCACAAGTCCACAAAGTGCTTTTGCATCTCTGGTTTCATGTTTAAGTTGCACTATAAGGAGGAGAATCTACTGATGGCCTGCTGCAAGTTATTATGGTTCGCTTTTTGGCCAATCGGGAAACGTGTCTCAGACCCGTGCTTCCTGATTGGCGGAGAAGGCGATTCAGTGTGAGCATAGTGAATTTTCATTCAATATTGTAACACACCTGGGTGGGCTCCAAGCGCAATGCTCTGTGTCCAGAGTCCACCCTATTTTGAAGCCTATTAGAGCCTCTGGCTTTAATCGGGGCTTCAAAAAAACACTGATTCATGCACCTGGTGTCCTGAAAGGGGCCTGGCGCATGGATATGGGGTGGCAGCACCAAGGATGGGGAGGCAGCGCCCATGCACCCTAATGGATGGCTGCCCCTGCAGTATATCATCTTCACTAGTTGCATTAAACACTGTAGAGCCAAGGTCATCATCATGGAGGGAGTAAGGGCTTGTGCTACCTGAGATACCATGTTGCCATTTGCAGCTGGCTGTCTTCTCTTTCACCCAGTAGTGATATGGGCATGGCTCAAAGTAAGTGTTTCGGCCATTTGCTGGAGGTCCACTGACTGCCAATGGCGCAGATTTACAAAAAAAAAACAGTATTCAGAATCGCAAATTTTGGCGATCTGAATACTTTTAAGTGCAAAGGAGGGATTTGGGGTCTTTTAGACCACGAGCCCTCCATAAAGAGTACCTATCATAACCTATTACTGTCACAAGGAATGTTTACATCCCTTGTGACAGCAATAAAAGTGATCAGAATTTTTTTTTTAAAAGGGACAATGTAAAAAAAAAATAACAAAGAAAATGCATATGTAAGTCGTGCCTGCAAATGTAAACGGTGTTCAAATCACACATGTGAGGTATCGCTGCAATTGTAATAGTGAGAGTAATAATTCTAGCAAAAGACCACCTCTGTAACTCTAACCTGGTAACCGTTAACATTTTTTAACGTAACACGTATAGAGATTTTTAGGTACCGCAGTTTGACGCCATTTCACGAGTGTGCGCAATTTCAAAGCATGGCATGTTTGGTATCTATATACTCGGTGTAACATTATCTTTCACATTAAACAAAAAAATTGGGCTAACATTACTGTTTAGTTTTTTTTTTTTATTTGTGAAAGTGTTTTTTTCCCAAAAAATGCTATAAAAAATAAATATAAATAAATATATATATATATATATATATATATATATATATATATATATATATATATATATATATATATATATATTGTACAGGACGCCGTGGCTGGGTCCTGGAAGGACGCTATGTTTCCACTTTGTTTGGACTGTGGTCCCTTTAAGGGAACAAAAAGGGTTAACTCACCTGTCAGAGGAAGTGGGTTTAAAACAAGACATGAAGTTGTAGATGGATGTGGAGGGGTGTGGAGGGGTGTAGAGGAGATGGTGTTTTGTTTGCAGCAACAAAAGTGGACAGCAGTGTCCTGCCTGAAAACCTCCTGGCAGGGGAAGCTACCTGCAACAGAAACCAAGGACTGTGTGTGATAGCAATTCTGGACTTTGCAAGTCGGTGGGACTGAAATCTCTTTCTTTTGTTTTCCTGCTGTAAAGCTACTTAAGTTCAATAAACCTCCCTTTGAGTGAAAAGCCTATGTCCTGGGAGCTAGCTGGTCCCCCGAACGTTAGAATATATATATATATATATATATATATATATATATATATATATATATATATATGTTTGGGAGGGTAATTTTCTAGCAAAAATACGTATTTTGACTTGTAAGCAACAAATGTCAGAAATAGGCTTAGGCATGAAAGGGTTAGAGACGAGGGCGCATGCGTGAAGCCTAGCATGATGGTTGTGCTTTGCTAGAGCTCCGCTCCGTGAAGGAGAAAAGCTGCGGTCACAAATAATACCACCGGCTTCTACACAGCTCATTTCTCTCCTGGTTATCCCTGAGACAACAGAGCAGCATTCTGGAGTATAATGGTGCTGGGATGGGGCTGTTTTAAGGGTAAAAACACTGCTAATAAGGAGGGTCAGACACGGGCTTCAGCCAAAATGGCGTTGGCCCCCTGATCCTCTTTTACCTCAGCACATTCCCACAAACAGAAAACATACCAGCCTGACTCTGTGTGTGAGTCTGATTCAGAAATTATCATTTCACAAGATATTTCTCAAAACCCCTTAACACCCCCAGCTATGCTAAAACAATTTGAACAAATGCTACACAAAGCTTTGAAGCAAACTTCTGAACATATAACTAACAGCCTAACTAAGGAAATTAGAGAGCTGGGCAATTGTACTGCTGCATTAGAGCTTAAAGAGGAAGTAAACCCTGATGAGTTTACTTCCTCTTTTTTTCCCTGCAAAGGTAAAGCATAATGGACTACTGTGCATCGCATAGTAGCCCATTATGTGTCACTTACCTGACACAGGAGCCAGCGAAGTCGCGCTGTCCCCTGTAGTCCGCCGCATCCATCTTGCTGGTGGCGTCTCGCAGCTCCGCCGCTGTCATTCAGCGAAGCCGCGATGACGTCACTCCCGCGCATGCGCACGGGAGTCGACAAATGCGGCAGCTCCATTTTTGGAACTGCCGCGTTCAGTGCGCCTGCGCGCCGCTGTCTACGGCGCATGCGCCGTAGACAGCGGTGCCCGTTTTCGGGCAAATATCTCCTAAACCATATAGGTTTAGGAAATATTGCTTGGACCTACAGGTAAGCCTTAATCTAGGCTTACCTGTAGGTCAAAGTGGTTTGTAAGGGTTTACAACCACTTTAAGGTTGAAGAAATAGAAAACACAGCACAAGATTTTATGACTGAAGTTGATAATTTAAAAGAAGAGAATTTAATGCTGCAAACCAGATTGGAAGATCTTGCAAACGGAGCCATACGCTCCAATTTGCATCAAAGGAATCCCTGAAAATATTACTGACATTCGTGCAACAATAATCACATTATTTCAAGAAGTTCAACCAGGCATGCCAATTGAGCGCCTTGAAATGGACAGAATTCATAGAACCCTTACATCCAAAAAAGTTGATGGCCCATCACACGATCTTATCGCAAAATTCCATTATTACCCAACGAAAGAACAACTTCTAGCAGCAGCTCGTGACTAAAATCCCCTGACCTTTCAAGGACATAATTATCAGATTTTTGCTGACTTATCCCAATTAACCATTTCCAAACCGCGTGCAATGAAACTGCAGTTAATAGAACTTCCACGTCATAACATTAACTACCAATGGCTTCCCATTCTCCATTTAGTTAAAAGGCTCTAAATATTACTGTAAAACCTCCTGAGGAACTTCAACAAACACTTCATGACCTTCATCTAACAGAATCTGGATCCTCCATTAATGTGTGGGCACACTGCCTACTTTTCAGGTTTCATACCGTAGGCTCCTTATCTCTACTATTCAGTGGATTATTATCTAAAAAGTCAAGATCTGTTTCAATCAGAATCCTCCTAAATCATTTGTCTTCAAAGCCCTTGTACACACGGTCGGAGAATCCGTCGGAATGTGTCCTATCGGACCGTGTTGTCGGATAATCCGACTGTGTGTGGTATGCATCGGACTGATTCCGTCGGAATATCCGTCGGACCCAATTTTCCAACTTGTTGGAAATATTTTCTGACCAAATGGTTCGATCGGACATACTCCGATCATGTGTAGAGAATTTTAATCGGACCAAGTGCCACGCATGCTCAGATCAAATTCCTACATCAAAGCTATTGGCTACTAGCCTGAACGTAGTCCCATCGTAACGAAATTACGTCATCACGTTCTGAATGATCGGATTTTTCGACAACTTAGTCCGACCATGTGTATGCAACAGTTTCGGACAAGATCCGACGGACAAAATCCGATGGATTTGGTTGTCGAAATCTCCGACCGTGTGTACAGGGGCTTAGAGAGCTCACACCTACCCTGTGTCAGGGCTGGGCTCAGTCCTTCCTTCTCTGAGCTGGCTGCTCAGGTGTTGACTAATTGCCAGCTCCCATCTCTCTCCACAGTTACTCAGCTGTTGATGATCCTGCTCGTCAGTCCTGCCTACTTAAGCCATCCAGTCCAGAGGAGCTCTGCCTTTGCCTTGGTCACATCACAAGAAACTATCTCTTGCCTTCCTGTTTAAAGACTGGCTTTACTCACATCTCGTCTGGCTCAAGATCCTGCTTGCTGTTCCACTACTTTGAAACCTGACTTCTGCTTGGCTGACTATCCGTTACTGAACTTTGGCTATGTTTTAACTATGTTTGTTCTTTTTACTTTTATTATTAAACAAGTGTGATTTAACTGTACTTCTGTCTCGATCTGATTTCATGGTTTCTGACACACTGGCCACCTTTGTAAGATTGCCTAAACCCACTCTCTCCCTGAGATTTCCACCTCCCTTTCCCCTTCCCTCCGCATCATCCTAAAAGTTCTCTAGTATAACAAACTGATCTCAAATTGTAGATCTATTAAATACTCATATCCTTCCCCTTAAGGATTTTTTGGAACAGAGCGTTACATTTTCAGAGAGCCTGGCGGCTTACATAATATTACATCTTCAAGATGACTTTTTAATAAGGCTCTTCTCCCACCCACGGTACTCCCATGTGCTCCACTGTACCTACCTCGTTCATCCACTCATATTATGTGGGAGTACGACGTTGGCCCTACCTCCCCTGATGGGAATCCTTATTCCTCATCACGGGCAATGCTTCAATATTATTTACATTGCTTTGTATAATGAAATGTCTAACCACATTTTATCTGTACCTTCTTTTTTCAGTCTCTCCTAGCTCCTCTTCTCTCCTCCTATGTCTTCATATCCATTCGTACAGGTTCGGTACCCATAACTATGGGTACGTTTAATTTCCTAGATCAACTACCATGGCACCTATAAAAAAATTTCCCTGAATGTTCAGGGTATCAATATTCCTCAGAAGAGAATTAAAGCGTTCAGTTTTTTTTTCAGGATCGAAAAACACATTGTGTGCCTACAGGAAACACACTTTACAGTGAACTATATGTCTAAATTTATGAATTATTTTTACCCACAAATATTCACAGCCTCAACCACCACCAAACAACGTGGTACTCTCATAGGGTTGATGTTGGACACATTATGGACTAAGCATGTTGATGTTGAACGCATTATGGACTCAGCAGTTACTAAAGTTACGCAACCAATAAACAACCCACACCTTTCCTTACAGTAATTACTACACACAAGATTTGAACCATTATCATGTGTGGTGATTCCAATCAAGTATTACACCCTTTCATGGATAAATCACCATACCACCTAACCCAAACTCCAAACAAAATATCTTTTTCCCAGCATATTTCTAAACACAATTTTGTTGATACTTGGAGAGAAAATAATCCAACTAAAAAAGGGTTCACATACTACTTTCGCCCCCACCAAACGTTTACACGTATTGATCATACCTTCTTAACCACAGGGATGTTACCTGAAATACTTAATTCAGATATAATCCCCATTACTTGGTCTGATCACAATGCAGTCCTAACCACAATATCTTCCACTATCCCTAAAGCTCCAGACCCTACTTGGTACCTCCCTGATAAATTACTCATTCACCCATCACATTGTTTAACCATTGAACAAGCTCTGAAAGAATATCTAAAACATAATAAAAAAAACCTGATTTGTCACTAATGACTCTCTGGGAAGAGCACAAACCAGTATTGAGAGGAATAATACAGAGACAATCTGCCGCATTTAAACGCGAACGTAGAAATCTTGCTCGTGTGAGGATCAAGGTATAAGAATAAAAATGGTTGACAGTATATTTCTTATTAATGCTTATCTCGTCTGTTTTCAGTTGTTTTAAAGACATCATTCTTAAAGGCCGGATGGGTGCAGTCACATCCAGTCACGTACACACAAAGAGGAAGCCATGTCATAAGGGTCAACTGCTGCGTCAGCTCTAAGAGCAGAAGACATTGCCTTTTATAGAAGTTGTTTTGTTTCAACATTTTTAACGCCTGTCTTTCCTTTGTGTATATAAGAGCTGTGTGATAATAAAGGACCTCAGAGTAAGCAAGTGCGACCGTCTGAGCAGATATACTGAGAAGTTTTTCCGTGTCTCCTTGCTTAGATAAGACTCTAATAATAATTGGGAAACGGTAACATAACTTGTGAATAGGTGACTTGCAGTAGTCACACCTAACATTTTTGGCGCACGAACAAGGGACTTCGCTAAAGAAACTACAAGAGGCGAACGAACATAAGGACGGAACAAAGAGGTCGGGCACATCAGGAACCACAGACAAATCCTGCGCAGGTAAGAAAAGCTTTATTTTCTTATAAACTCTGTGCTTCTTAGATTTGTGCCCACCCGATCTGTCTGTATTGTTCTTCAGGTAAAACCAACCTCTGTAGTAAGCGAGTCTTGAATTTAATATTTGACTTATGTTACCGTTGTTTCTTGTCTGTCTCCTTGTCATCTGTCTGTTGTGACTGAGATAAGCCCTGTTTGTATGGTGTGAATTGAAACATATATCATCCCAATGGGTAACGGAATGCGCCCTTAACTCGTAAGAGTACTTGGGGGTCCGACACTTAAGTTTGATATACGCTTTTTGATTCATGAGCCTAAAAACGGGTTGAAAGTATAAGTCCTGACTGCCTCAATAAAGCAGGAATAAGAAACGAATGCTGAGAGATTCCATGGTAATGGGAAGGGAATAAGGTCTCCACAAAGCCCGGAGATCTAGTTATATGTGTTTGGCCACCAAAAGGAATGCTTGTATATGTTGTAGCCGTCAGTCTGGTCATAATATTTGTCAGTTGGCTAGCATATAAAGTAATTCGATTTCAGAAATCTCATCCAGGAGAGGTTTTTAGTATTTTGGCACCCTAGGAGGAGAAGGCAACGAGACACTTAGTAAGTGATCCAAACGCCACCTAGGCAGGACTGTCAAAATGGGCCAGACACATGGTAAACCCCAGGAGGAATCTCAGAAATGTTATGCTGTTAAAGACATAATTACAATGTTGTATGGGAAGGACAAGGCACAGGGCACGAATAGGGTTCTCAAGAAATTTGGAATGGATGGAGAAAATGGGCTAAGTGTAGAAGGTTGGGAGAATATAAAGAGAGACAGACAGGGGGAGGTCCTGCAGAACAGATGGGTATCACAAATACAATGTTTAATTAAGGTTTCCAACAGGGCTAAAGAGGAGGGATGGAAGTATTGTCATGAACAGGGTGGATGGGACATGAAGGTCCGACGCAAGAGTCTCCCTTCTGCTCCCGAGGATGGAGTAAAAACGGAAGGTACTCCACCTCCTTATACCACTACCACACCAGGAAGCGAAAGACCAAAACTTTATCCTTCCTTAAGAGGAAGAGGATGGGTATGCCGAGTATGCGGTACCCAGAATACAGACTGGGCACAGGAATGTGTACATTGCGGAGCTCAAAGACCAGAGTCCGTAGCTCCAGTCCACAGTCGGACTAGGGTAATACAAGTAAATAATCCAAATGCGGGTCAAGCAGGACAGCCACCTACAGTGACTCGACAAGTCGTTCTGAGGACATGGACACCTTGGTCGGCTGACACTCTTATGGCATTAATACAGAATGCTCCTGATCCCGTAGCAAAACCTGCCGCATTCTGTAGATTCGTGACACAATTACTAGACACACATGAAGCAACTTGGCAAGATGGGGCAGATTTGTGTAGACATAAAATGACACTAACGATGTTTAATCAATTTATGAATGAAATTGCTCCACATAGACCACAAGGGGATCCAGCGGCAGATCCACCAGGAATACACCCCCGTCATATAGACTCTAGACCCCTGTTTATTAATCAGTTACGAGAATTTTGCCAAGGGAAACAGCAGGAAAGGGGTTCGACAGCGCCCATAAAACAGGCCCCAGGTCAGACTGTTACAGAATTTTACCTCAACATGGAAAGCATGATGGCTGACGAAGGTCTAGATTTAGCCTTACCCGTCACCATTAGGGCTTTCAATCTACAGTTTATGGAAGGACTAGTACCCCAAATAGGTGACAAACTGAAGGCATGTACTCCCGAATGGAGAGCCATACGGGACAGAGGAACATTGTTGCAGAAAGCACAAGGCATAGAGGCTGATTTAGCAGAAACTAAACCCAGAAGGACACCGGGAGTTAACACTGTTGCCCGGGTCAATGAAGGAGGGAATTCCTCCCGTAAACCTCTTACCTGTTATTACTGCAACAAGGTGGGACATATAAAAAGAGACTGTAGGAAAAGAATAAAAGACGAACAGGAAGGAAACACGGACAGAGACACGAGGGACTACAGACAGAGGCGTACCAACGATAGGGACGATCCGACCGCATGACTTGCCCCAGTCCTAGCTGAATCAGAGAATAAAATGCTCCACATATTGATGAAGGTGGAAGGTAAACATATTCCTTGTTTAGTTGACACAGGAGCATCACGCAGCTTATTATCTGATTCAGTAGTCCCTCCACACATGACATCCCGTGACACCATACCCATAAGTGGTTATGACGGTCTTTTGTCCGATGCCCCACTGACTAAACCTTTAAAAGTAAAAATAGGGAATCACATGTTTTTGTCACGCTTTTTGATTTCCAGAGGAGCCCCTACTAATTTATTAGGAGCAGATATTCTTCAGAAAATAGGAGCAAACATTACTTATCATCCAGATGGTATGGTCACCTTAGCAATAGGAGATGACCCAGAGGGTATAGAAATCTGTAATAAAATACAATGTTTGGAAGTAGAACCAGAACTGTCCAATACACCCTCGCCGGAAATAGATCAAATTCTGTCTAGCCTTCCGGAAGGGCTATGGGAAACACATCCAGCAGACGTTGGACTTTTGCCCATACCCCCGGTTACTCTACAGCTGATTCCAGGAGCAGTTCTCCCCCAGCAGAAACAGTACCCACTCAGTGCGCCCCAGGAAGCAGCTATAGAACTACAAGTGGAGGCTCTACTCAAAAGTGGAGCATTAAAAGAAATACAGTCACCAGCCAATACCCCATTGTATCCGGTCAAGAAAAAGACATTGGGGGATGGCCCAGTAAAGTATAGAATGGTACAAGACCTAAGGGCGGTAAACAAAATACTGGTCCCAATAACGCCACTAGTACCAAACCCGCATACTTTACTTTCAGAAGTACCATCAGATAGCTCCTCATTTACTGTTATAGACTTGGCTAATGCTTTCTTTTCTGTACCCCTGGCGGAGGAATGTCAACCGTGGTTTGCGTTCCGTCTCAAAAACCGCCAGTTGACCTGGACACGCCTACCGCAAGGAATGGCGCATTCGCCAACTCTATACTCGCAAGCCCTACAGACAGTGTTGGGGGAATGGCAACCACCTGACACTTGTGTATTGTTGCAATGTGTAGATGACCTATTGTTATGTTGTCCGGATAACGATACTTGTTTAAAAGCCACTCTATCATTGTTACAATTCCTGGCTGAAAAAGGGTGCAAAGTGAATAGAACTAAGTTACAGGTATGCCAGAAAAAGGTTGTCTTTTTGGGCCACTGTATATCCCAGGGTACTCGACACCTCACTGAAGAACGAGTCCAGGCCATAAGACAAATGAATGTCCCACGCAACTTTAAGCAACTTCGTATGTTTCTGGGAATGGTATCATATTGTAGACAATGGATACCACATGCCAGTTCTCTGATGCAGCCATTATATGATTGCTTGAAAATAGTACCCTATGTACTCACAGAAGCAGGTCATAAGTCTTTTAGCACCTTAAGAAAGTTACTAATTTTGGCACCTGCGATCGGGATCCCTGACTATACCAAAACATTTCATTTGTACATTGCTGAAATCACGGGACACGCAACAGGGGTGTTGACACAACAACACATCAAACAAAGGCCGGTAGCATATTTCTCAGCGGCTCTCGATCCTGTCTCTAGAGGATCACCGTCCTGTGTACGAGCAGTCGCAGCAGTGTCAATTATCATTGACAAATCCTCAGAAATTGTCTTAGACAATCCTGTAGTGGTACATACCACACATGACATACACGCCATCTTGTCACAAGTTCAGCCAAAGCACATATCAATGGCGAGGCAGCTGCGTCTGCAATGCACCTTGCTCCTACCTCCCAATGTTACCTTCCAGCGATGCACTTCCTTTAACTTAGCACAACTTCTACCCTTACAGACAGATTTGACAGGGGGGAGTAATGGTGAAGGCACAGCACAAGAAACTCAGGATTCTGACACACTTTCATTTCATGACATAACATCTGATGAACACGATTGTTTTCAACTTATGGAACAAGAGATCACGGGGTTCCCACATGTCACAGACACACCCATTGCAAATGCAGAACACACACTGTACATAGATGGTAGTAGATTTGCCGATGACAAAGGTAAATATCACACAGGTTATGCTGTGGTAACGGACACACAGGTAATTGAGGCAAAGTCATTACCAGCACACATGTCGGCACAAGAAGCGGAACTAACGGCCTTAGAAAAAGCCTTAGAACACTTAGAGGGACAAGAAGGGAACATTTACACTGACTCTGCCTATGCTTATGGTGTTGCACATGATTATGGCCACATATGGAAAGCTAGAGGTTACCTTACAGCAGCAGGCACACCTGTTAAACATGGTGAAGGAATCAAAAGAGTCCTGAACAATCTTCAAAAAGTTAGAAGAGTAGCCATTATGAAGATAGCGGCACACACGAGCGCAAAAACAATTGAGGCAAAAGGAAATGCATTTGCAGATTTAACTGCAAAACAAGCAGCTCTAGGGGAAGTAAGCCCTGAGACCTTAGCTACGGTAAAGGTGAGCATCCCAGAACCGACATGGCAGCAGATGAGTAAACTACAGGAGCAAGCAGGAGAGAGCGAGAAAGATAGATGGGTAAAAATGGGAGCAGCACCAGGCCTTGACAATATATGGAGGGAAGGAGGCAGAATATGCCTACCTGCCTCTCTATACCCAGCAATGGCAGCGGCTGTCCACTTGCCCACTCATGTCAGCTCCAATTCTATGTATAGGATTGTAAGCCAAGGATGGCTAGCCCCTGGATTCAGTAGTACTGCAAGGAACTACTGTGCTGCATGCCAAATCTGTCTGTTAAATAACCCAGGACAGAGAGTGAAAACCCCACGTAAACATCAGGTTCGGGCCCAGTATCCCTTTCAGAGACTGCAAATTGACTATATCCAAATGCCTAAGAGCGGCCCATTTGAATTTTGTCTCGTGTGCATCTGCTTATTTTCAGGCTGGCCAGAAAGTTATCCAGTGAAATCAGCTACAGCGAAAGCCACAGCGAAGAAACTGATCACAGAGTTAATACCTAGGTTTGGTCTTCCTGAAACCATAGAATCAGATAGGGGAACACACTTTACAGGAGAAATCATGCAGAATGTAATGGCTATGTTAGGGGTTCAACAAAGTTTCCACACCCCTTACCACCCACAGAGTTCAGGATCAGTAGAAAGAGTAAATGGGACAATAAAGTTAATACAAAAAGCTATGCAAGAGTTAAATAAACCTTGGCCAGAATGTCTGCCTTTAGCTTTGTTCTCCATAAGGTATACTCCAACGGGAAAAACAGGGTTATCCCCATATGAAATACTTTTTGGGAATGCACCCAGACTAGGTTTATACTTTCCACAGAGTATGCAATTGCAATGTGATAGTTTGACTGCATATGTGATACAATTACAACAGCATCTAACTAAGATCCACAAAAGTGTGTATTCTTCTCTTCCAGACCCTAACTCAATAGCAGGTACTCATTCGCTGAGCCCCGGAGATTGGGTCTATGTAAAGAAACATACCAGAAAAGCTTTAGAGCCACGGTTTGAAGGACCATATCAAGTACTGCTGACCACTCCCACATCGGTCAAGTTGGAGGGTAAAGCAGCCTGGATCCACGCTTCACACTGTAAAAAGGAGCCAGTTGGCAAATGACAACATGTATCTTTTTATTCTTTTTGTTTCAGTAATCCTGACCAATAGTTTGGTTACCTCACAGAATGAAATTCACAAGGATGAAGGATTTTCTAAAAAAATGTTATTACTGAAGTTTAAATATGCTTATGCTCGGAAGTCAGGATATGAGAAATGTTGGATTTGCAGTAAATTACACCCCAGTACAGCAAACATACCACTGATGGCAGTTCCCATAAATTATACTGACCTTGCTAACAGTAGCATTAACATAACTGAAACAAATACCAGCAAGACAGTAATGTTTAAATCAAATGGTCTCGCCTTTCCCCCTGCCTGGTGTTTCAACTTAGGGAACACAACGGGAGGAAATAGAGAATGCCAAGACAGCAAGTTTAATTTGTCCATTGTCGTATTAAATGGAAGCTTCTACCCCAGTAATTCCAGCACACACCAGACATTATCTGACTTCCTCACTAACATTGTGGATAATAATGTTAGGTGGTTAGTATCCAACTTATCCCTCTATGGATACACCTCTCGTTATAGACATAATATCAGTTCAAGTCCAGTAGCCTTAGGAAACAATATATACATCTGTTGTGGGGATAAGTGTTATACCTGGATACCTAGAAGGGCTCAGGGATGGTGCTACCTCGCAAGTTTGGTACCAGTAATGGGAGTAGTGGGTGATGAACGAGGTGATCACCTACTAGAAGCTAGTATGCACCCCAGATATCCCCTCAGATATCGTAGCAAGAGAGAAATATTCTCAGAGCAGGACATGGCATGGGCTTGGTTCCCGTCCTGGACAGGATGGGGTATAGACTTAATGAAGCGACTAAATAACTATACTGGAATAATTAATGATATTTTGGAGAAAAACTCTGATGACATTACTAAGTTAAATCTAGAGACCAGAGCCATCACAAAACAAATAGAATTACATGAGTTAGCGATTGAAAGTATGAGTGCAGCATTAACAGGACTCTGTGAGACCACAGAAGACTATGAATGTTGTACTTGGATACATAACACCAGCATCGAAGTACCCGATTATTATGACATCATTGCACAACACCGCACGGAAGTAAAGGATTTACAGGAGAAGGCCCGTAATATTGGCCGTGACTGGGATCCTTTTGGTGGAACTTTTAGTTTCTCAGGGTTATTTTCTTGGTTCAAGAAGGCAGCAATGACGATTATAGTAGTGCTTATATTCATATTTCTCATTTATTTGTGTTTTAAGTTGTTTATGTGCTTTTGCAAGAAAGCCAAGGTAAATGCTGTAGAAAAGATGGAACTTTTGTAAGTTGATAAGTTGGATGAGATAGGTGGATTTAGTTTCTTGACATCACCCATCTTTCAGAAAAGCCACTCTTCCTGAATTTTAGATGTTGGTACTATCCAGGGGGATGGGTGTATACCCCTCTGACAACTCGCGTTCAGGGAGAGTACTTTGGACATAGGCCGACTAGAACTTGTTCAGGTGGACCCAGGGTAAGAGGGAGGGGTGATGTCAAAGGGGGAAGTTGTGAGGATCAAGGTATAAGAATAAAAATGGTTGACAGTATATTTCTTATTAATGCTTATCTCGTCTGTTTTCAGTTGTTTTAAAGACATCATTCTTAAAGGCCGGATGGGTGCAGTCACATCCAGTCACGTACACACAAAGAGGAAGCCATGTCATAAGGGTCAACTGCTGCGTCAGCTCTAAGAGCAGAAGACATTGCCTTTTATAGAAGTTGTTTTGTTTCAACATTTTTAACGCCTGTCTTTCCTTTGTGTATATAAGAGCTGTGTGATAATAAAGGACCTCAGAGTAAGCAAGTGCGACCGTCTGAGCAGATATACTGAGAAGTTTTTCCGTGTCTCCTTGCTTAGATAAGACTCTAATAATAATTGGGAAACGGTAACATAACTTGTGAATAGGTGACTTGCAGTAGTCACACCTAACACTCGCAAATTAGAATCCGAATTTAGCGCTTCTTTTGTATCATTTCAAGATAATCCTACCCAAACTTCTAAAATCCGTTTAGAAAAAGCCCGCCTGGACTATGACTTATTACTGTAGCATGTGAGGAGAACTATCTGTGTTACCTATAGTTAAGTACAAATACCGTTAGTGACTGTTACAAGATTTGTTGCCATAGGAGACAGCGGTCCTACCTATACAGAAGTGGTATCGGGCCGGAGGCCTTCCCCTGTATAGCTGTCTACATATAAAAGTCTAGGAGTCTGCCAATTATCATTGCATCTACTTAGGGTGCCCTGGCCCTAACCCTCTCTCCCACAGTTTTTGTTCAAGAGACAATAAATCTCTTTGCATTCAAAAAGTGTCTGGCGCCCATCAATTGAACTTGTATTATACCCACCATGCTTTGTAATTCACTTTACCAAGAAGTATGTCAGCTCTCCCTGATGCTGAAGTTCACCATTAGGCCTCTAGGGATCAGGGCCATAGCTACAGAATGATTAATCCTATTGGAAGAAATTGATCAGAAAGAAATCGATAATTTATCAAAGTGCAAATGGCCACCATTTCACATCATTACATATATGGTCTGCATTTCCCTACTGCAGTAAAAATAAGTAAACATGGGCTAGGAACAGTTTGGTATGAAGCCAATGGAAAAGTGGGTACATCTCAAGTACCCACAACATGGGATTCTGGCGGCCACAAGATTTATAAAAAAAAGAAAAAAAATGTTGGTACTGTACCTTTAAATTTTGAGCGGGCATGTCACAGGTATGTTAGGCGGGAAACACGTGCATTGGGGGGCTATTTAACCACCTCAATACAGTGCACTTACACCCCCTTTCTGACCAGACCAATTTTCAGCTTTCAGAGCTCTCACAGTTTGAATGACAAATACTCAGTCATGCAACACTGTACCCATATGAAACTTGCGTCCTTTTTTCCACACAAATAGAGCTTTTGTTTAGTGGTATTTATTCACTAGTGAGTTTTTTATTTTTTGTGCTCTAAATAAAAAAAACGTATAAAATTTAGCTAATTAGTAATTTTTCTTCATAAATTTTGCCCACCACATATCTTTGGTAAAAATAACCCAAATTAGTGAATATTATTTGGTCTTTGGGAAAGTTATAGAGTCTACAAACTATGGTGCCAATCACTGAAAATTGATCACATCTGATCAGGCCTTCAGTACATCAGGTGTATCTCATTTCTTGAGACACTAACAAGTCAGGAAAATACAAAAAAAACCAAATGACCCCTTTTTAGAAAGTAGACATTCCAATGTAGGGATGAGCCGAACACCCCCCCCCCCTTCCCCCCGGTTCGGTTCGCACCAGAACTTTCGAATGGACTCCAAATTCGTATGAACTTTAGAACCCCATTGAGAAGTCTATGGGACTCGAACGTTCGAAATTAAAAGTGCTAATTTTAATGGCTAATATGCAAGATGCTGTCCTAAAAAGGGTTTGGGGACCTGGCTCCTGCCCTAGGGGACATGGGTCAATGCCTAAAATGTTTTTAAAAATGGCCATTTTGGCGGGAGCACTAATTTTAATGACAATTAAAGTGAAAAAAATAAAGTGAAATATTCCTTTAAATATCATGCCTGGGGGGTGTCTGTAGTATGCCTGTGAAGTGCCACGTGTTTCCCGTATTTAGAACAGTCCCTGCACAAAATGACATTTAACGGAAATAACATCATTTAAAACTGCTTGCGGTTTTAATGTTATATCTGGTTCCTGCAATATGGTTGAAAATCATTGAGAAAAATGGCATGGGTAGCCCTCCCTGCCCATTACCAGCCCCTTTGGGTCTTGTATGCATATTAAGGGGAACCCCGTACCCATATTAAAAAAAGGAAATATGTGTGGACCCCAGGCCCTATATACTCAGAACAGCAGTATACAGGCGGTGAAACAAGACAGGGACTGTGTAGGTTTGTTGTGTTAAGTTGAATCTGTTTGTAATTTTCAACTGGTACATTTTTAAAGTGTAGCTCCAGTCAAAAAAACTATTTTTAAGCTTTTTGGAAAACATAGGGAAGGGTTATCACCCCTGTATAATTTGTTTTGTCGTCCATCTTTTTTCATCTCACTTGCTGTTGTCTCCTTCCGTTTGCAAGTAGGAGATGTTTGTAAGTTGGATGTTTGAAAGTAGGGGCCTGCCCTATATGCTCTGCAGAAATGGCGGAACAAGGTGTTGGTTTTGCCACAACATTGTAAGCCCTCAAAGTGACTCTTGGTGGACGCTGGAGCGCCCTGCTGTGAACGATTATATCAAGAATTGTAATTACATGCCATTGTTGAACAGTGGTAGAAAAATTGACCTTTGGTGGTTGTGGTGCTGGTGCCACAACACTATAAGTCCTCACAGTTACTCTGGGTGGGCACAGGAATGGGCCCTCCTGTGAAATATTATATCAAGAATTGTAATTACATGTCCCTGTTAAACAGGGGCAGAAAAATTGGGCCTTAGGCACTGGTGCTGGTGCCACGGCACTGCAACCTCTCCCATATACTCTAGTTTTATTGCAGGAATTAGCCCTGCTGCAAAGCATTGCATCAAAAATTGTAATTAAACGCCCCTGTTAAACAGGGGCAGAAAAATTGGGCCTTAGGCACTGGTGCTGGTGCCACCACACTGCAACCTCTCCCATATACTCTAGTTTTATTGCAGGAATTAGCCCTGCTGCAAAGCATTGCATCAAAAATTGTACTTAAACGCCCCTGTTAAACAGGGGCAGAAAAATTTGGCCTTAGGCACTGGTGCCATGACACTGCAACCTCTCCCATATACTCTAGTTTTAGTGTAGGAATTAGCCCTGCTGCAAAGCATTGCATCAAAAATTGTAATTAAACGCCCCTGTTAAACAGGGGCAGAAAAATTGGGCTGATGGCATCACCCAGAACCAGAAATGTTCTTCCAACATATCAGCGGATGAGGAACAGGATAGACAATCAACATAACAGGACAGTCACTCAGCATCAGCATAGGCAGTTTTGAAGGGATGTGATATTTCAAAAAAAAATTATTCGGTTACATCAGCTTCAGGTGCTTGGTAGCTGTGGGTGATCCAAGACTGATTCTTGATGAAGGTCAGTCGATCAACTGATTCGGTGGACAGGCGCACCCTGTGATCGGTAACAAAGCCACCAGCAGCACTGAAGGTGCGTTCCGAAAGAACGCTGGATGCAGGACAGGCCAGTAGCTCAATTGCATACTGTGCAAGCTCTGGCCAGTGATCCATCCTCAAGACCCAGTAAGCCAGAGGATTTTCGGTGGGAAAGGTGTCCAAGTCTGACCTTGCCCCTAGGTATTCCTACACCATGTAAATCAGACGCTGGCGATGGTTGCATACCTTGGGGCTGCGGACTAAAAAATTGTCTGAAAGTATCGGTCAGATGGCCACCTTCTCCACCGCTCCTTCTGACCGATGCCTCAGCAACACGTTGTCCAGGACCAGGAGTTTGTAACCTCCTAGTCTCTGGGAACGCGTTGCACAGACCTTTCTGCAAGGCCTCCCGGTGATGTCTCATCCTCTGCTCCCTCTGCGATGGCAAGATAAGGTCGGCAACCTTACCCTTGTACCGTGGATCAAGGAGAGTGGCCAGCCAGTAATGGTCCCTCTCCTTGATCCGAAGAATAGGCTTTGCAGGATCAGGGAGGCCATGCAGCGTAGGTTAGCTGAGGCATTCAGTCCGGAGTCCTCTGGGTCACTAAGGACAACATGATCCACAGCTACCTCCTCCCAGCCACGTACAAGTCCACGGGTTTCTTGGGACTGTAAATCATCCCTACAAGACTGCTGCTGCTGCAGATGCTGAGTGCCAGCCTCCACCTCCATGTTGACACAATCATCCTCCTCCTCCTCCTCCTCATCCTCTTCCTGTGTGATGGGTGGCACAGCAGGAACACTGTCTGGATAAAGGGGGCCTTGAGAGGCAAGGAAGTCCTCCTCTTCCTGCCTCTGTTCTGCCTCAAGTGCCCTGTCCATTATTCCACGCAGCGTATGCTCCAATAGGTGGACAAGAGGTACAGTGTCACTGATGCATGCACTGTCACTGCTCACCATCCTTGTGGCCTCCTCAAACGGTGACAGGACAGTGCATGCATCCCTGATCATGCCCCACTGGCATGGTGAGAAAAAAACCGAGCTCCCCTGACCCTGTCCTGGTGCCGTAGTCGCATAGGTACTCATTGATGGCCCTCTGCTGCGTCTGCAGCCGCTGCAGCATGGCCAACGTTGAGTTCCACCTGGTGGGCATGTCACATATAAGGCGGTTCTTGGGCAGGTTTAACTCCTTTTGGAGCTCAGCCAGCCAAGCACAGGCATTAAATGATCGGCGGAAATGCACACAGACTTTCCTGGCCCGCTTCAGGACATCCTGTAAGCCCGGGTACCTGCCAAAGAAACGCTGCACCACCAGGTTAAGGACATGAGCTACACAGGGCACATGGGTCAGTTGTCCCTGTCGGAGGGCGGAGAGGAGGTTGGTGCCATTGTCGCAAACCACCATTCCTGGCTTAAGCTGGCGTGGCGTCAACCACCTCTCGGCCTGCCCCTGCAGAGCTGACAAAACATCCGCCCCAGTGTGGCTCCTGTCCCCCAAACAAACCAGCGCAAGCACGGCATGGCATTGTTTTGCCTGCGTACTTGCGTAGCCCCTGGAACACCTACGGAGCACCGCTGATTCTGAGGACAGAGCACTGGAAGAGGCCATGGAGGAAGAAGAAGAGGAGGGGGTGGAGGAGAGAGGTGTGTCACAACCAATAGTAGCATTTTGGAGGCGTGGTGGCGGAACAACCTCCAACACTACTGCACCTTGTCCTGCATCCTTCCCAGCTGCCAGAAGAGTGACCCAATGGGCCGTGAAAGACAGGTAACGTCCCTGTCCATGCCTGCTGGACCATGAGTCAGCGGTAATATGCACCTTACCGCTGACCGCCCTGTCCAGCGAGGCAAGGACATTGCCTTCCACATGCCGGTAGAGAGCCGGAATCGCCTTCCGTGAGAAAAAGTGGCGTTTGGGGACCTGTCACTGAGGAACCGCACATTGTACAAACTCACGGACGGGGGCCGAGTCTATCAACTAAAAAGGCAGCAGTTGAAGTGCTAGCAATTTAGCCAAGCTAGCATTCAACCGCTGGGCATGTGGGTGGCTGGGAGTGAACTTCTTTCGCCGGTCCAGCAGCTGGGGCAGGGACATTTGCCTGCTATAATCGGACGTGGGTGTACTGCTAGCAGAGTGCCCAGAAGCACTTGGCTGTGACACACCTAATTCTACACCTTCATTCCTCTCAGAGCAGATTTCAGAGAGGACTGAAGGTCTAGTGGGGTTGGAGATCCCAGCTGATGAGGAGCAAGGAGAGGTCCTCTTTGTTCTTTGGTGTGGGTCTTTGAGGTACGCTTGCCAACGAGCTGCATGGCAGGGCAACATATGTCTGGTCAAGCATGTGGTGCCCAAGCGGCTGATGTTTTGGCCACGCGAGATACGCTTGAGACATATGTTGCAAATAGCAGCGGTGTGATCTGATGCACTCGTCTCAAAAAAGGCCCACACCAAAGAACTTTTAGAATAACGCGCAGAGGCAGCGCTCTGCACAGGCGGAGCTCTGCGGTGTGATTCAGTCGGTGTGCTGCCCCTAAGCTGGCCCCCGGAGGGCATCCTGCCTCGTTGGACATGTGCCTCCTCCTCCTCCTCTCTCCTACCAGGCACCCACGTGGAGTCAGTGCCCTCATCATCCCCTCCCTCTTCATCGCTGGAGCAAACTTGGCAGTATGCTGCAGCTTGTGGAACATGACTGCCAGATTGCTGTCCTTCTTGAGCATCCCCTCTCTCTGCATTCACGCTACTGCCTTCCTCTAGCTGAGTATCATCATCAGAGCCTACAAAACACTGGGCATCCTCCTGGAGCATGTACCCAACACTGTGCTCAAAGAGTTCAGGAGACTCCTCAGGAGGACGTGGTGGGTCTAGGGAAGGAGTCACTGATGATGACATTGAGAGGAGGGAAGACGATGCGTTGGCAGCTGCTTTGCTAGTACCCTGAGCCGGGGTGAGAGAGGATGAGGAGGATGAAGAGGGCTTGGTCATCCACTCTACCAAGTCGTTGGCATGTTGCGGCTCAACATGTCCAGCTGCCGAAAAGAAAGACAAGCGTGTCCCATGGCCACGTGCTGATGATGACGATGCACCGCGTCCACGACCAGCACTGTTGTCTCTAGACACAGAGCCTGCTTGCCCTCTTTTATCGGCTTGCGCCTGTCTGCCTCTCTGTCACGTACCTGGTGGACGAGCCTGGAGTGCAGGGAGCGGCCCCTCGTAGCCCCTGGCTCAAGAACCCCTGGAGGTGGTAACAGAGATTCGAAAGTTCAGGGGGCACAAGTGCCTGGCAGGTGTTGGTAGGTCCGGACGACAACAGCAACACGGATGGCAGTCGGCAGGAGACAGCAGGAGCAGACTGATGGACTGGCAAGATGGTAGTTGTCAGTGGAGACAGCGGACACTGGCAGGTCAAGACAGGAACAGCAGGCACAAGCAGATCCGGATGGATCAGTAGGCAGCAGAGTAGTCAGGTACAGGCAGGGTCGGCAGCAGGCGGGCAACACAGTACAAGGGCAGAGGCAGAGACGTGGTCAGGCAGGCAGGTAGTCGGTGGCAGGCAGCAGGCAAACGTGGTCAAGAACAAGCCGGGTCACAGGAATCAAACTAGCAGGTAACAGGTAAACAGAATCTCAGAACACGCTGTAGACTGGACAGCGAGGGGAGAGTGGAAACCGAGTCCTTAAGAAGCCTTTAGGGCGCCAAACCGGTCGCACGACGGGTCTGCGTGCCCCCGTAGGAGGTCGTGCGCCCGTTCGTGACCCCGCGCTCATTTGCCACGTCGCGCACCCGCGTGCGCCCGGTCGTACCGGGACGTAACCGTGTGCGTCCGTTCGCGTTGGCCCGCGCTAAAGGGGAACGACGGGTTCTCAACATGGGACCTCTGTGAGTAGATCTCCTAGGAACGATCGGGATGCCAGGACGGTCGTGACATTGCCCCCCCCAAGGGGCAGCCTCCGGATGCCCAGTTGTGCCATCCTACCCGGGTGGGATCTCTTGAAAGCAGAAATTAGTCTCTTCGCGTGGATATTGGATTCTGGTTCCCAAGAGTTCTCTTCGGGCCCGTACCCCTTCCATTTAACCAGGAATTGGACCTGGTTCCGCCTCTTCCTGCAATCAAGTATGGATTCCACCTCGAATTCGATTTCCCCATCGACCATCACAGGCTCTGGAGGATTGGTAACTCGATCGGGAAAAGAATCTGGAACTGCAGGCTTAAGTAGCGATGCGTGGAAAACAGGGTGAATCCGAAAAGATTCCGGAAGCTTTAGCTCGAATGCCACACTATTCAGCTTTCTTACGATTGGGAAGGGGCCCACAAATTTCGGTCCCAATTTCTTGGATGGGCAGGATAGTTTGAGGTTCAGGGTGGACAGCCAGGCCAGATCCCCGACCTTGAGGTCCAGTTCCCCCCTTCTCTTCTTATCGAATACCTCTTTATTATATTCTTGCGACTTGGTCAAGGTTTCTTGCAAAAGTTTGTTATTTGTCTCGAAGAAGTTGAGATTCTCCTGCACCGCTGGAACTGGGCACTCGGGGAGGTCGCCAGACAGAAACAGTGGGTGAAAGCCAAAATTCGCAAAAAATGGAGATTGCTTGGTGGCAGAGTGCATTGAATTATTGTAGGCGAATTCGGCCAAAGAAAGAAGCGGAGCCCAGTCGTCTTGGGAGAACGACGAGAAGCAGCGTAGATACTGCTCCAACGTCTGGTTCGTCCTCTCGGTCTGGCCGTTGGTCTGGGGGTGATATGCGGAAGACAAGCGGAGGTCAATTTTCAGCGCACCGCAGAGTGCTCTCCAGAATCTTGAAGTGAATTGCACCCCCCTGTCGGAGGTGATATTAGCGGGAACGCCATGGAGTCTCACGATCTCTCTGATGAAGGTCTTGGCTGTCTCTGTGGCTGAAGGGGTGCCCCTCATGGGTAGGAAGTGGGCCATTTTGGTAAGCCTATCCACCACGACAAAAATCGTAGAGTATTCTTCTGAAGGGGGTAACTCGACGATGAAATCCATGGAGATCATCCTCCATGGTCTGTCAGGAACGGGCAGTGGCTTCAGTAAACCCCAGGCTCTTGACTTACTGTTCTTGTTTCGGATGCAGACGATACAGGCCTCAACATATCTCCTGCAGTCATCCTTCATTCGAGGCCACCAGAACGAGCGTCGGAGTAGCTCCAAGGTCTTGTATACCCCGAAATGGCCGGCCAATAGGTGGTCGTGACAAGCGGCCAGAACCGAAGTCCGTGCTTCCTGGGGGACGAAGATCCTGCCTTCGTACCAAAGAAGGTCGTTGCTAGAAGTCAATGGGAAGCCAGGTGGAGGAGTAGTGCCCATGGAGGCCTGCTTAACTTGAGATATTAGATCCCCTTGGAGCAGGAGGAAGCTTCCCGCGGAGAGAATGGTATCTGAAGACGGGGAGTTTTCTGGTTGGCTGAACATGCGCGACAAGGCGTCGGGCTTGACGTTCTTGGATCCTGGACGATAGGTAATATGTAGCGAGAACCTGGAGAAGAAGAGCGCCCATCTGGCCTGACGCGGTTTCAACCTTTTTGCTGATTTGAGGTATTCTAGGTTCTTATGGTCTGTATAAACCAGGATCGGGTGGGTGGCGCCCTCAAGAAGGTAGCGCCATTCCTCGAGTGCTGCCTTTATCGCCAACAGCTCACGATCACCGACATCGTAATTCTTCTCTGCGTCGGACAATTTACGGGAGAAAAAGGCGACCGGGTGTAGCAACGACTTAGGCCCTTGTCTCTGGGAGAGCACCGCCCCTACCGCTATTTCAGAAGCGTCCACTTCCAGGATGTATGGTAGCGCGGAGTCAGGATGCTTTAGGACTGACGCCGAAACAAACTGGTCCTTCAGAGTCTTGAAAGCCTCCTGCGCTTCGGGGGTCCAACGGAACTTCTGACCCTGTTTGGTCAAACCGGTGATAGGGGAGATGATCGAGGAGAATCCTCTGATAAACTTACGATAAAAATTGGCGAACCCCACGAACCGCTGAACTCCCTTCTTATCGGATGGGGCAGGCCAGTCTTGAATAGCAGAGACCTTCTGGGGATCCATCTCCACCCCCTTTATGGAAATAACCAGACCCAGGAACTGGATGCTCTGTCTTTCGAAGATACATTTTTCAGGCTTGGCGTACAGGCCATGAAGTCGGAGACGAGCCAGGACATTCTTGACGTGTTCTCGGTGGTCGGCTAGAGTGGAGGAAAAGATTAGAATGTCATCAAGGTAGATTATTACGAATAAATCAAGGTAGTCTCTAAAAATGTCATTGACAAAGTGTTGGAATGTGGCTGGGGCATTACACAATCCAAACGGCATTACAAGGTATTCGAAGTGCCCGAAGCGGGTACGGAAGGCAGTTTTCCACTCGTCACCCCTCCGGATGCGGACAAGATTATAGGCACCCCGGAGGTCCAGCTTGGAGAAGACTTTAGCAGAACCAAGTCTCTGAAAAAGTTCAGGTACCAGTGGCAGGGGGTAGCGATTCTTTATAGTAATTTTATTCAATGCCCGGTAGTCCACACACGGGCGAAGGGAATGGTCCTTCTTCTCGACAAAGAAGATTCCTGCGCCTGCCGGGGAGGTGGAAGGTCGGATGAATCCCTTCTCTAGGTTGTCATCTAAGTAGGACCTCAGGGTACCCAGCTCGGACTCAGATAGGGGGAAGATTCTTCCGAAGGGAATCTCTGCCCCGGGTAGTAATTCAATCGGGCAATCGTATGGCCTGTGGGGTGGTAGAGTTTCAGCCCCTTTTTTACTAAATACATCCAGGAAATCGTGGTAGTCCTTGGGTACAGCTTGTCGGGTCTCAGAGTCTGTTTCCAAACAGAGGAGGGCAGAAGAGTCTCTATCATCAACAGGGCAGCAATGTTGACGGCAATAGTCCGAAGTAAACTCAATCTTTCCAGTGGCCCAATTGATGTTTGGATTGTGCGCTCTCAACCAAGGCATGCCTAGGATGATGGGAAACAGTGGTGACTTAATAACATCTAGGCATAGGAATTCCTGGTGGGTCCCGGCAATGATAGCAGATAAAGGGGTGGTCTTCTGGGTCACTGGTCCGGATTCAAGGGTAGAACCATCGGCCAAAAATACTGAAAGTCCCTTCTCTCTGGGCCGAAGGGGGATCTTGTTCCTTACAGCGAAGGTCGTATCCACAAAGCCACTACACGCCCCAGAATCAATAACTGCGTGAGTCCGGACAGTCCTTTCTGGAAGCTGTAAAAGAACAGGGACAGCCAGGTGAGTAGTGTTGTTAGGTAGCACAGGCAAAGGAACAGATGGAATGAAAAGGCACTTACGCATCTTTGCTGGGCAAGTGCGAACAAAATGTCCTGAACCTCCGCAGTAAAGGCAGAGGTTCCCAACCCGACGTCGTTGCCGCTCTTCTGGTGTCAGAGAGGGACGGAGTAGGCCCAGCTGCATGGGTTCCGGCTGATCCGGTGTAGCTGTGGCAGGGGCAGGTGGAGCCGCATGACTAGAGCTGGGTACACGTGGCAACATCCAGTTGGGGCGTGTGGCTGTGGAAGAGCGCTCCTGGCGACGCTCCCTTAGACGTCTGTCGATCTGGACCGAAATGTCTATGAGGGCCTCCAGGGTCTCTGGGATGCCTATGCGTGCCAATTCATCCTTCAGCGGTTCAGATAGGCCCAAACGGAACTGGTACCGGAGGGCTGCATCGTTCCATTCTGTGTCGGAACTCCAGCGTCGGAATTCCGACACGTAATCTTCCACAGGCCTGCGACCTTGTTGTAGGGCGTGTAGGGCAGCCTCTGCAGTCGCAGCAAGTTGAGGATCTTCGTAAAGTCTTGACATTGCCAGGAAAAAGGTGTCCAGAGTATCTAAAGATGGATCCTTTCGCTCCAAAAGGCGGTGTGCCCAGGCCTGTGGTTCGTCCGTCAATAGGGAAATGACGAACCCCACCTTGGTCGCCTCGAGAGAGAAGGTTCTTGGTTGCAAAGCGAAAAAGAGCTCGCAAGAGTTGCGGAAGGCTCTAAATTTGTTCCGGTTGCCCGAAAACCGTTCCGGGGTAGGGACCCTGGGCTCGGGTGGCATCATCACCACTGATGGTGGGGCATGGAGCCCAGAAGCAGCCGGCGGGGTCGCGGACAGGGCTTGAACCTGTTCCTCCAGTCGGCCATAACCTTCCTGCAGACTCTTCACCGCCTGGGTCAGGCCGGCAAGATGGCGGCAGAGCTCGTCCATAGGGGAGGCTCCCTGCGTAGGCTCGGACATGGCTGTCCAGTACTGTCACGTACCTGGTGGACGAGCCTGGAGTGCAGGGAGCGGCCCCTCGTAGCCCCTGGCTCAAGAACCCCTGAAGGTGGTAACAGAGATTCGAAAGTTCAGGGGGCACAAGTGCCTGGCAGGTGTTGGTAGGTCCGGACGACAACAGCAACACGGATGGCAGTCGGCAGGAGACAGCAGGAGCAGACTGATGGACTGGCAAGATGGTAGTTGTCAGTGGAGACAGCGGACACTGGCAGGTCAAGACAGGAACAGCAGGCACAAGCAGATCCGGATGGATCAGTAGGCAGCAGAGTAGTCAGGTACAGGCAGGGTCGGCAGCAGGCGGGCAACACAGTACAAGGGCAGAGGCAGAGACGTGGTCAGGCAGGCAGGTAGTCGGTGGCAGGCAGCAGGCAAACGTGGTCAAGAACAAGCCGGGTCACAGGAATCAAACTAGCAGGTAACAGGTAAACAGAATCTCAGAACACGCTGTAGACTGGACAGCGAGGGGAGAGTGGAAACCGAGTCCTTAAGAAGCCTTTAGGGCGCCAAACCGGTCGCACGACGGGTCTGCGTGCCCCCGTAGGAGGTCGTGCGCCCGTTCGTGACCCCGCGCTCGTTTGCCACGTCGCGCACCCGCGTGCGCCCGGTCGTACCGGGACGTAACCGTGTGCGTCCGTTCGCGTTGGCCCGCGCTAAAGGGGAACGACGGGTTCTCAACATGGGACCTCTGTGAGTAGATCTCCTAGGAACGATCGGGATGCCAGGACGGTCGTGACACTCTCCTTGCTGGCCTTCCAGACATGGTAATGGCCTGAAGGGAGATGGGAAAACCAGCAATTGGGTAGTGTATATTGTGCTGGAGGCACACACAACTTCCACTAACTCCTGCAGATGGCAGATGGCTCAAATAGAGAAGAGCTATGTAGGTGGATATAGCGGTGTATACTGGGTTCAGAGTATGCAGACAGCACGCACAAGCTCCTACCGCTGACTGCAAGCTCTATTTAAAACGAGCAAGATAGTTTGCTATATAGGTGGATATAGCGGTGTATACTGGGTTCAGAGCACGCAGACAGCACGCACAATCTCCTACCGCTGACTGCAAGCTCTATTTAAAACAAGCAAGATAGTTAGCTATATAGGTGGATAGAGCAGTGTATACTGGGTTCAGAGCACGCAGACAGCACGCACAATCTCCTACCGCTGACTGCAAGCTCTATTTAAAACGAGCAAGATAGTTTGCTATATAGGTGGATATAGCGGTGTATACTGGGTTCAGAGCACGAAGACAGCACGCACAATCTCCTAACACTGACTGCAAGCTCTATTATAAAAGATAGCTATATCGCTAGCTATATAGGTGAATATAGCGGTGTATACTGCGGTCAGGGCATGCAGACAACAACCACTACCGAAGAGCAAGAACGAAAAATCGGCCGATAACGATCGGTGTATACTGTGTTGAAGGTACACAGAACACCCACTAACTGCTACAGACGCCAACACACTACACAAGGCCGCCGCGCTGGCGGCCTTATATAGTGTGGGGTGTGTACTACACAGCCTGAGCTATGATTGGCATGGTGATTTTTTTTTAAGTTGTCATTTTTTTTCACACAATTCTTTGCAAAATTAAGATTTTTTTTATTTTTTACAAAATTTTCATATTATTATCAGGTTATTTCTCACACACAGCATATGCATACAACAAATTACACCCCAAAATACATTCTGCCACTCTTCCCGAGTATGGCAATACCACATGTGTGAGACTTTTACACAGCCTGGCCACATACAGAGCACCAACATTGAAGTGGCACCTTCAGGCGTTCTACGAGCAAAAATTAAGTTTTTGGAAAATGTGGAAAAAAATGAAAACCCATTTTTTATTTTTTTTCACAAAGTTGTCAATTTATAAGATATTTCTAACACATAGCATGTATATAGCAAAAATTACACCCCAAAACACATTCTGCTACTCCTCCCGAGTATGACGATACCACATGTGTAGGACTCTTACACAGCCTGCTCACATAGGGAGACCGAAAATCGAAGTAGTACCTTCAGGCGTTCTAGGAGCATAAATGACACATCTCATTTCATTCCTACCCATCACAATTTTGAAGGTCCAGGAGCACCAGGACAATGGAATTATCCACAAAATTACCCCATTTTGGAAAGCAAACACCCCAAAGTATATTCTATGGGCTGGTGACAGGTACTCTGATGGCCTGGTGACAGGTTCTCTGATGGCCTGGTGACTGGTATTCGGGTACTCTGAAGGGCGGTGATAGGTACTCGGGTACTCATATGGACTGTGACAGGTACTCAGGTACTCATATGGATTGTGACAAGTATTCAGGTACTCAGATGTACTGACAGGTACTCAGATGAACTATGACAGGTATTCAGGTACTCATATGGACTTTGACAGGTACTCGGGTAGTCTGATGGGCTGTGATGGGTACTCTGATGAGCTGTGACAGTTACTCGGGTACTCTGATCTGCTTTGACAGTTACTCGGGTACTCTGATGGGCTGTGATGGGTACTCTGATGGGCCGTGACAGTTACTCACATACTCTGATGGGCCGTGACAGTTACTCGGGTACTCTGATGGGCCGTGACAGTTACTCGGGTACTCTGATGGGCCGTGACAGTTACTTGGGTACTCTGATGGGCCGTGACAGGTACTCGGGTACTCTGATGGGCCGTGACAGGTACTCGGGTACTCTGATGGACCGTGACAGTTACTCGGGTACTCTGATGGGCCGTGACAGTTACTCGGGTACTCTGATGGGCTATGACAGGTACTCGGGTACTCTGATGGGCTGTGACAGGTACTCGGGTACTCTGATGGGCTGTGACAGGTACTCGGATGGGCTGTGACAGGTACTCGGGTACTCAGATGGGCTGTGACAGGTACTCGGGTACTCGGATGGGCTGTGACAGGCATTACGAGACCTGCAGGCCCAACACTTCCATAAAGCCAACAATGGCTGAAGCTGTTTCATCAGTACCTTCGTATGACCTTGTTCTTTTTTGCTGCCGGGCCCCCCTTCCATGACCGATGTGCTTGGTTTTACCATCAATTTTGCGCCTGGAACATTATGGTACACATTGTTATTACAAATTTACTACTATAACTGTTCCCGGTCCTGAGACTTGCTCCAGTATTGAGAATTATCGTTCCTCTACAGGCCGTCCCACCAGAGAGATGGCGGCCAGGAACGGTGACCTCCACATTTATGCACTAAGCAAGAACACGGACACCAGATGTCTTTCTCTATTATCTCCCATGTAGAAAGCTCAAAGTAGACTGGAGCACATTCACTGAACTGGCCCCCCCCCCCTTCTTTTTTTTTTTTTTTCTTCTTCTCCCAGTGTAATGTTTATGTTCAAAGTTTTACTATTGACTCTGGGAATGTTCAAATATAGGGGGGTAAAACACCCCTTGGAAGGGTAGTCTTCATCGGTGGACCAATTCGGTTTTGGCCCCAGCTCCTGCTCCGAGGTTCTCCGCCCATGTATGTAAAGGTGGAGAGAAAAACGAGCGGGTGGGGCCAGGTGGGTATGCCTGGCTGCCCGGAGGGGACGTGCCCTCGGCTGCCATCTCCAGGCACCTGGGGGACCCAGGCAGCTATAATGTTAAGTGTTCTATATAGGTCTTCAGTTAATACCGCCATGTTAGCTGGTTCTTGTTTACAATGTTTTCTAACAAAATACTTGATTCTGCGCTAAAGACTTGTTTTGCGTTTTAGATGAATGTTTAGTTTTGTAAAAGGCCGGTGGTCTATACCGTCCACAATGTGTTGCATTTATGCTTTCAAAAATTAACCTACTTCAAGCTCTTTTCGATACTCTCAAATCGTTTACCTTGCTCCCTCTTTCCCCCTCTCACTGTTTTCTTTCCCTTTCACCTTTTCCCCTCCCCCTCTCGGGCCCCGGGTGTATGATTGGAATGTTTTATAGCACCATACTCCTGACCTGAAACTTGTGTTGCATACACACGGTCGGACAAAGTTGTCGGAAAAACCGATCGTACGTAACGTGACAACGTTATTTCGTTACGACGGGACTACGTTCAGGCTAGTAGCCAATAGCTTTGGCCTAGGAATTTGATCTGAGCATGCGTGGCACTTTGTCCGATCAGAATTCTCTACACACAATCGGATAAAGTCCGATCGGATCATGTTTTCTGAAAGTTTTATAGCCCAGCTCTAAAATTTTGTCCGTCGGATATTCTGACGGAAACAGTCCGATGGAGCCCACACACAGTCGGATTATCCGACAACACGGTCCAATCGGACATTTTCCGTCGGAATGTCTGACCGTGTGTACAAGGGCTAAGAGTTTTTCTTATACTTTATGGGCCCATTCACATTGCAACTTGGCAACTTTCCATTGTAATGGATTAAAGTGGTTGTAAACCTCAGTCATGAAATATGAACAAACCAATGTTCCTGTATAATGTGTACTTGTGTTAATTAAGAGAACTACGTGTCATTCTGTCTGCTGCCTTGTTCCTCTGCTATCAGCTTGAATTACTTTTGGCAGGTTTTCCTGACACCAAAAGACAAAAAGTGACAGGGGAGGGAGTTCCAGCAGATTGACAGTCTCAGCTATGTTGCTGTGTACTGTATGAGGGGGGGAGGGATGTCATTTACCTCCAATCAGCTCACAGAACTCTCCTCACTTAGTTCTGCAGAGTGTAATTTCAGCTCCCTGCCCCCGTTTCTGAACTTTTAGACAAGCTTTAAAAATTCTGCACTTTGAACTGATGTAGAGAAGATAAACATGTACAACTTATGTAGGAGGATTTGTTTCATCTCTGTGTATCACTGGAGGCCAGTCACTTCACTAGATATATTACATAGTTAGTCAGGTTGGAAAAAGACACAAGTCCATCCAGTTCAACCAAAAAAAAAATAAAAAAAATAAAAAAAATAAAAAAAAAATAAAAAAAAAAATATATATATATATATATATATATATATATATATATATATATATATATATATATATATATATATATATATATATATATATATATATATATATATATGTAAGGGTTTACAACCACTTTTATGCAGCCTATTCACTATGAATGGGCTGTCAACACACTAGAACAGATGAATGGCCCTTCTTTCAATTATGTACTACAACACATGTTGTAATTGTGGTGTGTTGCCATGTGTTGTGGGTTGATTTCTACTGTACACTGCATTAGGGTGCTAGTCACAATAAATGGCACCACATCATGTATGGAGCAGGTTCACTGCCATGAGCTCATTACCCCATGACACAAGAATGGCCCCCCTAGATACAGTAAATGTAAACATTATTTGTGATAATTCGGAAACTTGCTGGTTAACAATGATAAGCACCACAAAGTATGAAAAATTCACAGCGTCTGTCACGTAACATTTCCATAATGAGGGTTAATTTCCATGGTGCTTAGTTTTCAGCAATGACAGATCGCTACTATTATGTTTTTGGCACTGTGTTCCCAGCACAGAAAACATGTTTAAATCCTTTAGCTCACCCAAGTGTTACTCTGTTAAAAAGGGTCCCTATGTTATACTGTATAGGTGACTATCTTGACCACGCTGGAATACAACCCTCTTCACACTTTGTGGGCAGCTTGGAGATGCCCCCATGGAGAACTGCCACTTAAAACAAATTTTGCACTTTCTTAATTCATTACATAAAAGGTGGTCTGTTCTAACAGTATGCACCATATTTGAAAACAGGTGTGTGCGAGACGTGGCTCTCTGGGGGTGGGGGGGGGTGTTTCTATGCGCTACAAACTGTTCACCAGCCCCCTGACTAAATTGTCTTACCAAGTGGCGTGGGAGAGGGTCCTGGGCATAGCCCCTGAGGCGGGGGACTGGCGCAAATGAAGTTAACGAATACACAAAAGTATCCTTAATGTTGCCGTGATTGAGGCAGGATATAAAGTACATGTTAGATGGTACTTAGTGCCAGAGTGCCTGTCCAAAATGTATCAGGGAAATTCACCTTCCTGCTTCAAAGGTTGTGGCCAGGCGGGCACACCACTGCACATATGGTGGACATGTGCCAAGATTCGCCACTTTTGGATGAGGGTTTACTCATTCATATTTTCGGTCACAATGGATAATATCGTCAAGGATGCTAGGGTTGCCCTACTGAACAAACCAGTGAAAAATGTACCTTGACATACCCAGACACTGATTTATTTCATGTTCCTAGCGGCAAAAATTGCCATTGCCACAGCATGGAAAAGCCATGGATTATGTTGAACAAAAAAATAGTGAGTGTTGTACGCAACAAACAATCCGTTTTTGATAAAATATGGTCTTCCTGGCTTACCTACTTGCAGGTCCCTAATACATAGAGATATTTTTCTAGTCGACCGACTGCAGGTTCCCAGATAACGATAATGACTGTAACCCAGACTTTCCTGGGCAAATTTTGGGGAATATGATCCCTCATATGGGGTAGTTGCAATGGTGATAATTGCAAGTGCACAATATGAGTAATGCCGCCTACACACGTAGCCGACTATCCGGCGGACTCAGTCCAGCGGACTTCCTGCCGGACTTTCTGAATGGGCTACTTGCCCACACGCGGCTCTTCCCGACAACCCTGGGCGTTGGTTGTCGGGGTCTGCGGGCGGGGGGCTTATCGGAATCCGGGAGCCCCCTTTAATAAGGGGGCCCCCGGATCCCGGCCCCCCACCCTATGTGAATGAGTATGGGGTACAATGTACCCCTACCCATTCACCTGTAAAAAAAAGTTAAAAAAAACACAACACACAAGCGTTAAAATAGTTTATTGCACAGCTCCGGGGGTCTTCGGGGGTTTGCTCGTACTGTAGCTGCTGACATTTAATAAGGATACTTACCTATCCAGGGAGCCCGCAATGTGAGCCTCCCAAGGCCGATTCATCCACTGACTTGGGTGCAGGCATCGCCATTCCAACTAAGGGAAACCAGCAGTGGAGTCTTTAGGCTTCAGGTGTTTCCTACTGTGCATGCATGAGTCACGTGGCGCTTTGTGAATGGCCAGCTCCTCACACACACACAGGTCCCAGAAGGCAGCGGGGGAGAAGGAGGAGGGCTCGCCGTAGAAGAGGATGTGGCATACTGCGCCGTGGCTGGGCTAGGACGGAAGTAAATTTATTCTTTCTAAAAAGGTAAGGAAAAAAAAATAGATATCCAAAAAGGAGGGGTGGTCTTTAGTTTAAGACCACCTTGTAAAAGTGGGTGGAACTCCACTTTAAATAAGTCCAAATTTGTTATAACTCCATAAAAGATGAATATATGCAGCAGATGTTAATGCATTTTAGCCATAGTGGCCTTGTTCACAACAATTATGTACAGAAACAGCACAGAATATATAGTATACAACCCCCCTCCTTCACTGATCACAGAGATTGCCAATTAACCTAATGATTCTCAAATTAAAACAATGAAACCAGAAAGAAAGGAGGGTTAAAAGTTGTTCTTACAAAGCAAACCACATGACAGTAATTAATAAAATAAAGATAAAACACATATATAATCCAAAATAATAATAATTAATTAGCACAACAAAATAGAAAAAAGTCTGAATGACCATGGGGAAATCAAAAAGAGACAACAGAGTATGAGAATTGGTAGAAAAGGTAGGAAGAATGAAACATTATATAATTAATGTATATCCAGGTCTCATCTGAGGTTTACCCCTGGGGGACTCTCGTTTTAAGCCTAAAAATCCACCATGCTTCTCTATTCAAAAGTTGCCTACTCTTATCCCCACCCCTGGGCATTGGAGTCAATCTTTCGATGCCAGTACATGTGCACTTGTCAAGTCGACTGCTGGGTTTCTGATGTGGTTCAGGTGGACTACCACAAGCACCAGAAAATATTGAACCCCCAACACTATATATACTGGGCCCCGCTGTCCCACCTGTGTGTCAGTCTCGAGAAGTGGAATGCGGTTTGGCCCCCAGTGGGGAGGCTTCGAGATAGGATGGCATGTCCCTGCCCTTTACCTACTCATCTGGAACCTCTTTATGATGCTAAGCACATTCCCTGCAAGACAGGTGTAAAGGAAATTTGTAAGATCTGTATATAATTGTATTCTATTTTATATGTATTGCACACTGCCCTCACTGTGCATACGGCACTAATAATGTTTTCATTAAATTTGCATTCTTTCGAGTCCTGATTAGAATTAGTCTGCCTATGTTATGCCCCTTGTTACCATAAACATACAATTGTAATATTAATGTGATACCTACTTAATCATGTGTATAAAAACCTTCAATTGTGTCATAATATAAAGCAGAACAGTTATGTGAAAAGATGCGAAGTGTATCTTTGGTGTCTGTTCCCTCCTGCAGTAGTTATTATTTATTTGGAACCACTAATCAATATGAGGATAGGAGTTGCCTATCTATACATTTCCATGTCACAGGTAACCTGTCCCTACTCTAGCAACACATGAAATGTGCACCAAGCCTGGGAGCCAGGCTCATAAATAGACTCTGCCTAGGCCATCAGAGTCACATAGGCAGGACCAGCCTGACCATGGGTCCCGGGCGGCACTTTCAGAGGGGCGGAAAACTCCCGCCCACCAGCCAGCCCGTTCCGCTGCTTATTTCACGGGGAGCGATCGGGCTAGTAGATCACCGGTGTGTACCTCAACTTCCTGGTGACAGTGGAACGTACGATAGGGGAGGACGTGTTGCCTCCCATGTCTTGCATTATTTCCGGCTGATGACATCACGTTCGCCCCATCATGCTTCTACTGCTACCAGGAAGTAGAAGTACACACACCGGTGCTCTGCATCTACTGGCCCGATTGGTCCCTGTGAAATAAGCAGTGGAGCAGGTGCTGTGTATCTCTCTCCCCTCCCCTGTCCACAGAGTCCCTTCTTGCTCCTGACATGACAGCCATACGACATGACAGTGGGCATCAGGTCTGATGTTAGAAAACATGGAGCCTCATACAGCCTACCTGATGGGGCCGCCTTCGACCTGGTGGTAGGCAACGTGGCAAGTGACAAGCTGCATCTGCTGACAAGTGATGTGGCAAGTGACACGCTGCATCTGCTGACAAGTGACATGGCAAGTGACACACATCCGTTGACAAGTGACAAACTGCATCTGCTGACAAGTGACATAGCAAGTGACAAGCTGCATCTGCTGACAAGTGACGTGGCAAGTGACACGCATCAGCTGACACGTGTCATGGCAAGTGACACACATCCACTGACAAGTGACGTGGCAAGTGACATGTTGCATCTGATGGCAAGTGACGTGGTAAGTGGCATGCTGCATCTGATGACAAGTGACACGCTGCATCTGGTGTCAGGAGACAGTGGCAAGTGACACGCTCAGGGCTCCCACTGATTCTGCATTATGGCGAGTTGAACTATTTCATTATATATTACAATGTAATAGTAGAAATAATGCTCTTCAATAATCCTGACACCATAACAACCTTGGTGCTGTGATGATTGAAGCACCAACACCAGGTGTTTGGAGTAAAGTGGGCCTGTCTGGATGAAGTCCAGGGCCAAATTTTTGTCCCAGTCCAGCCCTAGGCAGAGCACTCGCTGCCATACCCACACAGCGGACTGCCCGCCCATCCTCTCCGCGGTTCCCCCCCTCATTGCTACAGACAAATGCCATGATGGCCAACAGCGTGAAGGAGGAAGAGCTTTCTGCTGTGAGCAGAGACCCCGTGTTGGAAAAGGCATTGCTGGAGGCATGATTGACACTGTAAGCTTACAAGTGCCATTGATCCCATGCCCACCACGCCCCCTCCCCATCACCGCTGCCTCCATCTGAACCCCCATCACCACTGCCTCCGTCTGAACCCCGACCACCACCGCCTCTGACTAAACGCCCCCTCCCCATCACCGCTACCTCTGACTGAACCCCCCCCCAACCACAGCCGCTTCTGTCTGAACCCCCCTCACCACCAAGCTGCATTGGATGGAACCCCCCCACCACCACCACTGTTGCATGTAAATCTGACTTCCTGATACATTTAATTTCAGCTTTAATTGTCATGATATAAAATAATGGATGTGGGGGCATTTTGGTGGGCAGGATTCCTTTTTTGGGGGGGGGGGGGCAGCATTTCATTCTAGGGCCCAGGTAGCACAATGTCTTGGGCCAGCCCTGCACATAGGGCACCAGAATCCAATCAGATGCTGCGCCCTGTGACCCAATAAACCAGGGATCTGCAATTAGTGGACCTCCAGCTATTACAAAACTACAATTCCCATGAGGCATAGCAAGACTCTAATAGCCACAAGCATGACACTCAGAGGCAGAGGCATGATGGGACCAGGGGCGGATCCAGAGTCTAGTCTCGGGAGGGGCACTTCTATAAAATATGTTTTTTGGGGGGCAATTTATATGGGAAATGGCTGGTATTGGCGCTTCAATCATTACGGCACCATGGTTGTTATGGTGTCAGGATGATTGAAGCGCATTATTTCTATTAATACATTGTAATATAAAATTAAATGGTTCAACTCACCATATTGCAGAATCAGTGGGAGCCCTGAGGATGTCACTTGCCATGTCGCCTGCCACCAAATGTGGATTGTCACTTGTCACCAAATGCGGATTGTTACTTGCCACGTCACCTGCCACACATTGCGGATTGTCACTTGCCACGTAGCCTGCCACACATTGCAGATTGCCACTTGCCACATCACCTGCCACACATTGCGGATTGTGACTTGCCACGTCACCTGCCACACATTGCGGATTGTCACTTGCCACGTCGCCTGCCACCAGATGCGGATTGCCACGTAGCCTGCCACACATTGCGGATTGCCACTTGCCACGTCACCTGCCACACATTGCGGATTGTCACTTGCCACGTTGCCTGACCCACATTGCGGATTGCCACTTGCCACGTCACCTGCCACACATTGGGGATTGTCACTTGCCACGTCACCTGCCACACATTGCGGATTGTCACTTGCCCCGTTGCCTGCCTCACATTGCGGATTGCCACTTGCCACGTCACCTGCCACACATTGCGGATTGTCACTTGCCACGTTGCCTGCCACACATTGCGGATTGCCACTTGCCACGTAGCCTGCCACACATTGCGGATTGTCACTTGCCACGTCACCTGCCACACATTGCGGATTGCCACTTGCCACTTGCCACGTAGTCTGCCACACATTGCGGATTGTCACTTGCCACGTCACCTGCCACACATTGCGGATTGTCACTTGCCACGTTGCCTGCCACACATTGCGGATTGCCACTTGCCAGGTAGCCTGCCACACACTGCGGATTGTCACCTACTGGTGGTCTTTTGTTGGGTCCCAGAGTGAAGATAGGCAGCAGAGAGATGATGCAATCTCTCTGCTGCACACAGCTTCCTACACAGTGAGGGTGGAACTGAAGGGATGCAGGGCAGTGAGAGATGATGTCATCTCCCTGCTCCCCTGCCTGCTGGCTTCCTGATTGGCCAGCAGCCCTCCTAAGCCGCCCAGCTGCCCCCCCCTCACCCGTCCACTCAGCGCGGGTACCCGCGGAACCGGCCGCGCGGGTACCCGCGGAACCGACCGCGATTGGACCCGCGGAACCGGCCGCGGGTACCCTCGGAACCGGCCGCGATTGGACCCGCGGAACCGGCCCGCGGGTACCCGCGGAACCGGCCACGATTGGACCCGCGGAACCGGCCCGCGGGTACCCGCGGAACCGGCCGCGATTGGACCCGCGGAACCGGCCGCGGGTACCCGCGGAACCGGCCGCGATTGGACCCACAGAACCGGCCGCGATTGGACCCGCGGAACCGGCCGTGCTGTCATTAGCTGGCGGTATTCTCGGAGGGGGCAATTGACCCGTTGCCCCCCCCCTGGATCCGCCCCTGGATGGGACTTGTAGTTTTGCAACAGCTGGAGGTCCGCTAATTGCATATCCCTGCAATAAACCATAGAGGAACCAAGTTCCTCTTGACTTTCTCTCCCTCTGCAATGCCACTGAGGTTGAGTGCCACCTGCAGTGGAGAAAGCAGGCTGCACCTACTTACATGTGTTTAATACATTGGCAGCAGCAGCCTGCACGTATAATTGTCAGGCTGATTGCTGGGCTTCTAATGTGTTTCAGGTGGGCTTCCACAAATACCAGAAAGTGCCAACCACCCAACAACATAAATATTGGGCTCTACAGTCCCACCAGTGGGACTGGCATGGCAGATTTCCCTGGGTAGAATCCCTGGGCTAATCCTCCCACAGAGAACAAAGCTGGAAGTGTGTATTACATCACTTCCTGGTTTAGAGTTGTCATTCCCTACCCCTAGAGAAGGCACCCCCCACCCCTATACGTCTGTCACATTAGCTGCATTCCCATAGAGAAACATAGGCTGCATGCACACAGCTGCAAAACACAATGTTCATTTACGCTGTACGAGCCACATTTTTTACTTCTGAGCATAATGAAATAAATAAACTTTTCACAATTTTGCTATGCATTCCCTTTAAATACAGCTCAAGTTGCATGAACAAGTTTCTGTTGTCTGCGAGTGGCTGGAGGCAACGTTCAGCGCAGGGCACAGATGCTCAAACACATGTCTGAGAGCACAGCCGCAACAGGATGAAGCACTTTGGGTATTATCACTGAGCAATGAGCAATATATCAGTGTACACTGTCACTCACATTGTACATCCTTGCGTGATCTCTCTTACCTCAACTGAGGTCAAAGACAATAGCTACTCTCTGTCTTCTTTCTTGCATTTAGACACCAAATGGTATGTATGCAAAATGTCATGACATTCCGCAGCCTCAGGCACATGGAAAATTATGATGTTCTTCTCTACAAGCTCCGCCCCTTGCGTTATAGCTATTATAGTTTAAAATTAATGCTTGAATGTACCATTGGAGGCAGCCTGGGGTGGTCTGATATATAGTATATTCACATCAAATTTTCTACTGTATACACCAAAAAGCAAGGTATACCTCCTGACTTTTGAACTTCAGAATGAGGGACACTACGACCCCTTTCACACATGCGGACCGTATTTCCATATTTCATCCATCTGTTTGCGGATGAAATACGGACATACATGCACCCCTATGGGATAGCGGGTGTCTGCGGATGAACATCCGCAGACACTCGATATCGTCCGCCTCCGCTATTGTCCGATTCTGCAGACGGAGGAAAATCCTATTTTTCTATCCGTCTGCAGAGCAGATCGGATGAACACGGACAGACGGTCCATGCTCATCCGATCCCCTATAGATGAGAGCGGAGAGCTGACAGGGCGGTCCCTGCCCTGTCATCCGCCGGCTCATTGGGGACAACTGAGCGATCCCTGCTGAGCAAGCGGATCATCATGGGGCGGATCATTACTGATCCGTCCCGTGTGAAAGGGGCCTTAAGGCAGGAAGTGACCGGCGGTGCGCTACAAACGCCACAGAAAAAGTTGCTGTGGCCAAACTCTTAATAGTTGGAGCAGCTTAATGGTCATGATTAAACAAAACCCAGGTTTCTTTTATACCTATAAAATACGCTTTGATTGCTGTGCCTCAAGTTGCAAATAGCTACATAGTTACATAGTAAGTGAGGTTGAAAAAAGACACAAGTCCATCAAGTTCAACTTATTTGTGCAGTAATATGTCAGTATTACATTGTATATCCCTGTATGTGGTCATTCAGGTGCTTATCTAATGCCACGTACACACGAGCGGACTTCTTGTCGGACTGAACTCTGATGGACTTTTCAACGGAGTTCCAACTGAGTTCCGCTGCAACAGACTTGCCTACACAAGATCACACCAAAGTCCGATCGTTTAGAATGCAATGACATAGGACAGGACTAGAAAAAGGAAGTTCAATAGCCAGTAGCTAATAGCTGCCCTTGTGTCGTTTTTGGTCCATCCAGACGAGCGGTTTTCTCGATCGAACTGGTCCTGGTGGAGTTCCAGTGGAAAGATTTGAAACTTTCTATTTCTAGGTCCGTTAGAATTTTAGAAAGAGAAAAAGTCTGATGAAGCCCACACACAATCGGAATGTCCGACAGAATGATTCCGTCTGACCTTTTCTGACGGAAAGTCTGGTCGTGTGTACAGGGCATAATAGTTTTTTAAAACTTTAAATTCCCCCTGCTAAGACCACCTACTGTGAAAGGGAATTCCACAACCTTGTCGCTCTTATGCCACGTACACACATTCGGACTAGTCCGGCGACTGTGACATCATAAGGGGTCGGGGTCACCATGCGACATCACCCGGTGACCCCGCCCCTTGTCCCTATATAAGTCGCTGCACAACGCGTCCCTATCATTGCGGCCAGAGAGAGTGTCGAGTCAACATCTCAAGGAAGAAGAGAAGCAGAGAAAGCTGCGGCGACAGAAGACCGGGCCACCACTAGTAAAAGAGCTGGAAGAAGAAAGCGGAGGCCCGGCAAGAAGAAACGATGAGGGGGACAAGATCCCTGAAGAGGGGGATAAGACCCCCGAAGTCGGAAGAAGAGAAGAAGGCGACAGAAGACCGGGCCACCGCTAGTAAAAGAGCTATAAGATAGCGGAGGCCCGGCAAGAAGAACCAAAGAGGAGGACAAGACCCCGAAGAGGGGGACAAGACCCCCGAAGTCAGAAGAAGACCCTCGGATGGCGGCAGCGACGATGAAGAAGAAAGCTGGGCTCCTCCGCTAGTAAAAGAGCAGAAGATAGCGGGGGAGTCCGGTGTGTTTTTTTTTCTTTACACTTTTTTTCACCAGGTGAATGGGTGAATGGGTAGGGGTACATGGTACCCAAATACTTATTCACATAGGGTGGGGGGCCGGTATCTGGGGGCTCCCGGATTCCGATAAGCCACCTCCCGCAGACCCCGACAACCAATGGCCAGGGTTGTCGGGAAGAGGCCCTTGTCCTCATCAATGTGGGGACAAGGTGCTTTGGGGTGGGGGGGCCGCAGAGCCCCCCTTTCCCCAAACCACCCCCCCCATGTTGAGGGCATGCGGCCTGCTACATCTCCCACCCCCTTTCCTGTGTTTTTTTCAGCGTAGGGCTTCCCCTTTAAGTCCATACCAGGTGACGGGGCCAGCGAGGTGTCAATCTCGCCGATGGAGGCGGCGACATTGACTTCCTCTGCTAGTCCAGTCTACCTGGAGCCACGTTCAAAATCAACAGACTTTTCTGCGTGTGGGCAAGTCCGTTCATTTCAAAAGTCCGGCGGGCTAGCACACAGACTTGGCAGTCCGGTGGACAATTTTGAGTCAAAACCTCTTTCTAAGTCCGCCGGTATTTTGGAAAGAAAAACTCAGCCGGAGCCCACACACGGGAGGATTGTCCGACAGACTCTGGTCCACTGGACCAAGTCCGCCGGATCGTCTGATCATGTGTACGCGGCATCACAGTAAAAAATCTTCTTTGCAGTTTAAGGTTAAACCTCTTTTATTCTAATTTCAGTGAGTGGCCATGTCTTATCAAACTCCCTTCCGCTAAAAGGGACTGCCAAAAAAGTGTCCCGATTTTTTTTTTACAATGTTGCCAACTATGGTATGTATGTGTTTGTATGTATATATATATATATATATATATATATATATATATATATATATATATATATATATATATAGGTGTGTGTGTGTGTGTGTGTGTATATATATATAGAGGTTATAGCTGAGGAGAGGTGCAATAGTGATATGTAAGTAGATGAAAGGACTCTGTAACTAGCCCTCTCCTGAACCCTGCATAACTTACTCCAGAACCCACGTTCCTGTATATAACGCACTCCAGAACCCTGCACTGTGCACATAACGCACTCCAAATCCCTGAACTCTGTGCATGGCGCACTCCAGAACCCACCTTCCTGTACATAACGCACTCCAGATCCCTGCACTGTGTACCTAGCACTATCCTGAACCTTGCACCCTGTGCATAACGCACTTCATAACCCTACACTCTATATCTAGCACTCTTCTAAACCCCTCTACTCTGTATCTAGTGCTCTCCTGAACCCTGCACCCTGTGCATATCAGACTCCTGAACATTTCACTCTGTACGTAGTGCACTACTGAATCCTGTTCTCTGTACATAACGCATTCCTTAACCCTACACTCTGTGTGTAATGCACTCCTGAATTCCTCCACACTTTGTGTAACGCACACTTTCATAGTTTATGCAAAACCATTTGTAATGGACGTTTTTTTTATCTTTTTTTTTTAAATAATTGTGCTGGCGTTTGTATGTGTCCATGAGACTCTTACTTGTGAAAATGATATCATTAGCAGTAATTCTATGAGGAGGTGAGTTGCCATCTAGATAAAGGAAGGCCTGTGTATCTGGATTTTGCAAAAGCATTTCACACAGTTCCCCATACATTTTTACTGTACAAAGTAAGGTCTGTTGGCATAGACTATAGGGTGAGTACATGGATTGAAAACTGGCTACAAGGGTGAGTTCAGAGGGGAGTGATAAATGGGGAGTACTTGGAATGGTCAGGGGTGGGAAGTGTGGTCCCCCAGGGTTCTGCACTGGGACCAATCCTGTTTAATTTGTTCGTGAACTACCTGGTGGGTGGGGTAAACAGCTCAATCTCTGACATCACAGGTTGAATTTGACAGCTGCATGCTCTCTCTGCAGCTACACAGAGCACACCCAGCCGGTTTGCTAGCCAATCACAAGCTGTGCTGGATGCGCTGCGCTGGTAGTTAATATATGATCATCATCTGATGCAGTGATGCGGGACAAAGCCCTTGTACCGTAGGATAGAGGTACAGATGCAGGAAACTCCTGCCCAATCCGGGACTGTTGGGAGGTATGGGCTAAGCGAGAAAGAGAAGTATGGCTTTTTTTTATTGCAGAATCATACTTATTTAGGTGGATGCAGTATCGCTCTGATGCTGCATCTGTCCCCTGCCAGCTCTAAAACTGAACGATCAAACACTGCTAATCACTCAGTTCTCAGGGCTCCCCTGAGCAGAGAGCTGGAATGACTGTCAGTCAACAGCTCTCTGCTCTGCCCCCCCCCCCCCCCCATGCTGGGCAGTGGGGGGGCGGGAGTGACCAGCTTAGGCTCTGAGCGGCTCGCTTAGAGGCTGAGCCGGGTGCTGGTCTAGGCATGTGGGCAAATCTCAATCTTCATTGTCGCAATCTTGTCAGAGCCTGGACGGGCCCTGTGACATCAGCCGACAGCGCGCTTCAGCCCACTGTCTGTTGAAATTGGGTCACAGGAGTGCAGATTGAACGGCACTCCTGTGATCCACAGGAGAAGTACAGCCAATCAAGCTTTGGCTGTACTTCACCTTGAGGGGCTCTCGCACACAGACCGACTGAGCCCTTTAGTGTATTTGCAGCCATCTTTTCTCCGCTTGGGCAATCAAGATGCAGTGCACAGTTTGTCATTGGCATGAATGGCTTTGTGCTCCTGTACTCGTGTATACAGCGGTGTTGTCTTAAACCAGAGTACAGCGTACATACATATACAAAGAAAATGTTCTATTTTTTTTTTTTTAACCTATGCCTGTACACTGTACTTGGAGGAAACATGCTGGAAATAATGCTAAACTGGCTAAAACAAGCCATAGATTATGCAATTTTCTTTCCTGCAGCCACAGGTTGAAAAAAGGAAAATCGCTTGATTCCCCCATCATCGCAGTCAGTCTTGGTGGGGGAATCCCTCCCCCAGTACTATTGACAGGGCCACAAACATAATGAAGTGGCACCCTTGTTAAAGGTACATAAAGTTTGTTTAGCTGTTACTAAGGCCTTTTGTTACTGAGCAGATTTTGGCTCTCCTTTTTTATCCATTTCAGGTTCCCTTTTCTTGTATCCTGGCTATAATTAAAACCTTGTTTGTAGTTTTGGATGGGGTAGAGAAGAATTTTTATTTATCAAAAAGATTTTGTAAGGTTCATTTTTTTATTCTTGTCTGTGTGCCCGCTGGTCCTTTTACCCTTTTACTACAGTACTCACAGGATCCTTACAAGCATTTCCAGGATTCCTAGGACCTCCACTACCCGTTGACTTCTAGAGTTCCCAGTAAGGATGTTAGGCAGGTCCTCCAACCAGAAGGGTATTTAAAGCGGAGGTCCACCCTAAAATGGACCTCCGCTCATCGGAATCCCCCCCCCTCCGGCGCCACAATTGGCACCTTTCAGGGGGGAGGGGGGTGCAGTTACCTGGATAATCCAGGTAACTGCACCCACTTCCGGGATAGCTGTCTGCGGAAAGGGGCGTAGATTACGCACCTTTCCGCAACTGCCCGCCCCTTTGCGCAAGTGCCCCGCTGCCTGCTGGGAAACACACAGTTCCCAGAGGCAGCGGGGACCGTCCGGATTGCGCCGCGCGGCACGCGCAGGCGCAGTAGGGAACCGGGAAATGAAGCCGAAAGGCTCCATTTCCTGATTCCCATACCCAAGATGGCGGCGGCAGCACCCGAGTGTCGATCTAGAGATCGGCTTCGGGTGCCGACATCGCGGGCGCGCTGGACAGGTAAGTGTCACCATTTTAAAAGTCAGCAGCTGCAGTATTTGTAGCTGCTGACTTTAAAAAAAAAAAAAAACGCGGAGTCCCGGCGGACTCCCGCTTTAAAGATGAATTCCAGACATAGTATATATTTTTACATGGTTACATTGGTCCAGCTTGGAGCAGCCTGGCCAATCCTATTGGAAGCTGAAAATCAATGAAATAGACACCACTTGCTTCCAGGTCCCAAGCTAAGTGGCTGGCCTGATGCATTCTGAACACAGGATGCCAGCTGCTCAGCCTGGGCACCATTCAGACATCTTGCATTATCTGGATGGATGCAAAGCATTCTCTGAAGTGGAGAGGCGAGGTGAATGGTGCCTGTGCTAAGCAGTTGACCTGTATTCAGAATGTATCAGGCTCAGCAAATGAAGATGACTGGAGTAGCGATATCAAGTTGAAACATCATAGCTATGTAAATCTATACCAAATCTGGAATTCATCTTTAAATTCCAGCCTTTGAATCAGCTGGTGCTGTGTCTAAATACCAGCTACCTGAGAGCTAAAGAGCTATCATTTTTACCTGCCATTTGCCTGTTTGTTGTTCACCCAATCTGACCTGACTACTCTTTTGCCCATCATGACCCCTGTCTAGGCCTGACTTCTCTTGTGTCTGCCACCTGCCATGACTCATGCCTGAACCTGACTACTTTCTTGCCTGCCACCTGCCATGACCCCTACCTGGAACTAAGTACTCTCTTGCCTGCCATCTGCCATGACTCTTGCCTGAACCTGACTACTTTCTTGTCTGCCACCTGCCATGACCCCTACCTGGACCTTACTACTCTCTTGCCTGCCACGACTCATGCCTGAACCTACCTACTTTCTTGCCTGCCATCTGCCATGACTCATGCCTGAACCTACCTACTTTCTTGCCTGCCACCTGCCATGACTCATGCCTGAACCTACCTACTTTCTTGCCTGCCACCTGCCATGACCCCTACCTGGACCTTACTACTTTCTTGCCTGCCACCTGCCATGACCCCTACCTAGACCTAGCTACTCTCTTGCCTGCCACCTGCCATGACTCATGCCTGAACCTACCTACTTTCTTGCCTGCCACCTGCCACGACCCCTACCTGGACCTGACTACTTTCTTGCCTGCCACCTGCCATGACTCATGCCTGAACCTGACTACTTTCTTGCCTTCCACCCACCATGAGCCCTACCTGGACCTGACTACTCTCTTGCCTACTGCCTGCCACAACCTCAGACTGGATCCAAGATGGATCCATCTTGTTTCTGGACCATCCCCACCATCATGGACAAAACCAACTGGTACTTATACCCTGCATCTCGGGAAAGCTGTGTTACCTGCCAGTTGTAATGGTGACCATTGTTAGTGAGACATAATGTGATGGGAAATCCAAAGTGTTATCGGATGTCAACAGAACAAGAATAGTAGGGAAATCTTTCAACATGGACAGGAAGTAAAGGGAAATCTTCTCAATGGGACATAGATAGCAAAATATAAACTAATGGGTTTTAACAACTTGCCGTTCGCCATATAGCAGAATGACGGCAGCAAAGTAGTTTCAATATCCTGACTGGGCGTCATATGACGTCCTCAGGATATTAAGCCGATGCGTGCCCCCGGGGGCACGCATTGCGGCTATTGTTGCAGTGTGTCAGTCTGACACACTGCAACTCCGATCTAAGTAAAGAGTCTCTGACGGAGACTCTTTACCATGTGATCAGCCGCGTCCAATCACGGCTGATCACGATGTAAAACAGGAAGAGCTGGTGATCGGCTTTTCCTCACTCGCGTCTGACAGACACGAGTAGAGGAGAGCCGATTGGCTGCGCTCCTTACAGGGGGGATCTGTGCTGATTGTTTATCAGTGCAGCCCCCCCTCGGATCCCACCCAGGACCACCATCATGCTGCCCAGGACCACCAGGATGGCCATCCACACTGGAACACCAGGTATGACCCCCAGGGAAATGAAAAATCTGTGCCCAGGCAGCTGCCAATCAATGCCCAGGCAGCTGCCCATCAGTGCCCACGCACAATGCCTACCACTGCCCGTACCACCAGGGATGCCTATCAGTGCCTCATGTCAGTGCCGTATATCAGTGCCCATCAGTGCCACGTATCAATGCCCAGCAGTGCTGTCTATCAGTGCCCTGCAGTGCCGCCTATCAGTGCCACCCATAAGTGCCCATGTTTGCAGCCTTTCAGTGCCCATCAGTGTCACCTATTAGCGCCCACCAGTGCCACCCATGAGTGCCCTTCAGTGCCACCTATCAATGCCCATCAGTGCTGCATATCAGTGCCCATCAGTGCCGCATATCAGTGCCCATCGTCGGTGCCCGCTCAAGATCACTTCAGAATGGCTCCTTTTGCAGGTATGGCTATACTTTTTAAAATCCAGTAGTACACTGCCTCAATAGATTTTCGGTAATTTTCAGATTGGAAACATATTAACATATTAAAAGACCGCTACCAGTTTACGAACAATAACTTCTACCAATATCTTCAAATACACCACGCATTACAAATCCAAAGCTCAAAAATCCAATTACAGTATAAACACTCTAAAATACTATCAAAACCAATTTTGGTTACCTGCACGAAGCGAGGATTAATAGGAGACCTTTATTCCAATTTACAAATAACAGAGAATACTGAAAAACATAAAAATAGTTCTGCCTGGTGGCAAGGAGAATTAGAGGATCTAGATGAGGAGGATGTCCAAAGCTTCATCGTTACTGGGAAAAAATATTTATAACCCTAAATTTATTATGCTCCACTGAGATAACAGGGGCGCCCAAACTTGCACTTGCAGTACTTGCAGTAGAGATGCATACTATGTGGATAAGATCCTTATATTTAGCACATAAAGTTATTTTACAAAAATGTGTTGATCCTCCAACCCATAAACAATGGGTTGAGAAACTTAACTATATACTTAAAAGAGAAAAATGAACATATAAGCATAGAGGTACACCCAAAAGGTTTGATAAAATATGGTCATGCTGGATAGAACCTAGTAATCAACTATATGATGGTGTACTTAGTGGAGAGGAGTGAAGTTAGAGGAGATAGATGGGAGCAAAGAGGTAGAGGGGTGAGGAGTAGAAGAGAAGAAATTAGCACGTAAAGGATAATTTGATGCTGCACAGAGGAAGTTGCCATAGTCTGATAATTGATATTAGGGGTGATCACTTAGATGTGTACAATGTATCCATGCTCCTATTATGTTTTGTTTATTAAATGCTAAGCTATTTTAGTCTGAGAGGTGCAAGGTTTGTTTGGTTTGTGTGTTTTCCAATTTGTTGATACTTCATGAATTAATTTGACATATTATTTGTTTGTGTGTTTAATAATAAATATATATTATTTATATATGTATGTATGTATGTATGTATGTATGTATGTATGTATGTATATATATATATATATATATATATATATATATATATATATGTATATATATATGTGTATGTATATATATATGTGTATGTATGTATATATATATATATATATATATATATATATATATATACACACACACATTTGATAGTCTGTTGGAAATCAGAACAGATGGTGACGTGTATATATAGATTATCGCATCAGAACCTATCATTTTCATTTTTTATTTCTTTCCTGCCCACTTGGATTTGACATCACACAAGAATTTGTGCAAGCTGTGATTTTTCCCAAAATATAAATGGTAGAGTGTGTTGTGTTTGCCAATGAAGAGGATTTCAGCCCAGCATAACTTCCTAAGCGGATTGCCATTCTGTTATCACAGCGGCATCATAGCGAGAGCGATCTGATCCAAAGGCTGCTGCCTTCCCCTGTGCTTGTGATACAGCGGAGAGATTCATAGGGAGATCTATATAGAGACAAATCAGCTTCTGCTCAGAGGAGATGAATGTATGCTGTTGTATCATCTCAGAAAAATTGTGAACGGAAATAAAAATGCATAACAGACGTGGGAAGTCAATGGAAATATCAGAGTGTGTGTGTGTGTGTGTATGTATATATAGATATATACACACACACACACACACACACACACACCTGTTTATCTATTTCCTTTTGTATTTCCTAAAGCATCTTAAACCTTTTTCTATGCTAAGTAACATATGATTGTGACAATTCCAGGTGTTTATTACCCCTCATGGAGATCCCAGTACCCCCCTGCCAATGCCTTCATCTGTTTTTCTCTCCAGAAGGACAAAGCCATCTTTGTTCAGGCATCATCCAGGTTAGACATGTACATCCTGGACTGAGAGTCCAACTCGGAGATGACAGAATCATGTAAATCTGGTGACTGTGCAGTTATAGGCTGTGTTCGCAAACGTCTGACACAGACTAGCCCCCTGCTACAATGTCTCACCTTGTGACTTGCTACGAAGTTACAATGTTCCAGTCTGATCATTGAGGGACAGCAAACCGAGGAAATGCTTCCTCCTGCCTGCAGTAGACTAAGGCCTCTTTCACACGGAGGCTGTTCTGCCGCTGTTAAAAGCATGTTTTGTTATTTTGAAATTCAGAGAATCCTGGCACAGTGTTCACTTGCAGTTGTACATTGCATTTAGCTGCGTTTGGAACATTCTTGCCATTTCTGATGTGCTTCCTGTTGTTTTTCTTTCCTTGTTGCCGCTGCTATCTGCAGGAGAAATAGTACACTGCGATTACCGGCAGTTATGTGCAGACAGCTGCGCTAAGTCGTTCCTGGACGCAGTCAACTTTATTTTTTCTATCTGCACAAAACCACATGTAACAAAGCTGTCACTAAACGCAGTGTGTGAATGGGGCCATAAGAAAGCATTGTGTGCATTTTTCTGCGGTAGATAACTTCATCTGTCCACAGCTAAAAGCACAATTCTATCCGCCCGTGTGAAAGGGGCCTAATGGCATCATCTCAGTCTGAACAAAGTGACTGGCTTAAATGCAAGGATGTTTTTTTAATGATAAAGGGTGAGGGTTTTTGAAAAATGACACTATTGTGACATGTCAGGAATTAATCCATGCAGATTTGTAACAATACTGACAGGTCCACTTTAAAGAATATACTGTATGTCATTAACAATTGTCTCAGTTCATTGCATGTGTTATCAGTGTCCTGAAACCAAGTTGGGAATACGTTTTTGTCAAAGGCTTTTAGGATCCGTTCACACATATGAGATGTTGGACATCGCATGTGATTTGCACTGCACTGCTGTGCAGATCACATGCAATGTCCGTGCGATCCGAATTCAGCCATACATATCGTATGGCTGAATTTGCATTGCATTTGCACCAAAATGGTGCAGGGCCCTTTTTTTATGGTCCGCACTGGAATCAGATCACACAGTTGTTCACACCTATGCGATCCGATTCCTGCACCATTTGACAGTTCGCACTGTGATATGTGAAACGATCTGGGGGTGTCATTTACTTTATATTGACACCCATAGAGGTTTTCATAGGGCAGTGTGAACCGTTGGTGGGTGATATGCAATGCGGGAACCCTTACTGGAATCGCACGTGTTCTCACATTGCATATGTGTGATCCAAGCCTGAAAGGAAATCTGTGGTCTTGGTGGTTGCAATGGCTTACTACCTTTTTGAGAATGCTAGTTTCCTGGCTGTCCCTGGCTTTAATACTTTAGACTCAACTGACAAAGCAAAAAAAAGTGAAATATGAAATTTACAGTTACAGGGCTCAAATTAGAAACCATGCTGTTGTTAAAGCGGAAATAAACCCTCATAATCCTTTATAGCCAAATAAGCCGTCATCTTAACCCTGGTTTGATCTTCAGTTATGCTGCCGTACATGTGATCAGTTAGAGTGAAAATAGTACAGCGCTAGAAATCAAATGTTGAGTATTAAAGCGGAGTGACTTTTAAAATATGGACACTTACCTGTCCAGGGCGCCTGTCCCTCGGCTCTCGGGTGCTGTCACTGCCATCTTCGGCAAGGGAATCAGGAAGTGAAGTCCTGCCTTCACTTCCTGGTTCCCTACTGCGCATGCGTGACTCGCGCTGCGCATTCTCACTGGTCCCTGCTGTCTCAGAGGACCTGAGTGCCTCCCAGAAGACAGCGGAGGGAGTGGCTTAGATACCCGCAGGGGTATCTGTGCACGGAAGTGGGAGCAAGATACCTGTAATGTGCCAAATGTGACACCGGAGGGGGAGGGGGAGGATTCTGAAAAGCGGAAGTTCCATTTTTGTGTGGAACTCCGCTTTAACATATCAACATGCTGTGGTATACAAAATAAATTGGGATTAGCATATAAAAAACTAACACCATCATTTAATTGATAGTGTCTCTAAATAAAGTGCTCTGTGCAAATGGTGAATCAAAAATAGTTGTATAGTCCTCTTGGTGATTAAACAGTTAATCCATTCATATGTGATGGTGGGAAGGAATCCAGGAGTGTAGGACTAAAGGAGTCACCGCTGTGTATGCATCCACCACCCAGGGGAGAAGATTAAATACGCTTACCAGAAGGTAACATCAATAAGGCATGTGATTGTCAAAGCTCTGTATAGCAAGAGGTGCAATTCCTCCCCCTCAGCTGAGCCACAGATAACCTCAACCTGGCATGTGGGAATATGGATCAGGATGGTAAAGTCCAAGATGGTAAGAACCTCCTCCGCTTGGTAGGTTTATGGTTAACAGCATCCATAAAAGACAACAAAAAGCCCCCACATAGTGAAAAACCGTATGGTTATGGGTTTATCAAAAATAGATTCCAAGATGTACTGCATCAAGTAAAACATTTCCTCTGTGATCACAAAAGCATAAACAAATTAAAAAAAAAGGCACAGTGCCATGGAAAGGACTGACCAAATCCGACGCGTTTCATCTACAAAGACCTCAGCTTAGATTCACTTTAATTGCAGACAAAACATAGTATGTTTCTTCTGCAATATAAGGCTGCTTGTTCACACTTTTTGAAAAAAAAAATAACATTTCTACCTTATGCTAATGGTTCAGAATAGCAGCCAGGCAACTAACATTTTCAGGAGAGGTCAGCAATGGCACAATTGTCAAGAACCTACTGCAGCATTCATACCTACATGGGTCACTCAGTCACCTTAATCCAATCAGCATAGATTGTGTATTTAGAACAGGATAGTTTCCCAAACAATCACCCCTCCCACAAGTTCTTGGGCAATCAACATCTGCCTTGACACATTTCAGTCCAGTTGCTGAACAAATTTAGTTGAAAGTGATTAACTACTGCTATATCATGACATGGATAAATGGGAGCCTTCACAGGAGGAAATTATTTGGAGGAGATGAAACTGATGAGACTCAGGAGTGGTTGCCCCCCCCCCCCCCAGGCTGATGAGCGGGTTCTGCCCCAACAGGGGCTCATGGAGAAGCTTTGTTAACACTTCAGCCTCACATTAGAACTAGATGCTTTAGGACAAAGCTGTGAGTTACAGAAGAATGATACATAAACATTTCTGAACAGAGTCAATATTCCTAAGGGACCTGTTCACACTATATGAAGGGTCCAATATAATTGAATAGTGCATTTATAAATATGAAGAAAAGGGGAAAGGCCTGTATAGATTTGGGGGCATGTGGGTATGTTTTAATTACTTTTATAACGTGTAATAAAATAATATTTTTTATTCTTTACAAAATCTGGGTGAGAGTGTTTTAAATAACATATAATCGCTGCTTGTACATGCTGGGATGTAGCAGTTACAAAGTATAGTCAATCTATGGTGTCTCATTAAAAATGACTTGCAGTACTCCAAGGATTAGCAGCCATTAGCGCCGTGCACTTGTTCACACTGGGGGTGTTTTGTTTTTGTGAATTTGTGCTGCATTTTCTGACTCCAATGATTTTTGACTTGTCAAAAGACATCAATATCTGAATGCTCACATTGACACACGTGCTCCATTGAAGAGTGTTGGAAGACCCTGCCTACCGCAAGTCTCCTTTCGATTTTTCACTGACCCCTCTTTTCCAAGTCAAGTCAACCGAAAGTGGTCTTTCATGAGTCGAGTCCTCAGGTATATCTGAGATCTACATTTAACATTGCTCTGAAATGTGAAGAACTACAACTCCCAGGATGACTTACAGCTCCAGCAGCAACAAGCTGCCTTCTGTAGCTGTCAGACCAAAAAATAATATAAAGACAGTCATTTGTGACCTAGTTACTTGGCTGACCCAGAACAAGCAAGTGGAGTCAGAACCTGCATACCTGTCCCAGGTCAGTAAATGACAATGGGTTAGCTTACCAGCCAAACAATTAGTATTTTAGAAGCTGATCAGCAGTGGTACCTTCTGTGATTTTCTTATAACAAGGGAATATTAGATAAAGGCAAAGCAAGCTATATATAATACATATATAATTCTAACAACAACCATGCACAGATTTCCAGACTTTAAACAGCTAGAAACAAAAAAGGTACCAAAACCCCCCTCCCGAAAAAAGATTTTCAAGCATACATTCCATTTTTTTCATAGCTTAATACTATCTGTAATGCCAAGAACATATGTAAATCCTTTTCTCTTCCAGCTGCTGAGAAACTAGAAGACCCAGGGGCCTTCCCTACCTTGTAGTTCCTCAGTAGCCAGAGGAGCACAGGTTGTCACTCCCCAAACAAGCATCCCCATTCCATATTACTCACATGCCAGATTGCAAAGAAGATGAGAGCAGCGCAGAGCACCAGAGATAGCATGTAGCAGAAGGCAGCGAAAGTAAATGCCATTGTGCCCCCAAAAAGAGCAGAAAATCCAAGCGTGACCCCAGCTTTAGAAATCAAAGGACAGAAGACCCCCAATGGTGTCCCCAGTTTGAAGTGCGGAGCCACCCCCAGCCTGGTCCTATGGGGGGACTCTTCATATGGATGTTATGCAGCTTTCCAGAGTGCCCTTAAGTTTGTAAAAGAGCAGTGGCAGGCTCCTGGCTATGCCCTGCATCTCCCCGCCACTGGCAGGACACTTCTGGAGTGCTGGAATCCTGGAAGTAGAGGACTAAGTGACTCATTGCAGCCTAGATTTCAGGGGAGGAGAAGAGCTGGCAGGGCTGGAAGGAGGGGCTGTGTACAATACCGTCGCTCCATGTGCTGCTGCTGGATTGTAATGTGTAGACAATAGACTCAATTCACAAAGCTTTAATACAACCAGAAGAATCTTTATTCTCACCATGTGACTGTTATTTTCAAACCTCATTGGATTCAATTGAAAATAGCTGTCACTTTTTGGAAAATAAGTGTCCTTATCCTAAGGAGGTGTTAGCTTTGTGAACTGAGCCTAATGTTAGGGGGCTGCAGGCTGGCATATGCTGACGGAGCTCCCAAGTTGTCTCAATTGAAGTATACATTTCTGTTTTGGACCCAAATCCCCCCCCCCCATTTCATACACATCTGTCCTTTTTTGAGGTCCAAAGTAAAAATAAAGTGCAGCGCTATGTATAACCAAACATCAGCATACATATATACATAGCTCCCAACTGTCCCTGATTTCGAGGGACTGTCACTGATTTGACACAATGTCCCTCTGTCCCTCTTTCCTCCTCATTTGTCCCTCATTTTGGTCTGATCTTTAGAGTTCATAATAAAATGCATGTTTTATCTATCAAAAAATGTTTTTCAGTGCTAAACCTTTCATGTGATTTCTAAATTGCTGCGTTTGTAATTTCCAAAAGTCATTATAAAGGAATAGTAGTGGTAAAAAGAAGCACTTGTGTTTCTTGTGAAAAAAACTTGTGGGTTTAACCAATCTTGTTTTTTTTGTAAAATTCTCCTTTAAGGGGGTGTGGCAAGGGGTGTGTCCTATGCCTGGATACTTTTGCTGATAGGTGGGTGTCCCTCATTCCCATCTCAAACATTTAGGAGGTATGATATATATATATATATAGTGACATTAGCATATAAACATAATAAAGTGCAATGTGCAGTATTAAGACCATCATATATGAAAATGAAGAGACTTAAATGGTATGACTACCTTGTATTCAGATAGTCCAAATAGTGAGTAGAAAACAAAAGTTAATTTCAATGATGATAGTGAAAAAAAATCCCCAAAATTCCTTAAAGTGGATGTAAAGCCACTCTCATCTTTTCTAAACTACTGCACTATTGGTTACCTATAAGGATATACATGCCTCCTGTATGTATATTTATCTGTCAAATGTCTTCCCTCTGTCTGCTATGAGACCCGAAAAACTGCAGATTTTGTGGGTGGGTCTGTTTTCCAGAGCTCGGTGGGTGGAGTCATGATGTCAGTAGACTCCCCGCCCACCTCTACAATCCCCTTGTCAATATGCATTTTCTCCTGTGTATTTTTTACACTGAACTTCTGCTATGATCACTAACATCCAGTCAAAACCCAGAGTCCCCACATGACTTCAGCATGCCAAATCATGCTGAGGTGTGGAACAGCCAATCCCGGCAGAGCAGCAGAAGAAAGGAGTGGGGGTGGGAATTAAAAAATAATGCATGTCTCTTAGGCTAGTGCATGAGATATGTAAATCACCTGTCACTCACAGCAAGGGGAGGATTTGACAAAGTTTTTCTCTGTTTGTCAAGATTTATCTCACTGAACAATAAAAGAGGATCGCTCAGAGCTGGATTAACTCTTTGTGGCAAGACTGGCCTCAAATGATAGGAAATCTTATACTCTACATTATGACATAAAAAAAATAATAATTTGGGTTTACATCCACTTTAAGGATTCCCCATGGCAAGTTGCATCCATCACCCAGTAGAGAAAACCAAGCCTGTAGTAATAATGGTCAGGATGGTAATCACAGGAATGGTATTCCAGAGCTTCAAAGATCTTCACAGCAACAAACCCACTTGTCAAATCATAGACTTTAACGTCCATAGAAAACAAGAGCCACATAGGTGAGAGCGCTGGAATCAATGCACAAAAAGGTCTCAACAAGGTGAACAAGACATGAATCACCCCTGCAAGGGGAAACCAAAGGGGTTAAGGCTAGGGTTGCCACCTTTTCTTCAAGTAAAACCTGAACACTTTTTTTATAGTATAAACTCTACATATATCTTGCAATTATGGTAAATAACATTTCTAATCATATCAAGTTAATCACAAGAGTCCCCCTTTACCTCTGAGTTCACAGAGTTCCCCTTTTACATCTGAATCTGCAGAGTTCCCTTACACTGTAAGGAGGTATTCTGCAATCTCTGATGTAAGGGAGAATTCAGGGGGCTCTAACATAAGGGATGCTCTGGGAACCCTGATTTAAGGGGGAACACTGAGAACTCTGATGCACGGTGAGGACTCTGATGTAAGGGGGAACACTGTGGACTCTGGTGTAAAGGAGAACTCTGATATAAGGGGTGCTCTGAGAACTCTGATTTACCTTAGTGTACTCACTCAGAGGCAGGAGAGAGAAGGGGGGAGACTTCAGTCACAGACAGGGATTGGAGTATGGGCAGACAAAGAGGGGTAGGGGCGGGAGGAAGAGGAGGAGATCGAGCCCTCCCTCCTCTCCTGTGTGTGTGTGTGTGTGTGTGTGTGTGTGTGTATGTAGGGAGGGATTGTTAGTGCTGGCTTTGGGCAGTGTGAAAAAATTGTAACAGACACCCTCAACTTAGACAACTGCAGCCAGCAACCCTGCTGGGAGGCCATAGTCCATTCTGAATAATGTGTCCGGGTTTCAGGTAGCTTGAAACCTGGACATATGATTCCAAACTCGAACTGTCTGAGTGAATCCCGAACAGGTGGCAACCCTAGGGTAGGCTCTGTCCAGGAGCTGATAGGGGCGCCGGCCTGGGAAGAGGACACAACAAAGGACTCAAAAAGGTAAACACCCTGATCCACTGACTTCTCCAACCACAGTCACCACCGGCCACTTTTTTGAGGTCTGGCTAACAGATCTGCATAAATATGAATGCCAAATGAAGCCTTTATATTGTACTTGAAGTGGACCTGTGCATTGTCCAGACAGGGCAAAACAACAGGTTTCCTTTAAAGCAGTATTAAACCCAAAAACAATAATTTATTATATTGCAACCTACCAATCATTAGATGTGATGGCTGCATTTGTTTTCTTTTTTTGTTTTTCTTTTTGTAATTTCACCTGGTGCTCCTGATTATTAATCTGTTGTTTTTTCAGAACAAGAACAATCTGCCCTGCACATGTAGCAGTTAGAGGGTTAGGGATGCTTACAATGAAAAAACTGCTGTAATGCTTATAAAGCAGGGGTGCCCAACCGGTGACCCGTGAAGTCCTCTGATGTGGTCCGTGACATCGTGCTCTGGGAAGGTGGGTGTGGCAGGCCCAGATCGGGGGTTGCTGACCCGCCATCCCAGAGCATCAGTGCTTTAAATGGAGCCAGCGGTAGAGGAAGCAAGTGGCTGCAGAGCAGAGCCGCATAAGCCGATGCTTTCTCTATAGTGTAGATTTCTGCCACAGGTGGAGTGATACCAAATGCACTCTGCTTGAGACAGCAACAGCCAGTGATACCTGTTATTGTAAGACTGATATTAAAGGTCAGTTTATTACTAAAATCGCAGTGTATATATGGGCATATCTGTTCTGCAATAGTTCCGTGCAGGCATGTACTGGCCATTGGGACTACAGGGAGTTTCCCGGTGGGCCGATGGCTCAGTGGGCCGGTTTCAGTGACAAAGTAATGGCTGCGCGGCTTGCCCTCAACTTCACACAGTGATGTGAGAAAGATGAGAAAAATACAGAGGAGAATAAATGAAATAATAAAAGAGGTTATTGAGGACTACTTATGTTATGCTACTTATGTTTTTTTGCACAATTACGTATAGTTTTATATACTGTTTTTGTGCTTGTTTGCTAAATTAAAGTGGGCTGGTCTGGATGAAGTCCAGGGCCAAATTTTTGTCCCAGTCCAGCCCTGGTTCCGTGGCTGCTTTCAAATTGATCCTCGGGTGCACTGCATCCTCCACAGCCCAGGGAGACTGACAGTCACCAGCTCTCTTCAGACTGAGATCTGAGCAATCAGCAGTGTTTGATTGTTCCGTTCTTGGTCTTAGAGCAGGGGACAGATGCAGCATCAGATCAAAGCTGTATCCACTTAGGTGAGTATAATTTTTTTGTATAACTTAAACCCCGAACTTCTCTTTAACCACTTGAGGATCGCCGTATTGCCATTGTACGTCAGCACAATGGCACAGGCAGGCATAATCACGTACATCTACGTGATTGCCTTCCAGCGGGTGGGGGGTCCGATCGGACCCCCTCCCGCTGGTTACGGCGGTCCGATTCGGTCCAGGAGCGCTCCGTGATGAGGGGATGGCCGTTGGTTTTCGGCCACCCCCTCTGGATCGCTCCTGGCCAATGAGAAGCTTCCTCCCCTGTGTATTGTTTACACAGGAAGGAGGAAGTGATGTCATTCTCCTCGGGGCGGTCTTTTTGACCGGACTACGAGGAGAACAGTAAAAGTAAGTGTGCACCAACACTACACTGACATGTAGGTACACACAGGCACACAAACCCCCCCCCGATCCCCCCCCCGATCGCCCCCCGATCCCCCCCCCCCGCCCCCCCTCCCCCCCCAGTCACAGTGTCACTGATTGCATTGATCATTTCTTTACTGATCAATGCATTCAGTGTCAGTTGTGACAGTAAAAACTGTCAGGACAGTTAGTGTTAGGTCCAGGGTAGCCCCCTATCACCCCCCAATAAAGATTTAACCCCCTGATTGCCCCTAGAGTTAACCCTTTCACCCCCTTTTGCCAGTGTCACTAAGCGATCATTTTTCTGATCACTGCATGTGTCGCTAGTGTCGCTAGGTAGCTAGTTATTTTTTTAGGTTCACCGCCAGGTTTTTATAGCGCTAGGTACCCCGATATACTACCCAATAATGTTTTTAACCCCCTGATTGCCGCTAGTTAACCCTTTCACCCCCTTTTGCCAGTGTCACTAAGCGATCGTTTTTCTGATCGCTGCATTAGTGTCGCTACAGTCGCTAGGTAGCTAGTTATTTTTTTAGGTTCACCGCCGGGTTTTTATAGCGCTAGGTACCCCGATATACTACCCAATAATGTTTTTAACCCCCTGATTGCCGCTAGTTAACCCTTTCACCCCCTTTTGCCAGTGTCACTAAGCGATCATTTTTCTGATCGCTGCATGTGTCGCTAGGTAGCTAGTTATTTTTTTAGGTTCACCGCCAGGTTTTTATATCGCTAGGTACCCCGATATACTACCCAATAATGGTTTTAACCCCCTGATTGCCGCTAGTTAACCCTTTCACCCCCTTTTGCCAGTGTCACTAAGCGATCGTTTTTCTGATCGCTGCATTAGTGTCGCTACAGTCGCTAGGTAGCTAGTTATTTTTTTAGGTTCACCGCCAGGTTTTTATAGCGCTAGGTACCCCGATATACTACCCAATAATGGTTTTAACCCCCTGATTTCCGCTAGTTAACCCTTTCACCCCCTTTTGCCAGTGTCACTAAGCGATAATTTTTCTGAACGCTGCATCAGTGTCGCTAGTGTCGCTAGGTAGCTAGTTATTTTTTTAGGTTCACCGCCAGGTTTTTATAGCACTAGGTACCCCGATATACTACCCAATAATGGTTTTAACCCCCTGATTGCTGCTAGTTAACCCTTTCACCCCCTTTCACCAGCGATCACAGTATAAGTGTCACTGGTGACGCTGGTTAGCCAGTTAGTTATTTAGGTTCCCCGTCAGGTTTTTATATAGTGCCAGGGACCCCCATATACTACCTAATAAAAATTTGAACCCCCTGATTGCCCCTAGTTAACCCTTTCACCACTGATCACCGTATAAGTGTTACGGGTGACTCTGGTTAGTTTGTTTTTTATAGCATTTTATATTCAAATCCGGAAGGCAGTGCTTGGTTTTCGGGGTCCCGTACGTGGCTAGGCTCCCAAAAAGTCCCCCACATGTGGTATCCCCGTACTCGGGAGAAGCAGCAGAATTTATTTTGGGGTGTAATTTGACTTCTGCACATAGCATGTGTGAGCAATATATCATTTAGTGACAACTTTGTGCAAAAAAAAAAAAGTTTGTAATATTCCCGCAACTTTTGGCAAAATATAAAATATTCCATGGACTCAACATGCCTCTTAGTAAATAGCTTGGGGTGTCTACTTTCCAAAATGGGGTCATTTGGGGGGGTTTTGTGCTATTTTGGCATTTTATGGCCTTCGAAACTGTGATAGGTAGTGAGGAGTTAAATCAAAAATTTGCACCCTTAGAAATCCTGAAGGTGGTGATTGGTTTTCGGGGTGCCGTGCGCGACTAGACTCCCAAAAAGTCCCACACATGTGGTATCCCCGTACTCGGGAGAAGCAGCAGAATGTATTTTGGGGTGTCATTTCACATATGCCCATAGCATGTGTGAGCAATATATCATTTAGTGACAACTTGGTGCAAAAAAAAAAAAGTTTGTAATATTCCCGCAACTTGTGGCAAAATATAAAATATTCCATGGACTCAACATGCCTCTCAGTAAATAGCTTGGGGTGTCTACTTTCCAAAATGGGGTCATTTTGGGGGGTTTTGTGCTATTTTGGCATTTTATGGCCTTCGAAACTGTGATAGGTAGTGAGGAGTTAAATCAAAAATTTCCACCCTTAGAAATCCTGAAGGTGGTGATTGGTTTTCGGGGTGCCGTGCGCGACTAGACTCCCAAAAAGTCCCACACACGTGGTATCGCCATACTCGGGAGAAGTAGCGGAATATATTTTGGGGTGCAATTCCACATATAACCATGGCATGTGTGAGCAATATATCATTTAGTGACAACTTTTTTTTTTTTTTTTGTCATTATTCAATCCCTTAGGACAAAAAAAATAAATATTCAATGGGCTCAACATACCCATCAGCAATTTCCTTGGGGTGTCTACTTTCCAAAATGGGGTCATTTGGGGGGGATTTGTACTGCCCTGCCATTTTAGCACCTCAAGAAATGAGATCGGCAGTCATAAATTAAAAGCTGTGTAAATTCCAGAAAATGTACTCTAGTTTGTAGACGCTATAACTTTTGCGCAAACCAAAAAATATACGCTTATTGACATTTTTTTTACTAAAGACATGTGGCTAAATAAATTTTGCCCTCAATGTATGACTAAAATTTAGTTTATTCGATTTTTCTTATAACAAAAAGAAGAAAATATCTTTTTTTTTCAAAATTTTCGCTCTTTTTCCATTTATATCGCAAAAAAAAAAAATCGCAGAGGCAATCAAATACCATCAAAAGAAAGCTCTATTTGTGGGAAGAAAAGGACGCAAATTTCGTTTGGGTGCAATATTGCATGACCGCGCAATTACCAGTTAAAGCAGCGCAGTGCGAAATTGCAAAAAGACCTCTGGTCCTTAAGGTGTTTATTGGTCCGGAGCTGAAGTGGTTAAAAAAATCTTTTTTTTTTAAAGTGCCCCACTCTGTACCCCTTGCACCTTCTCGGATTCTTCCCATGTTGTATAGGTAGATCTCCACCTCTTCATGTTTGCCTACCCTAGGTGTACATGAACATGTACAAGTGATTAGTTAGGACATCAGCCACCCACTTGACAGTTTGGTTGAGAACACAAGCAACTGTGAGTTATCATTCATGGGCATGTCTTGAATGAAACTGTTTTGGAAAGCAGTTAAAGAGAAAGTAAACCCTGATAGGGTTTTACTTTCTTTCTTTTTCCCTGCAAAGTAAAAGCATAATGTGCTAGTATACAACGCATACTAGCACATTATGTGACACTTACGCGCCATCCCCGCTGCAGGCAGCATCCATGTTCAGCCCTCTTCCTTCCGAGGCTGCTGACTACGGCTCTGTGACTGGCCACCAGTCGCTACTTCAAACTTTCTTCACAGCGCATGCGCCGATGACATAATCGGCACAGTACAAAGTAAATATCTCCTATACGTCCAGCTTACAAATGGAGGTTTACAACCTCTTTAAATCAATAGGTTTAGTTCAGCTTTAAAGTGGTTTTAAACTCTGTTACACCACTTTTACCTACAGGTAAGCCTATAATAAGGCTTACCTGTAGGTACTGGAAATATCTCCGAAACCTGCACGGTTTAGGAGATATTTACCATATACGCTTGCGCTGACATCATGCGCACTAAAGAAAGGGCCATTTATAAATGGCCATGACGTCACGCGACTCCAGCCAGTCACTGGAAGGAAGAGGGGTGAAGATGGATGTGGCCACCAGCAGGGATATCGCAGGCTTCGTTTGCAGGTAAGTGCAACATAATGAGCTAGTATGCGTTGCATACTAGCCCATTATGTTTTTACTTTGCAGGGGAAAAAAGAAGAAGTAAAACCCATCAGGGTTTATTTCCTCTTTAAGGCTACATTCACATGGCAGTTAGGGTCATACAGTGGATTCCTTGTGGCAGGAATTAGCAGATTCTTGTGGCTCAGATCTCAGACAAATGCTAAGAGCTGCGGCCGCTCCCCTTGCACCTCTCTCCACCTCTCTATGTTTGCCTACCCCTGCTGTAGATGAACTTGTATGTAGTCAACAAATAATCCTTTATATCTTTTGTTTTTCAGCCACAATTTTTGTTCTATCGAAATGATAGCAACCTCCCGATGTGGCACAGAATTTGAATGGACACTGAATTTCTTCAAATGAGCCCGACACACTTGCCCCCGCTGCTGTCTTCTCACAGACCTTACAGGAGGGTGATGCAACTACAGTCATGTTAAGAAATATTGTGTCTTGAAGGGGTTAAACTATATCTGTGACCTTTAGCTGGTTGCTGCCTTAGTCACAACGTGTTAATGTCACCGCACTGTAGGGGGGCGCACAGCATCCAATACGTCAAGTAACGCACTCAGTAGCCCTGAACAGTCAATTACGTCTTGGGGGGAAGCTTCTGCCTAAACTTCAACATTTGATATGTATATAGGATTTTTTTTATACATATCTGTAAAAATGGCAAGAAAATAAAAATGTATCATTTACCCATTGCAACAAATGGGGTGATTTCAGTCATTTTGAAATGTGCACTACAAAAATTGACTACTAAATTATAACTGGCTGCTAACTGAAACAGTTTTATATTTTCAGAGAATTTTTTTTGTATATTTTTTTAATATATCCTGCCCATCCTCTAATGCCTGTATGTACAGTAATGCTTAAAGCGGAACTACACCACATCTGAGCACCACAAACCAAAAATGCTATTTAATTCAAGGGTAAGGGTAGATGATCCATATAGCATTTACTTCCTGGAATCCATGTGCCCATAGCTCAGGCATACAGACAAGAGGGCGTCCTTAGCTCAGCAAACCCCTCCTTCCCTCCTGATGACTCCTGGGAGGCATGAGATCATTTGCCTAGGCATGGAAACCAGGAAGGATTACAAATAATCAATGTTGATCGGGAGAGTGAAGTTCCGGTTCCGGTTCCAGCATGTGGCAAAAATGTATAGTGAGGCATTTTTGGTGCGTTTCCTGAAAGCGCACCAAAGATGCAGCATGAAGGACTATTGTGCACTTTCAGAAAACATACCACAACGCCTGATCTAATAGAAGTCTATAGGAAAGCGTTGATAACCCACACAAAAGCCACAGGTACACGGTGCTGCACCAGTGCTGCAGATAAACTGCACCAGACCAATGTGAAAATGAAGGTGGTTCTAAAGGCAGAAGGTTCTTTACCTTAGTGCATTCACAGAGGCGAGGCTTGGGAGGGGGCCTGCTCGAGTGCCCCATAGCAAGAGGTTTGCTATTGAGGACACTCTGCAGGGGAGGAGTGGGCAGGGTCTAGACCTGTTCTGTGTGTCTTATGGACACACAGAGCGGGACCTGGAATCAAGCACTCATAAGTGCCCCATAGCAAATGGCTATGGGGATACTCAGCAGAGGGTAAGAGCCAGGACCGCCAGAGGGGGACTCAGGTCTAGAAGAGGATTGGGGCTGCTCTGTGTAAAGCCATTGTACAGAGCAGCCAAGTTGTTAGTTTTTAAAAAAAATTGCAACCTTGAGAGTCACTAGCAGTCCCATGTAAAGTGTCTCCAGTCCATAACTGTCTCCTGAAGTATGTCCCAATTGCCGAACCAACTCCTGTAGAATGTTTGCAGTCTCTGACCATCTTCTGTTGCATGTCTGCAGTCTTTGGCAGCTATCTGTAGCATTATATTCATCATTGAATATTGGGTACGGCCCTTTGATGATTTCAGGGGCCACAATCAAAGAACCCTACATAAAGTAAGTTGTGCACCCCTGCTCTAGACTAAATAAACAGTAGATCTACAGTATATATGAAGGAAAGGTGGGGGGGGTTTGTTATGTGGAGCTGGGGGGCAATCAATTATTCATTTTTGTTACTAGCCCAAAGTTCCACGTTAAAGTGGATGTAAACCCTAACTGGGTGACATTCAGATTGCTAAAGCATATCATGTATTTATCATGTATAACAATAGCCACTTTCATTTCATAATATACTCGTACTGTATTCACCTTTTTCCACCTCAGTGTGCTGATCCCCTCTAGCCTTCTTTAGCCACTTCTTGTCTTCAAGCACCCTCTCAAGATTCAGCAGCCAAGCATTGCCCAGTGACTGTCACATCATCGATAGTGACCGTGGAGGACCATGCCTATGCAGCAGGTATCAACATAACTGCTTGCAATCTCAGATAGTGGCACATGTGAGAGGATGACAATGCAGGAGCACAATTGGAGAAAAGATGTCATCCCACAAAAAGTGCTTGGACAAGGACCTTTTTTAGAAGGATCGCCAGATATCACAAGGATTTTTTCTTGCAATCTGAAAAAAATGTGAATAATTTTATCCCTTGATTGAGGCCTTGCCAAGGCTGGGCTCCTGCTACTTCATGAGCAGCTCTTTTCTTTCAGTGCTCAGAAGCTGCTCAGCTGTTGGTTAATTACCGGCCACTCGTTGTTACCACAGTGACTCACCTGGTTGCAATTTACCTGCCTCATTAGTCCAAGCTACAGCCCCTTTTTTCTATTTAAGCAGCTTGGCTCATTTCCTCCTTGCCTTTGTGTGGTTTATGACCTATTGTGTATGACTTGGCCTGGCTGACTTCCCTTCCAATTCCTGCTCCTAATTTTTGCTCCTAACTATGCTGACTTCTGGTTTCCTGGCCCGGGCTCGTCTGATTACTCACTCTGGCATCCAAACCCTGGCTTCTGCTTTCCCCTGTGTTCCTGAACTGTGTTATTTTTGTAATTTCATTAAAGGTGTGCTTTTAACTGCACTTTCTGTATCCATCTGGTTTATGGTTCCTGAGGGGGCTCCACCAGCAGTGTGATATGCTGTTTTTTAACCTACTTCTTTCTGAAGTGTTTAGGATAGCCATCTGCACATCAATGCTGCTCTGAGTCACTGTAACACTAGGGCTGTGATTCAGGGGGTGGGGCCATGAAGCTCTGCACTCATAGTCTTTCCTCAACCTCCAGGACTGAGTGATGCAGTTTAGTACTTTTTATGTGGGGATAATTTATGCATCATGTTTTAACAGATGTAGCACCCTCCTAGGTAGGTGCTAGGTTTAGATAGCTTTAGTTTGTTCTTTGATAAATGGTAAATTTAGTGTCATACTGTAGTCAGTGAAACTGTAGTTATTTTGTAGGTAAAAGCATAGCTCGCTGTACTTGGTGACCTGGGATCCTTTAGTTAGGCCTGCTCTGTGTGCTTAGCTACTGCCAGTCTGGTCTAATAGCTCCCTCTGCATCCAGGAAGCTTTGGAAGTTTCTGGATAATAGGTGTGGAGCTATGCAGATGGCAGCATGAATATTAATACACCCTCAGTCTATGCCAGAGAGCAGGCTCCAAAGGCATGCTAGGTAGCTGTATTTTTTCAGTGAGCACACAGCTCAGGGTCTTGTCCCAGAGTGGAGGGTATGTTGCCCTCTCAGGCACAGGCTGCCATGTGGAGGCCTCAGGTGTGTGACCTGAGGGGTCAATGCTAAGACACGGGTGCTTAGAAGAAGCTGACTAAAGGGGAGCTGTCTGGTATCACTGGAGGGCATAGCATGGGAGATTGGAAGGTGACTCCATCCATCCTTGGGCCTTGTAAGTACAGACATTTCTGGATCTTGTGGACCTCATGCTCTAGCTACTCTGGTTCCTAGTATAGTCAGCCGTGGGTCTGTTAAAGGGGACACCGGCTGGTGTCATTAAGAGCTCTGTCCAGTTTTGTCCACTAAAGAAAAAGGACTTTGCTCTACTGGCTCTACTACTACTTAAGCAGAAAGGAAGATTAAGTTCTCAGTTGTACATAATTCTTATCTTGAAGTATCCCAACGCATGCCTCATCCCTATCCAAGTTCTCCAAAAATACGAAAACAACCCCCCAGACTGGTTTTTGGAGAAAGAGTGAATGAGTATGCTGTGTACCTGGCTACGAGGTTGAAGTTGGGAACACTTGGACAAGTAATTCCTGCAGCTCCTACGGGGAAAAATTTTGATGCTCCCTGCTGAGACCATCGCCTGTGGAAGGGAATTCCACATCCTTGCTGCTCTTAGTGATGTAGAAAGGAATGCCCCAGCATCAATGTGAGGAATAAATGCCCATTTTAGTGGTGTCACTGGAAGAAGAAAGTGCACCAGGATCGGTAGTATTACTGGAAGAAAAATGCACCTGCGTCCATGGTTTCACTGGAAGGAAAATGCCCCTGTGTCTGTGGTCTCACTGAAAAGAAAAATGTCACTTCATCTGTCGTCTCACTGTAAGGGAAAGATATTCCTGCATTGGTGGTGTCACTAGAAATAAAAAAATATCCCTGCATTGATGGCATCAATGGAAGGAAAAATATCCCTTTGTCTATTGTGTCACTGGAAAGAAAAATGTCCCTGAATCAGTGTTGTCACTGCAAGGCAAAGATGCCCCTGTGTCAGTGATATCACTGAAAGGAAAAATGCCCCTGTATTGGTGGTGTCAGTCTGAGGAGGATTCATTTGGCAATGGTATGAAGGGGGAGGGGAGCTGAGAGGGTGGGGGCTCTGTGGGGTGCAAATGACTTAGGTGCCCTGTGTGGCTCTGAGGGCTATTTTATACCAGTGCTATCCCTTTGCAGCTTAAGGCAGAGCAGTTGGGGAAGAGCTGTTGCGTAAAAATGCAGCTCAACCACACGTTTTTACTACCCCCTAACCGCAAGTTTAAATGAGCCCTGAAGGAGGTAGGTTGGTTATGGCAGTAGAGAAGAGTTGTACTCCTCCGACCCTCTGTGCACTCACACTTAAAGCCATTCATCGTAAGGGAAACCGGCAGTGAAGCCTTTCAGCTTCACAGTCATTTTCCTATTGCACATGCTCAAAGAGCGATGCTCTTTCTAACTGGCCCAGTGGCAGGGGAAGGAGGAGGGGGCCGAACTTCCAAGGGTCAGCGCCACGGCACTATCTCCTGAAAGTGGGGCAGGGTACCTATCAAAAACTGGTACCCATTCCTCTCCCTCTGGAGGGGGAGTGGGGCAGAGCAGATAAGCGCAGGTTCCACTTTTGGGTGGAACACCACTTTAAAGTGTTACTAAACCCGAGACCCTGCATTCATTGTATCTGGTCTCCCACAGTACACAGTACATGGAAATGCAATTATTGTAATAAATATAAATTGCTAAATACCTTTTATCAGCAGTTAGGGCAGTCTTGTGACTTCTATCAGTGTCTGGATAAAGCTTGTAAGAGAGGTTTTCATTTTCACCTGATTGTCCTATGAGGCTGCAGGACCCCTGACCCTCTGTCTGCACAGTGCTGATTGGCCCTGTGCTGATCACATGTGCCCTCCCAAGAAAAAAACCCTCTCTAGCAGTACACACCAAACTGAGCACGTTTAGGGTGCCTCCAAGATTCTGTACTATCAGCAGATAGCTTGGGGACTGTGGAAGAAGGGGAGGATCAGAGAAGGCAGGATCAAGCAGCCTTTTTACACAATGCAGGGGATTAACCCCTTAGGTTTCACAGTGAGTATAATAAGCATGCTTTACTGCATATACACACTGATTATATTGTTGTGGAGTTAGTAATACTTTAAATCTTGTACACACAGGAAGTTTCATTTTGTTCAACCCACCGGGTCGAACGAAAAAACAAAAAAAAAACTGAAGAGGAGCCGTGCTATTGTGTTTTGACAGGGGGACCAAGGGACCAACCCCCTGAACGCACCAGTCAGTGCTCTCAGGCGTTGACTGTAAGCACTGATCGGATGCTTGTTTGGCAAAAGACCAGCTTCTGTCAGACAGGGAGCTGTACATCTTGCCTTTTTTATCCATTAGGGTGCCCGGGAGCCGCCCCCTCTCTCCAGGCCACCTCCCTATATGCAATGGATAGATTCATGCATTGCTTTAATCTTTCCATGGTCGCCGCGGCCACCCCCTATTCATGCGACTGGCACCTTTCAGGGCTAAATTACAGCTGGCAGTTTTTTTTTGAAGCACCTGATTAGAGCAAAGGCTCTATTAGGCTTCAAAATGGGGTGGGCTCGGGTCGCAGAGAATGCGTCCGGAGCCCACCACCCAGGTGTGTTGATCCTCCTCCCGGCAAATCGGGAAGCAGGTCTGATACCCGTCGCCTGATTGGCTGAAAGGACAGGTGGTCCTATGGGACGCCTAGGAGGAGGGAAGGAGACGCACAGTGGAAGCGAAGAGCCACCGGTCGATGCCTGGATGCCCGATCCCCGCTGCCACTCCTCGGATGCCCGATCCTCACCGCCGCTCCTCGGATGCCCGATCCCTGCCACTGCTGCTCAGATGCCCCACGATGCTCATCGCCTAGATAGGGTAAGTGCCGGTGGACCAACCGGCAGACAACAGGGGGGGGGTGGGGGGTGTTTGAGTTTCTGCGGGGGGGTGAAGGGTTCGATTGTTTTCCTCCCCCAAAACAAAAAAAACAGCACTGTTAGGAACATGGACAATTATAATATTATATGGGGTACACTAAAATACATACCACCTCCAAATACCCATACCCATTTTAGCTGGAAAAATAAACCAGCTTTTTCCTTCTTTACACTCCTAGTAAAGCTGCTAAATGACAGGTGCACTTTAATTTTTTTTTTTACATACAAAGACAATGATAACACAGACACCTTGGGTTGTGGGGCCATTGTACCCCCTGGTTCTGTCTCTTTGTGTTGTGAAGTTACAAACCCAGCAGGTGATACCATAAAAGTGGTGTCTGTCGTGCGTTACCTCCGGCAATGATCAGCACTATAAAGTTCACTGCCAGGATCTGTCTGTCCTACTTTCTCTTCTCCGCACTGATGTCAGTCCAGAAGAGAGAGTGTGTGCTGTTTCATCTTCCTCTATGCTCTGTATCTAACCCGAGAGATGCCTAATCACCAATCAGTTCTGCTTCCAAGCTGAAACCACCAGCGCATTCACACAGTGGGGACCAGATACAAAAACTGGAGCTGTTACATGAAGCTATTCATTAGATTCCTGGCTTACAGTTACATAGTTAAAGCTGAACTCCAGACAGACAGCTAAATACAATGTGGAAATACATTTATCTTTAAAAGCAGAACAATGTCTGCCCACAGTGAGCAGTTTTGTAAGTTTCTTAAAGAGCAACTTAACCACTTGAGCTACGGAAGGTTTTACCCCCATAATGACAAGGTCATTTTTTTTCTGATACGCAACTGAGTTACTTTAACTGACAATTGCGCGGTTTGGGGGATGCTGTACCCAAATAAAATTTATGTCTTTTTTTTCCCCACAAATAGAGCTTTTTTTTGGTGGTATTTGATCACCTCTGCCGTTTTTATTTTTTGCACTATAAACAACAAAAAAAAAAACTTTTTGCTATAAAATATGCCCAATTTTATTTTTTTAAATCAAATTTCTTCATCAATTTAGGCCAATATGTATTCTGCTACATATTTTTGGTAAAAAAAAAAAAAAAATCCCAATAAGTATATATCGATTGGTTTGCGCAAACGTTATTACGTCTACAAACTATGGGATATTTTTATTTATTTATTAATTACTAGTAATGGCTGGGATCAGCGACTTATAGTGGGACAGCAAAGACTCTCATGTAACATCACTGGATCTAGATGGGCTCAGGTAAGTATTAGGGGGGCTGAGGGACACACAAGGTTTTTTAACTTAATGCATAGAATGCATTAAGATAAAAATTCTTCTGTCTTTGGAACCACTTTAAGATACCTGCACTAGAACACCGGCAAAGAGCTGGGTTGGGGGAGGACGTTGCTGGATCCTGGGACAGGTAAGTATGTGTTTTTAAAAAAAAATTTGGATTTTTATTTACATGGTGAAGATCCTCTTAAACGGAAAAAAATATTTAATTAATTTTTAATATTCAAAACAAACTCAGAAAGTGACCGCACAGAGGCTGCAGGAGATCAGCAGCACTAAGATGCAACACAAGATGAAATCTGTATCATAAAATATGTGATTTATTTATGTTGCTCAGTGCTTTAGAAAACTTTTAGAAAATGTCACTTATGCCACGTACACACGACTGGACTTTTCGACAGCAAAGGTTCGACAGAGCGAATCCGTCGGACAATTCAATCGTGTGTGGGCTCCATCGGACCTTTGCTGTCCAAAAATCTGACGGACTTTAGAAATAGAACATGTTTCAAATTTTTTCGCCGAAACTCCGCCGGACCCAGTTCCTATAGAGAAATCCGCTCCTGTGTATGCTAGTCCGACAGATGAAAACCGACGCTAGGGCTGCTATTGGCTACTGGCTATGAACTTCCTTATTCTAGTCCAGTTGTACATCATCATGTTCGAATCCATCAGACTTTGGTGTGATTGTGTGTGGCCAAGTCCGTTCATTCGGAAAGTCCGTCAGAACTCCGCCGAAAGTCCATCGGAAAGAACGTTGGACCTAGTCCATCGAAAAGTCCGCTAGTGTGTACACAGCATTAGGCTTTCTGTACTCTGGCCTACATTTACTGTGGCAGTGGGAAAATGCAAAATGCGGCAAACTGTGAGTTTTGCGCTTTCCCATGGCTGGCGGTCAAAAGGTAGACGAGAGGAGAGGGAGGTTGAAGCGCGCTTAAACGTGGCAGCTCCTAAACTCTGCTAAAAGCCTACATTATATGTGCATGGACACATAGGGGTTGATTTAGTAAAGGCAAACAGCCTTTGCACTTTGCAAAGTGTAGCTGGTCCAGAGCATAGTCAATGAAGTAAAGCTTCACATGGCAAAGAATACCCAATCACATGCAAGGAAAATAAAAAAATTTTTGCTTGCACATGATTGGATGATGGAAGTGAGCAGAGTTTCTGCTCATTTACTAAGCTCTGGAGAAACTGCTCTTGCAGAGTGCAACTGCACTTTGAAAAATGCACAGTCTAGTTGCCTTTAGTAAATCAACCCCATAGGCTTTTATGGGGTTGAGTTTTGGAGCCAAATAATGCCAAAAGCTCCAAAACTCAAATTTAGGAGCTACCAGTGTAGGCTAGTGTGCATGAAGCCTAAAGCCCTATACACACGTGCTGAATGTCTAGCGACATTGGTTCAATAAAAAAGGCAGACATTTGGCCTGCGTGTATGGCACCCTGTCTGACAGAAGCCGTTAGGTACTGTGTACCAGGCATAAGGGTTTACATCTAACTAGTTCCAACATAATTCAGCACCATGGACAGTCCAGTGCAATGTATTGTATGGATTGTTTGTCCCCTCTTTAGGTCAGAGGTTATGCAGCGTCTGTACTGAAGGGGGGGGGGGGGGTGGGCACTGTAGGGGGAAGTCTGTACTGAATGATGGGGTCTGCACTGAAGGGGAGTCTGTACTGAATGGTGGGGTCTGCACTGAATGGTGGGTTTGCACTGTAGGGGGATCTGTACTGAATGGGGGGTCTGTACTGAGTGGGGGGTCTGCACTGTAGGGGATCTGCACTGTAGGGGGGGTCTGCACTGAATGAAGGGTCTGCACTGTAGGGGGGAGGGGTCTGTACTGAATGGGGGGGTCTTCACTGAATGGGGGATTTGTACTGAAGGGGGGGGATTTGTACTGAATGGGGACTCTGTACTGAATGGGGGGTCTGCACTGAATGGAGGAATGTACTGTAGGGGGGGTCTGTACATAAAGAGGTTGTTTATTATGAGATAGGGTCTGTACTGATCAGAGGGGTCTGTACTGATCAGAGGGGTCTGTACTTGGGGGGGGGGATGTACTGGTGAGAGGGGTCTGTACTGATGGGAGTGGTCTGTATTAAGGGAGGGGGTCTGTACTGAGGTAGGGGATCTGTACTGATGGAGGGGGGTCTGTACTGATGGAGAGGGGTCTGTAGTTGGTGGAGGGGAGTGAGGGGTGCTCGGACCACTACCAGAGTGACACCCAGAGCCGGTCGCTGGATTCACAGAGTGGAGCAAGGTAAGCAAAACACTCTCTCTCCTCCTGTACTGCAGGTGAAAGAGAGACAGTGAGCAGCGCTGAGAAGAGATGTGCTGGAGTTAACTTATTAAGTAAACCAGCAGGTGATTGGCTGCTAGGTGGTCCTAGCAACACATCAATAGCTTGTTAATATGAAAAATTAACTCCAGCAGTTCCTATCCTCTGTTCAGCGCTGCTCACTGTCTCTCCATCTGCATGATTAAGGTACGGAGGGACAGAGCTGGGGAGTTTGTGTAACATGCAGGGGGTCCAGAACTATCGGGGGGTGTCTTTGGACCATGCAGGGAGTCCAGAACTGTTAGGGGGATCTGTGTAACATGCATGGACTCCAGAGCTGTTGGGGGGTCTGTGTAACATGCAGGGGGTCCAAAACTGTTATGGGGGTGACCGTGTAACATGCAGGGGTCCAGAGCTGTGGGGTACTGTGTAATGTAAAGGGGCCCAAAGGTGCAGAGTGCTGTATAATGTAAATGGGTCCAGATATGCAGGGTGCTGTGTAATTTAAAGGGGTCCAGAGATGCAGGGTGCTGTCTAATGTAAAGGGGTCCAGAGGTGCAGGGTGCTGTGTATTGTAAAGGGGTCCAGAGGTTCATGGTGCTGTGTAATGTAAAGGGGTCCAGAGGTGCATGGTGCTGTGTAATGTAAAGGGCTCCAGAAATGCAGGGTGCTGTGTAATGTAAAGGGCTCCAGAGGTGCAGGGTGCTGTGTAATGTAAAGGGGTCCAGAGGTGCAGGGTGCTGTCTAATGTAAAGGGCTCCAAAGGTGCAGTGGTGGAGAGGGGATACACAGTAGTGACAAAGAGAAATTGAAGGATGCAGAGATATGCAGGAGGCACAGTTGGGTGTTTTTACATTTTAACGTAGGGGGTGCCAGATATAGGATCCACCCCAGATGCCAAATGCTCTAGGTATGCCCCTGGATAAATATAGTGCTTGGCAGAGTTTATTTGTGACCAGTGGCAAAACTACCGCCATAGCGACACACGCGGGCACTATGGGGCCCGCAGTCAAGTGGGGCCCGGTGACGACAGGCGCCACTGCTCAGCGGGTGATAGTGGGCGGCTCCACGGGTGAGAGCGGGCGGTCCGCGGATGACAGCGGGCAGTCAGTGGCTCTGCAGGTTAGAGCGGGCAGTCCGCAGGTGAGAGCAGGCGGTTCGCGGGTGAGAGACATGACATCATCTCTCACCACTCGGCGCCCGCCCTACATCCCTGCAGTGCAGTTCCCCCCTCACTGTCTGCATTCAGTGCTGCTGGATGCTTTGTAACCGATCACAGGGTGTGCCTGTCCACCGACTCGGTTAATCGACTGACTGAATCAGTCTTGGATCACCACCAGCTACCAAGCACCTGAAGCTGATGTAACCGAATAATTTTTTTTGAAATGTCAGATCCCTTCAAGACTGCCTATGCTGATGCTGAGTGACTATCCTGTTATGCTGACTGACTATGCTCTTCCTCCTCAATGATCCCGCTGATAGCTTGGAAGAACATTTTTGGTTCTGGGCGCCAGCAGCAGTGGCTAAGGCCCAATTTTTCAGCCTGTTTAACAGGGGCGTGTAATTACAATTTTTGATGCAATACTTTGCAGCAGGGCTCATTCCCGTGCTGCAACTAGAGTATCTGTGAGGGGTTGCAGTGTTGTGGCACCAGCACCAGTGCCTAAGGCCCAATTTTTCAGCCCCTGTTTAACAGGGGCATGTAATTACAAATTTTGCTGCAATGCTTTGCATCAGGGCTCATTCCTGCGCTCCAACTAGAGTTTCTGTGAGGTGTTGCAGTGTTGTGGCACCAGTGCCTAAGGCCCAATTTTTCTGCCCCTGTTCAACAGGTGCATGTTATTACAATTCTTGATATAATATTTCACAGCAGGGGCCATTCCAGCGCCCACCAAGAGTAACTGTGAGGACTTACAGTGTTATAGCACCAGCACCACCACCAAAGGCCCAATTTTTCTACCACTGTTCAACAATGGCATGTAATTACAATTCTTGATATAATAGTTCACAGCAGGGCATTCCAGCGCCCACCAAGAGTCACTTTGAGGGCTTACAGTGTTGTTGCAACACCAACACCTTAGGCCTAAATTTCTGCAGAGCATATAGGGCAGGCCCCTACTTTCAATCATCCAACTTACAAACGTCTCATACTTGCAAACGGAAGGAGACAACAGGAAGTGAGATGAAATCTACCCCTAGGAATGGATATTCTTTCCTGTAAGAGTTGATATGGGAAAAACGTATCTCCTCTCCACTGATGCTTTATCCCAATCCTTGTTTTACTAAAAATCCCAAATTTTCAAAAAAACATTTGTCATTGGGACAGAAAGTGAGGTAAAATCTTCTGAAGAGGTGCACAGATGGAAAAAAAAAATGTTTTACGGGTGATAACCCTTTCCTATGTTTTTCAAAAAGCTCAAAAATAAATTTTTTGACTGGAGCTACACTTTAAAAATGTACCAGTTCAAAATTACAAACAGATTCTACTTAACAACAAACCTACACAGTCCCTGTCTTGTTTGCACCTCCTGTATACTGCTGTTCTGAGTATATAGGGCCTGGGGGCCCCATGCCTTTTCTTTTTTTTATTTGGGTACGGGGTTCCCCTTACTATCCGTACATGGGCAGGGGGGCTACCCATGCTATTTTTCTCAATGATTTTCATCCATATTGCCGAAACCAGACATTACGTTAAAACCACAAGCAGTTTTAAATGACTTTTTTTCCGTTAGAAATGTCCTTTTATGCAGGGACTGTTCTAAACACGGGAAACACGTGCCACTTCACAGGCATACTATAGACACCCCCCAGGCATGATATTTAAAGGAATATTTCACTTTTTTTTCACTTTAACCACTTAAGCCCCGAACCAATTTGCAGCCAAAGGATCAGGCCCCTTTTTGCGATTCGGCACTGCATCGCTTTAACTGACAATTGCGTGGTCGTGCGACGTGGCTCCCAAACAAAATTGGGGTCTTTTTTTCCCCACAAATAGAGCTTTCTTTTGGTGGTATTTGATCACCTCTGTGGTTTTTTTTTTGCGCTATAAACAAAATAGAGTGACAATTTTGAAAAAAATTATTTTTTTCCCTCTGTTTAGGCCGATACGTATTCTTCTACATATTTTTGGTTAAAAACGCAATTAGCGATTAATGATTGGTTTGCGCAAAAGTTATAGCGTTTACAAAATAGGGGATAGTTTTATAGGGGTTAAGTGTGATGTGTGTGTTTTTCTACTGTAGGGGGTGTGGCTTGGCGTTCGACATCACTGATCGTCTTTCCCGATGACAGGGAACAGACGATCAGTGACAGCCTTACTAGGAAGCACATACCTCTCCCCGTTCTTCAGCTCTGTGACCCGATCACGGGACACCAGTGGCGATCGAGTCCGCGGGTCCCGCAGCCACGGTCACGGTGCTCAGGACTGGGTGGGCACTTTAAAGAGCAATGTACCTATACGTTGATGTGCCCAGCCATGCCATTCTGCCAACGTAAATGTGCAGGAGGAGGTCCTTAAGCGGTTAAGCGTCATTAAAATCAGTGCTCCCAAAAAAACTGCCATTTTTAAAACTTTTTTTTGCATTGATACATGTCCCCTGCGGCATATTAGCCTTTAAAATTAGCACTTTTGATTTTGAACGTTCGAGTCCCATAGACTTTAATGGGGTTCTAAAGTTTGCGCAAATTTTCGGTCCGACCGCAGGTTCTGGTGTGAACCGAACCAGGGAGTGTTCGGCTCATCCCTACCATTTGGTGAGTAGGCATTTTACTCATGCTCATCGGGTGATATTCACAAAGATCTGCCTTGGTGACGGTGTATGGATAACAATCACAACATTAAGAATTGATATGGCCTTTATACGTGACCAATTATTAGATAAAGGAATTCATCACCAATAGTATCAATTGTTTATTATAGCATTATGCACTTTACTATGTTTGTCTAATCACTAATTGTATATCGTGCATTTCAGAGATTTTTTGTATAGCACTCTTACTAGTGCCCCCTATTACATACCATTTCAACACTAAAGTTAACACATTGCACTTTTAAGGGGAGCAGCTTTAATCAAATTTGCACATATTTATGTAATTTTTTTCTGTAGGGCGAGGTTTTCATTATTTAAGTAATACTATATTGACTGTTACTTTATGTACATAAATCCATTCTGTGTTGTTGTTTTGTCTTTTTTATGAGATCATCACATGTGTGTTTAATATGTACCAATAAATATGTTATTTTTTTATATTTTGGTGGTGTTGTTGCCTTTAAAATCCCAGTCTCTCCATTTTTTCATTTACGTACTTTAGCCATCTCTTGAAGGTAGCTGCACTCAGTTTAAAGCAGAATTAAAGTTAAGCTGCCACAAACTGTGAGGGGGCAGGATCGCAGAACAAACATGCTTTGTTTCTTTTCCAATAAACTACACTTACCATTCACAGAACACCTTAGAAAAATGTCAATGGATTCTGCCCTGTCCTCTTCTGTAGGACAGACCAGCCTTTAAGATGAGGGCCCCCTAGCAGCATAGGAGTGAGTGCTGTCCTGCTTTCGAGCCACACACATGTACATTGTGCTTTCCTCTGAGCAGATGAACTCAATAGCTGCAATTGCAGACAAATCCCTGCAGCTGCTGAGGTCATCTGCGGCAACAAGAGATAGAGCTGCGCATGTGCATGGCTCAGAAAAATGGTGCTTGCTCTTGTATCACTGGGGGGTTACTGGTCCTACTGGCTGGTTCATCCTAGAGAAGAGTGGACTACAGATATATGAAGAACATAATGCATACAGTAAAACCTTGGATTGCGAGCATAATTCGTTCCAGAAACATACTTGTAATTCAAAGCACTTGTATATTAAAGCAAATTTCCCCATAAGAAATAATGGAAAATCTGATGATTCATTCCACAACCATTTATTCATAGGTCCTTCAGTTTATAGTCCTTAATAAAAGATTATAGCAATGTAACCAGGTTGTGTAACCATAAAATGTCCATCCACAAATGGAAGTCTCCACAAGGGGATTAGAAGCAAAATCCAGCAGGAGCTACAGAGTATAAAAGAGAAGAGAGGTGCCTCTAAGTGTAGCAATATGTTGCTAAATGTTGTACCTTCATTAAATGTAACCATATTGGTAACAGGTGTCTCTTCTCTTTTATACTCTTTTATAGTTGTGACATGACGCTACTTGTATATCAAAACATCGCTTGTATATCAAGTCAAAATTTATTTTAAAAATGTTTGCTTGTCTTGCAAAACGCTCTCAAACTAAAGTTTTACTGTATTTATAAAATCAGAATAGTTTACATTACTGTTATGGAATGATGTTCATGGAATGTATATGTTTTGGGTTTTTTTAAATCTGAAAAATGTTATTAAACAAAAACTTGCAATGCATATAAAAGAGGTTCACATTTGTCAGTTAGGCTGGGTTCACACTGCTGCGATACGGGAACGCTGCAAATCTACTGCGGGTTCCTGCATCGCATGCCTCCCGGCGGCAATTCACACTGCCCTATGCGAACTGCTGGGAGTTAATGACACCTCCAAATCAGTTCGCATATCGCAGTGTGATCTGCAAACTCGGACAGGAATCGGATCGCATGGTGTGAACACCCATGTGATCCGATTCTGCTGCGGACCAAAAAAAGGGTCCGGTGAGAGTTTGGGCCGGATGCAATGCAAATTCAGCCATACTATCTGTATAGCTGAAATCGCATCGCACAGAGATCACATGTGATTTGCACTGCAGTGCGGTGTGAATCACATCTGATCTTGTACACCGCAGCAGTGTGAACCCAGCCTAATACACAGTTGCAATTACACAAGTATGTGGAGAAAATGTTGTAGCGACCTATAACTATAACTGAGCACCATAAGAAACCTCATCAATAAAAACTTTAAAAGTAAAACAATAAGGCCTCATGCACACTGGACTTCTTAAAAAAGCCAGTAGCGTTAGCTGTAGAAAGCTGTAGCTGTAGAGAGTTCAGTATTTCAGCGTTTTTAGCTGTAGCATTTTTTAGCATTTTTTAACTATACTTTTATAAAAGCTTATGGCTCAAAAACGCTGATAAACGTCTAAGGTTGTAATCACTGTACAAACAAGTACCGACCAAAATTTGTGTATTAACACATGTTTTTACCACATGCACACTTTATCAGGTATATCTAAGTCACCTCGATGAAATTATTTTTTGATAACTCTGTACAATATCAAAAAATGGTACCACTAGATCAACACTCTAATGACCGATACACACGATCTGAAAATCGGAACGACAGATTGTCCTTTTTTTTCTTTTTTGCATGCTAGTCACATATCGAAAATGGAGAGGTTACTAAAGTTACGAAAATTCTCATACGACTGAATAAAAAATCGGAAGTGTTGTCATGTGTTGTAGTGTATTTCTATTGTATTTTAGGACTACAACTGTACTGATTAAACAAAAATTGTATAGTGATCTGGTATCATATAAGAAAAATGTTCATGTTTGTCTGTTTGGATAATATCAGATGAACTGTCGTGATCGGCTCTCGTAAGCTATGCACTAAGTAACCGATTATCATACGATTGCTTCTAAAGCGGTAATTTTTGTAAGATTTTCAGATCGTGTTCTATGGACCAATAATCCTATTTCTCTTATGCCCTGTACACATGGTCAAAAATTTTGGAAAAGGTCTGATCGGATTATATTGTTGACAAAAAAATCCGATCTGACTTTCTACCATAGTTTGTAGAGAATTCCGATCAGACAAAGTGTCACGCATGCTCAGATCAAATTACGAGACCAAAGCTATTGGCTAGTAACCTCAACGTAGTCCCGTCGTAACGAAGGAACGTCATCATGTTCCGAACGGTCGGTTTTTCCGACAACTTTGTCCGACCGTGTGTATGCAACACCAGTTTAAGACAAAATCCATCGGAAAAAATCTGACGGATTTTGTTGTCAGAATGTTCAACTGTGTGTACAGGGCATTATTCCTTTACACCTGAAGGCGCTGGTTGAGAATAAATTGGGTGGGGAGCCAGGCCTGGAGTGTGCAACCTGTTTTGTCATACAGAGTAAAATTTACGTAGGACATTCCTATGCTGATATGTTAGCTTCTCCTTTATTAGGAGGAGGAGGATACGATTCCTCAACAAGCAGATTACACGGTCTACCAGAGGGTATTTGTTTTCAAAGATGAACTAACCTTTAACAGGTAAAAGTACCTTCTGAGTCTGTGGGAAATGGTACATTAACACTCACTGAATACCTGTGAGTGGTTTAACAAACCTGTACAAGTGGCATTCTGCAGGCAGACGGAGTGAAATCCACCCTGACAGCAGTGACATATCATGTGTGGGTACAGCACGTGAGTGAGACTGCAGAGGACAGAAAGATTCTCAGCCTAACATCATCTCTCTAAACACGATCTCATCACCTCCTCCCCATCTTCTGTACTATCAGGATGAATCAAATGTTCCCAACCTGGGGACTAAAACAATCTGCAAGACTCAAACAGGACAGATTCCAGCCTAACATTGTCAATACCCATCTCACATTTTCTTTTTTTGTATTTATGGTTGTTTTTAAAAACCAGAATGACCTGTCACAAGTTTGAATTTAGAAAGGGTGGATTGCAGTTCTAAAGGTAGTATTTAACAGACATAAACATTCTTAATTTAAAATCAGTGTGTCTCCCATTGGGCAGATTTCCTTCCATTTCCTGTCCTGGAGGCCCAACAGAGAGTGCAAACATATTTCCAAAGTGTGGGGACGTTTCTTCTTAATCAGCTGTCCTACAGAAGCATTGACAGGTGTAAGGGAATATACTTAAGCCCTATACACACTATTAGATTTTCTGATGATTTTTGTCTTCAGATTTACCAAAACCATGTAGTGCAAGGGCCTGCCTGATTGCATACAAATAGAAACTCCTAAGGTTTGACCTCATATTGGTGTCGGTAAATCTGAAGACAAAAATCAACAGAAAATTTGATAGTGTGTATGGGGCTTAATTCACTTATATAGCTGGCTGATCATGTCACCTGCACTGGAAGTTTAACATTATTGCATTTTTCAGCCTCTTACCATCTGTGTACATGAGACCTTAAGTATATCTGAAGCAAAAACTTTTATTTTTAGTTTCAGAGTTGGGGAGGGTTAAACTCCTGTCAGTTTTTTTATTTTTTATTTTGCCACCCGTGTCCCATTGAAAAGATTTTTTCTTTATTTTCTGTCCTGTAAACATGTCAGGAAGTGAGAGAAAAGTTCTCCAATGTAGACTGCTGTCACTGTAACAAATGTCCCCACTGGAGGGTTTCCTCTCTATTCTTGCTCTTGTGACCGCTCATAATATTCGATTTTCCCACACTTTCAGTCCCAATAACAATGGACGCCAGGGTAAATAGAGAGCCACAGGACTGGGGACACAGCGATAAAAATCTGGCAGAGGTCCTAATTCTTCGAAACACTATTAAAAAAAAAAAAAAAACTTTGGCTATGCAAATTTTTTTATACATTATAAATATATATATATATACTATTAGAAATATACAGTATACTTTCTGAGTAAACCTGCACAATTATAATTTTAAATGTAGTGTAACAGGCCTTATTGGCCAAATGATCAGACACTTAAACTTAAAGCGGAGTTCCACACAAAAACTTCTGGAACTTCTGCTTTAAGCGATAGTGACTCCCTGACATGCCACATTTGGAATGTCATTTTTTTTGGGGGGGGGGGAGCGTATACCCTCCTTTTAGAGGCATCCAGCTCCCACTTCCTCCCGGGGCTCCACGGCACCAGAAGAAAGTTCACTTCTCCCCCTTCCCTGCAATCTTCTGGGACATGTTACACGGGTCCCAGAAGATTGCCCGGCCATTCACAGCATGCAGCATGGCTCGAGCATGTGCAGTGCGTGCCTGGCTGCGAAGCCACAGTCGGGCGCCCACAGTAAGAATGCCGGCGCCATGGAGAGGAGGGGGAGAGGAGCAATTATTAAAAGTCAGGAGGTACACTTTTTGTAGCTGCTGACTCTTAATTTATTTATTTTTTTTGTCAGAACTCCGCTTTAACTGAATAGATGGAGAATACAGACTAAAGCCTGGTACACACAATGAGAAAATCTGTAAAAAAAAATTTTCATAGTGATCGACGAAAAATCTGATCGTTAGTACAAAGCTTGCAAAAGTCAATTCTGAAAGTTCATAAAAAATTATCCGAAGGGACAAGCACAAATTTTTTCTAGTAAGATAATAGAACTAACGATTTTCATGTACAATAGTTAGCGTAGTATTTGTACCAAAAAACATTGTGTGACCCAGACCACCATGCTTGAAAACGAAAGAATACATTAAAATACATATACAATACAATACATTACATCATCACAGGAAGTTGTATTGTGTCTTACAAGAATTTTCATAACTCTTGTAAGCTATTTGTTTTCGATATGAGACTAGCATGCGGGGAAAAAAAACAAATGATCATTCGTCCAATATTCTCATTGTTTGTACCAGGCATAATATTGCCAACAAAGACGCAAAAGAGTTGCAAAAATATGTGTATAATATAATACAATATACTACAATACTACAAACAATGAAGAGATTGCATTAACATGGCTACTTAGCAGCAGGTTCTCTAAAGGGTTTCTAGGTAGTAGAACAGTCTAGGAGGCACTCAGCAGAGACAGGTTAACAGTTGGTGTAAATGGCTATTTGCATTTTCCATGGAACAGCACCCCTCTCACATTGAGGTAGGATATTTATGGTAGCCTGGATGTTATCCTGCTCTAAGCTCTGCACCATGACACAGCTGGAAGAGTGTACTATGTAGTGACTGGGACATAGAAGGAAGCTGTGTATTCTTGTGCTCAAACCAGATGGCCTGCAGGCCTAGATAAATGCAGAAGGACCTGGTGACAGCTCACATGCCTACTCACACTGCCTCAACAGGGGCAGTCTCTCTGAGCACCAGCAGGTGGAAAAGAGGGCAATTTATTCCCCTTCCATTTAGTCATGTACAGAAGTCCAGGGGCTTGTGGGATCCCAGAGATTTGTGGGATATACTCCTCCCCACATGAATTTACTGTCCCAGGCAAGGTTTCAGACTGAACTTAGTTAACCTGTGCAAAGTGTTCCCGCTACATTAGGTCTCTGGGAGCACCCCAGAAGTTAAGTCTCAAATCTATCTTCTGAGACAAGAGAATGATGTTTCTGTCTTCAGGCATGTCAGAGGATGATGATCCAGTGGGCCATACAGCGGGACCTCTTCCTGGAGGTCTGCAATGTAAAGGTGGAAGAGTAAGAGGCACTTGTAGTTCACAGACCTAAACAGCTTCTTTGAAAGTTTGAAGACCAAAGACTGACACCCATGACCAGCCTTCAACAAACTGATGGACCTCATACAGGTGTCATTTGCATTCCCAGATTCAGGAAGTCAGAGTGTACCAAGTCAAAGAGGAAATCTGGTCCTCACCCTCCTGCGACCCTGGAGAGACCACACAGTTTTGCTCAATTAACTGGAACAGACCCATGCACATGACTTTCCCCACTGAACGAGGTGTATGTTTTGTGTCCTGCTTACATATGGATTCTTTCTGCCATGGAGGGTGCCCAAGCCCTTGACAATATGAACTGCCAGGTCACTGATAGGTCCTGGGGAAACATTGTTCCATGAGACAGTATATCATCCCTCAAGACGGGACAAGATGATTTTCTCAGCAGTTTCTTGTTATAGCTTCAATCTTTCTCTGGGACTGGACCACCACCATTGCCTCTACTAATCACCCAGTTATACTTTTCCAGTATAAGGATGAGGTTCACCTGAGGCTTTGCCCTTAGATCTTCCCCCATTCCTCCAGTTAAGTGACAGATTTCTGTCTCTGTCTGTGTCACGTGACTGTCCTACAGACTTCTGAAAAGAGGTAAGTACACAAAAATAGAAGATAAAACAGAGCAGGTGAGGCATCAGAGGCAAGAGAAGATTTCTAGAGAGCAGAAGAGAAGGTAGAGGTAGGCTTTAAGGCAGAGAAGGCATAAAAACTTGCTTACAACATTCAAATGTAATCCGAGTGGACTTGCTAACTTTGGCACAGTTGCAACTGGATAGCATTGGCCGTTGATTAAACTTGTTACCTGGAGTTTCTCGTTAATCTGACTTTGATTTTAAAAAAAAAGCCACTGGCAGATGTTTTGTGTTTCAGAACAGCAGCAGGAGATATGCTGACACAGAAGAGGATCTATTCAGTCGCATGCCTTCCTAATATGCATCCCAGGAGGTCTGAACGGCCAATAAATTAGGCAGGTGCCCAGAACTCTCCCGAATGTTTAATATTGCGATGCCCCAGGGGATTGTAATAAGGTTCTCTTTCACAGAAAAAGATGAAATGAACTTTAGCAGGAAATATTCCTGTGTCGGCTTTCCTATATTGAAGTTTTTAGAAGAAAGAAAACATTAAAACTGATTTCTTCTTCTATGAGAGTTTAAGAACAGGATGCTCGGCAAATGAGGATGAAGACGCAGGGTAAGGAAGTAGGAAAGTGATTTTCAAGGACACCCATGTTGTAATTGTAAAAATAATTGTGTTTTATTTTACGAACTGAGCAATTGTGTGTAGATTAAGAAACATTAATGAGAATGCTAAAACAAGCTTGAACTGGAGTAATAAAAACAGGATATTATTTTAAAAGAGATGTGCGGAAAATGAAAATAACAAACATATATACTCACTTAGCTGGCTGCAGCATCGATCCGATGGAATGACAGGGTAGCAGGGCTAGCTTGCCAATTAAGGGTTAACTGGGGGTTTTCAGTTGGCCAGTGTACAGGGGGTGGCCAGAATAGTATGCAGCATAGTTAGGGAGGGGCCAGTGTCCGGTGAACAGTCGGAGGTCACCAGGGCTGGACTGGGACAAAAATTTTGCCCTGGACTTCATCAAGACCAGCCCACTTTAATTTAGCAAACAAGCACAAAAACAGTATATAAAACTATACGTAATAGTGCAAAAAAACATAAGTAGCATAACATAAGGAGTCCTCACTAACCTCTTTTATTATTTCACTTATTCGCCTCTGTATTTTTCTCATCTTTCTCACATCACTGCATGAAGTTGAGGGCAAGCCGTGCAGCCATTACTTTGTCACTGAAACCGGCCCACTGAGCCATCGGCCCACCGGGAAACTCCCTGTAGTCTCAATGGCCAGTACATGCCTGGAGGTCACCGGACAAAGAAGCAGCTCCCACCCTCCCGCCATGTTGTTTGATTTTGAATGTCTGGCAGTGATTGTTGTAAGTTTCAGTGGTTGGGATCTTTGGAGGCCTTCTAAATTAAGACCAATATTGCATAGTGGGGAACCATCTTGGTATGGGATCCTCGGGAAGATGTCAGTTAACCAAGGTTTAACTGGGCATTTGGATATGGGTATCAGTGTTGGAAGTTGGAGAGTTGGTATTGTCCCTGAGCCGGCGTACTGCAACTGGGGACCTTGTGTGGCCACGCTGATACTATATAAATTTTGGGTCTTTTCAGTGCCTTCAAAGATCTACAACATGGTTACGACTGATCTGGTGTTTACATGTTTAAAACAGGTTTTTTTTGCTAGAAAATTACTTAGAACCCCAAACATTATCTATTTTTTTCGAACACCCTAGAGAATAAAATAGCGGTCATTGAAATACTTTTTTTCACACCATATTTGCACAGCGGTCTTACAAACGCAATTTTTTATATTATGAAAGATAATGTTACACCAAGTAAATTGATACCCAATATGTCACACTTCAAAATTGCGCGACAAACTTTTACCCTTAAAAATCTCCATCGGCGATGTTTAAAAAATTCTACAGGTTGCATGTTTTAATTTACAGAGGAGGTCTAGGGCTAGAATTACTGCTCTCGCTCTACCGATCGTGGCGATACCTCACATGTGTGGTTTGAACAACGTTTTCATATGCGGGCGCTACTCACGTAAGATGCAAGACGCTTTTTTGCCTCGATTTTGCTGCGTTCTTGTTTTCAGCCAGCCAGCCAGTGGTCAAAACTTTCCTGGGCCGAATACGATCCTTCCGGGGTTTAGGAGAGGGCGGTTTAACATCACCTAAGCGTGGAAGCTCCTAAACTCTGCTAAAAGCCTATATGTACATTGACACCTAGGCTTTTATGGAGTTGAGTTTAGGAGCTGCCGGGAGTTGCCAGTGTACGTGAAACCTTACAATAGGAGTTAAAACCCATTCGGGTTAAGCCACCTTGGGCTGCAATGTTTGTACTACATTGTTGAGTACATTTTAAAAGCACACACCTTAATCCTAAAGGTTGGGATACAATCTCAAGTGATGGCGGCCAGTCTGAAGAGGAAGCAGGTGACTGTGGCAGTGTGGCCCATACCTTCATGGGTAAATGTCTATAGCAAGTGGAATCCCTGAACATGGACCCTGTTAAGGGGTAGTGAGCAGCAGAGAAGGAATCACATTGCAACAGTCTGCTCTGACCTATGAACTTTAATGGGTCAACAGCAATCCAAGGCTGATCCAATGTATTTATATACATGTACACAGGATATGATAAATCTGCAGAAGAAGTCACACATGACGTAACCCCTGCCAAAAAAATTTGGGAGACATTACACCATAAATGCATTAACATTGGTATAACATAAGAAAGACACATAGTAGGCACCTGCCTACATCCACCCTGCAACTTTTTCAGCTGCCAGAAGATTGACCCAGTGTTCGATGAAGGATATGTCGTATGCCTGCACATGTTTACTGGACCATGTATCTGACAGGGTCATATGTACCCTGTCACTGACAGTGTGATCCAGCTACACAGACCCATTATATTCCATGGACTGGTGGGTGGAGGACAAGGTTGGCCATCCGGACAAAAAGTCTGTTATCACTTCAATCCACTTAGCAGCAGTATACTGAGCCCCGGTGAAGGGGTTTTTTGTTGACTTGACCTGTTGGCGTTCTTTTTTTTTTTTTTTTTATAAATAAATGATTAAATAAAAATAGTTGGACTCTCATCCACTGGCATGGATTTTCTTCTAAATTTCCTCGATAGAAGATAGCGGTGCTACTTGTTCGGAGTGCCAGAAGCATGTGAATGAGAAGCTGAACACAATTAGAAATCCTTTGGCAGCTAACCAGTACAAAGATGTTTATTTTTACTGCAATTTTTACAATTTTTCTAGAGTTCCACTCTAATATTATTAATAAGATAGTAATAATTAAAACATCAGGGGAATACATATGTCACAGATGTCAGATGAAAAAAGACAGATCAGTAAGAGAAGAGCTTGCAGGGTGGACGTGTTTTAGCACCTTTCCATCAGGGAGCTGAATTGAACATTCACAGTGTAGTTTTGCGCTCTTCACAAGTGATAAAAGCCTTTCGTCTTCCTATGAAGTATGACTCTAGACTCCAGACAGAAATGTAGAAGTAATAAACCGTAAAGTTGCTTTCTGTATTATTTATCACTATGTAAGCAGGAATTGTCCTGATGTAGACTATGAAAGAAAAATTATATGGGCTAAAATAAAAAATTTACAATGTACAATTCTATCATTTATTAGGGCCAGAAAAAGCTCTGATGGTTTTTCAGATGGAATTCTGATGGAATTCCGACGGAATTCAGCTCAAGCTGTCTTGCCTACACATGGTCACACCAAATTCCGACCGTCAAGAACACGGTGATGTACAACACTACGAAGTTCAATGCTTGCCAGCATGCGTCGAATTGTTTCCGAGCATGGGTAGGAATTTTGTGCATCGGAATTACTACAGCCGATTGGAATTTCCGATAGAAACTTTTTCTGTCTGAAAAATTGAGAACATGCTCTCAAATTTTTCCTGGCAGGAATTCAGCCAGCAAAACCTACACACGGTTGCATTTTCCCTGAAAAGCTCTCATTGGTCTTTTGCTGGCCGAAATTCCGATCGTGTGTACGCGGCATTAGAAGAGAAATGCATGTAGGCAGGTTGCCTACAGAGGTGTTGGTTTAGGTGGGTGGAGGGGGGGGATTTAATGTGTGTGCTGCTGTTCCCAGACTTTTTGGGATCCAGCCTACCCACCGGTGATATAAATATGGGGGAAAGGCTAGGTGTGAAGTTCTTCAGGCCGCACTGAGCAGGAGATGCTGTGTTTGGTGTGGAGGAGGACGGCTGTGCCTTGCAATCTGTTGGAGGCACTGGAAATATGGAGATCAGCCAGGTTGTGCAGAAAGCCTAAAATAGACTACTACCTTTTGGAGGTATGCCTGGGCAGCCAACTGGGGATATATAGGGACCTTTTAATGCTAATGTTCATGTTGAACTGTAATGCAAAAAGAAAGAATTTTAAGTAAAGTTGCATCACCTGTTCTGAACCTGGTCTGAAGTTAATTTAAAGGGGTGCATGTTGGTTCAGGCATACCAAATGGACTTGGGTCAGTGAAGCACATGTGGGGTATGAAGCAAAATTACTACAAAGGTATATATGACAAACGGAAGAAGTAAGGCAGTTGCTATGGTTATCCTAGAACTAGCAGAAGTTACAAGCCGCCAGTTATAAAGCGTGGTACCTGGTTTAGGTGATGGGTCCTCCAGTAGGAAGGGGTCAGTGTTCTGGGTATTTCCGCAGTGGTCGGTCTCCCAGAGCAACTGGGACTGAACTTGCATTACAAAGACCCTTAGCCTGGTCACATGGTAACAGAGGTATGCTGGATCGGTGGAGAGGGCACGGGTTCAGGGGTGTCCCTTCTAAATGCAACATACATCAGGCAACAGTGTGCAATGACACAGGACAGCATTTTTCACAGGAAATGTGTACTTTTATTACTGCACACAGTGTAATGACTCATCTCTAAGTTGGGAAATTGCCTTAAAGTCTGACTCTCACATGACCACAGTTCCCGCTTGGTTCCGAGCATTAATGAGCGCACGGAGAAAGGTACCCGCATGTGCAGGGTGAGTGGCTCCATATGCGGAATTCTCAAAACATAAACATTCATACTTACCCATGTAGTCGTAGTATTAATCAGATGCTGTACCACACTCTACACCAAGAACTGAGCAATGAAAGACTGCTGATCACTCAGGTCTTTAGTGAGTAGAAAGCCGGTAACAGGCCAGGGACAGGCTCTCTGGTCTGCCCCTCCAGCACTCACTGGAGCACCAGGTTATGGAGGGGGTGGGAGTGGCTGGATCAGGCTCTCAGTGGCTCGCTGAGAGACCGAGCCAGCTGCCAGTCAGGCATCTGAGGGGATCCCAACTGTATTGTCGGGATCCCTGCACAGCCTGGACTGGCTTTATGATTTCAGTCAACAGTGGGTTTTAGCCTGCTCTTGGCAGAATCTGGGTAACAGGAGAGCAGAACTAAGTGCATTCCTGTGACCCACAGAAGAAGTACGGTCAAAAGAGGTTTGACCATATTTTTCCTTTAAAGCCCAATTGACATTTTAGTTTAAATTACATACAAACATTCCAGCTGAATCAATATAAAAAAGTATTCATTGTCTTTTATATTGTTTTTTTTTTTTTAAAGCAAACAGCCTGAGAAGAAAAGCTTGTCCTCTGCCAGCAGCTGCAGAGTGGGACTATTGCTCTCTGTGTCTAGGCAGTAAACTTTCTGCCAAAGTCCTCCTATGGGGTGGGACCTATGACTGCAGTCAGCAGTGCATGCACTCCCTACTGTTTGGAGAGTAGTGGCTGTGACTTAGCCAAGGTGTCTTAGACCTCTCAGAGGTCTTTTGCTTTCTGCTTCCCAACAGAGAGTAAAGATTGCACTTTGCAGCCTGCTGGTAGGGGACAGATGCTATTCTACTCTAGCAGCGGCCATTTTTCAAAGAAATCCATCTGTGGGGATTTGTACACAATTTATATTGATACACCTGGAATGTATTTAGCTAATTAATACTGAAAATGTAATTGCTTTTTAAAGCCCAATTAAAAAGTGTACTTTTAGGTCAGCTCATGCTCCCCGCTGTTTGGAGAGCTACTTTTTCCTGTAACAAGATTTTTTTTTTTTAATCTCTGTGACATCACCAGGCTTGTAAAGTTTTTGGATAGGCATCTATTGGGAGCTAATTTCCTACTGATGTAGGCATCCCCCTGGAATCACATCTGTGGGTAGAGTAAGGGCTCCTGGGAGTCAGGGCAGAAGGATTGTGTAGCTGAGGAAGAAATCAATGTTTACATGTGGAGAGGGACAGGGAGTTGCGGTGGATAAGGTTCCTGCTGTCCAGCAGGCAAGGATGTCAATGCTGATTGAGATTTCAGTGCAGCAAGGGTATTATGCTGTCAGTTCATTACAGAAAGTCAGGTGTATGTTTACCCTCAACAAAAAACTTCTCTTATTCGCTCCCCTTTTGGTCTGTTAAATATACCATTAAAGTGGTTGTATACCCCCAATTGTGAGTTTTACCTATTCTGGGTAAGCCCAGAATAAGGCTTATCTATAGGTAGTGGAAATATCTCCTAAACGTGCGCCATTTAAGAGAAATTTACTTTGTGGTATGCAGATGATGTCATCGGTGAATGCGCTGTGAAGAAACGGACCTCCACGGGCCCAAGGAAGATGGGCGAAGATGGATGCTTCCTGCAGCAGGGACAGTGCAGGCTTTGTTTGCAGGCAAGTGCCACATAATGGGCTAGTATGCAATGCATACTAGTCCATTATGCTTTTACTTTGCAGGATTTACTGGAAACAAAAGAGGAAGTAAAACCCATCAGGGTTTACTTCCTCCTTAAAAGTAGATAGGTAAATGTACAAAAAGTCCAAGCTACAGGTGAAACAATCTTCCAGGCAGGTAAATTTTCATGGAGCCCACATGGACATGTCTTCAACCTTAGACAACCCAAATGGACCACTTAAGTTTTTTTAGCCAATTTGACCACCAATGTATGCACTGGAACTTTTCTACCCTCATGCATTACTGTATAACCCTTGAATAAGTATTTAAAAATAATACAAACATTATACTAACAAAAGGAGAAATGTCAAAGGTGTTATAGACAACAAATCACCACCAGCTGCACATCCACTGGGTAGGGTGTAGCTGATGTGTTTTGAGGGACATGCACTCTTCCCGGTAGCCAGCGCTTCTGCTGGGGGGATGAACACTGGGGTAGGGTATAATTGCTGGGGAGGCAGAACGGCTTTCTCCACTCCCAGTGGGGATATCTGCTGCTGGGGAAACAGCTTGTGGAGATCATTTCTCGGACTCTCCGGATCCAACTCTGAGGGTGGGCAGAGGCCAGCGGCGCTCTGCCCCATAGCCAGCGATTTAGCTGGGTCACCAGATACGATACTGTGGGCTTTCTGCTGATCACCATCTAACAGCCTTCCATTGTTCATCTCAACTCCCCCTTCCTAGATCTTTATGCTATCAGCTTGTCTCACTGCCTGGGGATCCTCTGGTTTGCTCTAGCATTCTAGCACTCGCAATACCCTCTGTATCATCACCGCTTCTTCCATTGTAGTTAGGACGGGAAAACATAGGGGCACCCTCCCGCCCCATTTCCTCTGCATCTTCGCAACTATCCGCTAATTCTCCCGGACAGTCTGTCACGTACCTGATAGGAGTCTGATATAACGAGGTCGGCCTCCCTTGTATCTCCAACCCAAGCGCCACTGAAGGTGGAACAGATGGTGGCTAGGGACAAGAGGAACAGGATTGCCGGAGAATGTTGCTTGCAGAACTTGGCGGTTGGAGTTGTAGGCTTGGTGGCACCGGCAGGAAAACAGGCAAGGAGCTGGGATGAAGCTCAGTAGATTAGCTGGTGTTAAAGAGGCACTCCAACCAACTTGCAGGTTCAGGTTTCGTGGCTTGCCAGAACTTCCAGAGGTCAGGAGACAGGAGGATACTGGACCCAGGAGAACTGAGATGATAGGGAGCCAGAACAGGTACCCAGAGGCAGTGTTGGAGCTGGACAGAGGATGAAAGCAGGGTCGTGAGGATAGCTGGGTTCGGTAACAGGCGGGCAGCAAAGTACAAGGCATTAAGCAGAAGCAGGGTCAGGTGGAAGCCAGAATCAGGAACCAGTAGTCAGAGTCCAAAAGCAAAGTCAGGGGAAGCCAGGATCAGCAACAGGTATCATGCAAGTTTAAACAGGGTTCAGAGAATCAGGACACAGCTGAAGGCTAGTCCGCACTTTTAGAGAGTCAGGGCACCCTTTAAATAGGCTGACTGGAGCCAATTGGAGTTAGTGCAGACCGTCCGTTGTGCACGCGCATGCGCACTGGCATTCGGGAGAGTCCGTAGTTGTCCGCGATCGCAAACTAATCTTACATAGTCCCAGGCAACAGGAGCCATGCTGGGCTGCTGATCACTGTTGAACATCCGCTTGTAGGCAATCTCGAGCTCACATTCCTGCTCGACCAGGAACTCCAATTCCTCCAGGTCACATGCCTCTTCGGGGAGGTCCAGCACCTCATCTCGGATGTCAAGGATGTCTTCCAGATGCCACTCCCCACCGCTCCGAATGTCTGGGTCTCCATACATTTTGTGATGGAGCAGTCCCATGCCGCCTTAGCCAGCGCCTTCTGTCGGGCTGCCATCTGCTGTCCCTGGCCACAATTGAGCCACGAACCACTGGAGGGCTCTGTAGCTTGCGTCCAGCCTCATCTTCTCCCCGACCAATTTTCCAAGCTTCGCCTTCCACTTATCTCACGGTCGTTCCCTCAAGAACACCTCTCGCTCATGATACTGCGTCCAGTACATCTCTGTGAAGGAGGGTAGGATCTTCCCCTGATGGTGCTGCTAATTGCTTAGTGTCTCTGGCCAGAGTTGCCAACAGATCCCATTCCTTCCGTTGAGCAGGGTGTGCTCCGTCGCTGGTCCCCGATGTTGAATTCCGCATGCCTTGTACTCTCTTTCCAAACTCCGCTCTCATGCTGGTTGGTCCCCCTACTACTCCTCGGCGGCTGCCCGGATCTTGAATCCTGGTGGTGGTTTAGATGTCTCGGACTGCAAGAGACATCCCACTGCTGCCACCAATGTGACGGATCTTGGATACCCCGGCTGGGCACCTCCGCCAGACCTGTGTCTCCTGTTCTCCAAACACACCCGCAGCCAGCAGACTCCTATAACTAACCCTTAACTCCCCTAATCACGAGGCAAACCACACAGATATTGAGGGATGAACATGCAGAGAATAAACTGTTTATAAAGTATAAAACATACACCTTTAACCGCTAGCTGACCAGCCGCTGCAGTTGTACTGCGGTAGCATGGCTCGGCTGCGTGAAATGCCGTTATGCTACGTCGGTAACATAAACAGCCACTAGGGGGCGCTTGCGCGCTGCCGGCTCGCTCCTCGAGCCGATGCGAGTGCCCGGCGCTCTTGATCACCGCCAAGCTCCCACGATCCCTCGGGGCACATGGAGAACTGGGAGATGTGTGTATAAACACACATTTTCCGGTTCTCTGAGCAATGAACTGACAGAGAACTGTATGAACAGCGATCTGTTAGTTTCCCTGCACAGTCCCACCCCCCCTTCAGTTAGAACACTCCCTAGGATACATATTAACCCCTTCACTGCCCCCTAGTTTTAATTTTAATCCCACTGATCGCTGTATTAATGCCAATGGTCCCAAAAATGTGTCAAAATTGTCTGACGTATCCGCCATAATGTCGCAGTCACGATAAAATTCGCTGATCGCCACCATTACTAGTAAAAAAAAATAATTATTAATAAAAATGCCATAAAACTATCCCCTATTTTGTAGATGCTATAACTTTTGTACAAACCAATCAATATACTCTTATTGCAATTTTTTTACCAAAAATATGTAGAAGAATACATATCAGCCTAAACCGAGGGAAAAACATTTTTTATATATTTTTAAGGGATTATTTATTATAGCAAAAATTTAAAAATAATGCGTTTTTTTCTAAATTGTCACTCTTTTTTTGTTTATAGCGCAAAAAATAAAAACCGCAGAGGTGATCAAATACCACCAAAATAAAGCTCTATTTCTGGGAAAAAAGGACATCAATTTTTTTTGGGAGCCACTTCGCACGACTGCACAATTGTCAGTTAAAGCGACGCAGTGCTGAATCGCAAAAAGTAGTCTGGTCTTTGGCCAGCCAAATGGTTCGGGGCCTAAGCGGTTAAACACAGTTAGAGACACTCCCCTTAGCCTTGTCATAGAGGGGGTAGGGAACAAGGAAGAACCAATGGAAACCTGACACTTGTACATTCATACAGTTGAGACACACACAGGGCCGGACTGGGAATAAAAACCAGCCCTGGAAGTAATTTTATACCAGCCCCATAGCATTTTTATACCAGCCCAACCACATAACGTCATTATTTTCTTGTTCACAAAAGGGAAAACCATACATTTTAAAGCACATTTGAAGAGTGTATTATATATAGATAAGAGAGACATGGAATTTACTAACAGCACCAATTTTTTACTGCCAAAAATCATAGCATTTACTGGCACATTTTTTTACTGACACTGCAAAAAAAGGTGCCTAAAATGGCAGTTTTCAGTGCAAATATCAATATTTACGCTATAAACATGTAGCTAAAGCTATTAGCAATGTGTTTAAGTTAAACAAAAGTCAAAAAACATATTTCTCCATTTACAAGAAGGTCAGATTAATATAACCCAACACAGTTCCCCCATATATCAGGAGGATTCCCCTTTACAGTGCAAGGCAACTCTGACATAAAGGGGAACATTGCAGATCATGATCTAAGTGGGAACTCTGATATAAAAGGGGGGCACTGGTGACCAGAGACCCCACTTGTATCTGAGTATACTGCATTCCCCTTTACATCAAAGTTCTCACTTACATCAGGGTCTGCAGCATTGCCCTTCACATCAGAGTTCCCCCTTGCACTGTAAGGTGGAATCCTGCAAACTATGATGTAAAGGGGAACTCTGGGAATGTGGGGAGGACTCTGGTAAGGGGGTTTACTGATATAAGGGGGAAACCTTTATATCAGTGCCCCCTTATAATATTGTATTAAGCCCCCCCCCCCCCCCCCCAAGGCTGGCCTGGCAGCGCTGTCATTGACCTCCTCTAAGGTGCACCATCCAGGGCTCAGTCAGTCGGCTCCAGCTTAGTGGCTCTGGTTTTATCCCATAGTTTCCTCTCCACAGTCCATACATGTCTGACATCTCCCATGACCCCCAATCCCTGCGGCACTGCCACTCTTGACTCCTCTCCAGGCTGCAGATGTGATATAAGACAAGAGATGGTCAGAGGCTGCGGATAGTAAAGGAGAGGTCAGAGGCTGCGGGGGGACAGGAAGTCAAAGGCTGTGGGGGGGACAGGAGGTCAGAGGCTGCGGGGGGGGACAGGAGGTCAGAGGCTGTATGGGGGACAGGAGGTCAGAAGCTGTGGGGGGACAGGAGGTCTGAAGCTGCAGGGGGGGCAGGAGGTCAGAGGCTGCGGGGGGGGGAAGGAAGTCAGAGGCTGCGGGGGGGACAGGAGATCAGAGGCTGCGGAGGGGACAGGAGATCAGAGGCTGCGGAGGGGACAGGAGATCAGAGGTTGTGGGGGGGACAGGAGGTCAGAAGCTGTGGGGGGGACAGGAGATCAGAGGCTGTGGAGGGGACAGGAGATCAGAGGTTGTGGGGGGGACAGGAGGTCAGAAGCTGTGGGGGGGACAGGAGATCAGAGGCTGCGGAGGGTGGACAGGAGGTCAGAGGTTGCGGGAGGGGCGGACAAGAGGTCAGAGGCTGCGGGGGGGGGGGGGGGCAGGAGGTCAGAGGCTGCGGGGGGATGTAGGAAAAGGCACACATCACCAGATGAAACCTCACTGAGCGCTGTAACTGCGCATGCGCCCACCTTTCCGAAAATTGCAGAGCGTGTATTCCAGGCAGCCGGCCCACTTTCCCGGTAGGCCAGTCCGGCTCTGGACACACAAAGGGATTTAGTAGTGCTCCGTTTCCTCAAAGCTCTGCCCACTCTCTTTGTGGACTACAGAACATTTCCCTATATACTATGGAGAGGGTAAGTGTTCTGTACTTCTAACACATTTCCTGTACAGTGCAGTGAGTGAGCGTTGTCACCCTAGGACAGGAAGCGTTACAAGCAGAATTACCTGGTGAAAATAAATGAAAAAAAACTATTGCAGGCACACATTTAACGACTGGTGTGCTACAATATACTAAATTTTTGGTCTTCTTTTTAAACAAAATGGGCAACTAAAAGCTTAAACCATGTGGGACAAGAAGGACCTTCTTCATAAAGACACTGCAGATATGTCAGAATCACAGCATTTATGTCTGACCTCAATATTGAAATGAGGTTGTGGTTCTTAGCTGTCAAGAATTTGCAAATTTGGGATTTTTAGTTGCTTTAAAAGGTTGACAATTGTTTTATTTGCAAAATTCATGATTTAGCTCTGTAGATGGCAAAATGTGACTGTGCAGCCTTTAGTAACATGTCTATTTAAAAATATGATGTTGCAGAGCCATCTAGTGTTCTTAATTTGAACTGTGTGCACATTTTATTATTTTGTGTTAAAGTCCAACTATAAGCATTTTTTTCCTTTTGGATAGAGCAAAGGAGTGTTATAATCCCGTCCGAATTTTTCTTATATATTTTTTTTTAGCCATCTGTGTCCTATTGAGGAGATTTCCCTTCACTTCCTGTCTCATAGCCAATCAGGAAGTGAAAGGAAATCCCTACAAATTAAGGAAATGTCTTGGGGACGCCAGATCAGCAGAACTAGAACTAGGAACATTTCCCTTCTATTACTTTTCTGGGGGGACATCCCAAATTTTTGGGATTTTCTTTTACTTCCACTTCCAATGACAATGGTAAACAGGACAAATCAAGAGGGTGAAGCTCCTTAACAGGGGCACACACAGCAATACAAATCTGACAGGTGTTCTAATTTATCTCTACTCTATCCAAAACTTAAAAAAAAAAGTATAGTGAAAAAAATTAACAAATTAAATTGTAAAAAAATCTAATATTAAAAATAAAAAAAGACTGACACCGTCCACTGCCACATACCACCCACCCCTTCCCCAGAAGCACTGTGAAAAAATATTGAAAAATTGATTTAAAAAATATTTTGCTGCATTTATAAACAATGGATGTTTGTCTTTAATATCTAGATCAATTTATTTAAATCCATTCTGCTGTTAAAGATTGCAGATGGAAATTTCCACCAACTTGGAAACAGTATGGGAGATTTACTAAAATTGGAGCATGTAAAATCTGGTGTAGCTCTGCATAGAAACAAGCTCTGCATAGAAACTTTCAGGTTTTATTATCAAAGCTTAACCTCTCTGGCGGTGATCCCGAGTCTGACTCGGGTTGGGATTTTAGTTACACGAGTGGCAGGGGCGGATTGACATTTCATGGGGTCCCCAGGCAATCAGAGATTATGGGGCTCCCAGGCAATCAGAGATTATTTTGCCACACAGTATACACACACACAGTATACAATCACATACATGTACACACAGTATACACAGACATGTTTCTATTGGCTGAGAAGGTACTGGAGAGGTGGGGCAGCTATAATCTCAGGATTTTTAGACCAAAAGGATGTCGGTAAGGGACATTTCAGAGACAGATGTAACAGAAAACACAAATTTTTACATACTGTCCCTGGTTTTACTGAGGCTGGCAACCCTGATGGGGCCCCCTAGTGGCCCGGGGCCCTCGGGCATTGCCCGAGTGGCCGAATGGTCAGTCCGCCCCTGGCGAGCGGTAACCCCGAGCCAGACTCGGGATCGCATCGCTGGATACAGGGAGGACACAGGGAGAAGTTACTTACCTTGCCCCCTGGATCCAGCGATGTCCTCCGCGTTGTGTGAGCGAGCTGTCCTCCGCTCGATTCACACAGTGCCCGAATGCCGCCGAGCTCTGTTCCCTGCGATGTTACGGTGCACGGGAGCGGAGATCGGCGCCAAATTCAAAAAAGTAAAAACACACAAAACACACACAGTACTGTAATCTTACAGATTACAGTACTGTATAAAAAAATGACACACCCCCTTTGTCCCTAGTGGTCTGGGCAGTGCCCTGCATGTACTTTTATATTATAAATACTGTTTTTTCTGCCTGGAATTTGGAGATTGCCCATAGCAACCAAAAACTGTCCCTTTATGTCAAAAGTGATTTTAGACCAACTAGAAAACAGTGATAATAAATTAGAATCACTTGCAGAATTGAGCGATAGCGATTTGTGGGGAAATTCGTCATCAAACACTAAATCTAATGACAGGGTGTCACGTACCTAGTTGTTGAGCCTGGAATGCAGGGAGCGGCCCCTCGTATCCCCTGGTTAATGAACCCCTGGAGGTGGAGACAGGTATTCAATAGCTCAGGGGGCACAAGTGCCTGGCAGGTAGTACTGGTCCGGATAGTCAGCTGGGCACCGACAGCAAGTTGGTAGAGTAGGTGGCGCTTGACTGTAGCAGGCGGGCACAAGTGCGGGAACTGGCTGGAGAGCAGACGTCCGATAACATAGGAACTCAGACGGTCAACAGGAACAGCGGAGTCGGGTACAGGCCGGGTCAGCAGGAATCGATCAGCAAAGGTACAGAGGATGAGGCAGAGACGTGGTCAGACAAGCAGGGGTCGTAGGCAGGCAGCAACGGATCAGGGTCAAGGAACAAGCCGGATATCAGGAACCAAGGTAACGGGTACAGATACTGATAGCAAGATCACGGACACGCTGTAGACTGGACAGCACGGATAGAAGGGAGCCAGTGACTAAAGAAGGCCTTAGGGCGCCAAACGGACGTACGACGGGTCAGCGCGCCCTCGCACGTACACGTGCACCCGTTCGTGACCTGCGTGCGTGTGTGCGCGCGTTCGCGTCGACGCGAAAGCGTTCGTTAGCTTTAGCGCGCGTCAAGGGGAAACGACGGACTCTCCACGACAGGTTCCGACGGGTAAGACTCCTGTGTTTGGCCGAAACGTCAGAGTGATCGTGACATTGCCCCCCCCCCAAGGGGCAGCCCCCGGATGCCCAACCGAGCCCACTTGTCCGGGTGGGAATTCTTGAAGGCACGGATGAGTCTCTTGGCATGGATATTAGCCTCTGGCTCCCAGGAGTTCTCTTCGGGTCCGTACCCCTTCCACTTGACTAAGAATTGGACCTGGTTTCTTCTCTTCCTACAGTCCAGGATGGCCTCAATTTCGAACTCAATCTCCCCATTGACCAACACAGGTTCCGGAGGACGGGAAATCCTGTCAGAGAAGGGGTCCTTGACTGCAGGTTTGAGAAGCGATACGTGGAACACCGGATGAATTCGGAAGGACTCAGGGAGTTCTAGCTCAAATGCCACGTCATTTAACTTCCTTTTGATCGGAAAGGGACCCAGGAATCTTGGGCCCAATTTCTTGGAGGGACAGGATAGTCTGAGGTTCAAGGTGGACAACCAGACCCGGTCCCCGGCCTTAAGGTCCAGCTCCCCTCTTCTCCTTCTGTCGAAGACTTCCTTGTTATGTTCTTGCGACCTAGCCAAGGTTTCCCGTAAGAGCTTATTATTCTCTTCAAAGAAATTAAGTCTCTTCTGAACCGCTGGTACCGAACATTCGGGAAGATTGCCAGACAAAAACAGCGGGTGGTACCCGAAATTTGCATAGAAAGGAGATTGCTTAGTAGCTGAATGGGCAGTGTTATTGTAGGCAAACTCAGCCATGGGTAGCAGGGAGACCCAATCGTCTTGTGAGAAGGACGAGAAGCAGCGAAGGTACTGTTCTAGGGTCTGATTCGTCCTCTCGGTCTGACCGTTGGTCTGCGGATGGTAGGCCGAAGACATGCAGAGGTCAACCTTCAGGGTTCCACACAGTGCCCTCCAGAATCTAGAGGTAAACTGCACCCCCCTATCAGATGTGATGTTGGCGGGGATGCCATGAAGTCGTACTATTTCCTTTATGAAAGCGTTAGCTGTCTCCGCGGCTGAGGGGGTGCCCTTCATGGGCAAGAAATGAGCCATCTTAGTGAGCCTATCGACTACGACAAAGATCGTTGTATGGTTCTCCGAAGGGGGAAGTTCAACAATAAAATCCATGGAGATCATTCTCCATGGTCTATCAGGAACAGGTAGTGGTCTTAATAAGCCCCAGGCTCTTGACTTGTCGCCCTTACTCCGAATGCAGGTAGCGCAGGCCTGTATGTAACTCTTGCAGTCTTCCTTCATCCGCGGCCACCAGAAGTTACGCCTGAGCAATTCTAGTGTCTTGAATATCCCGAAGTGGCCAGCCATGGGATGGTCATGACAGGAGGCCAAAACCAGGGTCCGAACTGCCTGAGGGACAAAGATCTTGTTCCCATGCCACATAAGGTCATCGTTAGAAGACAGCGGGATACCGGGTGGGGGTAAGGCGCCCATGGAGGCCTGCTTAACTTGAGAGATCACATCTCCTTGGAGTAAGAGAAAGTTTCCAACAGGAAGAATGGTGTCGATGGGAGACGAATCTTCCGGCTGGCTAAACATGCGAGACAAAGCGTCTGGCTTCGTATTCTTGGATCCGGGACGGTAAGTTATATGGAATACGAACCTCGAGAAAAAGAGTGCCCACCTGGCTTGACGAGGCTTCAACCTTTTAGCTGCCTTTAGGTATTCTAAGTTTTTGTGGTCCGTATAGACCAGGATTGGATGGATAGCCCCCTCTAGCAGATAGCGCCACTCTTCGAGTGCAGACTTGATTGCTAATAGCTCGCGATCACCAACGTCGTAATTTCTTTCGGCTTCAGATAATTTGCGGGAAAAAAAAGCGACTGGGTGGAGTAAGGACTTGGGTCCCTGCCTCTGGGAGAGTATAGCTCCGACTGCTACTTCCGAAGCGTCAACTTCAAGGGTGTATGGTAGAGTGGGATCAGGGTGCTTCAGGATTGAAGCTGAGACAAACAACTTCTTCAGGGTCTTGAAGGCCTCTTGTGCCTCAGGGGTCCAGCGGAACTTTGAGCCCTGCTTGGTCAGTCCGGTAATGGGAGCGATGATAGAGGAGAATCCCTTTATGAACTTGCGATAAAAGTTCGCGAAGCCCACAAATCGCTGAACTCCCTTCCTATCAGAGGGGGCAGGCCAGTCCTGGATTGCAGAGATCTTCTGGGGATCCATCTCTACCCCTCGAACCGAGATAATCAGGCCGAGGAACTGAATACTCTCTTTTTCAAAAACGCACTTTTCGGGCTTGGCGTACAGGCCGTGGAAACGGAGGCGGGTCAGAACCTTCTTAACGTGTTCTCTGTGGATGGCTAAAGTGGAGGAAAAAATTAGTATGTCATCCAAGTAAATAATCACAAACAAATCAAGAAAGTCTCTAAAAATGTCGTTGACAAAATGCTGGAACGTAGCCGGGGCGTTACACAACCCGAATGGCATCACTAGGTATTCGTAGTGTCCGAAGCGGGTACGAAAGGCTGTTTTCCATTCATCGCCCTTTCTGATACGGACGAGGTTGTAGGCACCCCGAAGATCCAACTTTGTGAACAGCTTAGCAGAACCCAGTCTCTGGAAAAGTTCTGGTACTAATGGCAGAGGGTAGCGATTTTTAACGGTGATCTTGTTTAGCGCCCGATAATCCACACATGGCCGCAGAGAATGGTCCTTCTTTTCCACGAAGAAGATCCCAGCGCCGGCTGGAGAGGTAGAAGGTCGGATGAACCCTTTTTCAAGATTATCGTCCAAGTAGGACTTCAGGGTACTCAGTTCGGATTCGGACAGGGGGAAGATCCTTCCGAATGGGATTTCTGCCCCCGGGAGCAGTTCAATAGGGCAATCATAAGGCCTATGAGGAGGGAGAGTTTCTGCCCCCTTCTTACTGAATACGTCCAGAAAAGCGTGGTATTGCTCAGGCACGGCTTGTCGGGTTTCCTCATCCGAATCCAGACAGAGAAGGACAGAAGAGTCCCCGTTGGGGGTCGGGCAACAATGCCGGTGGCAGTAGCCTGAGGAAAATTCAATTACTCCGGTGGCCCAATCAATGCGTGGGTTGTGTGCCTTCAACCAAGGCATGCCTAGGATGATGGGGAACAGAGGAGACTGGATGACGTCTAGGCAAAGGAGTTCTTGGTGAGACCCGGCGATGACAACGGGTAGAGGACTGGTCTCCTGGGTTACTGGTCCTGATTCCAAGGTAGACCCACCGGCCAGGTATACCGAGAGCCCCTTCTCCCTTGGTCTAAGAGGGATCCTGTTCTTTCGGGCAAAGGACGAATCTACAAAGCCACTGCATGCCCCGGAATCAATAACCGCGTGGGTTGAGACAGTCCTTCCTGGAAGCTGTAAAAGAACAGGAACAGCTAGATGGGAGATGTTATCAGGCAACACAGGTGAGGGAACAGGTGGGACAAGGAGGCACTTACGCGTCTTGGCCGGGCAGGAACGAACAAAGTGCCCTGGTTCTCCGCAGTATAGGCAGAGGTTGTTGACCCGACGACGCTGGCGTTCTTCTGGAGTCAAAGATGGGCGGAGTAGCCCCAGCTGCATGGGCTCCGGGGTGTCCAATGTGGATGCGACTGGAACAGGCGGAGTTGGGTGACTAGGCACCCGTGGTAACATCCAAATCGGACGGGAAGTTGCGGAAGATCGTTCTTGGCGGCGCTCCCTCAAACGCCTGTCAATCTGGATAGAAGCGTCTATCAGGGCCTCCAGGGTCTCGGGAACACCCACACGTGCCAGCTCGTCCTTCAGAGCCTCGGAGAGACCCGTGCAGAACTGGTACCGCAAGGCCGCGTTGTTCCAATCTGTGTCTGCACTCCATCGTCGGAACTCGGAGACATAGTCTTCCACAGGTCTGCGACCTTGTTGCAGGGCATGTAGGGCTGCTTCAGCAGTTGCGGCTAGTTGGGGGTCCTCATAAAGCCTGGACATTGCCTGGAAGAAGATGTCCATGGAGTCTAGGGACGAGTCCTTCCGTTCCAACAGACGATGTGCCCAGGCCTGGGGTTCGTTGCTTAGCAGGGAGATGACAAATCCCACTTTTGTCGCCTCAAGGGAGAATGTCCTGGGTTGGAGGGCGAAATAGAGTTCGCAGGAGTTGCGGAACGCCCTGAACTTGCTCCGGTCTCCTGTGAACCGTTCCGGAGTTGGGACCCTGGGTTCAGGTGGGAGCATCACGACTGACGGTGGGGCATGAGCCCCAGGAGCCACTGGTGCAGAGGCGGATAGCACCTGGATTTGTTCCTCCAGTCTCCCGTAGCCCTCTTGTAGATTCTTAACTGCCTGGGTAAGGCCGGCCAGGTGATGGCAGAGCTCGTCCATGGGGGAGGCTCCCTGCGCAGGCTCGGACATGGCTGTCCAGTACTGTCACGTACCTAGTTGTTGAGCCTGGAATGCAGGGAGCGGCCCCTCGTATCCCCTGGTTAATGAACCCCTGGAGGTGGAGACAGGTATTCAATAGCTCAGGGGGCACAAGTGCCTGGCAGGTAGTACTGGTCCGGATAGTCAGCTGGGCACCGACAGCAAGTTGGTAGAGTAGGTGGCGCTTGACTGTAGCAGGCGGGCACAAGTGCGGGAACTGGCTGGAGAGCAGACGTCCGATAACACAGGAACTCAGACGGTCAACAGGAACAGCGGAGTCGGGTACAGGCTGGGTCAGCAGGAATCGATCAGCAAAGGTACAGAGGATGAGGCAGAGACGTGGTCAGACAAGCAGGGGTCGTAGGCAGGCAGCAACGGATCAGGGTCAAGGAACAAGCCGGATATCAGGAACCAAGGTAACGGGTACAGATACTGATAGCAAGATCACGGACACGCTGTAGACTGGACAGCACGGATAGAAGGGAGCCAGTGACTAAAGAAGGCCTTAGGGCGCCAAACGGACGTACGACGGGTCAGCGCGCCCTCGCACGTACACGTGCACCCGTTCGTGACCTGCGTGCGTGTGCGCGCGCGTTCGCGTCGACGCGAAAGCGTTCGTTAGCTTTAGCGCGCGTCAAGGGGAAACGACGGACTCTCCACGACAGGTTCCGACGGGTAAGACTCCTGTGTTTGGCCGAAACGTCAGAGTGATCGTGACACAGGGACAATTCTGCAAATGAGCAAATTTCAGTGTTTTTGGATTTGATTACATTATTGAATAATTTTTATTATTATTTATTATATTATAAACTTTATCATACCCGGGATGTCTGCTAGACTCTGGTTTGAACAGATTTAAGAGAGTTATTCCTAAGAATTACAGGACTACAATATAAAACGCCAAATTTCCATGCAAAATAATTGTACTGCCTCCTGCATGTATCCCTACTTGTCAAATGCTTCCCCTCTGTCTGTTATGAGACCCGAAAAACTGCAGATTCTGTGGGTGTGTCTGTTGTCTGGAGCTCCTGGGTGGAGTCGTGATGTTAGTAGACTCTCTGCCCACCTCTACACTCCCCTTGTCAACATGCATATTCTACTGTGTATTTCTTACACTGAACTTCTTCTATGATCACTAACATCCAGTCAAAACCCAGAAAAGTCACCACATGACTTGAGCATGCCTAATCATGCTGAGGTGTGGAGAAGCCAATCCTAGGGGAGCTGGAGAAGAAAGGAGGGTGGATCTGAAGTACACAGAATGCCTCTCTCAGGCTTGTGCAGGCTTGGGGAAGAACTGACTCCTATTTCTCTGTGTGTCTGTTTTTATCTAATTGAAAAAAGATAAGAGGACTGCTCAGAGCTGGATTAACTCTTTGTGGCAAAACAGGGCACAGATGAGATGAAATCCTATACTGTACCAGGTACAAGCCTTAATTTAAAAAAAAATTGGGTTTACATCCACTTTAACCACTTCCCGAATGGCGCACGCTGATGTACGGCGGCAGAATGGCATGGACAGGCAAATGGGCATACCTGTACGTCCCTTTAAGTTTCCCGCCGTGCCATCGTGTGCACTAGTTGGGACCTCCGTGAGTCGGATTGCAGGTCCCGCAGATTAGATCGCTGCAGGGATACCCGCGATCGTCTCACGGGGAGGAAGAATGAGGAGATGCTAATGTAAACAAGCATCTCCCCGTTCTGTCTAGTGACAGTGTCACTGATTTCTGCTCCCTCTCATTAGGAGCAGAGATCTGTGATGTGTCACACACAGCCACACCCCCCCCCCCCCCACAGTTAGAAACACGCCCCAGGATACACGTAACCCCTACAATGCCACCTAATGGTTAACCCCTTCACTACCGGTATCATTTACACAGGAATCAGTGCAAGTGTATAGCATTGATTGCTGTATAAATGACAATGATTCCAGAAATGTGTCAAAAATGTCCGATGTACTTAGTTCTGCACTCCTGTGACCTGTATTCAGGCGACAGCAGGCAAAATTCTGCCGTTGACTAACATCAGTCAGCCAGTCCAGACTCTGATAGGATCCCGACTTTAATGTCAAGATCCACCACAATGCCTGACCAGCAGCTGGCATGCTGCTGAGAGCCTGAGCCAGCCACTCTTCTCCGCTGCACAGCTCAGTGCTGCAGTGAGTGCTGGAGGGGCAGAGAGCCGGTGACTGTCACCGGCTCTCTGTTCACTGAAAACCGAGAACTGAGCAATCAGCAGTGTTTGATTGCTCAGTACTCGGTCTTAGATGAGATGGGGACAGATTCAGCATTGGACTGATGCTGCATCCATGTAGGTTAGCAGAATAATGGAAAATTGTATCAATTCTCACAATAATAATTTTCCTTTCCTGGTGCCTAAACAAGGCAACATACTGGCTCCACTCTTACCTACCCATAGGACTAGCTATAGATATATAAATGTTCCCCTCAGTACCTTCATACTCATTAATATTGCTATCATTAGAGGGTGGGTAGGACATAGTATGCTGCTGCAATGTTTAGGTATCAAGAAATGAAAAAAATAGAGCGAGTATTGGTAAGATTTTCCAGTTTCCTCAGCCCAATATGGCAGCATACATGAGGTAAATGTACACCATGAACAAGAATTTAATGAGAAAGATAATGAAAGGAAACAGCCAGATTCTGCAGAAGCCCAGGCTGCAGGTTCCACATTGTAATGTACTTTGAACTTACAGAAGGATGACCAAGAAGCTGCTCAACATATGGTTTCAGGAGAACAACAAGAAAAGACTGACCACAAAACTGCCATTCTTCTGGTTGAACAGGCAGTCAGCACTCGAGGAGTATCTCAACTATTAGGCATATACTGTATGTCCTGCAGTTCAGTTTGGCTATCCACATCACCAATGTTCTCTTAGATGCTTTATCATCCTTATTCACTCCACCAGGGAGCATGAAGAGTGTCTTTAATGACCTTAAAAATTGCATTGCAAAGATTTTAGGCCAAAGGGATCTTGCCACATCCAATGTATGCAAATCCTGCTAGTTGGGATGATCTCTTAAGGTGGGACAATTCAATCCTGATTGATGGTGTTAGTTTGAAGCTACCTTTGGACACATATTCGTGTATTGGTTGCAGAATGGGATGGAATGTAGGCTCTCTGTGACCCAGGGCTTCAATCTTAGGGACTCTGTGAGCTGACAACACCACCATCAGAAATAAGATCTTGGAGGAAACATCCCAGATTAGACTAAAGAAAACAGAGGGCTGGCCAGGATGTTTAGGAGCAGAGATAGATCCCACTCTGCAAACCTGTTCTTCTTGGGGGGTTTAGCCTTACTAGCCTTTAGGAAGTGGATCAGCAAGAGAAACTCTGTCCAGTTTAAAGCAGAACTAAACCCCCTTTATCATTTTCAGCCTAGGCAGCTGCCATCTTGGCCTCTGCATGATCTTCAACTACCATGATGTTGCACATGTGATCAGCCAATTGATGGTTTGACAGTTTGTTTGAGAGCACAACCAAAGTGACAGTAACTGTTTTTTGAAACTGTTAAATCAATGGGTTTAGTCCTGCTTTCAGATGGTTATTACAGAGATGGCAGCAATTTGCACTTTGACTGAGAGTGCTCAAACTCAGGCGTCAATATAGGCCTATCTGGAGAAAGTCCAGCAACTGGGGAGTTTGAAGATGCATAGGAACAAACCTCTTTTCCGCAGTAAAAATTACAAACCTGTCTCAAACTTTATAATAGACCACTCTAGTAGATGGTTTTCTGGCCCTGAGCAAGGTGGTAACTACTACAGGTGAGAAGCTTTAATGCAGACAGACTCCTCCTCTCATCTTCCAGGCCCTTCTGAATTAGAAAATGTTGTGCTTGAAGGGCTTGATTGTGGCACATCATTGAAGACACTGGAAGAATTATTGGAGGGCAGGTACCAAGCTGGATCAGAAGGGAGAACTATAATCTCTGAAGCTAGTATGGTCTGAGGCAGTGCCTCCACCTTTTCAGATAGAATAACTAGTAAACTCATAAAGGACTGGAGGTAATTTGCATCCTACCTGGAATGGCCAGGGTTCAACAAGGACACCTGTCCCCAACAACCTCTGACTCTGATACCTGTAAAAGTGAGGAGATTTGTTGTTGTGTGAATAAAGAGGTCCACTTGAGGGTAACCCCACTGATGTGCCAAAGGACCACTTGATGTACTATAAAGTTCCATGAAAATCAGCCCTTTATCACCATAGCCTGAAACATGCATCGTACATCATCCATGTCTTTCAGATTACTCTCTGCCCACTCCAGAATAGGGAGTTTACCTCCTGGAATAGGTTTGACTCTGTGTCCTAATCTGGCATTGTACATAGAACACCATGGCCTAGCTGTCCAAGAAGAACCACCTTTCCCTGGAATCTTGGGCAATGGTCTTCACCATTATGAACTCCAAGAGGATGGATACTTAACTCACAAAGTTGAAGCTCTGTTATTCTTGAGCCATGAGGTCTTGCATATGAGTGTCCTGACCCCGCTGCTGGCATCGCTGGCAAGAATATTTCAATGTGTTGGGCAGAGATGGAGGCTCATCCACCACTGGGATACTCTTTTGCATGATGGATGACATCCGGACATGATGCAGATATGCTCAGTTCCACTGGGCTAAGAATCATCTCTGGTAGGACCTCAGGTTCCTGTGGGCCCATTTCACTGTGGAATGGAAGATGAAGGAATCTCTAAAAGCTTTAACATGAATCTGTGATGAGGCCATGCACTAAATAATTTACAAATTCTGAACATGCAGTAAAGGTACTTTTAATCAAGTCCTCATTCACCTGTATCTGTAAGTATTGCACAGAAATTAAAGTGGAGTTCCACTTAAAAGTGTAAGCTCCGCTTATCTAACTCCTCCCCCTCTCTGGTGCAACATTTGGTACTGTGTGTGTGTGTGTGCGGGGGGGGGGGTACCTGTTTTTAACAGGTACCTGTCATGTTTCACATGCTTTTCGATATACCTTTAAATATTGTATGTATTATTCTGTCCCTAGTTCCTCCACTTCTTGTATTTCAGCTTATCCTGTATAGTTGGGCTCCACCCTTTGTTCATTTCCCAGTAATGCATCTCAGCACATGTCTCATGGACTGGATCACATTATGATCTTTTGACCTATCTGATCTTCATTGTTGTAAGATCCTCACAGTTTATGGATTAAACTTCATAAGATCAACAAGGTGTCGTCTGAATCGAGTCACTGTCTGTTTATCCAAATAAGATTGGGGTTATCAACATCTCAACACAACTTGTGAAAAAGAAAACCGCGCTATTAATTAACAACTAACGCTGTAACTCAAAGTGATAGATCGTTCCGTTAGTCTCTCCATTGTCCATCCGCTCGATTGAGTGTAGCGTTGCTGATCGGGCAGACTTGCATGAGTGACTGCATCACTGTGGATTATCTCCGATAGGAGGAAGTGGGATCCATTACCTGTACAACAGGGGAGCCACACCAACGGGATACCATATTACCCTTAACTGGGAGATATGCTCCGGTTATTGACTATCTGGTAAGCCTACATCTTAAGAGGTGGTGGATACACAGTATTTCACAGTATATGAAGAGCTGTCACTGGGTGTTTATCATTATTCATGCATCAGGTTTACGTCAAGGAGTGGACTTTTTGCAACATAATTTAATTTACAGACTTTTGGGGTTATTTACACTATGGTGCATTGGGGGGGGGGGGGGGGTGATTTATTAATTGATTCACATATGTGGTTTGTTCACTTTATACACACATGTTTAATTTGGTAGTTTTTATTTCACATCTCAACACAAGTAACTGTAAGTTACGGAGATCACACTTTCAATGCTTAGATTGGAGAGGCAGAACAGTACCTACCCCCCACCCCCACTTCTGGGAGATTGCGCAGCAGCACGATTACTCAGATGTTCGGACCCCCTTCCCCCGACACTGGGCCATTCACAAAGAGCAGCATGCATCGCGTATGTGCAGTAGGGAACTGGCTTTACTGCCTGAGAGCCGATGGAAACCTCGGCTGGGGTGCCAACATCGCTGTATTCCAGGACAGGTAAGTATCTTAATATTAAAAGTTAGCAGTTACAGTACGTGCAGCTGCTGACTTTTAATTTTTTGCTGGGAGCCCAACCTCCTCTTTAAAGTGGGAGTCCGCTGGGAGTCCACGTTTTTTTTTTTTAAAAGCCAGCAGCTACAAACACTGCAGCTGCTGACTTTTAAAATAGTGACACTTACCTGTCCAGCACGCCCGCGATGTCGGCACCCGAAGCCGATCTCTCGATCGTCTCTCGGGTGCTGCCGCCGCCATCTTGGGTATGGGAATCAGGAAGTGGAGCCTTTCGGCTTCATTTCCCGGTTCCCTACTGCGCATGCGCGAGTCGCGCTGCGCAATAAGGATGGACCCGCTGCCTCTGGGATCTGTGTGTTTCCCAGCAGGCAGCGGGGGACTTTCGGAAAGGGGCGTAATCTACGCCCCTTTCCGCAGAGAGCTATCCCGGAAGTGGGTGCAGATACCTGTACTGTACAGGTACCTGCACCCCCCTCCCCCCTGAAAGGTGCCAATTGTGGCGCCGGAGGGGGGGGAGGATTCCAATGAGCGGAAGGTCCACTTTAGGGTGGACCTCCGCTTTAAGGTCTAGGCAAAACCTTTTTTTTAATTTTGGATAGAGGGGGGTGGTTTATACCCTTTGCTAACTTTGAATTGCTGTCACAGTTGTGGAGACTCACTCCTCTATTTGTCACCAAGAAAGAAAGTGAGTGGAAATTCAATGTTTTAGAGTTTCCCCCAGAACACAAGGTAAGATGGAAAGGTGGATGGCAATTGTTCATTACCACACTGCAACAGTGTAAATGGGCCCTTGGATGTAATGTTTGAAGACTTTAGAAACTTTATGCCGCGTACACACGATCGAAATTTCGGCCAGCAAAAGACCGATTAGAGCTTTTTAGTGGAAAATGCGACCGTGTGTATGCTCCATTAGAATTTAGCTGGCCAAATTCCTGCCAGCAAAAATTTGATAGCATGTTCTCAATTTTTCAGATGGAAAATCTTTCTACCGGAAATTCCAATCGTGTGTATGCAATGCCGACGTGCAAAAACTCACGCATGTTCATCCTTCTGTAGAAGGATGAACTTATCCTAAAAACCCTTGGTCAAGAACCCCAACGTAACTTGAAAATGACAGAGAAATGTGCAAATATGATGCAAAAGAGGTAAATAAACTCCATACAGAGCTGCAAAACACCCAAGTTCACCTTGACAGTAAGGCCCCTTTCACACTGGGGAAGCTTTCAGGCACTACAGCGCTAAAAATAGCGCCTGTGTAGCGCCTGAAAAAACCGGCCCCTTTCACTCCAGTGTGAAATCCGGAGGGATTTCACACTGGAGCGGTGCGCTAGCAGGACATTGAGAAAATTCCTGCTAGCCGCATCTTTGGAGTGGTGAAGGAGCGGTGTAAACCTCCTAAACCGCTCCTACCCATTGAAATCAATGGGGCAGCGTGGCTATACCGCCAGCAAAGCACTTGCGTGCAGTTTTAACCCTTTTTCGGGCATTAGCAGGGGTTAAAACTGCTAGCGGCCACAGACCACCGCTAAAACGACAGTAAAGCGCCACTAAAAATAGCGGCACTTTACCGCTGATGCCCGCACCGCCCCAGTGTGAAAGGGGCCTTAAGAAGGGAAATCTCATTAACAGGCCGGGGATAGCTGAAAAATCGTACAGGTGTTCTAATCTTCCCCCACTCTATCCAAAACTAAGCAAAGAACTTACATGCAAAGGCTGTCATACATGGCTTGAATTGCAGATAATTCATGGAATTGCAAGCATTACAGGAGTAGTACCTAAGTGATAGAGGTGAATTGGACTTGAAGTTCAACACTAAGGCCCAGGACTTTTTATCTCAGAGAATAGATGCAAGTCCTCCCCCATTCTGAGTCACCCCTTTCCTCCACCCTGTACCCACCTCTGAGCACCATCCCTCAGTTCCACTCAGTGGCGGAATTATAAGGGTCGCCAAGATAGCCATGGCGACGGGGCCCCTTGCTGCAGGGGACCCGTGAGGGCCCCCTGTACTCTTCCATAGGAGGGGAGGCTGAGAGGAGCTCCCCGATCATCAGCCGAACTGAAATCGGCACTGTGCGGGAGCTCCTCACATTAGAGTAAAGTGGGTGTGCTCTTTGTCTCCCCCTACAGTGCAGTACCCGGCAGGAAGAGCCAAGGTAAATGTCTGCCGTTTTTTTTTATAAGACTAGCTACTGTATGTGTTTATATGTGTGTGTGTGTGTGTGTGTGTGAGCATTCTTGTATGTGCTTGTGTGTGTGAGCATGCTTGTATGTGCTTGTGTGTGTGAGCATGCTTGTATGTGCTTGTGTGTGTGAGCAGGCTTGTATGTGTGTGTGTGAGCATGCTTGTATGTGTGCATGTGTGAGCATGCTTGTATGTGTGGGTGTGTGAGCATGCTCGTTTGTGTGTGTGTGAGCATGCTTGTGTGCAGGGCCGCTGATAGGGGGGGACCACCAGCCCTCCTGTACTGGGCCCTGCCCTGTAGGGGGGCCCAGAGGCAGAGGGGGGACTTTCGGAAAGGGGCGTAATCTACGCCCCTTTCCGCAGAGAGCTATCCCAGAAGTGGGTGCAGATACCTGTACTGTACAGGTACCTGCACCCCCCTCCCCCCTGAAAGGTGCCAATTGTGGCGCCGGAGGGGGGGGAGGATTCCAATGAGCGGAAGGTCCACTTTAGGGTGGACCTCCGCTTTAAGGTCTAGGCAAAACCTTTTTTTTAATTTTGGATAGAGGGGGGTGGTTTATACCCTTTGCTAACTTTGAATTGCTGTCACAGTTGTGGAGACTCACTCCTCTATTTGTCACCAAGAAAGAAAGTGAGTGGAAATTCAATGTTTTAGAGTTTCCCCCAGAACACAAGGTAAGATGGAAAGGTGGATGGCAATTGTTCATTACCACACTGCAACAGTGTAAATGGGCCCTTGGATGTAATGTTTGAAGACTTTAGAAACTTTATGCCGCGTACACACGATCGAAATTTCGGCCAGCAAAAGACCAATTAGAGCTTTTTAGTGGAAAATGCGACCGTGTGTATGCTCCATTAGAATTTAGCTGGCCAAATTCCTGCCAGCAAAAATTTGATAGCATGTTCTCAATTTTTCAGATGGAAAATCTTTCTACCGGAAATTCCAATCGTGTGTATGCAATGCCGACGTGCAAAAACTCACGCATGTTCATCCTTCTGTAGAAGGATGAACTTATCCTAAAAACCCTTGGTCAAGAACCCCAACGTAACTTGAAAATGACAGAGAAATGTGCAAAGATGATGCAAAAGAGGTAAATAAACTCCATACAGAGCTGCAAAACACCCAAGTTCACCTTGACAGTAAGGCCCCTTTAACACTGGGGAAGCTTTCAGGCACTACAGCGCTAAAAATAGCGCCTGTGTAGCGCCTGAAAAAACCAGCCCCTTTCACTCCAGTGTGAAATCCGGAGGGATTTCACACTGGAGCGGTGCGCTAGCAGGACATTGAGAAAATTCCTGCTAGCCGCATCTTTGGAGTGGTGAAGGAGCGGTGTAAACCTCCTAAACCGCTCCTACCCATTGAAATCAATGGGGCAGCGTGGCTATACCGCCAGCAAAGCACTTGCGTGCAGTTTTAACCCTTTTTCGGCCATTAGCAGGGGTTAAAACTGCTAGCGGCCACAGACCACCGCTAAAACGACAGTAAAGCGCCACTAAAAATAGCGGCACTTTACCGCTGATGCCCGCACCGCCCCAGTGTGAAAGGGGCCTTAAGAAGGGAAATCTCATTAACAGGCCTGGGATAGCTGAAAAATCGTACAGGTGTTCTAATCTTCCCCCACTCTATCCAAAACTAAGCAAAGAACTTACATGCAAAGGCTGTCATACATGGCTTGAATTGCAGATAATTCATGGAATTGCAAGCATTACAGGAGTAGTACCTAAGTGATAGAGGTGAATTGGACTTGAAGTTCAACACTAAGGCCCAGGACTTTTTATCTCAGAGAATAGATGCAAGTCCTCCCCCATTCTGAGTCACCCCTTTCCTCCACCCTGTACCCACCTCTGAGCACCATCCCTCAGTTCCACTCAGTGGCGGAATTATAAGGGTCGCCAAGATAGCCATGGCGACGGGGCCCCTTGCTGCAGGGGACCCGTGAGGGCCCCCTGTACTCTTCCATAGGAGGGGAGGCTGAGAGGAGCTCCCCGATCATCAGCCGAACTGAAATCGGCACTGTGCGGGAGCTCCTCACATTAGAGTAAAGTGGGTGTGCTCTTTGTCTCCCCCTACAGTGCAGTACCCGGCAGGAAGAGCCAAGGTAAATGTCTGCCGTTTTTTTTTATAAGACTAGCTACTGTATGTGTTTATATGTGTGTGTGTGTGTGTGAGCATTCTTGTATGTGCTTGTGTGTGTGAGCATTCTTGTATGTGCTTGTGTGTGTGAGCATGCTTGTATGTGCTTGTGTGTGTGAGCATGCTTGTATGTGCTTGTGTGTGTGAGCAGGCTTGTATGTGTGTGTGTGAGCATGCTTGTATGTGTGCATGTGTGAGCATGCTTGTATGTGTGGGTGTGTGAGCATGCTCGTTTGTGTGTGTGTGAGCATGCTTGTGTGCAGGGCCGCTGATAGGGGGGGACCACCAGCCCTCCTGTACTGGGCCCTGCCCTGTAGGGGGGCCCAGAGGCAGAGGGGGGACTCCCACATTATAGGGACTATACTAATCCTGAGCTAGGGTCCCATGTAGTGTGCGTGGGAGGAAGCAGAAATAAAATTATTTAAACACTTTTGGGAGTAATCTGCAGCCGTATGTCCAGACTATTACATACAGTACATTACACAAGTCCCAGTCTCTTCTATATCAATTTGCCGGCCGGGACTTGTGTAATGTAATTGTCTGGACATACGGCTGCAGATTACTCCCGAAAGTGTTTAAATACTTTGCTTTCTGCTTCCGGGTGTCCAACTTCGTGCCCAGGTGGAAGGAGCAGAGGTTTTAGAGAAGATCCAGAGGATCCAAGCCCCCCACCCCAGGAGAAGCACTGCCAGATAAAAGAAGTCAGCAGGACCAGGTGCTTGTGAAGTCGGGGGATGTTAGGTGGAGGTAGAGACTGGGCCCGGGCTCTGAGCATAAAGTTGGCCATACTGCATACTGCTCTCCCACATATCTAAAATATTGTGGGTATTCACCGTGCCCAGAGTGAAAGTCTTTTCCCTGCTGTACTTTCAATTGCGTTAATATACAGTATTAATGCTGCCACAGTAACCACATGGCTGGAGTGATACATCTCAGGGGCATAATTGCTGTGTATTAGTGAATGCTTGTGTTGGCCACTGAAGAGTCATCCACAGTGGATCACTTTTTAGTGGGTTTTTGCTAGGTGGTGGGGAAGCAATAATTTGCCTCCTGATTTACCGTATATACTCGAGTATAAGCCGAGATTTTCAGCCTCTTTTTTGAGGCTGAAAGTGCCCCCCTCGGCTTATACTCGAGTCATCGCCGTCTGTCTGCCCGAACAGCGTGTCGAGCAGACAGACAGCGGCCATTCTAACTTTCAAAAGCCGCGCCTCCCTGTCTGTGATAGGCGGAACACAATTTCCCAGCAGTCTGTGTTCCGCCTATCACGGACATCCGCTCATCCTCATACTACGGACGAGGATAAGAGGATGTCCGTGATAGGCGGAACACAGACTGCTGGGAAATTGTGTTCCGCCTATCACAGACAGGGAGGCGCGGCATTTGAACAGGGGAATGGGCGCCGACGAAGAGCGGTGATCCTGGGACGGGACCGGACGGAGGCTCGGCTCGGGACGGGACGGGACCGGACGGAGTCTCGGGACGGGACGGGACCGGACGGAGTCTCGGGACGGGACGGGACCGGACGGAGTCTCGGGACGGGACGGGACCGGACGGAGTCTCGGGACGGGACGGGACCGGACGGAGGCTCGGGACGGGACGGGACCGGACGGAGGCTCGGGACACAGGTAGGCTGGACACACAAGGCCACACACACACACACACACACACACACACACACACACACACACACACACACACACATGGATGGACACACACACACACAGGGATGGATGGATGGATGGACACACACACACACAGGGATGGATGGATGGATGGACACACACACACACAGGGATGGATGGACACACACACACACAGGGATGGATGGATGGATGGACACACACACACAGGGATGGACAGGCATATCTCACCCTCGGCTTATACACGAGTCAATAGGTTTCCCAGTTTTTTGGGGGTAAATTGGGGGCCTCGGCTTATACTCGGGTCGGCCTATACTCGAGTATATACGGTAATCCATTAAAACCTGTACCTGGCTGCAACTACATTCATTGTACACAGTTGCAATTGGTCCCCTTTAATGGTATGGGTCATTTTGGGATATCAAATGCCACACGGGAGATAACATTTGTATACCCCTATTTTAGGGTTGCCACTTTTTCTTCAAGCCAAACCTGGACACTTTATTGGCGCACAGCAAAAAAAAATGTTGGGGGATTCTGTAAAGCATTGCAAAAGACCTAGGACACCTTTGGGCGCTCCAAGGAGAATAGTAATGTGGCTTGCATAGTGCCCCCTCACCCTCACTGTTCTGCGCTGCATTACTGCCTTAATATTAAGTGGACTGAAACCCGGACACATGATTCAAAGCCCGAACTGTCCGGGTGAATCCTGGACAGGTGGCAACCCTACCCTATTTGCTACCTTTGCCTGTTACCCCCTCCTGACCCCTGCACTCTGTATGCTACATACTCCAGATCCTCTGTATTCTATTTATTACCCAATCCTGACCCCTGAACTAATCAATACCCACTCCTGACCCCTTTATTCTGTACAGGCATACCCCACTTTTAAGTACACAATGGGGTTTATTTACTAAAGCTGGAAAGTGAAAAATCAGGCTCACTTCTGCATAGAAACCAATGAGCTTCTAACCTTGGCTTGTTCAATTAAGCTTTGGTAATAAAACCTGGAAGCTCATTGGTTTCTATGCAGAAGTGAGCCTGATTTTGCACTTTCCAGCTTTAGTAAATAAACCCCATTGTGTACTTAAAAGTGGGGTATGCCTGTATGTTACATATTGCAAACCCCCTGCATTATATGCATTACCCACTCCTGACCCCTGAACTAATCAATACCCACTCCTAACCCCTTTATTCTGTATGTTACATATTCCAACCCCCTGCATTATATGCATTACTCACTCCTGACCCCTAAAACATGAACATTACCCACTTCTGATTCTTGCATATGTATGAGGCTCACGGATTCCGATAAGCCCCCCACCCGCAGACCCCGACAACCAACGGCCAGGGTTGTCGGGAAGAGGCCCTTGTCCTCATCAACATGAGGACAAGGTGCTTTGGGGTGGGGGGGTCGCGCGGCCCCCCTTCCCCAAGGCACCCCCCATGTTGAGGGCACACGGCCTGGTACAGCTCAGGAGGGGGGGCACTTGCTCGTCCCCACCCCCTTTCCTTGCCGGCTGGGTAGCGTGCTCGGATAAGGGTCTGGTATGGATCTGGGGGGACCCCCACGCCGTTTTTTCGGCGTAAGGGGTTCTCCTTAGAATCCATACCAGACCTAAGGGCCTGGTATGCTCTTGGAGGGGGAACCCACGCCGTTTTTTTTTTTTTATTTGGCGTGGAGTTCCCCCTTGAGAGCTCATTCTCTGATTGGCCACGGCAAAAGTCACCTGGCCTGGGGCGTCTTAAAGTCATGTTGTAAGTCGCCGCAAGTCGTGTGCAAGTCGTGTTGAAGTCGCGTCCAAGTTGCCTCCAAAAGTCGTGTTGAAAGTCGTGTTGCCCCTGTGTGAACCGACCCTTAGTGTCAAAGTCAATATTTAAGAACTTGCTTACTTTGATTGCATCCAGAGAATAGCCATTCACAACTGGATGTTCACTCAGGTTAAGGATAAGTCTCTGCCACAGACGTTGTTGTAGAACACGTAGGAAAACTAAAGTTGTAGAACACTCGTGTGATACCTGGATCTTTCAGCCAGCTTGGTGATATCCACGAGACCGGATTCTCTTGGGTACTTCAGCTCCTCCAGGCTCTTGCTATGAAACCAACCCGTACAGGGCCTTCTTCTGAAGAGTCCTCCTCTGGATAGCGTGAAGTCACTGGGTCTCTTCCAAACCGGAGACGGCACCCAAACACCTCAGAATCCTCCTTTAGTTTCCTTTCCTCGGGCTAGCCAGCCCCAAGACAACAAGATCGGGTGGATCTGCACCCCAGGCCATAGCCTTCCTGGGGGCTGGTCAGGAGGACCAGGACCATGAAGTCAGTACATCCTTCTGGACCGGAACCCCGAACCACGTGACATCCGCATCTTAAATACCCTCTCCCAGAAAGCACAGCAAGAGCGCCACTCCCACTGGGCAGGCTCCGAGAGAGAGTAACTTAAGCACCCAACCAGACCATAGTTCCATGCCTGCCAGAAGAGACAGTGCCCCCTGTGGCCGGGCTGAACATCCCATAGTCCAGTCAGACTGATGCTGAGGTCCAAATTTAGACAATTGTTCCCAAACCAAACTACAGTTCAGGTGTAACCTTAAATTTGAAAAACACATAACGCATGCTCTTCAGGAGCCGGTGTCCTGTCGGATAGTGTCCCCCATCGGATAGTGTCCGCTGTGTACTGCACATGCGCAGTACACAGGACAAGCGGTTTCCGAAAATAGCCAAAGATGAACGGCGCCCGGGGCCGTGAGTCCAGGTTCTAGCCCCACCATCCAAGTGGACATAGAGTTAGAAATAAAAAAAACCGAGTGAAGCGAGGCCGTGCCCGAATCGTGGCGAGTGAAGCGAGCCCGCGAGGGGCCCTCTAATATATGCAGCCCTTTGTCTACTTGGATGGTGGGGCTTGCACCTGGACTCACGGCGCAGTTGAGAGCGGACACTTTTTCGATGGCCGGACTGTATATGTCACAATACCGGCACTACATTAGTATGTTTGCGAGCGCTGTATTTATATGTTTTATGGTTTACAAGTGATTAGCACTTTGTGTATAGCAGCTGCAATTTTTTCACTTTACTGATTTCCCTTTTTTGCCACACCATCAGCGCGAGTTTGTATATTTAGTATATATATTTTTCAAACAATCCTATTTCAAATCATTCCGTGTATGGCCACTATAAGGGCCTGTTCACACAATCTGCTTTTTTGTACTCTGTTGTTATTTCTGTGTTTATATGTATTGGTACTAATATGCGTATGTTGCCATATACTGCAATTGTTATTTGATATTAACCCATCAGAAATGCTTTTCTGGCATTAATTAAAATTCTGCAATATCAAATTTATGGGTATGTTTGTTCTTTGTTATAATTGCATAGTGTCTTGGGGTACATTGTGCATATGTTCTTTATGTATGGTGTGCAAGGGAACGGTTTCATATACAGTACACGAGACCCATGACGGTTAACATTGTCACATTATGGCAATCTGGCAGACACTAGAAATGGCTATGGGCTTTAGAAGAAAGTGATTAGCGGCCATCACAAAGCAGGTGACCGGTATGACACAGAACAGGCATGGCTGCAGAGTGTTTTCTGTGTATGTGTTATGAACACGTCAACCCTCCTCCCTGTGTGTTTTACAGTATAATCAATGCAACCATGTGTGAAGCAAACATCACAGCTCCAGTGCTGGACACATCAATATATCTTGTGCTAACAGCTTTATAAAAGCATTGCCTGGGACTTCCTTGGGGGAAGGCAAGGGTTCGTTTATTAACCCCTTCATGGCTGAGGAGAATTTGTACCTTTAATGCTGGAGTGATTATGGCACAAGATGTTTTTTTTTCTCACCTGGCTAAAGAGTACTTTGTTGTGGTACTGTATGTCTAATGTGTTTTTCTCTCTGCAATGCTGTTTTTTTTTGTTTTTTTTTATTCTTAATTTAAAGTGGAAGAAAAAAAAACAAACTACATACCTCCCAACTTTTTTAAAAGGGAATGAGGGACTCCTATCAGCAAAAGTATTCAGGTATAGGACACACCCCTGGCCACACCCTTTTAAAGGAGAACTGTACAAAACAAGATTGATTAAACCTACAAGTGTTTTTTTTTTTTACCACTATTATTCGTTTATACTGGCTTTTGGAATTTACAAATGCAACCATTTAGAAATCAGATGAAAGGTTTAGCAGTGGAAAACACTTTTTGATAAAAAGTGCATTTTATATACATCTATATAGATCAGACCAAAATAAGGGACAAATGAGGAGGAAAGAGGGACAGAGGGAAATTGCTTCAAATCAGGGACAGTCCCTCCAAATCAGGGAGCTATGGGTGCTATGCCTAACTATAACAAAGCGAAAAACCACATGTGCTCCCCTTCCACAGGCATCTCAAAGAAAATCCACCCCCTGCAGCTCATATACAGTGACGTATGCGGTCCAATGAAAACTCCCACAGATATCTACTGACCTTCATTGATGATTATTCCAGGTTCATAAATACTTATCTGATGAAACACAAGACTGAAACATCAGAGAAACTTCAAGAGTTTGATGCCATGTCAAGCAAAAAAATTCCAACGCAAACCAGGAATAATACGCACTGACAATGGAGGAGAATACATAAGCAAAGAAGTAGCCTCATATCTTAAAAAACAAGGATTAGTACACCAGGCAATCACACCATACACTACTGAACAAAACGATGTAGAAGAAAGGAAAAATCATACTCTTATAGAAATGGCCAGATGCATGTTGTCGGATGACAACCTACCTCACAAGTACTGGGGAAAAGCAGTTATGACTGCAACCTACCTACAGAACAGACAACCCTCAAAAATGGAGGTCGATCAATATGGGGTTTTCTCGGGCCGATGCCGATATTTAGAAATCGCCGTGGCCGATGGCCGATATATGATGCCGATTTTTTTGGGCCGATATGTCAGGCCAATTTTTTTTTATTTTTTCCCCTTCATCTCATAAAATCTAACAGTTAGACACCTTTCACACTGGGGTGTTTTTCAGGCGCTTTTGGGCTAAAAATAGCTAAAAATAGCGCCTGTAAAGTGTCCTGCAAAACGGCTCCCCTGCAATCTGTGTGAAAGCCCGAGTGCTTTCACACTGAGGTGATGCGATGGCAGGACGTTAAAAAAAGTCCTGCAAGCACCATCTTTGGAGTGGTGTATACAGCTCCTCCACCACTCCTGGCCATTGAAATGAATGGGCACCGCTGCCGAAGCACCTGCAATGCGATTTGGCAGCGGCGCTTCACGGGCACATTTAACCCCTTCCTCGGCCGCTAGCTGGATTATAAATGCCCCGCTAGTAGCCGAATAGTGCCGCTAAAATTACAGTAAAGTGCCGCTAAAACTGGCAGCGTTTTACCGTCAACGCCTGCCCGCTCCAGTGTGAAAGCAGCCTTAATAAGTGATACAGAAAATTTCTTACATTTAAACATTTATTAAACAAAACAAACCTCCAATCAGTTCACTTGTATGTATAATTTAGATTTTAAAAAAATTATATATATATATATATATATATATATATATATATATATATATATATATATATATATATACAAAAACAGGTAATCAAAGCTTTTGGATGAAAAAAATGGGCTAACTTTACTGTTTTTTTTTTTTTTTTTAAATGGTTAAACTGAGAACTCTACACACTTATTTGAATTCATTCAGAAGTGTAAACATTGTATCTCTTTGCTCTTTTCTTGGCAGAATGCCCAGAGAGGAGGAAAGTGCTTCAGAGTCCGTTCACACAGGGGCAACTTGGGATCCGACTTCAAGTCGCCCCAAGTCGCCTCAGGTCGGACAACATTTAAAAACCAATGTAAGTGAATGAGAGCTGTCTTAATGCACGCTACTGAAGTCGCTCCGACTTCAAAAGAAGTTCCTGTACTACTTCAATCCGACTTGTAGGCGACCGGTACCCATTGATTTCAATGGAGGTCGCCTCCAAGTCGGATCTCTGTCTATACGGAGGCGACTTTGACAGAAATATTAGCTCTGAAGGGGGAACTCCACGCCAAATTTATGAAAAAAAATTGGCGTGGGTTCCCCCTCCAAGAGCATGCCAGGCCCTTAGGTCTGGTATGAATTCCAAGGGGAACTCCCTACGCTGAAAAAACGGCGTGGGGTCCCCCCCAGATTCATACCAGACCCTTATCCGAGCACGCTACCCGGCCGGCCAGGAAAGGGGGTGGGGACGAGCCTGCGCCCCCCCTCCTGAGCCGTACCAGGCCGCGTGCCCTCAACATGGGGGGGGTGCCTTGGGGAAGGGGGGGCCGCGCGCCCCCCCCCACCCCAAAGCACCTTGTCCCCATGTTGATGAGGACAAGGGCCTCTTCCCAACAACCCTGGCCGTTGGTTGTCGGGGTCTGCGGGCGGGGGGCTTATCGGAATCCGGGAGCCCCCTTTAATAAGGGGGCCCCCGGATACCGGCTCCCCACCCTATGTGAATGAGTATGGGGTACAATGTACCCCTACCCATTCACCTGTAAAATAAAAGTACCAAAAAAAAACACAACACAGGGTTAAAATATTTTATTGCACGGCTCCGGGGGTCTTCCGTCTTCGGGGGTCTTCTCGCTGGACTCCTCCGCTATCTTCTTGTAGCTCTTTTGCTAGCGGAGGAGTCCAGCTTTCTTTAGAAGAAGAAGAACGGAAGGCGGCGGCGGCGACAGCGGCGACAGAAGACCGGGCCACCGCCTGTAAAAGAGCTATAAGAAGGCGCGGTGGCCCGGCAGAAGAACCGAAGAGGGAGACAAGACCCCCGAAGTCGGGAGAAGAGGCCGGCGGCGGGGAGGAAGAAAGCCGGACACCTCCGCTAGTAAAAGAGCTACAAGAAGATAGCGGAGGAGTCCGGCGAGAAGACCCCGGAAGACCCCCGGAGCTATGCAATAAAATATTTTAACCCTGTGTTGTTTTTTTTGGTACTTTTATTTTACAGGTGAATGGGTAGGGGTACATTGTACCCCATACTCATTCACATAGGGTGGGGGGGCCGGTATCCGGGGGCCCCCTTATTAAAGGGGGCTCCCGGATTCCGATAAGCCCCCCGCCCGCAGACCCCGACAACCAACGGCCAGGGTTGTCGGGAAGAGGCCCTTGTCCTCATCGACATGGGGACAAGGTGCTTTGGGGTGGGGGGGCCGCGCGGCCCCCCCTTCCCCAAGGCACCCCCCATGTTGAGGGCACGCGGCCTGGTACGGCTCAGGAGGGGGGGCCGCCCGCTCGTCCCCACCCCCTTTCCTGTCCGGCCGGGTAGCGTGCTCGGATAAGGGTCTGGTGTGGATCTGGGGGGACCCCCACGCCGTTTTTTCGGCGTAGGGGGTTCCCCTTGGAATCCATACCAGACCTAAGGTCCTGGTATGCTCTCGGAGGGGGGACCCACGCCAAATTTTTTTCAGAAATTTGGCGTGGGGTTCCCCCTTCAGAGCTCATTCTCTGGCCACGGCAAAAGTCGCCTGGCCTGGGGCGACTTGTAAGTCGTCCCAAGTCAGGTTGAAGTCATCACAAGTCGTGTTGAAGTCGTCCCAAGTCGCGCTGTGATCTAAACTCAAGTCGTGTCCAAGTTGCCTCACTCAAGTCGCCTACAAGTCGTGTTGCCCCTGTGTGAATGGACCCTGATGTCTTCAGGCAACTTACATTGACTTCTATACTGAAGTCATTTGCAAGTCGTGCTGAAGATATCATCTGCCTTTTTTAACAGCACAATCGGCCAATGCAGATTAAAGCGGAGGTCCACCCTAAAGTGGACCTTCCGCTCATTGGAATCCTCCCCCCTTCCGGCGCCACAATTGGCACCTTTCAGGGGGGAGGGGGGTGCAGGTACCTGTACAGTACAGGTATCTGCACCCACTTTCGGGATAGCTCTCTGCGGAAAGGCTCCATTTCCTGATTCCCATACCCAAGATGGCGGCGGCAGCACCCGAGAGACGATCGAGAGATCGGCTTCGGGTGCCAACATCGCGGGCGCACTGGACAGGTAAGTGTCACTATTTTAAAAGTCAGCAGCTGCAGTATTTGTAGCTGCTGGCTTTTAAAAAAAAAAAAAAAACGCGGAGTCCCGGCGGACTCCCGCTTTAATTAAAAAACACCAAATATCGGCCAATATATCGGTCGACCTCTACTCAAGAGCCATTAAAAATACTCCATTTGAAATGTGGCATGGACAGGGGTGGACTGACAACTCATGGGGCCCCTGGGCAATAGGAGATTATGGGGCCCCCAGGCAATCAGACATTATGGGGCCACACAATATACACAAACACACACAGTATACAATCACACAGTATACACAGACATGTTTCTATTGGCTGAGAAGGTACTGCAGAGATGGGGCAGCTATCATCTCGGGATTTTTAGACCAAAAGGATGTCGGTAAGGGACGTTTCAGAGACAGATGTAAAAAAAACACAGATTTTTACATACTTTCCCTGGTTTTACTGAGACTGGCAACCCTGATAGGGCCTCCTAGTGGCACGGGGCCCTCAGGCAGTGCCCGAGTGGCCCAATGATCAGTCCGCCCCTGGGCATGGATGAAAGCATAGCATAGGGCATATCAGAGTTTTTGGATGTAAAGCATATGCCTATATATAAAGTGGAAAGCGATGCAAGCTGCAGAACAGAGTCATAGAGGGCATTCTAGTAGGCTACAGTGAGCAAACTTAGCCCTTGTACACACGGTCGGAGATTCCGACGGAATGTTTCCGATCTGACCGTTTTGTCGGATATTCCGACTGTGTGTGATCTGCATCGGACTGTTTCCGTCGGAGTATCCGACGGACCAAGTTTTCCAACTTGCCGGTAAAATTTTCCGACAAAATGTTCCAATCGGACATACTCCGATCATGTGTAGCCTACTCCGATGGACAAGGTGCCACACATGCTCACAATCAAATTTGGACACGGAAGCACTCGCTCAGATAAAACAACTGCTCGTAATCGATATAGCACATTCGTCACGCTGCAATGTTAAAAATTCTTTCATGAAGCGCATTCTCTTGTTCTTTACAATGCTGGCACTGAACTTCTTTTGATGCTCATAGTCACACACACTTCTCCCGAACGTATTTCCTGAGTCTTTTTTACTCATTTCAGCAATACAAGTTTTTAAATCGTCATATCTACACATACATTTTTGGTGGTATTTGATCACCTCTGGGGTTTTTATTTTTTGCGCTATAAATGAAAAAAGACCGCTTTTAAAAAAAAAAAAACGCATATTTCTTTGTTTCTGTGACAAAATTATGCAAATTATTAATTTTTCTTCATACATTTTGGCCATAATTTATACTGCTACATATCTTTGGTAAAAATAACCCAAATTAGTGGATATTATTTGGTCTTTGTGAAAGTTAGAGAGTCTAAAAGCTGTGGTGCGAATCGCACAAAATTGATCACATCTGATGTACTGGTGGCCTATCTTGCTTCTTGTGACCCGAACAAGCCAGGAAAGTACAAATACCCCCCAAATAACCCCTTTTTGGAAAGTAGACATTCCAAGGTATTTAGTTAGAGGCATGGTGAGCTTTTTGATGTTGTAATTTTTTCCCCACAATTCTTTGCAAAATTAAAATTTTTCATTTTTTTTATTTTTTTCCACAAAATTGTCATTGTAATAGGTTATTTCTCTCACATGGCATGTGTATACCACAAATGACACCCCCAAAAAAATTCTGCTACTCCTTCTGAGTATTACAATACCACATGTGTGGGACTTTTTCACAGCCTGGCCACATAGAGAGGCCCAACATGCAGGGAGTGCCATCAGGTGTTCTAGGAGCATAAATTACACATCTAACTTGTTGACTACCTATTACACTTTTGAAGGCCCTGGAGCACCAGGACAATGACACGCGGCACTGATGACAGATGGCACTGATACGTGGCAATGATGGCACTGATGGCACGTGGCACTGATGACAGATGGCACTAATATGTGGCACTGATGACAGATGGCACTTATACGTGGCACTGATGACACGTGGCACTTATTCGTGGCACTGATGACACGTGGCACTAATATGTGGCACTGATGACACGTGGCACTAATACGTGGCACTGATGACAGATGACACTAATACGTGGCACTAATACGTGGCACCGATGACAGATGGCACTAATATGTGGCACCGATGACGCGTGACACTGTTGACAGATGGCACTGATAAGTGGCATTGATGACACGTGACACTGACAACAGATGGCACGTGACACTGACAGGTGGCACTGATGACAAATGGCACTGATACATGGCCCTAATGACAGATGGCACTAATATGTGGCACTGATGACAGATGGCACTATGTGGCACTGATGACACGTGGCACTGATGACAGATGGCACTTATACGTGGCACTGATGACAGATGGCACTGGGGACAAATGGCACTGACAACAGGTGGCACTGGGGACAGATAGCAATAACAGTTGGCACTGGGGACAGATAGCACTAACAGGTGGCACTGGGGACAGATAGCACTAACAGATGGCACTGGGGGCAGGTAGCACTGGGGTGGATGGCACTGGGGCGGATGGCACTGGGGCAGGATGGCACTGGGGGAGCATGGCACTGGGGAGGATGGCACTGGGGCAGATGGCACTTTTTTTTATTTATTTTTTTATTTCCCCACTTACGGCCGCTGCAGCCGTTCATCTCTCCCCTCTCACACGCTGTCTGTGTGAGGAGGGAGAGCGGCGCTGAGAGATGAGATCATCTCACATTGGACACGCCGATCGCGCTGTAAACGGCCGCTGTGATTGGCCGTTTACAGCGATCTGTGTTTGCCTGTCTCCGGGGGACACGGCAAACACAGAACTTCCCCGATGCGCGCCGGCGGCGGCGCGCATTGCGGAAGTAAACACCAGGACGTCCAGGGACGGCCTCCCGGACGAAAGCGCCTGCTCTATAGCCATCATTTGGCTATAGGGCGGGCGGGAAGAGGTTATTCTACAGGGGGTTGTTTAGTGTTGGTGCCCCTTGTTATTCATTTCACTTTGTATTTTTGAAATGTACCTGCCTGATCACAAATAAACTGGCCTTTTTGAAGTAAAACACATACGCAAGTATTTCTTCAAACAAAGAAAAACCTTTATTTAGGTCTCAAACAACTAAAAAGAGGAAGGCAGCGCTGGATAAACTTGTCAATTTGGCGAAGCCTTTGGCCCCCAGGGCAGACATTAACTAATTAGAAAAAGAAAAATTGGTGGCCTGAGGAGTACATATCTCAGGGAGAGAAGTCTGGTCCAGAAGTCCTACAGATCAGTAAAAGCAGATGCCATCTATGTCCCCAGGATGTGGTTCTTCAAGAGTCTGCATCTTCTGTCAGACCAGACTGAACCCAGGCCATCACTCTCTCGTCTTCCTTAGGCACCTCCAGCCAGGCATCCTTCCAGGCTGTGGCTGGGCTCCTGTAGTTGTGGCAGGAGGAGGAGAAGGAGGGCGTTGGTCGACCTGCTGGCTGCCACTTGCCACAGCCTCCCCCCGGCTGAGGTCTTCCTGTGTATGAAAATGGGACATAGTTTTAGTTTTTTGCTCATCAATCACACCATTTTTAGCTCATGACTGTTGCAAATTGAATGTTACCAAATAGAACAAACTATCATTCTGAGCCCAGCATTTTTCATTCTTGTCCCAATCATTTTTCGTCACTACTGTCTATTGATATGTAAACCACTTTGTTAAATCACAACTTACTGATCAATAATAACATCTAGTTAACATCATTGAATGTACGACAAGAAATATGTTCAACAATGCAATACCTGTCTCAAGCTGGGCCACATGTTATTGCCTGGAAGGCCCAGGTTGGACGTTGGAAGCCTCAGCTGGGGGTGAAGGAAGCCTTGAAGGAAGACGGTCGAATGGTGGCCTGGGTTCCCCCTGGTCTACCAGAAAATGCAGCCTCTCGAAGTACAACATCCTGGGGTAATAAAAGGCACCTGGATCTCCTGATCTCAAGGACTCCAGGTTCTTCTTTCTCTCCCTGAGATATGTAATCTTCATGGCACCAATTTTCAACTTCACATAGGCCATGTCTGCCGTGGGGACCATGATCCGCACCAAAGAAAGAAGTTTCTCCAGCGCTGCCTTCCCCTTTCTTCGGTCCTGATAAAACGGGTTGTTGATCTGCCACAGGCAGGGCAGCTCCCTGTACACTTCAAGGAATAGCCCCATAAAATTGGCGTTTTTGAAGGGATCCATCTTGTCTGCAAGACACAACACAAGACAACCCCTAAAATACTAATAATGCCATGATAAACCTCCTAATCTTGTCCCAACATAGGCCTAGATAACAGCAGTCTAGTCTAGTGATGTACCAAGTTCAAAATTTTACCTTCGTTTGCGCGATCGTCGCGTCAGCTCCTCACTCTGTTCACAGATTGTACGGACGACACACGCGTGTTGCGTTTTATATACAGAAACTCTGCCCGCCCCTGACGTTCTTTCTAGACTATTCCCCTCCCCTTCGCTTTCGACGCAGTGGGGAGAGCACATGGCGGAGAGAACGCAGGTGCGCAATCAGAGTTCCACTAACGAGGAGGAGGGTGAGGAAAGCCCGGAGCCTGAAACGTCCCGATCCAGGAAGAGAAGATTTAAGGCCTCAAATATGTATTTTGTAGAGATGTTGGAGATGGTGGACATATTGAACAGGACCGACTATGATGGGAAGTATGGACCTTACCCAAACCCAAATATCAGAAAGGCCAAGATCATGACTAAAGTTGTGAAGAGTCTTCAGAAGAATTTTGGGGTATGCCGATCCAAGGATCAACTGAGAAAACGCTGGTCAGACCTGAAACTGAGGGAGCACGGTCAGTACAGAAGGATCAAGCGTGTTCTTCAAAAAAGTAAGTAGTTGTCGTGTGTTCATATGATTATTTTTGCTTGCATACTGCTCCATGTGCTTTGATTTCATGTTGTACAGTTTAAAATGGCCACTTTCAAGTTCATGGTTTCATTCGTTCGTAAGAAACATCGTTCTGCAGGTAAGTATTCCATACCATTCCATTCCATATACAATTGTAGAACACTTTCAAGCAATGTTTCATATTCCTATTTCTGCCCTCTGTGTGCTAATTATTCCTTTTTTACATTCTCATAGGGGAGAGAAGACTCTGGAAGTCTGAGGACACCAGGGACCCCACCCTTCCCAAAGAAGGCAAAATTCCAACACCACAAGCAGAGGAGCAGGAGGAGGAGGAAGGAGAGATCGTTGAAGTTGGACAAATTGTCACCACAACAGGTGAGTGTCAGAGAACACAGCTTCCGATAAGCTCATCAATGTATGTTGTCATATTTATAATACATGGTGTGTTGTTTTGCTTTGTTTTGTAGGTGATGTGGAAGAAGAATCATATTTTACCAGTGAAAGTGCCCAGATCCTGATTGGGGAGATAATGGGGTGCAATCGGGATTTAGAAAATATACAGAAAAACATCAATGATGTTCAACATAAAATGAAGAACATCATTGATGTTTTGGGGAGAGTGTGAAACACCCCAAACTAGCTAGGGTTTTATTTTATTTTTTTGCTTTTAAACAACAACTTTTGTATTTTACAAAAATCCAAATTCGGAAGATGCACAGAGTGTGTCAACATGCGCTATCTCCCATCATGGGGGATCAATGTACGTGTTTTGTGGAAAGTGGCTGAGATGAAGGGGTTGCAGCCCCAAAACATGTACATTGATCCCCTATGATGGGAGATAGCACATGTGTGACACACTGTGTGCATCTTCCAAATTTGGCTTTTCCAGGGGTGACACCCCATGTGATGAAGGCAATATCAGCCCAGTTTGTACATACTCATGTCTGATATTGTCTTCACTTTTCAAAGTTTAACTTTGTAAGTTCCTGTGTTCTGTATGTTACGCTTTGATACATGCCTGTTTACACAAAAACACCAAGTTACCCAAAAATGACCTTAAATAATGTTTTTGATACACCCAATATGTTGGTTTGTTGTAAAACCCTTTTCTAAACGCACACGTGAATGTGCTTTGATTAAAAAGTGAAATTATCAACACTGTGTGGCTTCCCTTTTCAATGCGCAAAAGCAGTATTTGGAGTAAAATTGTTGTTTTCAGTGACAATGGGTGTTATTTACTAAAGGCAACTCCACTTTGCACTCCAAGTACAGTTTCAGGTGCACTTTTGCAGTGCACTTGTAGTGCATAGTGGATGTGCCTTTAGTAAAAAAACACCCACAGTGATGTGTAAATTTTCACAATCATGCCATTTTCCTGAGCCCACATATTTCTGTCATGGTGCTGAAAATGAGCAAGATTTTGGTCAGTAATGCACTACATACATTAGTTAACAAAAACAAGGTGTGTGTGTAGCAGACCCACAACATAATAAGGTTATCTGAAGAAGAGACCGTCCCCTCATCTCGCTCAGAACTTGGGTTTGCACTGTTGGAGAAAAAGGCACAACAAGAAAAAACATAAATTTACCTAGGAGACACCTAAAACCAAGCCAAGCAGTAAATGAAAACAAAGATTATTGTAGTTTTTAGGAAAAATGTATTCCAAAAATGCCGCTCAGACATTGTCTGGCATATCAATGGCCCCCCTACCCACAAAGCACTCCATGTATTGGTTTCTGACCTCACAGGCGCTTTGGGGGGTCAAGCCAGGACGAGCAGCTTCAAGGCCCGTGAGGTTCTCATTTTCCAGCAAGTCTGCATCTTGGACAACTTAGACCGCATAGTTTGCAGAATGTCTTTTTAGGAAATTGTGCAGAACACAGCAGGCTAGCACAATGTGATTGATTTTGTATTCCGCCATGTGGATATGCGTTAAAAAAAGGCGGAACCGGCTGGCCAGTATTCCAAAAGCGTTCTCCACCACTCTTCTGGCTCTGGACAGCCGGAAATTAAAAATCCTCTGGTCCGGGATGAGGGTCCTCATCGGGAAAGGCCGCATCAGATGGTTTGCCAGGGCAAACGCCTCATCCACGACGAAGACGAATGGGAGTCCTTCCTGATTGTCTTCTGGGGGTGGCAAGCCCAGACTGCCACTCTGGAGACGCCAGTAGAACTCCGTCTGTGAGAACACTCCACCATCTGACATCCGCCCATTTTGCCCCACGTCCACATACAAGAAGTCATAGGTCGCAGACACCACCGCCAACATCACGATACTATTAAACCCCTTGTAGTTAAAATAGTACGACCCCAAGTTGGGTGGTGGGATGATGCTGACGTGTTTCCCATCAATTGCACCTCCACAATTGGGAAAGTCCCAACGACTGGCAAAGTGGGAGGCCACAGTCTGCCATTCCTGTGGCGTTGAAGGAAACTGTGGAGTGAAACAAGACAAAAAATTTGTAATTTTGCAAATCAACATTGCAAGCAGATTAGACACCAACATTTTTGGCCAAGATCAGTATGACATTTTGGGAAATTAGTATTTAAAGCCTAAAGTATAAGGTCCCCTTATCAGAGTCATCACCCCCCCATCCCCCCCATCTAATGGGCCCTTGCTAAAAATGAGGTGGGGGGTGTTTTGGACAGGTAACCCTCTCCACTTGATTGAGAGCTGAATGCCTAAATAATGTGTGATACTTTGGGCAGCCCCTCCTTACTTACACTATTGGCAGCCCACTGGACAGGAAATAAGTTTCATAATACCAAAAAGAAAACAAAATGGAAGCACATGTTCACATTCTGCTATTACATATCAAGATAATAATAGGGGAAAAACAAAAAAAAATGATAGCATTTGAAAGTATTGAGGCAGGCCCTTGCACTACATACTTTGGTGAATTCATCCATAAATGTGACCATCAAAAAGGTAGATACAGTGTGTATTGGGTTTGGTAAAGTCAGCAGATAGAGGATTGCTATCAGCTGAGCTAGCAGTTGGGGGGAGGGGGGTTCCTAATGAGTTTGGCACAACCAAAAAAAAAAAAGTCACTCTGCATGAATTGAAGCACTCACATAACATTTGTAGACTTTTTAGGGGGTGTTTAGGGGAAAGCAATATTATGGAGCTGACAAAAGACATTGGTAAGTGACTATAGTGTTATGGGCCAAGAAGAGCATGGTGGGGAAGTTAGTGAGGCAAATATGCATGAGGACAAAGGGGCAGAGCATATGAATTAGAGCATATTGCAATGATGGTAATTAGGGAATGAGGAAAGAAATGCAAGACATTAGCAATCATTAAATACATAGAATGTGATGTTAAAGGTTAAAACTTACCTTCATATAGTCCTTCTGCAGGACCTAAATGATGGCAGAACAGGTCTCTGGAATAATGATTCCCAGAGCCTGGGGGGAGATGCCTGTGGAGAACTTGAGGTCCTGAAGGATTCTCCCTGTCGCCAAGTAGCGCAACGTGGCGATGAGCCTCTGCTAAGGAGTGATGGCTTGCCGCATGCAGGTATCCTGCCATGTGATATAAGGGGTCAGCAAAGCCAGCAGACAGTGAAAAACGGGGTCCGTCATCTGGAGATAATTCCTGAAATCATCAGGATTATTCTCCCGGATCTCACGGAGCAAAGGCATGTGCGAGAACTGGTCACGCTGGCGCAACCAATTCTTGGTCCACAAACGCCTCCTCGCCCTGTTCATGGACCGGGCTTGTGTCAAAGTTAGAACCCCAACATGAAGCCCCTGCACAGCACAAACTCTACGACGAGTACGTAGACGAAACATGGTTTGAAAACGGTCGGCTGGTCATAACGGACAACAGAAAGCACCGATAAACAGCAATGCCTGAAAGAATGACCTGAATAGCAGAAGCAAGCAGACAATAAGCAATGCAAATCAAAGCGTACTATACCAAGATATAGTCCACAATGAGAAACGAATGCTTACTGACTACACACACTGATTATCAGATACGCAAAGACAAGCAGAAACTGAAAAGCAGTAGCGAACTGAAGCACAAATCTGAAAAGCGTGAATCGTCTCTCACCAAACTTCTACTAACACGTGATACGCACGAGATCAGCAGAAGGAGCCCAAAGGGTGCCGGACGTGGTGCTGAACTCCCCTTTTCTAGGCCCGTCGTACGCGGCTTACGTCACCGCGTTCTTGGCAACCGGAAATTCCGACAACTTAGTCCGACCGTGTGTATGCAACATCACTTCCAGGCCTCATCCGGAATGAATCCATTGGAATAACTCCAACGGATTTGGTTGTCGGAATCTCCGACTGTGTGTACAAGCGCTTAGGGTTACAGAATCCTACACCTCAATTTGTCAGACTGACAAATTGACAATAAGCTGTGGTGTTTATTTTGATGAGAGCCCATCACCAGAAACACTGATCCCTGAAAGCTTTGAAGTAATTATGCCAAGCAAACCAGAAGAAAGGGTCAACCAAAGCAAACCTTTGCAGGAGTCAGAATAAGAGGTGGAAGTCACTTTGCCTAAATCAAGTTCCCCACCAGATCCTGCTGAACTGCCTGAAGTCAGAAGACCAACATGCTGGGAAGACATAGAAAAACTGCCAAAAGGTGAAGTCAATAAATGGAGAAAGGCAGCAGAAAAAGAGTTAAAGTCACTTCAAGAAAATAAAACCTGGACACTCACAGAGCTCCCTCCTAACAGCAAAACTATAGGAAGTAAGTGGACTTTCAAAATAAAGTCAGATGCAGAAGGGAATATCCAAAAATACAAAGGCAGACTAATTTCCAAGGGTTACTCTCAGAAATTTGGTGAAGATTATGATGAAAGATTATGATGAAAGATTATGATGAAACATTCGCTCCCGTCTAAAATACTCCACCATCAGAGCGCGTCTTAGCCCTTGTACACACGGTCGGAAATTCCAATGGACAATGTCCGATAGGACCGTGTTGTCGGATAATCCGACAGTGTGTGGGCTCCATCGGACTGTTTCCGTCGGAGTATATGACGGATCAAGTTTTCCAGCTGGGCTATAAAATTTTCCGACAACATGACCAAATTCCTAGACCAAAGCTATTGGCTACTAGCCTGTACGTAGTCCCGTCCTAACGAAATAACGTCATCACGTTAAGTACGATCGGATTTTCTGACAACTTTGTCCGACTGTGTGTATGCAACTGTTTCGGACAAAATCCGTCGGACAAAATCCACAGATTTGGTTGTCGGAATGTCCGACCGTGTGTACAAGGGCTTAGTGTTGTAGCCACAAAGGACATGTAAGTCAAACACCTAGATGTTAAAACTGCTTTCCTATATGGAGACATTAAGGAAGATCTCTAAATGGAGCAACTACCAGAGCTCGATCAAGGAGACAACCTTGTGTGTAAACTTCAGGAGAGCATCTACGCTCTTAAGCAATCTGCAAAGATGTGGAATGAGTGGAGTGAACAAAGTACTTACTAAAGAGGGATTCTCAAGAAGTAAAGCAGACCCCAGTAAATTTTGAAATAAAAAAGCTAGAGAACATTAGCTACTATCTGGGAATCCAAACACAGAGAGAAGAAGATGGAAGTTGCCTTCTCAACCAATCTCAGAAAATCTCCAATATCTTGGAACAATTCCATACGCAAGATGCAAAGGAAGCAAAAACGGCTATGGAACCAGGCTAAAGAGCAATGAAGCAGAAAACTTGCTACCCAACAATGACATGTATCGCAGAGCAATTGGTAAACTGCTATATCTTGACATTGCTTCGCTCACCTCGCTGCGCTCGGCTCTTTTTATTCTAACTCTATGTCCACTTGGATGGTGGGGCTAGAACCTGGACTCACAGCGCATGCGCCGTTCATCTTCGGCTATTTATGGAATCTGTGCGTGCTGTGTACTGCGCATGCGCAGTACACAGCGGACACTATCCGATGGGGGACTCTATATGATAGGACACCGGTTCACACAGGGGCAACACGACTTCCAACGCGACTTTTGTAGGCAACTTGGACATGACTTGTCAACACGACTTGGGGTGACTTACAACACGACTTTAAGTCGCCCCAGGCCAGACGACTTTGGCCGTGGCCAATCAGAGAATGAGCTCTCAAGGGGGAACTCCACACCAAATTTAAAAAAAACGGCATTGGTTCCTCCTCTGGGAGCATACCAGGCCCTTAGGTCTGGTATGGATTTTAAAGGGAACCCCCCCTACGCCAAAAAAACTGTGTTTGGGTCCCCCCAAGGTCCATACCAGACCCTTATCTGAGCACGAAGCCTGGCCGGTCAGAAAGGGGGTGGAGACGACCGAGCGCCCCCCCCCTCCTGGACCGTACCAGGCTGTGTGCCCTCAACATGGGGGGGTTGGGGCTTTGGGGAAGGGGGGCGCCCTGAAGCCCCCCCACCCCAAAGCACCTTGTCCCCATGTTGATGAGGACAAGGGCCTCTTCCCGACAACCCTGGCCGGGTGGTTTTCCGGGTCTGCGGGCGGGGGCTTATCGGAATCCGGGAGCCCCCTTTAATAAGGGGGCCCCCAGATCCCAGCCCCCCACCCTATGTGAATGAGTAAGGGGTACATCGTACCCCTACCCATTCACCTGGGGGAAAAGTGTCAATAAAAAACACAACACAAGTTTTAAAAGTCATTTATTAATAAGCTCCGGGGGTCTCCTTCCGACGTCGGGGGGTCTTCTGACGACTTCTCCGCTTTGTTCGGCCTCTTCTCCCGGTGTCTGGCCTCTTCTCCCGCTCTCCGCCGTCTTCTCCCGGGCTCCTCCGCTGTCTTTTTGGAGCTCTTTTACTAGTGGAGGAGCCCGGTCTCCTCTGTCCTTCTTCCCTCTTCTTTCTTCCCTCTTCTCTCCTCTCTCTTATTAAATTATTAAAGGGGCTCCCGGATTCCGATAAGCCCCCCCGCTCACAGACCCCGACAACCAACAGCCAGGGTTGTCGGGAAGAGGCCCTTGTCCTCATCAACATGAGCACAAGGTGCTTTGGGGTGGGAAGTCACATGGTTAGGTAATGAAACACATTTGGCGGAGCTTTGGATGATGTCACTGAATACATTGTGGACACGGAGCTGACTCAGTTTTTATGTACCGTATGTATCGGCGTATAACACGCACCCCAAGTTTAGGAGGGAATTTAAAAGAAAAAAACTTTTAGGAGGGAAGTTTAAGGAAAAAAAACTTACATTTATATGCCCTTCAATGCAGCCTTGTCAGTGTCATTTGCAGCCTTGCATTGCAGCCTTGTCAGTCATTTGCAGCCTTGCATTGCAGGCTTGTCAGTCATTTGCAGCCTTGTCAGTGTGTTTGCCGTTTAAAAATGGCGCCGCCGAGATACAGAGTGGATGTCCTGTGTATCTCGGCGGCGCTCGTTAGTTCTCGGCCATTCTTGGCGGCTTTCAGGTATTTTCGGCCGCACTCTGCCGTTCTCTGCTATTTTTGGGGGTTCTCGGCTATTTTCGGCTACACTCGGCCGTTATCGATGGCTTTCGGCTTTCCGAAAGCCCCCAAGAACGGGCGAGTGCGGACGAAAATAGCTGAGAATGGCCGAAGATAGCCGAGAATGGACGAAAATACCCGAGAACGGCCCGGCAGCCGCTGAGAGCGGCAGAAAGGGTGACAAACAGTGGGGGATCGCCGTATAAAGCGCACTCCAGATTTCCCCGATTTTAGGGGGAAAAAATGCGTGTTATACGCAGATAAATATGGTATGTACATTGGCCGCTGATGTCCCAGTATATCCTAATACTGCTTTTTGCTATCTATGTGCATTGAAGTGATGTGCACTTTTTAATATGAGTGACCTAATACAATATACGTATGGGTCATAGACAAAAGAGAGAGCGTGCATCCCCTTTTGCAGCCAGTGTACCACCATCTGACATAAAAAAAAGAAGACTTCAGCAGAGAAAGTGTCTCAGCCAAGGAACATACCTACTAGTCACAAACTAAAGATAGACATTTTGAAGACGTCTTTCTGAAGATGCAGTGGGCTCATCTGCCAGAGAAACGTCTGAACTGAAAGATAAGCAATGTATCCAGCCTGTTGTGGGAACCTCAGGTGATGCAAGATAGCCACGTTCTGAAGGAGTTATCATCACTGAAGTGCCCAAACCATTCATACTCGTGAACAGTGGCTCTGGTCCTCCTTTTGACACACCTTGGTGGAAGGTTCCATTGCCTGCTGTTCCCTTTTCAAGGCAATGCCACAAAATTAGCCTGACATCCAGGGTCAAGTGTGCATAATGCAGTCTATTGTTATTTATTTCATGTGAGCAAATATTATTTGGCTCTTTGTCAGTGTAAACTTGATGTTTAGTTGGCTGTTATACTGTCATGTCCTTCTATGTCAGGTTTGATACCTTATTTCTTCCACTGCTTCCCCTGTTGCTCCTTTGGAGACCAAAGGCTTTTGGTAGGGAGAGTGTGTAGCCTGGGTCCGAGGCACATTACAGCTGCATAGACCAGGCTGTATCTGACAGTGTCAAACATGTTAGGCTCCATGCACACTGGAGCTGATAAACTGCAGTTTATTGGAGTTTGGGTGTTTTTTGTAAAAGCCCATAAACTCCACTCTATGTTAGCCTATGTGTCCATGCACACATGGACGTTTTTCAGCTTTAATGAGCAGTGGAGTTTATGGGCTTTTTTCTGAACGCCAGAAATTCGCGTTCAAAGCGTCGTTTTTTACCGCCAAAAAACGACAAACGCTGATAAACGCTCATAAACGCTTGTAAACGCTCATAAACGCTCGTTCATTAGTGTTCGGCATTCTATTTTTTCAATGCATTGTGGGAGTTTGGAATGTACTGTGGGATTTTTGGAGTGTCCTCTGTGTATTTTTATTGAAAACGCCCATAAACGCTAACGCTAATAAACGCTCATAAACGCTAGTACAAAACGCTGTTAGAAGCAAGTTTTTCAACCAGCGTTTTCTGCCAGCAATCTGGCGTCCAGAAAAAGCTTTTTTGAGCTTCAGTGTGCATGGAGCCTTATAGCCATTCACACACAGCCAGTACTGCAGCTATTCTCCCTCTCCTTGCCTGCCAGTGAGTGGGAAGGGGAGAGAAATAAGACTAAACACTGAACATTTCCAGGGCTGTGTGCAGTCACTGAGCTAGACAGAAGAAAGCCCTTCCCACCACCAGTGAGAGCAGATGAAGCTGCAATGTAATGCTGTGCACCCTGGAAAAAGACAAAGACTGAGGAGCAAGGATTTGTGGGAGATGTAGTCCCCACAGAGACTGAACCTGTGCTGCGGTTTTCCTCTTCCTCTACAGATGCTAGCTTTAGCATAGCTCTGCAGAGGAAAGACAGGAAAGGCTGTTTCTGGACTTGAGGCAGTCATTGGGAGGATGTTGTGGAGCACAACTGTGAAGCAGGCTGCTGAAGTGATGATTAGCTGCAGTTTTGGCGATGCAGGGAGGCAGATTTGCCTACATTTTCAGGTTTGTGGCAACGCGGCTGTCAATTTTGGTGTTTCCGCAGGGTCGTGGGGAGGATGAACCAGCAGCTGGTATTGAGACCCAGACAGATAGTGGGAGGAGACAAGTCATCATCCTCTGTATCTGTGAGAGGCCACTGGCCATGCCCTCTGCACGGCCAAGTCTGTGAACAGTATTGCTGCTTGGGATACGCTCCCCAATGCACTCGCCAGTGGGGAAGGGTTTGCTAGAGACTGTAGGATCATTACTTTTGAACTCCCCCTTAGTCAGAACCCCCCCCCCTTACTCCCACGGAAAGGGGGTTAATGTTGGTTGCCATTGGTAACACAGATAAAGCTAAGGCTCTGAGATATCATTGACCAAAGCAATTTAAAGAGGAAGTAAACCCCGATGAGTTTACTTCTTCTTTGATTCCCTGCAAAGGTAAAGCATAATGGGCTACTATGCATCGCATAGTAGTCCATTATGTGCCACTTACCTGACACAGGAGCCAGCGAAATCACTGCTGTCCCCTGTAGTCCAGAGCATCCATCTTCTCGGTGGGTCTCGCTACTCCTCCGCTGTCATTCGACGAAGCCGCGATGATGTCACTCCTGCGCACGGGAGCCGCCACTCGCGGCATATCGCCGTTGACAGCGGCACGCTCAGTGCACCTGTACGCCGCTGTAGACAGCAGTGCCTGTATTTTGGCAAATATCTCCTAAACCATGTAGGTTTAGGAGATATTTCTTGGACCTACAGGTAAGCCTTAATCTAGGCTTACCTGTAGGTCAAAGTGGTTTGTAAGGGTTCATGTATCCCTTTCTTGTCATCAGATTATACTAATTGGTTGCTATGGGCAAAAAGACCAGCCCCTTCATCTAACTTGATAAATACACATGGGGTGACATTTATAGAATGCAAGCTGGGGATTGAGTAGGCTACACACTTTGTCTAAATCCCATGTTCTTATTATTTGTATTATTTCAGTTGTTATTAAAGTGTCTCCTTGCTCTCTCACATAACACTTTAAAGGGCATTTCCATGAACTACTTCCAGCTCAGAGGTCATATATATATAAGGCCTCAGAAAGAAGCAGTTATACCAGGATCATGCCTGCAGTATCATGTTTTAGAGTCGGCGACTGGCTTTCCATTAAGAGTGATCCAAAAATGAACATTCCTTCCTCCCTCTCCCCTGTGACGAATGAAGTCAGAAGTGATCAGAATGTCGTCACTTCTGGTTTCACTGTGTGTTTTCCTGACTGATAATGGCCAGAGAAGTGGACGATCATACCAATCATAATCATACCAATTGGCCACCTTGGTGGGCAGAGGAGGGCTCGGGGGTTTATAAGATCCCTGATCTCTCAATAAAGAATATCTGTCACTGCCTAATCTATCCAAAGGATGTTGCTCATAAAGTTGAAACTTTTTTTTTAAATTGAAAAAATTGTTAACAAAATAAATAAAAATAAAAATAAAAGCATCCCCCTCCCCTCCCAGGTGTGACTTTGAAGACATCTGTGTGGCTTCATGCAGCTTCACTTAGATGTCTATTCAAGTTGCACCTAAAGTTGCCAAAAGTAGTAAAGGAACTACCGCAAAGTCGGCGTTGTATCGATTTCAATATGGCCAACAATAGAGTACAACTTGTCTTGCGATTTGACCTGTCAAAGTCGCTCCAATGTAAATGAGGGCTTAGAACAACTTTAAAGCGGTGTTCCGCTTGCCCTTTAAAAATTTAAAGTCAGCAGCTACACATATTGTAGCTGCTGACTTTTAACAGTAAGACACTTACCTGTCCTGTAGTCCAGCGATGTCGGCAGAGCAGCTGATGTTTCCATCGGCTGGTTGGCTGCTGCTGCTGCCATTTCGGCTTCACGGCCGGGTCCCTACTGCGCATGCGTGAAGTGTGCTCCGCTCTTTCACTGGCCTAGCAGAAGGGGCGATTGGGCGGGACCGAGCTGCTGATGTAATGCTCCACGGCCTGGTCTTCCAGAATTGGGGACAGGATACCTGTAAAAAACAGGATACCCACTTCCTCCACCACCCCGAAAGGTGCCAAATGTGGCACCAGAGGGGGGGGGGGGGTGAATCAGATAAGTGGAAGTTCCACTTTTGGGTGGAACTCCGCTTTAAAGAGGAGCTCCAGGCTCCTTCAGAAGAAAATTTAAGTCAGCAGCTACAAATACTGTACCTGCTGACTTTTAATATTTACCTGTCCAGGAATCCAGCGGTGTCTTAACCCGAGCCGATTTTTTCACAGCCAGTTCCCTACTGTGCATGCGCGAAGCACGCTGCGCTTTGTGAATGGCCCGGAAGAAGGGGAAGGAGGAGGGGGCTGAACTCCCTGCTGATTTCACCACAGCCAGATCAGCTGTAACTGGGAGCAGGTACCTGTCAAAACCAGGTTCCCGTCACCCCCTCCCCCATGAAAGGTGCCAAATGTGGCAGCGGGGGGGGGGGGGGAAATAAGTAGAGCCTCACCTTTTTGGGTGGAGCTCCGCTTAAAGTGTATTTTTGCTGAACATTTGTGTTTGATCAACAGCTGTGCAAATATTGTGCAGCATGAAAAAAAATACCATTTTATTCTCCAGGGCCTCTGCTTTCAGAAAATACAGTTGTGCTCATAAGTTTACATACCCTGGCAGGATTTATGATTTTTTGGCCATTTTTCAGTGAATATAAATGATAACACAAAAACGTTTCTTTCACTAATGGTTAGTGTTTGGCTGAAGCCATTTATTATCAATCAACTGTGTTTACTATTTTAAAATCATAATGACAACAGAAACTACCCAAATGACCCCGATTAAACGTTTACATACCCCAGTTCTTAATACTGTGTATTGCCCCCTTTAACATCAATGACAGCTTGAAGTCTTTTGTGGTATTTGTGGATGAAGCTCTTTATCTTCTCAGATGGTAAAGCTACCCATTCCTCTTGGCAAAAAGCCTCCAGTTCCTGTAAATTGTTGGGCTGTCTTGCATGAACTGCACGTTTGAGATCTCCCCAGAGTGGCTCAATGATATTGAGGTCAGGAGACTGAGATGGCCACTCCAGAACTTTCACTTTATTCTGCTGTAGCCAATGACAGGTCGACTTGGCCTTGTGCTTTGGATCATTGTCATGTTGGAATGTCCAAGTACGTCCCACGTGCAGCTTCCTGGCTGATGAATGCAAATGTTCCTCCTGTGTTTTTTGATAACATACTGCGTTCATCTTGCCATCAATTTTACCAAATTTCCTGTGTCTTTGTAGCTCACGCATCAACAAAACATCAGCGATCCACCTCCATGTTTCACATTAGGAACCTCCTTTCAAGGCCTCCTTTCATCATAGGCCTTGTAGTGTTTATGGTTGTGCCCAAAAAGCTCAATTTTGGTCTCATCACTCCAAATGACTTTGTGACAGAAGGTTTGAGGCTTGTCGCTCTGCTGTTTGGTGTATTGTAAGTGGGATACTTTGTGGCATTTGTGTAGTAATGATTTTCTTCTGGTGACTTAACAATGCGGCCCATCTTTCTGCAAGTGCCTCCTTATTGTGCATCTTGAAACAGCCACACCACGTTTTCAGAGAGTCCTGTATTTTACCAGAAGTTATTTGTGGGTTTTTCTTTGCATCCCAAACAATTTTCCTGGCAGTCTTGCTGAAATTTTAGTTGATCTACCTGACCGTGGTTTGGTTTCAACAGAACCCCTCATTTCCACTTCTTGATTAGAGTTTAACCACTGCTGATTGGCATTTTCTTTGGATATCTTTATATATCCTTTTCCTATTTTATACAGTTGAGTTGAGTTGCATCTTGATATAGTACAATCCTTTACCCTGTAGGGTCCCGATGCACTTACAAACACATACTAGGGCCAATTTATACAGAGGATCTGATTAACCTACCAGCATGTCTTTGGCATGTGGGAGGAAACCCACACGGGCACAGAGAGAACATGCAAACTCCAGGCAGATGGTGTCGTGGTCAGTAATTTGAACCAGCGACCCTAGTACCACTAGGTGCGAGTGCTAACCACTACACCACTGTGCCACCCTAGTTCAGCTACCTTTTCCCACAGATCCTTTAGCAATTCTTTTTCTTTCCCCATGACTCAGAATCCAGAAACGTCAGTGCAGCACTGGATGAAAGCTGCAAGGATCTGTCAGGAGTCCAGAAACAGCAAACAGATCACAGGTGAGGATGGTTACCTTTAAACCTTTAATAGCCATTCAAACCACTTTGTGTCAACTTGTATGCATGTTTTCAGGCCAAAATCACCAGGGTAGGTGAACTTTTGATCAGGGTAATTTGGGTAGTTTCTGTTGTGATTATGATTTAAAAAGAGTAACACCATTGATTGATAATAAAAGCGGAGGTTCACACAAAAATTGAACTTCTGCTCTTTGGAACCCTCCCCCCTCCGGTGTCACATTTGCCACCTTTCAGGGGGGAGGGGGGTGCAGATACAGAAGGGTATTTGCACCCACTTCCGGGCATAGACTCCCACGGGAGTCTACGCCTCTTTCTGTCCCACCACGTTGTCTGTTGGGACACACACGGGTCCCAGGAGATAGCGGGGACCAGTTAAGACGTGCAGCCGGACTCACACATGCGCAGTAGGGAAGCGGGAAGTGAAGCGGCAAGCCTTCATTTCCTGATTCCCTCACCGTTGATGGCAGATGCCGAGAGCTGAGTGATTAATCGGCTTCGGCTGTCGACATCGCTGGACCCTGGGACAGGTGAGTGTCCTTATTTTCAAAGTCAGCAGCTGCAGTATTTGTAGCTGCTGGCTTTTAATACATTTTTTAGGTGAACCTCCTCTTAAATGGCTTCATCCAAACACTAACCGTGAGTGAAAGAAAAGTGTTTGTGTTATCACTCATATTCTCTGAAAAATGGCCAAGAAATCATAAATTCTGCCAGGGTATGTAAACTTATGAGCACAGCTGTATGTAATGTTTTGGGATTCTAAGTACTTCTCAGGCACAAACATGCTGATTTTAACATGTATGTAAAAAATGTCATACTCCCTGCTCTCTCACACTGGCACTGAATAGGGCATTTCCTTCTCAGTGATGTCTTTATTACAATGTTCGGAAAACAACAGATTGGTGTAAATAAAAAAGAAAAACAATCCCAGGAGCCGGAACTCCGCCCATCGCTGTGAACTGCCCGCCCCCTCCCCCAGTGACAGTTCTCTGGTCACGCCGAGTTGTTGACACTGACAGCAACTCCGACCCGCCTCTTATCCCGCCCATCCATTCTCGGCACGCCTTGTGAGTGCGAAGCTCCACCCATATCCAACCCCCCTGGCCTGCGTTGCGTCTTCGACCACGCCCCCACCGGGTCCAATCCGCGAATCAGGCTCCTCCTCAAAGTTTTCGCGTGCCTGCTCCAGAACGTTACGCCGCCCCTGTAACGGCCTCCTGGATGTGGAGGCGCCGCCTCCGTCCGTTTTTTTCGCTACTCTTCAACGCATTTTCGGTGCCGTCAGTAAGCGAGTGACACCGCCTCGGTTTCTCCGCGCTCCTCCCTCCGGTTCCTCCTTCCCGAGGCCCGTCGCTCCTCCCTCGTCACCGCCTTCTCCACCTCCTCTTCGGTCATGTCCGGAAGTGATCGCTCGTCCAGTATAGGCATTTCCGGTGACGTCACGGCCCGGACTCCATTAGTGCCGCAGCTGAGGGGGGAAGAAGCAGCCGCTGCCTGTGACAGCCCCGGAGCCGAGCAGTGTCGCGTCCCCCCCTCCCTCCCCGCTCCCCCCTTACCTCCCTCCTCCTCCCCCCTGTTCTCCTCCCCGGGAGGGGGACTGCGCCGTGTCCTCCCAACCTCCTCCACCACGGCCGCTCTCGGCGAGGAAAGTCTGGCCTCCGCTTCCTCCGACTCGGACACCGGCCGAGCGTCCCCTCCCCCGCGGAAGAAGCTCCGAGCCTCGGAGGAGGCAGCGGCAGAGGCGGCAGGGCTCGTCACAGGGAATATGCAGGCCAACGGGGCGGCGGCGGGCGGAGCGGAGCCGGGGTCCCCCCCTTCCTCCTCCTCCCCCTCCTCGTCCTCCACCATGGCCGCCCAGAACGGCGGAGAGCTGCCGGCCCACTCCAATGGCCTCCTCGCCAGCAGTAACGGAGACTCCTGTGCCGCCAGCAGCAGCAGTGGCGGTGTTGGAGGAGGCGGCGGTGGGGGTACCGAGCAACCCGGCCTGAAGAAGAAGAAGAGGCTCAGCCAGGCCGACGAGGACGTCATCCGCCTCATAGGGCAACACCTGCACGGCCTGGGCCTAAAGTGAGTCTGACCACCTACCGGAGGGGGACCGATCTCTGAGAGCACCGGGGGGGGGGGGGGGCTGATCTGTGTGTACATACCTAAGGGGGGCACTGATCTGAGAGCACCAGTCTCTGACAACACAGACTGGGGGGGGGGGGCATTGATATGTGTCTTTGTGCACCGATCTGTGTGTATACTGCCATCTATACCGATTATAGCCCTATGTGTATGCTGAAATCTGTGGGGGAAAAAAATGTTATAAAAATATCACATTACACACTGGTCAGACTACCTGTGGCACTGACAGCCTGATCAGTGTATGTGGAAACCTACACCGATGATGACAAGCTCCGATCAGTGTCTACTGATGGCCCAATCAATGTGTGCTGACATCCTGTCACTGACAGTGTGATCAGTGTCTGTTGTGTGTACTGACGTCTATACTAATTATCTAAATGATGTTCTGCCGTCTGTAGTACCGATGATCATATAAACAGACACTCTAATCGTGTGCTGACACCTGTGGCACTGGCAGTCCGATGTATGTATGTGGAAATCTACACTGATGACAAGCCCGTCAGTGTGTGCACTGACCAGAGATATAGATCTGTGTGTGTACATCAAGACCAATTTTTGTCCAAACTTATGATCTGCCATCTGTGGCACTGATGTTCATATAAAGTCAACAGACATCAATGTGTACTGACGCCTATACTTTTAAAATGGTTTAAACCAGGGCTCGACAAACCCCAGGTGCCAGGTCGCCAATGCGACCTGGCGCCTAAGCTGCCACCAGCCCACTCTCTATCGATGCCCCAGACATGCAGCAGCATTAACACTGACTGCCGTCCTCCTCCCTCCTTCACACTCAGCAGCACCGCGCTGTGTGTGAAACTGACACGCAATGGAGAGAGGAGGATCTGTCAGCCTGATGTCGGGGGGGCGGGACCCGGTCGGGGTGGGGGCGGGACCCAGCAAGCTATCAAACACCAGCCAATGGGATCTGGACGGGCCGCTACGTGTATGTGGCCCGCCCCTTTTCTTAAGCAGCCCAATCATTGGCTGGTGTTTGATAGCTGCTGAGTCCCGCCCACCCCGGCCGGGTCCCACCCACCCCGACATCAGGCTGAAATCTGACATATCCACCTCTCTGTTACTTGTCAGTTTCACACCCCGGCAGGGTCCCGCCAGCTCCTCTGTTACATTTCAGTAACAGAGTGCTCCGTGTGAAACCTGCCAGTGCCACCTCCAATCAATACCACCTGCAACCAACCATGCCACCTGCCAGCGCCAACCAGTGCTACCGCCAATCAATACCACCTGCCACCACCAACCAGTGCCACTGCCAATCAATACCACCTGCCACCAACCAGTGCCACCGCCAATCAGTGCCACCTGCCACCGCCAATCAGTGGCACCTGCCAGTGCCACCTGCTAGTGCCAACCAGTGCCACCGCCAATCAATACCACCTGCCACCACCCAGTGCCACCTGCCACCACCCAGTGCCAGTCAGTGCCACTGCCAGTCAGTGCCACCTGCCACCACCTACCAATGCCACCACCAACCAGTGCCACCTGCCAACACCAACCAGTGCCACCGCCAATCAGTGCCATCTGCCAGTGACAACTAGTGCCATCACCAACCAGGGCCACCTGCCATCGCCAACCAGGGCCACCTGCCAGTGCCAACCAGTGCCAGTTTCAAACCAGTGTCACCTGCCAGTTTCAAACCAGTGTCACCTGTCGGTGCCATCTGGCAGTTCCTCGTGGCAACCAGTGCCACCTGGCAGTGCCAGCCAGTTCCATCTGTTGCCAGCCTTACTCTTTCTGGTCAGCCCATACCCCTGATGTAACAGCGTTTCAATGGAGTTATTGACTGGGTGCTCCATTGTGAGTTAGGGATAGGGGGTGAAAATGAGTGGCCTTACCCCGGGAGCTGAAAAAAAAACTGGCTCCTAACTTTTTTTAACTGGCTCCTAAATTCAAAGCATATTTGTCAACCCCTGGTTTAAACCCTCCCCCACAACTTTGTCCCATGTAAATTGGCATAAAAACCCTAATGAACACTGCTTGTAGATGTCTCCTTGCTTAGTATTGTTATCCTTTTTGTTCTTTTAGAATGATGTCACTGAGCATGCCCAGATCTCCCCTGATTTAAAGCACACTCTCTCTTATCAGGACTTCCTATGCACAACACTGAACTCTGCTAATCACTCAGAGCTTCCTCCTACACAACATGTGACCTCACATACAGTTTAAACTTGGCCATTACTGCAGTCTTATTAGCTGAAGCTGATAAGTCTGACAAAGGGAAACATTAGACATCGGCACAAGTAAATACTATGACTTAAACAAGTAAGCTATGAACAGGGAAGCAGGGTTGCCATAGAAACGTTGGATTGAGGAGGCTTGGTTAAAAGTACAGGAAGTTCTCAATGTAAGGGCGGAAATACACTCCACTGTGGACTCAGAAAACAATACTTAAGATGGCGCTGCCTAACCCCTGGAAACAATTTTTTTTTTTTTTTTTTTTTTTTTTTTTTTTCTTTAAACAGTAAGTAATATGTTATTTGGGCTTGCTTACGGTGGTTATAGTCTGATGACTTATTATAATGGACTAAATGAAAAGAAGCATCAGAGTGGGGGAGTTTACTTCCTCTTTAACAGCCTAATCGGTGCGCGTGGACATCTGTGGCACTGACCCCTGGAGCGACATCGGTGGCACTGCAACCTCATCGTGGATACAGCTTGATCTGTGTTTGTATACAGATATCTAATGTACTGATTGGACGGTTAGTGCCAGATAGGGCAGTGCTATAGATATTAGCACCGACCTATCTGGCACTAACTGTCCACTCAGAGTGTGTGTGTGTGTGTATATGGACATCTGTGGCACTGATTGTCTGATGTGTGTGTTTGCATCTGTCACTGTGTATACAAACATGGCTCTAACAGCCTGATCTGTGCGTACAGACATTTGGCACATCTGGCTAGGTTGGTGTGTTTGGCCATTTGCTGCACTGACTGGCTTTGTTAATGGTGACATCTAGCATTGACACTGAGCAGTTCGTGGGTACCGTCGGGTGTTTAGTGACATGATCAATTCTGTGTGTACAGACCTTGCACTGGCTAATCGGCGATAAGCAGTGTGTGTATAATATGGTCTGAGACTCTTGACAGTCTGATCAATGTATGATTACAGATATTTGAGTCACTGATGGTGGAGACTGTGCGAGACAGATGTTGACCCTGAACAGTGTTTACTGATTTCTGAGGAGCCGACAATTAGCAAAATTTTAGGCACTGATAGTTTGCTCTGTGTTATATATATATATATATATATATATATATAGATATATAGATATATAGATATATAGATATATAGATATATAGATATATAGATATATAGATATATAGATATATAGATATATAGATATATATATAGATATATATATAGATATATATATAGATATATATATAGATTCACTCTACCTATTGTTGTCTATCAGACTAATCAATGTGTCCGTGCACCATGCTCTGAGGCACCCATATCCAAATCGCTGTGAGTACACCAACCTCCTGAAGTACTGCTATTCCGAGCAGCAGATCTAGGACATCTGAGACACCCATATTCTGGATGATTTGTCTATAGTCCCTCCTCTGAAGCACCTATACCTTGGCTGATATTTGTGCTCCATCCTCTGAGGCTCCGACATCCTGAGTAATGCTTCTGTGCTCCATCCTCTGAGGCTCCGACATCCTGAGTAATGCTTCTGTGCTCCATCCTCTGAGGCTCCGACATCCTGGGTAATGCTTCTGTGCTCTGTCCCCTGAGGCTCTGATATCCCAGGTCTGTGTGCCTGTACTCGGTCCCCTGAGGCTCCTGATATCCCAGATGACGTGTCTGCTCGGTCCCCTGAGGCTTTGAAATCCAGGCATGATGTGCCAGTGCGCCGCCCCCCGAAGCTCAGATGTTTGGCATGATGCGCCTGTGTACCGCCCCCTGAAGCTCCCCTGTGTGCCACCCCACTGAGGCTCAAAAGTTCGGGATGACTCGCCTGTGCGATGTCCCGTGATGCTTGGGATGAGGTGCCTGTGCACTGTCCTAATTGGTGTATATATAGTCTGGGACTCAGAAGCTAATTGCCATGTTTATACTGACACGTGAGTCACTGACAGGTTACTAAGTAGCATTTGTGTACTAACATTGATGACATTAATAGGCTTATCAGTGTGCCTATGCTGACTGGTTGGGCACTGACTGGCCTCCTGTCTAGAATGTGTGCATACTGATGGCCTTAGCATGTGTAATGTTTGAGTATACATTGTCCTGCTAATAAACATGTATTAGTATCTTGGGCAGTGGCATCAATTAAGGTGTGTTTGTGTCTACTTCAATGTCCTAACCAGATCAGACGTGTATACTGACTTTTGAATGCATTTACTGAAATGGGGGATACTTTGGTATATGTAATTTTAGCGTTTAAGTCCCTTCCCATGCAGTCGTGTAATATGCATATCGCAACCCTCAGTTATCTTTGGGAACAAGTTCAGCAGTCTAAGGTCGCAACAGATTTGGGGTCTTAAAGCGGTCCTTTCACTAAGAATCACAGCCGCATACAGCTCTGCATGCTGATATAAAATCCTTACATTCAAGGTGCGTGCGTGCGCATTTTCTCACCTGGCCACTTTATTAGGTACGTGGCGTTCCCCCCCCCCCCCCCTTCTTATGGGTTTACAAGCACTTTAACCAGTTCAGGACCATACATTTACTGTGGCAGGGTGGGCTCGACTGCATGAAACGAAACAATGTACCTGTACGTTGTAACTTCTTCCTTGCTGTGTCTAATCAGTGGGTCTAGTGGACACTGTTTGCTGGGACAGCACTGCTTCTCAAAGTGTCACTTGGTGTCTGATTTGTCCCCGCAGTGTTGCAGTTGCGCAAAAAATCGCTGATCACCACCATTACTAGTAAATAGAAATATCTCATAGTTTGTGGACGCTGTAACTTTTGCACAAACCAATCAATATACGCTTATTGGGATTTTATTTTACCAAAAATATGTAGCAGAATACATATTGGTCTAAATTGATGAAGAGAAACTTTTCTCTTGCATTCACTCACTGACACAGCTCCTTAATTCTTGACCATCGGGTTGTTAGGCCACCTTCAGGAGAGGACTGGCAGAACATGTTCATGTTAACATGTACAAAAACAGAACTTTTCTAGTTCCGCCCAAGGGGTAGTCCCTTCAGTAACACCTGCAGCCTCAGATTTTTTTTATTTGCAGAAGTTTTGTCTTTTGCGCAAAGTTAAGATCCTGTGATCTATCAATAGCCGGCTGGGTGACAGGCTGGACACTCTTATCCTTGTAGTCTCTAACGAGCAGGGCCCTCTGATTCCCCTTGTCTTGTATTGTAATGTCTACCCCAATGTTGTAAACTGTCGGCGCTCTATAAATCCTGTATAATAGTCTCCCTGGCCAGCGAGCGTGTGCAGACAATGGCTACCGCCTTTCTCTTTTTTTTTTTTTTTTTTTTTTCTTCACTGTCCCTCTCTGTGTACAGTTTGGTGTAACTAAGGGAGAAGCATGGTCAGGAACCATTTTTACTGTAGTTAGGTGGCCATTTTCCCTGTGACTGTCCTTTTATACTGGACACTCAGTGGCCATTTTGTTGTAGTCCAGCACTGGTCCCTGAGGCTCAGAACAGCGCGGTTTCTTCTCAGACACCTAAGAGCTGACACAGGCACTGCTAGCTGAATGGTGCAGAACTCGGTCAAGGTGGTGAGTCCTGTGGTGGGGGGGCCCCCCAGCCTGTGGCATTTAGGAGGGTGGGACACCTGTACTAAGTCCCCAATAGGTGGCAGACAGGGTGGGTCAGCATGGTGTTTCTTCCCCCCCAAACTCCAGGCATTTGCAACCGGCTCGTCTGCAAACAGTGCTGTGCATCTGGATGCTTTGTCAGCGGTCCTTGACACGTTTGTTGCCAGGATGGAGGCCGCCCCTGACCCTAAACCCCCCCCCCCCCCGTCCTGAGGGGAGAACTCTGACGCAAACTTGGGCTCCACTGATACTGGTGGCCCCTGCTGTTGTTTCAGATGATGCTGACCAGGACGGATTGGACAGTGAGGATGAGTCCCCGTCTGGGTCCATGCGGTAAAAACTGCTAGTTGGAGCACTTATCACAGCTGTGTGTGATACCCTGAAGATTCAGGATACAGCAGATCCCTCTGCTGATGTAGCGGTCCCTTTTTGGGTCCCGTAAGCCAGCCCACGCACCTAAGGTGTTTCCGTATCTGACTTATTTCAATAAGTTCATATACAGGGAATGGGTTAAACTGCAACGGCCCTTTTCGGTCCCAAAAAGTATGTGTTACCCCTTTTGAGGAGAGCTTTTTTTTTAAAAAAAATGGTTGGCTCCTCCGGTCGTGGATCAGGTTAAATAAAGTAACCAGGATCCCGGTAGAGGGGACTCCTGCATTTTATGGACCCCACGACCAGGAAGGCAGAGGCAGTGGCCCATTCCTTTGGGTCAGCGATGTGACCAGTACTGGCATCTGCACTTGTGTCTCAGACACTTACTGAGTGGGCAAAACTCTTGCACCGCGAATTGGGGGAGCAACAGGCTTCCCCTGTCTGCGTGGAACTAGCAGACCAGTTAGTGCAAGGCCTTAAGTATGTTTGTGACATGCCCCTGGATACCCTCCCTCTGTTATCCAGGGCTTCAACGTCAGTGGTGCTGAGGCGCCCGATTTGGCTAAAATGCTGGCCTGCGGACCAGGCATCTAAGAAAGCCCTGACGGATCTACACTTTCTTGATGAGCGGCTCTTTGGAGCCTCGTCTGATGATGACATTAAGAATGCCACAGGTGGGGAGAGTACCTTACTCCCACAGACCAGGAAGACTAAGGAGCCATGCCGTAGGCAAGGGCCCTCATTTTCCGCTCGTATGGCTTTTTCGTCCGCCCAGGGCTTTGGCTAATTGTCCCCAGCCCGACAGGACCACCTCTGAAGGACAAAAGCGCCCCTGGAACCGCAAGCCTGCAAGCAAAAGTGCTACCGCATGGTTTGCCCCTGCCCATCTCATGGGTTGGGGGGGGGGGGGGTCGCCTTCAGGAATTTCCAGCATACCCTTACTTCCAGCTCACCGGGAGGCCCTATTGGGGGCAGTAAGGGACCTGCTAAGCCGCGGGGTGATAGTACCTGTTCCGGAGTTGGAAAGATTCCAGGGGTTCTACTTCAATCTGTAGTCCCCAAAAAGGAAGGAGTACGTCCAATCTTGGACCTAAAAGCCTTCAATTGCTTTGTGAAAGTACAGAGGTTCAGAATGGAATCAGTTCGCTCTGTAGTTGCTGCACTCCATCAAGGGGACTTCCTGGCGTCTTGGACATCCAGGATGCCTACCTGCACATACCCATATGCCTCGGGCATCAGGGGTTTCTACAATTTGCAGTTGGACGCCCACTACCAGCTTGTGGCTCTCCCTTTTGGCTTGGCATCAGCCCCCTGAGTCTTTACCATGATATTGGCTCCAGTGTTGGCGTTGCTGCGACAATGCAGGATCGCAATCGTAGGTTACCTAGACAATCTCCTCCTGAGAGCGTCTTCTGCCTCAGGAATTGAGGATGTGGCGATCACCATGCAAAACCTGCAGGATTTTGGGTGGCTGTTGAACCTAAAGAAGTCGGCGCTTATACCGACTCTGCGTTTGGAGTACCTAGGCTTACTGCTGGACTCCATGGAAGGGAGAGTGTTTGTTTCTCCCTTCAGACAAGTTGCAGACTCTCAGAGCCACGGTAAAATCTGTTGCTGACCCGCAGGTGGTTGTCGCTACGCTTCTGCATGCGAGTCCTGGGGCTCATGGTGACCTCCTTCGAGGCAGTGCCGTACGTCCCAGATTCATATCCGAGTCTTGCAGAAGGAGATCTTGACGAAATGGGACAAATCTCAATTATCCCTGGATCGGCAGATTCAGGTGAGCTAATCAGTCAGGGACCCCCTGCTTTGGAAGCTGAGATCCCAGGCACTTCGGTCTGGGAAGTTGTTCCTACCTCTACATTGGTGATCACACATTACAGTGATCACAACAAACGCCAGCCTGACCAGCTGGGGGGGGGGAGGGGAGGAGAACTGTCGACCCAGGGCCTCTGGTCGAGGGAGGAATCCAATTTGCCAATCAATGTGCTCAATCTATGAACGATCAGGCTATGCCTCTCCCCATGGTCAATGAGACTTCGAGGGTGTCCGATCAGGATCCAGTCAGACAATGCCACGCGGTGGCATTTTCAACCATCAAGGAGGAGCAAGAAGCTCGGCTACAGCACGGGAGTCGCTCACATCCCTCAGTGGGCAGAGCGACATGTATCGGCCATTTTACATCCTGGGAGTAAAAAAAACTGGCAGGCGGACTAAGCCGCCAGATGCTGGACCCAGGAGAATGGGCGCTGCATCTGGAGGTGTTCAGGCTACTGTGCCTGTGATGGGGCACTCCAGATGTGGATCTCCTTGCTTCCCGTCTCAGTCGGAAGGTGCCGAAATTCGTATCCAGGACAAGAGATCCTTGGGCAGAAGCGCTGGTGGCTGTGTGGTCAGTACCAACTGATCTATGACTTTCCTCCGCTAAAGCTACTACCATGTCTGCTTCGTAGAGTGGAGACGGAGGGGATTCCAGTAATTCTGATTGCCCCAGATTGGCCTCAGAGTCTCTAGTATGCCTGGTTGTGGACGCTCCCTGGCAACTACAGATGTGAGAAGACCTGTCTCGAGGCCCGATTTCTCCATCCTGCTTTACCATCGCTGGGTTTTAACAGCATGGCTAATTGGCTATTGAGAGCCAAGTGCTAAGGAACCGGGGCCTGTCGGACTGATTTCAACTATGTTCAGAGCACAGCAATCTTCTTCTCGGAAGATATACCATCGTACCTGGAAGACGTACGTCCTGTGTGAGTGGCTGGTGTCTGCACCTATTCCATTTCCGGGATCCTGTTTCTACATTACACCCCCTGTGGGACCTGACCTGGTGTTATCTGAGCTTCAGAAACCACAGTTTGAGAATATAAGAGAAATTCCCTTGTTGACTCTTTCCCAGAAAGTGGTCTTTCTAGTGGCCGTTACATCGGCCAGGAGGGTTTCAAGTCTTGCAAGTCGCCCTAAGGATGCAACCTTCCTTTCTGCCGACGGTGGTTTTGGTGTTCCACATTAATGAAGACATTGTGTTACCATCTTTGTGTCCTAAACCGACACATCCTAAGGAGGTGGCCCTTCATTCCTTGGATGTAATCCAGGCTCTTGGGGTGTGTTTTTCTGTCACAGCTCGCTTTCGGAAGTCAGACTGTTAGTTTTGGTAGTTGGTCCTAAAAAAATAAATATATGGTGGTCTCGTTGGCCACCATTTCCAGGTGGATCAGACAGATCGTGGTACAGGCCTACGCCTTGAAGGGGCAGGTGCCCCCCTTTCCTGCCACGGCCCATTCCACCAGGGCAATTGGAACCTCTTTGTGCTTTTACATCAAGCGTCAGTCGCTCACGTTTGTAAGGCGGCGACTTGGTCGTCCATTCACACTTTTTTTTTTACAAAATTCTACAAAGTGGATGTAAGCGCATCGGCTGATGCTGTTTTGGACGCAAAGTTTTTTATTTTTTATTTTTTTTTGTTTTTTTTTTGATCTTTTTGCAGGTGGCTGTGTAATGTTGCAATTGCACTTCTTTTTTGATAAGAAAATAGTTCCCTTTTTGAGTATAATGCCTTGTTACCGCAAGTTCTGATGCGGTTAGATAAAGTGGTGACTTTTTTTTTTTTTATGCTCTTTCCCTCACCTCATTTTGACACTGCTTGGGGGAAGTCCCGATGGTCAAGAATTAAGGAGTTGTCAGTGAACGTAAGAAAAAATAGGATTTTTGTACTCGCCATAAAATCCCTTTCTCTGGAATTCACTGACTGAGACAGCGCCCTCCCCTCCTATTGATTACATTTTACTGCTGGTTGACGTACTGAGGCTGCAGAAAACAGGCTGGGGTTTTTTATTTTATTTATTTTTTTTTATTTTTTTTCTGAAGGGTGCAATCTGTGATTGGACACAGCCGGTCACATGGTTAAAGAGCTGCAGCTCTTTACACAGATCAGGGGCGCACTGTGTCCTAGCAACATGCCAAGTGACTCCCTGCGGAGCGCGAGGACGGTCGTCATATGGCATCCACCCAGAATGAGAGCCGCACTGCCCAGCTGTCATTTGATTGGAAACAAGTGGTTAAACTCTGATCAAGAAGTGGAATATGAGGGGTTCTTTTGAAACCAAGCCACGGTCAGGTAGACAACTGCCAGGAAACTTGTTCAGGATGCAAAGAAAAACCCACAAATGACTTCAGGTGAAATACAGGACTCTCTGAAAACGTGGTGTGGCCATTTTCAAAATGCACAATGAGGCACTTGAAGAAAGATGGGTTGCATGGTTGAGTCGCCAGAAGAAAGCCATTACAAAGCAAATGCAACAAAGTATCCTACTTACAATATGCCAAACGGCACAGACAAGCCCCAAACCTTCTACCACAGAGTGATTTGGAGTGATGAGACCAAAATTTAGCTTTTTGGCCACGATCATAAACCCTACATTTGGACAGGAGTCAACAAGGCCTATCTATGGTGAAGGGTACACCATTCCTACTGTGAAACATGGAAGTGGATCTTTGTTTTGAGGATGTGTGATCTACAAAAGGCACAGGAAATTTGGTCAAAATTGATGGCAAGATGAATGCAGTATGTTATCAAAAAATAATGGCAGAACATTTTGCATTCATCAGCCAGGAAGCTGCACATGGGACGTACTTGGACATTCCAAAATGACAATGATCCAAAGCACAAGGCCAAGTCGACCTGTCATTGGCTACAACAGAATAAAGTGAAGGCCCTGGATTGGCCCTTTGTCTCCTGACCTCAATATCATTAAGCCACTCTGGGGAGATCTCAAATGTGCAGTTCATGCAAGACCGCCCAAGGATTTAAAGGAACTGGAGGCTTTTTGCCAAGAGGAATGGGCAGCTTTACCATCTGAGAAGATGAAGCATCATCATCCACAAATGCCACAAAAGACTTCAAGCTGTTGTTTATGTTAAAGGGGGCAATGCACGGTATTAACTGGTGTATGTAAACTTTTGATCAGGGGCATTTGGCTAGCTTCTGTTTTGTCATTATGATTTTAACCAGTTGAGATCCGTGCTATAGCCAAATGACGGCTACAGCGCGGACCTCCTTTGCCAGGACTACATCTATTGACGTCCCATGCACGAGCGGCCTGCGCGCCCCCTGCTCTGTGATCGGCGAGTCTGAGACTCGCCTGATCACCGATCCGAGCAAGGGGTCGATCCAGACCCCCTTACCACGTGATCAGCTGTCAGCCAATGACAGCTGATCATGTGATACAACAGAGCCGGTAATTGGCTATTCCTCCTCGCGCTGTCAGCGCGAGGAGAAAAAAAAAAAGCCGATCACCGGCGGCCTTGATCGGGACATCAGTCCCGATCATGGCCAGCCCTGCCAGTGCCACCCATCAATAAATAAGTGCCCCCCAGCAGTGCCCACAATCTGCCTCAACGGTGCTGCACCCCAGTGCCACATATTCGTGCCACCCATCCGTGCCATCTTATCTGTGCCCATCAGTACTACCTTATCTGTGCCTATTGGTGCCACCTTAACTATGCCTATCAGTGCCGCCTCATCAGCGCACTTCAATGAAGGAGAAAAATGACCTGTTTGCAAAATTTTATAACAAACTATTAAACATGATTTTTTTTATTTTGCATCTTTTTTTGTTTGTTTAGCGAAAAATAAAACTCCCAGCTGTAATTAAATACCACCAAAAGAAAGCTATTTGTGGGGAAAAAAATGATAAAAATTTCATTTGGGTACGGTGTTGTATGCCTGCGCAATCGTCATTCAAAGTGCATCAGCGCTGAAAGCTGAAAATTGGTCTGGGCATGAGGGGGGGTTTAAGTGCCCAGTAAGCAAGTGGTTAAAAAGGGTAAACACAGTTGATGATAAATGGCTTCAGGCAAACGCTAACCGTGAACAAAATGTTTTTGTTGTTCATATGCGGAAAAATGTCCAAGAAATCACAAATTCTGCCAGGGTATGCAAAACTATGTGTGTGTGTAAAAAAAAAAAAAATATATATATTGCATATGAGGAGCTGCGGGCAGGAGGTGTTTTTTTTTTTTTTTTTTTTTTTTTTTTTAATTCCCCCCCCCCCCCACCCTAAAATTTATATAAAAAAAAATATTCTCAACAAACCCCTGGTCCCCATAACCAGATGTTTCATGCTGGGGTGCAAGTTGAATGGATAAACAAATGCCTATGTATGGGCTGCCTCAGTCAAATATACAAACTGCCTTTTTAATCTGTATTCATTCAAAGTTTAGGTTCATATACATTTTGTAAATCTAATTGTAGACAGACTTCAAGTTTCAGCTACTCTGGTTTGATTTATGCCTAGAAGTCTGATCCTTGTGCTAGTCTTTTCCCGTTCATAAACGCTTGGCATCTGAAACCGAAGACTTGGGGCATTCTCTTTGTGTGTGAGAACTTGAGACATTTACCTGACCTAGTGTGTCTATAACCACTGTGTGTGTGTGTGTGTGTGTGTGTGTGTGTGTGTGATCCAGCTTGGTGTATTTACTCAGATGTGAGTCACGTGCTGATCCCCTGGTGTTTTCTGTATGGGGATCAGACACAGACACCCTGCCATGGTGTGTGTGTGTGTGTGTATAGAGGCCTCTGAGTCATTGCTACCCTGCCCGGTGTGTTAATAATGAGCTCTGACTCAGACTAACTTTCTGCCTGTTTAATGAATTCTGAGTCGGGAACCCCTGATCCGTGTCTGTGATAAGAAATTTGTCCTAACAGATTCAACATTCTGATTTTAAAAGGCTTTTTTTTTATTTATTTATTTTTTTTGTTGCTACACCCATAGATGTGAGTGGAGAAACCTTCTTTTTTTTTTTTTTTTTTTTTCCCCCCAAGGACCCTATTTTATGTTTTGGCCTTCACGTTTGTGTGGAAGGCAATGTTTTGTAGTGGGGACCTCTGTTTTTATTTGCAGCAGGTTCTAATTGGGTCTACTGTACATGGTTAGCGTCTGAGGATCATTTTAAGAGTACTTACAGTAAATTGCATTTTCCTTTTTGCTATCTGCAAACTGGAGCCCTGTTCACTATTTTTCTCTTTTTCTGTATATGATATTGTGATAAAGCAAATCTTGGCAGGAATATGGATTAGACTGCTGCTAAGGTTACTGCTGACTTTTCCCTCTACTTCTATGTAGCAAGGTGTTATTTGGGTTCTGAGTTGTGGTAGCCTTTTACGTAGATGCCTGAGATGCCTGGATAGCCTTCATTTTATTTCAACCACTGAGCTGTGTGTGTGTGTGTGTGTGTGTGTGTGTGTGTGTGTGTGTGTGTGTGTGTGTGTGTTTTATTATTTACATTTTTTTTTTTTTTTTTAATTTTTTTTGATCATATAGCATCAAGTCAATTAAACTCGTGGGGATATTGCTCTGGTCAGAGAGGCTGCTTTCAAACTGGGGTGTTGGCAGTAAAGCACCGCTATTTTTACGGGGGGTTAAAAGCGTCTCGCTAGCAGCCGAAAACCTCTGCAAAACAAAGCGCTGGTAAAAACGCAGCGCAAAGTGCCAATGCAGCGGCGCCGCCCATTCATTTCAAAGATGCTGCTTGCAGGAGGGTGTCCACCCCCCCCCCCCCCCAAAAAAGCACCTGGGAAAAACGCCTGTGTGAAAGGGGTCTGAAGCAGGGGTTGTTAATCAGTTTCATCTGCTTTGGTGTTAATGACATTTTTAACAGGTGCACAAGAACAAAACGGGAATGGTTTTACAGGTGGAAGCCACTGACTTATTTGACTTCATGAGGGTGACCTGAGGGCCCTGTGCTTCACTGTCCAACACCGTGGGCTCAATTGGTATTGGCCATTGGTCTGCACTGTCACCCTGTGCTTTTCATATGTGAAAGATTCTGGAGAAGCCGTGGAGAACATTATGCTGCCTGTAACATCGTCAGCATGACTGGTTTGGTGGGGGAGGGATGCACAGACCTCTACAGGCTAGACAATGGCACCCTGACACCCCGAAATTTGCCGTTTTTGAATTAATCGCTATCCTCATAGACTTTCCTCCTCTCTGGGCAGTCTGCCATGAAAAGAGCAAAAAGATACAATGATTACACTTGAATGAATTAACTCAACTCTGTGTGTAGAGTTCTCAGTTTAACCATTTAAAGACAAAATCTTTTCTGACACTTGTTGCTTACAAGTAAAAGTCCTGCATTTTCTGCCAGAAAATCACTTAGACCCCCAAAAAATTATATATATATATATTTTTATCAGAGATCCTAGGGAATAAAATAGTGGTTGTTGCAATATTTTGTCACACGGCATTTGCGCAGAGGTCTTTCAAATGCAATTTTTTTTTTGGGGGGGGGGGGGGGGGAAACACTAAATGATTAAAAAACAAAAAAAAAAAAACCTAAAACAGTAAAGTTAGCTTTTTTTTTTTTTTTTTTTTTTTTTTGTCAAAGTTTTGACTACCTGTTTGTTTTTATAGGCTGCTTTCACACTGGAGTGGGCAGGCGTTGATGGTAAAATGCGGCTCGTTTTAGTGGGGCACATATAACCCAGCTAGCGGCCGAAGAAGAGGTTAAATGTGCCCGTGAAGCACCGCTGCCAAATCGCATTGCATGCGCTTTGGCAGTGGTGCCCATTAATGCCCATTAATATCAATGGGCAGGAGTGGTGGAGGAGCAGTATACACCACTCCAAACGTGCTGCTTGCAGGACTTTATTTTTTTTTAACATCCTGCCAGCACATCGCCTTGGTGTGAAAGCACTCGGTCTTTCACACAGACTGCAGGGGAGCCATTTTGCAGGCACTTTACAGGCGCTATTTTTTTAGCCCATAAGTGCCTTAAACACCCCAGAGGAAAGGTGTCTGTTAGGTTTTATGAGATGAAGGGGGATAAAAAAAAAAGAAATTGGCATCATATATCGGCCACCATGATTTTTAAATATCGGCCAGAGAAAAACCCATATCGGTCGACCTCTAGTATGTATAATACATGATGGCATTGCGCAGTTGCTGCGGATTTGTCAGGTGCACATCCGTGATGCAAAGCTCCTGATCCACCACATCCTAAAAGTGCTTTTTGGGTTAAGATCTGGTGACTGGAGGTCATTATGGTGTAAAGCAGGGATATGCAATTAGCAGACCTCCAGCTGTTGCAGAACTACAAGTCCCATGAGCCATAGCAAGATTCTGACAGCCACAAGCATGACATCCAGAGGCATGATGGGACTTGTAGTTTTGCAACAGCTGGGGGTCCGGTAATTGCATATCCCTGGTGTAAAGGAAGTGATGTGGTTGCGTAAGTGTGCACACCCTCTTATAACTGGGGGTGTAGCTGTGTTCAGAATTAAGCAATCTCATTCAAACTCGTATTAAAGTGTCAGTACACACCTGTCATCATTCAAAGTGGTTGTAAACCCTTGGATACCACTTTTACTTACAGGTAAGCCTATAATAAAGCTTACCTGTAAGTACTGGAAATATCTCCTAAACCTGCACAGTTTAGGAGAAATTTACCATATACGATTGTGCACTGAATAGAGCACAGTCGTGCTGTTTCCAACGGGCTGTGCTGCATGCGAGTCACAGCTGGAGGCCACGGCCCCGAAAAGAGGGGTGCGGATGGATGCGGGGGCACTGGGCTTTGTTTGCAGGTAAGTGGCACTTATTTGAACTAGAATGCGATGCATACTAGCCCTTTATGCTTTTACTTGTCAGGGAACAAGAGTAGGTAAAACCCGTCCCAGGGTTTGCTTTCTCTTTAAAGTGCCTCCTGATTAACCCGAAATAAAGTTCAGCTGTTCTAGTAGGTCTTGCCTGACACTTTCTTAGTTGCATCCTATAGCAAAAGCCATGGTTGGTAGAGAGCATCCAGGAGATCTCATTGTTAAAAGGTATTGGTCAGAAGGATACAAAAGAATTTCCAAGGCATTAGATATACCAAGAAACACAGTGAAGACAGTACTCATTAAGTGCAGAAAATATGGCACAACAGTGACATTTACCAATAACTGGACATCCTTCCAAAATTGATGAGGAGAAAACTGGTCAGGGAGGCTGGCAAGAGGCCTACAGCAACATTAAAAGAGCTGCAGGAATGTGTGGTACATGCGACAACAAGCTCCCGTAGTCTTCATTTGTCTGAGCTATGGGGTAGTGTGGCAAGACGGAAGCCTTTTCTTACAAAGGAAAAACCTCCAAGCCTGGCTAAACTTTGCAAAAACATCTGAAGTCCTCCAAAAGCATGAGCGTAAATGTGTTATGGTCTGATGAAACCAAGGTTGAAATTTTTGGCCATAATTCCAAAAGATATGTTTGATGCAAACTCTGCACATCACCAAAAGAACACCATACCCACTGTGAAGCATGGTGGTAGCAGCATACTTTGGGGCTGTTTTTTCTTAAGCTGGAACAGGAGCCTTAGGTTAGAGGGGAATTATGAACAGTTCCAAATGCCAGTCCATATTGGCACAAAACCTTCAGGCTTCTACTAAAAGAGGAACTTCATCTTTCAACATGACAACCCAAAGCACACATGCAAATCAACAAAGGAATGGCTTCAGAAGATTAAAGTTTTGGAGAGGCCCAGACCTGAATCCGAGTGAAAATCCATGGGGTAATCTGAAGAGGACTGGGCACAGGAGAAGCCCTCGCAATCGGACAGGTTTGGAGTGTTTTTGCAAAGATTGGGCAAATATTGCCAAGCCAAGATGTGCCATGGTGATAGACTCATACCCAAAAAAGACTGAGTGCTGCAATAAAATCAAAAGGTTCTTCAACAAAGTGTTAGTTTTACGGGTGTGCACACTTATGCAACCATATTTTAGTTTATTTCCACCTAAAAGATTTCAGCTTTTTTTTAACCACTTCGCGCCCGCTCTATAGCCAAAAGATGGCTACAGAGCGGACGTTAACTGTCGGGAGGCCGTCCCTGGACGTCCTCCTGTTTACTTCCCTAATGCGCGCCGCCGCGGGCGTGCATTGGGGAAGTTTTGTGTTGGCTGTGTCCCTCGGACACAGCCAATCACAGATCG